>NC_134423.1:13790000-14415000 GCF_030867145.1 Opisthocomus hoazin
ACTGCGTCAGACTGGGAAGCAGGTATGTGTATATTTCTTCCATCCAGCTGTGCAATAATTAAAAAACGTAAAAAAATTAAGAGTAAAGAAAGGATAGTCGTTACTAGTGTGGTGAAAACAGCAGCATCATGGAGTTGCTCTAACACTGGGCCCCTTTAAGACTTGGCTTTTTAATATGCCCCATTTAAAAACCTAACTTAAATCAAGAAAGCCCACATGGAGAGTGCAGAGTGAGCAAAGAAAAAAACCTGCAAACGCTCCTTATCCACCTGCACTGGGCCAGCTCTGAGTTGAGCTCCCGCTCGGTTTGCAGCCTGCCCGGTGAGCGGCGCCGGCGGCCGCGCAGCTGCCATTGCGTGTTTTCACCGCGAGATAAGGGGACGCAGCCGCCCCCGGAGCCTTGTCAGGGATCTCGGGGCTCTCACAGATGTCGGCCCTCAGTGCTGCGCTGGCGGCTGAGCTGGCGTTGGGGGCCACGACCTCGGCGCCTGACCCGCAGGCTCTGCCCAGGTGAGCGATGCCCTCGGCCCGGGGAGGATTAATTACACAAATAGCGGATTGCAGGACGCGGAGCCCTTCTCCGTGCGGACACCCGGGCTCTGCCCTTTGGGACGGCAATCCCTGGAGGTGACTCCGCCGTCACCAGCAACGCCCGGCGGATTTCCCCCGGAAAGAGGAGCCGAACAGTGGGTTTCTTTTTCCATGCTGATTTCTCGTGACTGCTCAGGGGGTTTCACACTGGAAAACACCCTCGCTGGCAGGGAGCGGTGGGAAGAGCCGGGCCGGGTTGTGCTCTGCCCCCAGACACGCAGCTGTTCGCGGTTTGACGCCCGCTTTCACGGGTGGGCTCATTAAAACTAACCCCCTCCCCCCCCAGCTCATCCCCACCCCCCCTCCGCACCTCGCCGGCCGCGGGGGCGGGGCCAGGACGCGGGGGCGGGGCCAGGACGAGGGGGCGTGGCGAAGCGACTGCACAGACGCCGCTCTCGCAGCTGGGCGCCGCCATGCCGTACGGCAGGCGCATGCGCAGCGCCGGCGGCTGGTAAAAGGCGGCGGCGGGGGCAGCCCAGCCCTGTAGAGGGCGGCGCTGCGGCATGGCGGAGGGTGGCGAGCCAGTTGTGAGTGCCCGCCCCGCCCTGGGCCGCCTCTGCTCCAGCTGCCACGGGGCCGGCTCTGTTCCTGCCCGGGTAGTGGGGTGTTCACTCTGAAGCCTAATGGTGTCCCTCTGTTCCGGCCGCACTGGGGCCGTTCCTGCGCTGGCCATGGCGCAGCCCTGGTCCTGGCAGGCTTCAATGAGCTCCTGCCCTGCGTGGGTCCAGCGGGTCCTGCACTCGCTGGCAGTGCTGGTGGCACTCGCTCTTCCCTTTCCTGCTGCAGAGCAGCTGTGAGCACTGGGGGCTGCTCGGCGTTGCCAGTGGTGGGGGGGGGGGACAGGTTGGCTACCCCCCACTTTGGGAGCATGTTAGGGTTACCTTTTCCTTAGCGGGAACCCTGCTGCTTTTGGCTTCAGATTCTCGAGGACTACCTGCTGATGGAAGATGTCTCCCTGCTGGAGGAGATGGCTGAGGAGGATGAAGAGCTTAACCTGTACAACGAGATGACTTTTGGGCTAGGTAAGGTCTCAGAGGAGCCCCAGAGTTGGGGAGATCCACCAGCACCCAAAGGGGTGAGGGGGTGAGGAAGGTGTTCTCCTGCCTGGTGACAAGCTGTGTTGGGAGCAGGGACCCCGGTGAGCACTGCCCAGGCTCTCGCCCACCCTGATGTGCTCTCCTTCCCACCTCCAAGACCGAGATTCCACCGAGGAGGACACTGCAAAATCCCTGATGCCCCCAGAGATGAGTCCTGAGCTGGCTGAAGTGGTGGCAGAGGAGACCGAGGTCAGTGAGGAACCAGGACCTGGAGCAGCTGTGCAGCTGGAGGAGCTGGGAGAGCTCCAGGAGGAAGCTGGGATGGAGCTGGAGGTCGAGCAGGTCGGCTCCGAGTTGGAGGAAGAGGAGGAGGAGCTGGGGGCTGAGGAACCAGAGGAAGACCAGGAGCCTTGGGAGGAGCCCAACGATCTAGGAGACCCAGCGGTGATGAGAGCCGGGCAGAGCAAACCCACGCTGGAGGTGATGCATGAGTGGGGAGGGAGGTGACCAAGGGCCAGGGGTCCTGCCCCATGGGGGGCACAGGGGGTGGTTTGGTCCCTGTCTGAGGAAGGGAGACCTGCAGTGCGAGGGCTGTGTATGTGCCTGTAACCTCTTCTTTGGCTACAGAGCCAGGACTCGGCGGTGCTGGACAGCAGGATTGGTGCTTGCTGGGCAGAGTTTGGCAAAGAGGACACGGTAAAAATGTCCTTCCTAATCTGGTGATGGGGCTGAGGGGCCCCTGCAGTGTCCCCTGTCCTGCTCCTGTCCTACTTCCCCTTGCTGACCATCTCTCTGTCTTCCAGCTGTCAATGGATCCCATGGTGTGGGGCTCCTGCCCCAGCAGTATCCTGCCCCACCACATGCTGGAGGTGGGTGCCCTGGGCCAAGGGTCATGCAGGCGATTTGGGATCACCGAGGGACCTCCAAAGCCTTATCGTGGGTCTGGAGGTGCAAGGACGTGTCTCTTGGGTGCCAAGGCTGTAGGTGGAGGTGCCCACCCGAGGCAGAGCCTGGGTTTGAAGGCAAAGCTCTTGAGTTTGCGGGGACTGGGACCCCCATGCTGGATGTCCCCGTGGGTCCCCTGCTATTGCACACTGCCAGGATGGGAGCCTGGCCAGTGCATGGTCTGGTTAAGCAATAGTTGAAAGCTTTGAGCTGCCCAGTGCTGGGGGAGCTAAACTGATCCCAGCTGGGTCTCGTTCCCATCTCCTGCTGCCTCCTCCCTGCAGGATAAAGCCATCCTCCAAGTCCTGGAGAGGCCCCCGCCATGCACCAATGTGGCCCTTGACTTCCTCGGCTCCCCTGTGCAGAGGGGCTTCGGGGGCTCTCCCCAGCTCAAGCGCCACGACTTCAGACTGATGTCCCCCAAGTCCTTCACCCAGCGCTTCCTCCAGCAGGTAATGGGATTCAGGGGGGCTCTTGTGTCCCCTCTTCCTCTGCCCCCCAGGGGTGCAGCCTCAAGGGCAGGCCTGTCCCAGCAACACCTCCCCTCTCCTGCCCTGCAGCAGTCACCTCTGATGCCTTGCTCCCCGTGCTCCCCTCAGCCCTTCACACCGGCTCACAGATCCTCTCCGCTCTTTGCTTCCAACCAGGTAATGCAGTGGGCTGTGAGCCACCCACCGCCGTGTCCCCTCTGGGGTGGCCCTGGAGTGACAAGGGGACAGTGCCTCCCCAAAGCTTTGCTGTCTGGAGTAGACTTTGCAGCTCCTTATTCTGAGCACCCATCTCCAGCATATTGCTGATGGGGAAAGGGCAGCCACCAGTGTAGCTGTTCTTCATAAATCCATTTGTCCTGAAGTCCTCATGGGACCTGTACTGGGCATGGTGTTGCGCTGGGACACTGGTGATGGACCTGGGGTGTGCAGTCCCTGGTGATAGCCGGGTCCCCTTGCCTTGCTCAGTTGCAGTGGCCTGATCCTTGGCATGGTGCCCCACATGTCCCCTCTGTCCAGGGAGAGGGTGGCCCCTGCGAGGACTGGAGTCGGAAGCCAACATGGAGCTCGCATACCCCTCTGGGACTCTCGGAGGGGAAGACTCAGACACCCGAATGCTTCTCTCTTTCTCTCCAGACCTCAGGGTACGCATCTCCGACCCCTTTCCGGCCCATGTCGCCCAACATCAGCAGCCCGACGCGGCCTCTCACCATGCACTTTGGTCCCATGTCTCCCTCATTGGACCCTGCTCTCTTCTTCAGCCCGTCGGCCAGCAGGCAGCTGAACCTCAGGTAGCAGGACAGCGAGTGGGCTGCATTCGTGGGACCGGAGGAGCCCTGCCAAGCAGCTGGGGGGGGAGTGTCTCCTCTCTGGGGACGGCTTTAGTTGCAGATGCTGAGCCGCCTGACCCCTGTCCGGTCTCCTTTGCAGCGTGCCCAGCCATATGACCCAGCTGCACCCCCAGCACCAGCGCATCCTGACCCAGCGGCAGCAGCAAGGCGGGCAGGCGCAGAGGTGAGGGGGTCCTGGGTCCCCAGGGAGCTGAGGGGTGGTGGGGGTGCTCTGGGCAGTCACAGCAGGCTGCAATCTTCTCCTGTGCCAGCATCTCCCCCAAGAAGCTGTGGTCTCCTAAAGTGGACCCTTATGCTGGGCTGATGACCTCCAAGGAGAAGGACTGGGTTGTCAAGGTGGAGATGATCCAGCTGCAGAGTGAGAACATGGATGATGACTACTACTACCAGGTGAGCTCCTCCTGCCAGCACCAGTGCCTTATTCTGCTCCTCAGGGCTGGGACTTCATCACTTTGGGAGCCGGAGGATGCCAGGGCTTGTGGTGCCTCTGCTTCTGGCTATGCTTGTCGTTACAGACGTACTACCACCGGCTGGAGCGCAAACAGGCAGAGGAGGAGCTGCTTGGCGGGCGCAACAAGCAGGAGCCTCCCAAGCTGGTCACACCGTTCATCCAGAAAGTAGAGACATATGACTCTGGTGAGGGGCTGGGGCAGGCAGCGGGGGTCCGGGTGAGGGGTTGCGGGATGTGGTCTCACCATATCCCATCTCTCTTCCAGTGGTGCGCATTGCGGGCTCGCTGGGCCAGGTCGCGGTGTCCACCTGCTACAGCCCTCGCCGGGCCATCGATGCTGTGCACCATGCCCTCGTGGAGGAGGTGGGTGAGGGGAAGCTGGGCTGGTTGGTGCCCGGGGACATCGCTCCAAGCTTTCCCCAGATCCTGGAGCAGCTTCAGCAGGAGCTTTAGGAGCTGCTGCGACAGAGCATGGGTGCTGCCTCGAGCTGTGGGAAGGGATGCACAGTTGGAGTGGGTGCCACCTCAGTGATGGCAGCTTGTCCCCTGCCAAGGGGTGGGATGGGGCTCCGGGCAGTTGGAGCTGGCCGTGGCCTCCCTGTGGGATTGCTCTGTATCCTGAAGCTGCCTCTGATCCCCAGGGAGCAGCTGGCCAAGCACTCTGCCAGCGGCAGTGTCTGGTGCTGGCTGTAACTGTTGTGCCTTCCTTTCTCCCCTCTTGAAGGCTGCAGGGAGCCACCGGCTTCGGGCGCTGCACAGGATCGAGAAGGTGAGCAAGGCGCCATTCAAGGCAAGACGGGGTGATGCAGACACTCGGTTTTCATCCGAGGAGCTCTGCGAGGGGACATCTGCCTGGGCAGAGGTCCTGGATAACTGGCAGGCAGAGGATGCTCCAGGCTGCCTCCTTACCCCATGTGGGTTCTCCAGCTCTTTGTGCAGCTGCTGGAAGTGGAGGAGACGCGGCGGAAGATGTCCCTGGCCCCGGAAGAGCAGCAGCCCTGCTGTCAGGAACAGAAGAGCCAAGAAGTGGAGCGTATCTACGAGGCGTTGAAAATCAAGGCTTGCAGCAGTGAAGAGTGAGTTCGTGCAGTGGGGAGAGAGGAGTGGGCAGCATGTCCTGGTCCTTGCGGGGCTCAGATGGTCATGGATGAGTAGTTCTGGGTCACAGGGAGGGCTGGATCCTCTCCTCCGTGTGTCACCATGGCCTGGGCTGACCCTGGCCATGAGCCTTGTCCTCCACTGGAGGTGATGCTTGTCCTTCTGGATGGACAGAGATGCTACAGGTCCCTGGGGATCTGTGCCAATGGAGCCTTCGTCCCCAGGGAGGCAGAGGATGAATTCCTGCAACTCCTGTGTGTGCAGAAGGGCAAGAAACTCACGGCCCGGCTGCTGCCCCACCTGACCCAGGAGCAAGCGGAGAAGATCCTGCTGACCATCACCCACCACCTGCCCTTCCTTATGAAGAAGGACATGTTGGACGAGGCGAGCACCTCCAGCCAGGGCAGGGGCACTCTGGGCTGCCTCCTTCCCCTGTCTACTCTTTTTGGGGGGGCACCCTGGGCAATGGGGGTCCAATCTTGCTGGGTCCCAGCTCGGCCAGGCAGCTGGTGTGGTTGACATGAGACAGGAGCCTTGTTCCTTCCTTGGGAAGGAAGACAAAGGTCTCCACGAGGGGTTAAAGCAGTCCTGGTGGCAGTCCCCCCGGGGGGGGTGCAGTGTTGGCCTTTGCATCCTCCCCACGTGTTGGGACAGGGCTCAGGGATGGAGCCATGGCCGTGATGGGTCGAATGGTCTCAGATCCCCGCTCTCCCCTCTGCCCTGCCCAGTCTCTCCCCCTGCTCTACAGCCCATTGAACGAGGTGGTGGGTGGGATGACCTTCAGCAAGCTCATCGAGGTCCTCCAGGAGATGACCAAGCCTTTGCCCAAGTGCCCTGAGCTCCCCCTCACCATGGCTTTGAGGAACCAGGTACGCGTCCATGAGGAGGGCAGAGCAGTGTGGCATCCCTGAGGTGCCACCACCACCACCTGTGATGCTTCTCCTGGTGCTTCCCCACAGTTTGGGATCTCCTTGCTCTACTCTCTACTGAGCCACGGTGAGAGGCTTCTGTCCTCCGACGTGCCGCTGGAGCCGTGCAGCGGGGACTTCGAGATGTGGTGAGGGGCTGTGCAGACGACGGGGTTGGGGCTCACTGACCAGTGGGGTGCTCACCTGCTGCACTGATGCCCCCAGGACAGACACAGTGTTCCTGGTCGCCCGGGAGCTGTCACAAGTGCCCAAGGCCTCGCTGGTAGAGCCTCTCTTCTTGCCAAGCAACCTTCTCTCGCTCTTCTGCCGCTACCTGGACAAGCAGACCGTCCACCACCTGGAAGCCAAGATGGAGTGAGTACCGCCCGGCACGGCTCCCTGCTTCTCCTGGGGATCTCCCGGGAGAGGAGCAGCGGGGGCAGCATTGGGGGCTCACTACTCCTGTCCCCTTGCGGGGAGACCCTGTTGGACATGAGTCTCCAAGCCCCAGCTGGGCTGAGCTGACCCTTGCAGCTTTGCTCCTGCTTCTCTGGGAGCAGGTCAGTGTTGTGCGACAGCCTGATGCTCCAGCCTCGTCCTTTCCGCGCAGGTGCTCCCCGCTGCCATCGGAGGCTGCCATGCTGTGCTGAGCCCCGGGAGCCGGTGCCGGGAACGGGCAGGGCCCAATGCTGAGACTTTGAGTTTGGAAGCGAGCACTTATCCTGGTGCGGGGCACTCTGGGTGAACTGGGCACTGGCAGGGATGGTGCCCGAGGGCCGATGCCACCCTGCCCGGGTGCCTGGGAGCACAGCACAGGCAGGCAGATAAGTTATTTTGGCCTCGCAGCCAGCAGTGGTGAGTGCTGGGTCACGGAGGGTGTCGAGGCAGGGTCAGCACAGGGGTGCTGGGAGCACCTGGGTGTGAGTGACTTTGTGTACAGCACTTGAAATAAAATAAAAAGGTGATTAACGAGCTCCTCCGTCTCCTGTGGGCAGCTTCTGCTGTAAGCACAGGGGTCCTGGAGGCATCACCTGGCCATGGAGACCCCTGGTCAGGGATGGTGGGGATCCAAGTGCACAGCAAAGGGGAAGGAGAAGCAGGGAGGGATCTGCAGAGGACCCAGAAGGAGGATAAAGGGGGATGGAGGAGAAGGCAATGTGCTCAGAAGGGAGTGGAGGGGATCAGAGGACCCACATGGCTGGGGACAGAGGGGAATTGAACCCCCAGGGAGAAGAGGAATGTACTGGAAGAAAAGGGATGTGGTGGGGAAGATGGGGTCAGGCTTCCCCTGAGGGGAGAGCAAAGATATGTCCGTGCAGAAGGGTGCATTTGGGTGCACGTGGGAAGGCCATGGAGGACCTTAAACATACGTGGGTGGGTAATAAAGCACCTCTTCTCTCTGCTGAGCTCTTGAAGACCAATTAGTCTAAAGGCTTGCAGACATGGTCGTGCTGAATCACCTTGTGGCATCTTCCTTGAGCGATTTTTAACTGCCTGTGACAACCACAAGCAGACCCTCACATCTGCATTTGGGGCTGAGCGGGTGCCCAGGTGCAATGTCTAGTCCCACTGCAGAAATCCTGGTGGCTCCTGTCTGGCAACCTGTGGTGGGACTTCCCCTAATCCTGTGGGACATCTGAGCCTGGGCCACCTATGGCCATCCAGAAGGTCTAAGCTTGACACCCAAAGCCTGGTGTATATTCAGGAGAGGTTTGCACCAGAAAGTTTTCTCATCCTCGGACTGGTAGGTGTCATGTGCCCAAGCTCCAACGCCGTGTTGGTGAGAGCAGATGAAACTATTCCTTTGAACTGGCAACCTCCAGAGGTCAAACTAATGCACAATGAGAATTTGCAGGAAATCAGGACGTGAGCAGTACGGCTGAGCGGTCGGGTGGGATTTATCTCCACTGCTTATCAAGGCTGCTCACATAGCTTCTGAAACACACTTCAGAGGAGCAACGAGATGCCTGAACACAGCCGTACAGAGACAAGAGGTGCTGCAGATGTGATGCAGGGCCTGGGGGGTCTCCTGCCCTGCGGGTCAGAGGCAAGGTGTAGGCTGTCAATCATCTAAAAGGGTGCCAGGTCCAGCTGGAAGGAGCTCCAGATCATTCTGGCAGCTGCTTCTGTCATCCTGATGCCTCTCCTGCTCATCTTCCTGTCCTACAGCCTCAGCTTTTTCTCTGCCCTCAAAATCAGGTTTTCCAAAAGCAGCCTCAAAGCCTTCTCCACTTGGTCCTCACACTTTATTGTTGGAAAGTTCTTCTTTGAGACAGCTATGTTCATCCCTAGCTGTCTGCTGCTATGTCGCTTAAAAAGTGACACTGGCAGGTTGTCATGGGGGTGAAACATTTAGTTGTAACCCACCGAGGCAATCTGGGATGATACCTGCGTGGTGACCCACCTGCAAGCGAAAGGATGGACCTTGCTGCTACAAACCCTGGGCGCAATTTCAGATAGAAGGGAACTAGCAGCTGCTCACAGATCTGTGGGAAGAGAGGAGGACACCAGCGAGTCCTTCAAGATAAGGATGAGCCGTGTTATGTTTTCAGCTTGCAGCAGAGCAGAGTGCAGACCTAGTGCAAGCGCTCCTTGTCTGAGAGCTGGTGGGGACGGAAGAGGAAAGTGTGACACGCAATCGCATGTGAAACAGAGTGCTCCAACTTAAAGGGGTTGGAGGTCTCTACTGGACTTTGCAGCTTCATTTCAGGGAACAACTGAGGTAAAAGAAGGAAATTTTGTCTTGGTTACTCTCCCATGACTGAGGGACCTGTACCACCCAGCAGCCCCCTTGGTGCTTCCCACCTGGAGAAGACGACTCCTCTCCCTGTGCACCACCTGGTGAATTAACTCAGCTGAGGCCTATTCAGCAGGTCAGTGGCCCCATCTGGTTTATCCACATTGGGATCTTCTCCCTTATCCCAAAGATGGTGAAAGTCCAGGGTGTCTTACCTGGTGCTGCTTTACCTGCTGCCTTGTCTGGCTCCTCCTGGCACTGTCCCGAAGGAACCACCAGCCCCATGGGGTGGTGGTGATCCATCACCATGAGTGAGCAACTGGACCAAGGGCAGTCGCTGTCCCAGTGATATGGGGCTCAGCCTGGGATGGCTTCAGGGTATGGGACTCGTTTGGGGGTGCCATGGGGATATAGGATGCAGCCTGGGATGGCTTCAGGGTATGGGACTCGTTTGGGGGTGCCATGGGGATATAGGACGCAGCCTGGGATGTCTTGGTGATGTCAAAGGAAAAGGGTTAGAAGTATCTGAGATTCCAAATTACGCAGCTCTGGAGGCTTGCGTAACTGATAGAGGAGTACCCAGCCTTGGCTGAGTGGGAACTTGGAAGAACAGCCCAGAAAGCCCTGAGATAAGAACAGCTGCAAATTTCTGCCTTGCTGCTGACTTAGATGCATGTACAAGAATTTGGAAGAAAGACAAGAGTGTATCCTATAGATATGTAAGGTTAATCAGAACCCCAAAAATCACCCCTCTAGGAGGAGACTTCATATGTGCATGTGAGACCACCCCAGCATAATGAGCTGGACCGAAGCGGGGACACGCGCAGACACGCTTTTGTAGGCGTGACAACAAACTGGTGTAGTGTAGCTTTTCTTCGTTACTGTTTTGTATAAAAGACCCGGTGTGTTTCTGAGAGGGGTGCCGATGCCCAGCACCCCGCTCTGCAGACCAGCAGCAAGGACCAGCACCTCGGCTCAGAGCGGGGGCTGGTGTCCCACAGGCCGGGCGAGGAGTCCCGGTTTGGGGACAACGCTGGGGGTGTGGGGCTTGTCCCGGGGGTATGGCACCTGCGCTGCGACACGGGGAAGAGCGTTTTGGGCTTGCACAAGAGTTATTGGTGGATGTTCAGGGGAGGAATCGAAGGTGGAGAGAAGGAGGGATTGAGATGGTTTGTGGCAGCGTCGCCTCTCTTGGGCTGCTCCCAAAAACTCTCGAGCTGAACAGGCGGCCATGCCCATCGGGGTGTGGAGGGGATGGTGGCCATGCTGGTCGGGGTGTGGAGGAGACAGTGGCCATGCTGGTCGGGGTGTGGAGGGGGTGGTGGCCATGCTGGTCGAGGTGTGGAGGGGGTGGTGGCCATCTCGGTCAGGGCAGTGAGGGGGACCACGGCTATCCCAGGGAGGGTGGCTGGGCCACCGAGGGGGCTGGGGCCATCTTTGTTGGGACATCCAAGGCACCGCGGGGTCTGGGTCGGGGCAGCGAGGGGTTGACGGCCATCTCGGCTGGGGGTCCCGCTCTCCATGTGTCCCCTCAGCTGAGGGGGCATCGAGGGGACGGCGACTGGCTTGGCTGGGGCATTACGGGGACCGCGGCCATCCCGCCCGGGGCAGCGAGGGGACGCAGGGTGCCAGCTGTGGGGGACGGACACCCGTGGGGGACACACGGACACCCGTGGGGGCTCCCCTCACCCCGCCCCCCTCGGGCCCGGGCTCGCCCACTGTCCCCGGGGGGGAACACGCTCCCCCTCCGCTGGCCCGAGGCCGTTCCCATGGAGACGGAGCGACGCCTGCCGGAGGAGGAGACCGGCGGCGCTCATTGGCTCCCCGTGGCGGGCCGAGGCACCGCCCAATCGGGAGGCCGGCAGCCCCCCCGGCCCCGCCCCGGCGGGCTAAGGCGGCGGGGGCCGCTTCCGGCGCGGCTGTCGGGGGCGGAAGCGGCGGCGGCGGCAGCGCGGCGATGGCGTCGGGAGGTGCCTGCGGCTCGCGCTCCCCCTCCCCCGCCGGGCGCCGCCCCCCGCCCTTCCCCGAGCCCCGCGGCGGCGGCAGCGGTGCGCCGGGGGCGGCCGGCAGCGACTCGGAGGGCGAGGACATCTTCACTGGCAGCGTGAGTGCGGGCGGGGAGCGCTGGGCCCGGCCTGGGGCGGCGGTGAGGGGCGCCTGTGGGAGGGGGGCGGTGGGGCCGGGCCGGGCCCGACCGGGCCTGCAGCAGGGCCCTGCTCTGAGGGGGGCCTGCAGCAGGGCCCTGCTCTGAGGGGACGCCTGTGAGGGGGGCCTGAAGCAGGGCCCCGCTCCGAGGGGCGGCCCGGTGCCCGCAGGCAGCGGCGTGGCGTCCTCCAGGTTTGGTTAAAAAAGGGGGGGAACCCCCGAAAACCCCCCAGAGCAAAAGCGGGGGGCGATGCCTCTGGGCTGTGGTTTCCGCAGGAAGCCCGGCGGCTCCTGCCTCCCTGAGGGCAGCTCAGGCAGCTGTGGAAGGGGCAGTGCAGGGAGCAGGCCCCGGGGTCGTGGGTGGCTGCCCCGGCTGCGGGCCGGGCGCCGGGCCGGGCTCTGCTTCCCCGGGGTTGTGCCCTCTCCGCTTTCGCAGAACCCAGGCGTCTTGAAGGAGCCCGTCCCTGTGGAGGGTTCCCTGCGCGGCCCGGGCACGGCACCGCCTGCTGCCTGATCTCCCCCGGATCGGGGTCAGAGCCACGCGCTGGTTTGGAACGTGGCAGTGGCTGTCGCTCGGTGTCGTCGCCGCGTAGCGTGGGAGAATCCACGGGGAAAAGCCCCCTCTGCCTTCCCCCAGCACCAACACTCGTCCCCCTGGCACGCGGAGGGTGCTGGCGCGGCCGCTGCAGTTCTCGAAGCCTGTGGTTCGCTGTCGGGGGATGAACTCCTCGGTGCCATGGGGGTGAGATGACAGCAGGCAGCTGATGTCCCCAGTCGCGGTGAGGAGGGCCGCCAATGCCTTGGTGACCTCCCTCGCCTTGTACTGGCGCAATTGGCTGCAGGAGGGTCTAGGAAGGTTTCATGGTACTTGTTCAGCAAGCGACCAGCACACAGGAGGGGAATTAAAACACTGACTGGTGCTTTCCTGGGCTGAATCCTCCCCAACTCCCCGCTGGCCTCAGGTTCTTGGGTTCGGCATCTGCACTGAGCGAGGATCTCGGCTAGAGGAACTACAGGAGCTGGCTCCTCCAGCAGCCTGGTTGCTTGAACACTGCAGGTACTAGGGTTGATTTCCTAAGCTCTGTGACCTGAGGCTGGTCACATTGTCCCCTGCAAGGGCTGATACTGCGGCCTGTGCCTGCCTCACCCAGGGTTTTTCCAGCCTGCCTGCTCCTGCTGGCAGGGCAGGAGGTGTTGGCATCTCCGGCAGAAAGCTCTCCAGGAACCTTCTCCTGTCTGCAGTTTCCTAGCCCTGATATTTTCCCTGGACTGGGCGCAGGGAAGCCTTGAGCAGGAGACCACAGCCATCAACATGTGGACCTGCCCACTGCTGGGAGCGGAGCTGTCACAACCAGGCTTCTTCTGCCAGCAGCACAAAGCTGTAGCTGTCTCCATCCCGCTTCTGATGAAGCTTCTGACCCGGTGCTGCCCCGGCGTCCTTCAGCCGTGCTCCCTCAGCAGCAGGCTGTCTTCTGCTGGTGGTTTAGCAGCAGGGAATAAGGCAGATTTGGGTAGATGTGGGTAGATTCTGCCCTGTGAGCTTGTGAGGCTGAAACTCTCACGTAGATCTGAGCGTAACAGAGCAGCGGAGTCATGTGTTCTGCAAGTAACATGGGAAAGTGCAACCCTGACCTTCTAAGAGGAAGATGCTGATACTTCTGGCCAACACCAGGGCACAGTGATGGTCATGAACTTCTTGAGACTTTTCTTTATTAAAGAGCTGGAAGATGTAGTATGTGGCTTGTTGCTTTGTAGTAGAGGCAGCCTACCAAGAGAGTGCCAACTGCTGCGGGCTTTCATGCAAATAAAGCATCTCTTTGTTGAAACTCCAGTCTGTGAAGCTAAAGCAGCTTATCAGGTGCTTAGTGTTGTTGAAGCAACTGTCATAACTAATACTTGGCTCTTCTGCGCGACCCAGTGGCTTTGCTTGTCTGTATGCCCTTGAGTGTTAGCAAAACACTTTCTGTGAAGCAGGGGGGTCGGGCTGCTGAGGCAGATCCACCCGGCTGCCGCCGTCCAGGTGGCTCAACAGCGCTTAGCCACCGTACAGGAGCCAGCAAAGAAGCATTTGGTTCAGACACAAATGTAACCGGAGCTGGACCTCATCCGGCTCTTGACAAAGGCTGAATCCTGCGTGACTGCGTCGCTGCATGATCGCAGCCCTCTCTAGAGATGTCTGCTGACCCAAGGTCTGCTTTGCTGTGGTAGGCGTCGGGCTTGGGCCGGGGTGCTAGAGAGCTTCTGCCTGCACACCTGGTAGTTGGGGCGCGCGGGATCAGGCCTCTGAGATGGCGGGTGTTGTGTTGTGGACGGACCTAAAAGAGGCCGCGGCTCTTCCGTGGTAGCAGATGGAGAAGTAGGAACAGGGCGTGGTACTTTCATAGTCTTAGAAACCATATTTAAAGCAAACTGAGAACCCAGTCACAGTAGAAAAGTAGATAGCCTGCCAGCTCTCAAACACAGAAAAAGACTCATTAGAGAAACTTCAGAGCCCACCTTACCTTGTCCCTGTAGAGTGGAGTTTCTTTACCAGCTTGAAGAGCCCCTGCAGAAGCAGAGGATCTGAATGAGACCCACTGCGAGTGTCCCTGGTGGCAGTAGCCCTCTGGTTGGCTTGGCCCCTGGCTGGAGGAGGTCCCTGTGCTGGTGGCACTCTCGTTGGCTTGGGCGCTGGTCCGAAGGACCCTGGGGTGGGTCTGGGTGCGGTGTTTGGCGTGGGTCTCTGCTCCCCACGCTCCATCACTGGCAAATGTAGCTCGTGCCTATAACTGTTCTGATCCAAGCTGGGAGCGGTCCCAACCGTCTCCTCCAGGAAAACATCCTGAAATATGGGCGGGCTCACCATCAAACGGCGCTGGAGTTTGAAGTACCCAGATACTTGGGCCCACCTCAAACGGGAGCTGCGTTAGCATCACTTTACTCCATCAGGAGCAGTGAGAATGGTGAGGTTTCCTCGCTGAAGAAGGCACTGAGGAGCCTGTTGCTTCGGAGTCGCTGCTAGTAGTGCTCCCTTTACTGGCCATCAAAGACCTGTTCTGTTCTCTGCTAAGACGTTAAAGAATAGCCCTTGCTGTCCGATTCTTGCTTGGAACAACTTGTACTTGCTTGTCTGCCTGCAAAATGAGGGATGATTCGTGAAGCCGGCGTCAGTAGCACTTGCCTGCAGCAGGAGTGCAGGAATCACTCTGCCCTTCTGCTGCAGTGCACTGGTTGGCGTACAAGCTCTCGGCTGGGCTTTCGCCTTGCCCCAAGCCTGCTCCCGGTAGCTGAGGAGGGGGATGGTATCACTCCGCGAAGCCGGATCCCAGCAGTGCCAGGGCGTCGAAATCCACGAGCTCCTCTGGCACTGCTTGGAAGTGGAAGTGAGCTGCTGTGTTAACACACGGCCCGGCTCCCTTCGCGTGGGCCCTCACCAGCCCTCTGGGGAAGGGCATCTTGGCTCGTGGCAGTCGTTTAACCACTAGCACAAGTCAAGTGACTGACAAGGCTCCTGTGGTCCCCAGTGTCCTACCTTCGGGCAAGCAAATCGCCACAGGTCTCTGCTGCTAGCAGTGACATCTTGGTTTTCCCAAGGGATTTCTTGTCGACAGCATGCTCAGCTCGCTACCTGGAAACAGCGTGGCCAGCTGTGTTCTGGGTGTTGTGAACAGGAGCACCTGTGTGTACTTGACTGCCTACTGCTCACGACGCCTGTAGCTGAAGGACTGGGGCTCTGACGCTTGGCCTGTGGGCTGGCACGTCCCAGTGACCTGCTAGCTGCTCCTGTTCTGCTAAAAATCGGGGTCAGAACTGGCGCTGAAGCTTCATGTGACGCTTGGTGTCCTTAATGGCTCATGTGCCTTGGTGTAGCCTTGCTGGCAGAGATCAGAACACTTGAGGCTGGGTGGAAGGGAAGCAGTCTGTGGTGTCCTCTGGCCACAATGCTCACACAAGGTTTGTGGTAGTGACCCTCTGTGGCAGCAGCTAGAAACCTGTCTGGTCCTCCAGCCTCCATTCCTTGGTGTAAATGACCTCTTCTTTATGTACTTTTAATTCTCTTGCAGAGCAAGCCCACAGCACCGAAAAGAGAATCTCTTCTCCCTGTGAGCAGCACCTCCAAAGAGAATGGGCTTCGTGTAGAGCAAGATGATCAGGACTTATTTGCAGGCGAGTCTGTATCTACTGGGTGTTTGCGGCTTTCTGGAGTGATCTGTTTTTAAGCATGACTTGCAGGTCATGATATTTCTGGACTATCACAGGACCTTATCTCAAACTCGTGTTCCAGTCTGCTCTGGAAGCGCTAAGCTCTGGTGGTGTTTTTGGGAGGGCTGGAGTAGCCTCCTCCAGGACTCTGGCATAATCATCTGGCGAGATTAACTGTTTGGAAGCTGAAGAGGCTTAAAAATGGACTTTGCTTTAGTTTTGTTGTCTTAAACTGTAAAGTGGTGAGTGTCTTCCCAGAGTTTTAAGACTTTTTTTCTCTGCCTTTTCCCTCCATGCAGCTGGAGGAAACATCTCTGGTTGAGACATGGCTGTTCCCAAGGAACAGGAAACATAGCCCCCCTCAACAGGGGAGGATGAGGAGGGTCAGACCTTCCCTGGCCCTGGCATGGTGGAATGTCTCTGCCAGAGGCATCCGAGAGTCATTTCCGGAGACACCTGCTACCAAACAGAAGATTTTATTTCCCCTGGGTGGAGAAGTGTACTGGGTAGGAGCCTACCTTCCAGGCTGCTGCGTAAAAATCCAGCTCGGCTTTAACCGTTCTAGTGTGCAGCTCCTCTAGCATGCAGCAAGGAGGTGATGCCTGTCTCCTCCTAGAACAAGAAATTCACTGGATTAATTTCACGTGCTCCAGCAGGATTGATCAAATGCCCTTGCTGCAGTGGAGATGCATGAGGTCATGCTCTTCCCCATGCTTACAGGTGTCCTCCCTATGGATTTCTTTTTTTCTTTGCTGCTTAAGACTGTTGTTACTCCCTAGATCTCAAGAACCTCTCGGAGAATATTGAAATTACCTTTCCAAAAACCCGAAGTAGAGAGGCTGACACTTGCCAACTTCTCTTGACAGATGCCACTGTAGAGTTGTCTCTAGACAGCACGCAAAACAACCAGAAGAAGGAACTGGCCAAAGCATCCAATCCTGCCCCCTCATTAGAAGTAGCTGCAGGCTCTTCTGCTAGAAACCCTCCAAAGAGCTATGAGGAGGTGAGAATTGCTCTGAGCTTTCTGACTTGCCCTGTTGGTTTGGGACTGTACTTGATAGGAACCTGTCTGTTCACTTGGTTGTAAACATGCATCTTAAATGATGCAATTAATGTAAATGGCATACTGGATGCCCTGGCTTTTATCTCGGGTCATCAGTCTGGGGCTGATACCGCTGAAGTGAGATTCGGGTCAGCCTGACGGCATTCTTGCTCGTGTGGTGGTGCAGACCGCTTCCAAAGCTGCATAGCAAGCGGCTGATCTGGTCCTGAGGGTCTGAGCTCTGACACCGTGTACTGCCGCAGGTGGAGCGAGTGGTGTAGCTGCTCTTGTGTGTGTTTTTGAAGGAAACAATCTGCTGGGTGACATGAGAGCGCAGGGTCCTTAAGTGGAACTTGTTGCCAAGCCCGGTTAATCAGTGGTACTTGGCCTAAATCTGGTTTTTCTCCTGTAGAGAGATTGAAGCTATTCTGGAGATGAGCAAGGTGCTCCTTTTCTGCCCCAAGCACCGCTGGGCTCACGAGGACTGACACTGCAGTGCCATCAGGAGTAGTGTCTCAGCCTGGCATAGGTGAAGGAGCAGAACTAGGATGGGGCGCTGAGCTGGTCGGAGGCCGTTTGAGGCCAGTCTCAGCTCTGCTTCGCCCAGTCCTTTAACACTGCTCCACTAACGAGGCCCTGCAGTGCTTGCAAAGCCTCTGGACTGTCAGAGGCAGTACCGCTGGTGTAGCCTCCCACTGGCCTTCAGTAAAGCAGAGTACGATGGAAAGGCCTGTTCAGACTGGGTCTGCCTGTCGCTGTCCTGGCTCACCGTTGCTGTGTGCCTGCGCAGTACAGCTTACCTTCTGTGTAGGTTGTTTACGCTGTTTCGGATGAGAACTGAAATGGTGATGTAAAAGAGCCCAACGGGAACTATCTTGCGCAGAGCTGAGGCTGGACTCTGCAGTGTTTCACCCCGAGGCGGAGCAATTTGTGCATCAGTCTGCGCAGACAGCAGTGTGCTAGAGACAGATCCAGTTTGGGATCCTTGGAATGTGTAGCCTGGACACAAGTAAGAACCTCGAAGGCTTTATAGAACAGCCTTGGCCAGACTGAAATACCAAAGATGCCTTGGCAGGGTCACAAGCTCGCCGTAATGTATGGGAGTTCATGGTTTGGAGTGATCTGAAGCCTGGCTCTCTAGTTTTAGCTTGCTGTCCTTGTGTGCTTACTCCAAACAGCTGGAAGAAGAAGAACAGGAGGACAAATTTGACCTGACTGTTGGAGTGAGTGACCCAGAGAAAGTTGGTGAGTTAATACCCTGTCCTGCTGCACAGCGAAGCCCAGTTACGCAGGCAAGGCTTGGCAATAGGACTGAAGGCAGCTGTCGCCTCCAGCTTTTGAGCTGTCTCTGCAAGCGCAAACTTGATCATGGAGTAACTTCTCCAAGACTTCTTCCACTATCTAGAAGAAATGAAGCTACGAAAAGCAGAATGCCTAGACTGCAAATGAGCGAGGCAGAAGCAGGTTCTGGAAAGCCAGGGACCTCAAAGGCAGGGAGCCGGGAGTGGGATTTTTGGGAGGGTGAAACATGATGCTTGCAGTAGCAGCGCGTGGTGTCTGGACCTGTGGTGATCAACTTGACTTGACCTCCAGGCAGCACTGGCGTGTGTGCAGGTGGCAGGGGGGAGGCAAAACTGCCGTAACCTAAAACTAAGTGCATTATTCCGTGCTCTGGCACCTTCCCTGGCAGCTGTGCTTGCCGAGGAAGCAGCTCTGGCTTCAAACCGAGAAGCAAGAGGGTTTCTCACTGTTGAAAGTGGGGGTCAGACGAACTTGGCCGGCTACATGGCAGTCTCTGGCACGCAGGGAACCCCAGGTAACATCTGATCCCAGCTGGTGGAGCAGCCTCTGAGGATGCCATTCAGTTGAACTACCAGGTAAACCCTTCCTTTGCCAAACAAGGGGATTTCTGTGTTAGCTGGAGAAAGCTGCCTGTGATGTTTCAGAATCCAGCCACATGCAGCCAGAGGCCGTCTGACTTGCATCCTCTGAATAGACTGCTTCATGTGCTGTACAGCCAACGAATTGTTGCGTGCCGAGCAGATGCGTGGAGCCAGCCCAAACGCTGTCGGTGTAACAAGTGCCTGATTGTTGGTGTTGGCTGCCTTGGGAAGTAAAAGGAGGGCTGAGCAGTCAGGTCAGGGAAATGACGAGGGTGCAGGGGTCCAGGGTCCTGCAGCGAGGTGCTGCCTGTGGTTCTGTGTGAAGATTTGGGGCTCTGTCAGATCAAAGACTGGAATTGCCAAAGCAGGTGAAGGCCAGGAGATTGCAGGAGCCTTGTGCTTTGCGTTCGTGTGATAGTGGAGAGTGCTGATCTTGTGATACTAATGCCTTGTTTCTGTTTTCTGTAGGGGATGGCATGAACGCGTATGTAGCCTACAAAGTGTCAACACAGGTATGTCTAGCTCATCACTCCTGAGGCGAGGTGGTGTTATTTTTCCACTTGAAGACAGCTGTCTTGTCCTTTCTTAGCCCAGCCAGTGGTGACCTAAATAGACAGGAGGTCTGAATGCCTCGTTATGTGGATTCGGGAGTTATAATCCACCCCTACAGATCAAAGGATGAGCCTGGCTGAGCAATAGGTTTTGAACCTGTTTGAAAGGAGGCTGTTTTTTTTTTTTTCCCTTCCCTCCAGCTCTTTGCAGTCCTGGCTGATACTGGCGTTCCGTGTTGGAGTGAGCAAGGGGAATGATATCTGTTAGGGAGAGCCCCAGACACTGGGGCTGTAGCTAACGGTTCTGTGCCGATGGTGGCATCAGATTAAGCTGACCTGAACTCAGCTCTTGCAGAAGAGCTGCTGCTGTAGCTAGTTTCGTGTCAGGACCTGCTCTTCTGGGCTAGTCGCAAGAAATGGAGCCTTATGCAGCTGCTGCCCTGCTTGGAGCTCTGGGCTTCTGCTCTGAGCTCTGCAAAAGGTTGTTCCTAGCTGTCTGTACAGTGGCTGCTGCACTACAGGCATCCTGTGGTCTGAAGCTGGTGGTGTCTGAGGGGGACCAGGGGACTTGCTAGCCTCCGCTCCTGGTCTGCCAACACAGTCAGAAGCCACTGATGGCCCCTGTAGCCTTGAGGTGATAAAGTCTGACCTGACGTCGGTCTGTGTTCCGTGGGGAGCAGGGATAATGGGATTAGGCAATGGGTAAGGCTTACCAAGCAGCCTGAGTCCACAGTAACAGCCGCTGTGTTGTTTAGTGGCATTAATACTGCTCCTCGGTCCAAAGAGAACTGTTAGGAGGAGAGTTGCTGAAAACCTAGGCCAAAGCTTGCTCTGTTCAGCCTTGCCTGTTTCTCAGGTTTTGCAGAGCTCAAGCTGTCTGTCGTCATCCCAGAAGTGACAGCAGATAGAGCTAGCAAGGCTGTGCATGCAGGGGCGAGCTTCCCGGAGTGAGTCTGATCTGAGTCCCGTCTCTTTCCCCAGACGAGCATGCCAATGTTCAGGAGCAAGCAGTTTTCAGTGAAAAGGAGGTTCAGTGACTTTCTGGGTCTCTATGAGAAGTTGTCGGAGAAGCATGCCCAAAATGGGTTCATCGTTCCTCCGCCGCCCGAGAAGAGTCTCATAGGTGAGTGGTGGAGGTGCAGAGCACTAGAACTGGTCCTTCTGATGGTGAGCTTTGTGCCTGAAGGGCAGGCCTGCCTGTGGTCTCAAAGCTGAGAGGGAAGCTGCAGAGCAGCCGTGGGAAGCAGGTGTGGAAAATAATCTGGGTTCTGTGGCACAGACAAAACTCTGGTTCCATACTTGGAGCTCTGGGCTTAAAGCCTTGTTTGAGTTCACAGATGCCTCCACATCGGCTTGATGTAGAGTAAAACCTCATCCTCTGTGCTGTCACTGAATTGCTTTTCACTTGAGTCCAGACCTGTAACCCTTCCGGTCTGGCCTGGAATTGCTCTGACTCTTTTCTGGATGTCAACTTCTAGCAGATGTTAGGTATAAGCAGGTTTTAAATTTTTCTTGCATCCTTGCTGATGCAAGGTCTAATTCCTGTTGTGAAATGCCTCTCCTCTACTGTCACCCTGATAGTCTGTAATAAACCACACTGCCCTTGTGTGTTGAGTTTGAAGCTGCATCTTCCTTCTGTGCTAGGAATGACCAAAGTGAAAGTTGGGAAAGAAGACTCCTCCTCTGCAGAGTTCCTAGAAAAAAGACGGGCTGCGCTAGAGAGGTACAGACCCCAACAGCTATCCCCTCGTGCCTGAACCAAGCAAGGGACCTCTGAAAGGTCAGACTTGCTGCGCTCTCCTCCCTGTGTGAGAAAAGCCACCTGCTTCTAGGTTTGCAGCAAACCTGGAGGCTGCTGGAGAGTTGCAACTTGCTTTGACTCTGTAAAACAATTGTGTGCTTCAAAACCCTGTGCTGCTGTTTCGTCCAAATCTGGCAAAACTCCACTGATGTGGCAGGGAGAGAGCTGACCTGTCTCAGGAGCCCACAAATACGGGTGCTAAGTAATAGTATAAACAGTGGAGATCAGGTGAGAAACAACTCGGTCTCTGTCCAGCTTGTACCCTAACTACACAGCCACAGGTGGCCTTCGCTCTGCCACCGGTGTTGACTGTTGTAGTTGGCGCTGGGATGCTGTTCCCCTCCAGCTTCAGCTTCTGAAAGATCTGTTAAAAGTGTCGTCGTTAAAGATGTAACGCTAAGTCTTGATCACTTGGTGTATCAAGTAACTTTCTGGCTATAGCAAGTATTAATCAAAGGTCTGGCAGGTCTGGTCTTGCAGGTGAGTCTTACGAGGGTCCCCAGGGAGGAAGGGTTCTTGGTGGGTGAATGAGAAGAGCTTGTTGGGCCTGACTTCTAGCTACCGAACTGCCATTTCAGAGTAAAGAACAAGCGTGTTGCAACTCACTGAGGTGGCCCGGAGCCAGGTTTGCTACTGCCGAAGTAACTCTTAGTGCGTTCTTCTCTGCAGGTACCTGCGGAGAGTAGTCAGCCATCCAACAATGCTGCAGGACCCGGATGTCAGGGAGTTCTTGGAAAAGGAGGAGGTCAGTAGCGTGGAATAATGTAGCTACGAGTATGTTGGAAGTACAGAAGGCAGTGGTACCCAGGTAGTTAACGAGGCTTGATGCTTCAAAGCTCAGTGCGAAGCAGCAGAACCCTGTAAGAGCTCTTAACCAGTGATGACAAGAACAGGACTCTCTTCTGTGTGTCAGTGCTTGTCTAAGCGCTGTACGCTCATAAGAAGCTCTGGCCTAGCTTGCTTATGTCATGGTGGTGCGTGCATTGAGAGCACGGGTAGGTTTTGTTCTCCGAAATCTGTGACAGGAGTGTAGCCCGCTGTTTGGAGGTGAGGGGTCCCATGCTGGCTTGGCCTGATGCTCAGATATGTTCAAGGAGAGCTGGCCGATGTGGTCCCCGCTCCTCCAAGGAGAGCGTGAGCATGCCCAGCCACGCACCTGATGTGGGGAAGTAATTCCTGAAGAGGCTGATCCCTGGGGAAGCCCTAGATGGAGTGATTCCAGCCCTAGCGCTGCGCTGGAGGGCTCTGATGTAGGAGCAGACATCATGGAAACACCTCACTTTGCTGAGCAGGTGTAGCTCTGTCTGGAAAGCAGTGGTGGCTGGTGTGGAGCATTTCCCAGCATCAAGGCACTGCTGTACCCTACTGTGCCCCAGCAGTGCAGACTGCTGCTGGCTGTTGGAGAGATGCTCCGAAGCACTTCCACACGCCTGCGTGACCTGTGGCAGCTTGGGCAGCCCTCAGCTCAGGGACTCGGGTAGCGTAGCTGGTTCTTGAAGATACTTTACCGTGGCCAAGCAGAACAGGCAGACTTCAGACATGGTGTAAGGTTTAGGAACTCCTTAATGATTTGAAAACCAGTCTGGTCCCGTTACTTGCAATACTGTATAGGCTATGCCACCCCTGGGGCGTTGTCTGGCCAATCTTTTGCAGTAGCTGTGAGCCAGAAACCCTGCTGAGAAGGGACTCACATGGGAGAATGATGCCACTGTGGTGGCTGCTCGCTAAGCTGCTTTTACCTCCTGGCAAGGGAAACTTTTCTGTTTCTTGATAGCTACCAAGAGCCGTAGGCACCCAGACCCTGAGTGGAGCAGGAATACTGAAGATGTTCAACAAAGCTACGGATGCTGTCAGTAAAATGACCATCAAGATGAATGAATCAGACATAGTAAGTATTTGGACACCTCTGGGCTGTCCTCATCCTTGCTCTTCAGCTGCGTGCTCTCCCCAGCCTAAGCTCTGGATGCGAGATCCAAGGAGGGCTCTGCAGCGATGCAGTCTGTGGGAATCAGCTCTGGGTTTATCCCTTGCAGTGGTTCGAGGAGAAGCTGCAGGAGGTGGAGTGCGAGGACCAGCGGCTGCGGAAGTTGCACGCTGTTGTCGAAACGCTAGTGAACCACAGGAAAGGTAACGAGCTGGGTACCGCTTGCGCTGTAGCTTGGCCCGTAACAGTTAAGCCTGGTGTGGTGCCTGGCTGGAGATCACCAGTGCGCAGGTGTCCCAGGAGGCCCTGCTGCGAAGATGTGACAGTGGCTCCTTGCTATAAAGGACTCTTGATCTCTTCATCATGGGAGGCAGAGGTAGCACAGTAATCCCACCTCTGCTGTCCAGCCCTGCAAGCTTCGGCTGGCGGTGCTGGAATGAACCGGTGTCCTGCCGGGTGAAGGCTGCTCTGGCAAACCTGGACTTATCTTACTGCTGATTCCAGGCTGTCCTCTGGCAGGGAGCAGGGATGTTTTCCTGCCTCTGCATGTTTTGGCTGACTTCTGCAGAGCTGTGCGTGTCCTCCCACTCCGCTGCTTCCCTCCTCCTCCTCCCTGGCTGGAGTTGCCTAGCCCTCCTCCCGCCGTGCTGCAGAAGCTGCCAGCTCTGACCGAGGCGGTGCTGGCTCTTCAGCTGATGTCTCCTTGGGCTGAACTCTCGGCTGGGGCTTGGCTTGCAGAGGCCACTCCGTTGACTCTCTCCTTCTGTTCACTAGAGCTAGCGTTGAACACGGCCCAGTTCGCAAAGAGTCTGGCCATGCTGGGGAGCTCGGAGGACAACACGGCCCTGTCCCGGGCGCTGTCCCAGCTGGCTGAGGTGGAAGAGAAGATTGAACAGCTGCACCAGGAACAGGCTAACAACGACTTCTTCCTGCTGGCCGAGCTCCTGGGAGACTACATCCGCCTCCTCTCCGTTGTCCGGGTAAGCACTCCTTTGGGGCAAGCTCTAGGCCACGCTGCCTGTCCTAGCACTGATCTTTGTCTCAGGTGTGCCAAGAGCCAGCTGGTCATCTGGATTCAAGCACACAGGGCACGGCGTACCTCTGGCCTCTCCAGGCAGAGGGCAGACTTGCCGCTTGTCCAGCTGTGCGTGTGTTGGAGCAGTTAGGTTGGAGAAGTGGGGTAGGCGAGGCCTGGCTGGGCTGCTCTTCTCCAGGGGGCATGTGGAGCAACTTCATGGCTCATAGGTGGCCTCAACCCTTCCAGAGATAAAGGCTGCGGCTCCTGCGGAGGCTGTGAGCTGGTAAACGGCAATCTGGGTGTCGCAAATAGATCTGTCAGGTGCCTGCTGGGGAAGAGCATGAGTCTTCAAGTCCATGCAGCCTGCTTGGTGCACTGGCCTCCTTGTTGGGGGCTGGAAGAAACCAGTCCCGAGTGAGCCTGGCAGACTGATTTGTTATGGCCCCAGACTTGTTCTGTCTCGGAGCAGTTGTTTCTGGAGGCTACAGAGGCCAGAATGCAGCCTAGTGAGCAGGCAGAAGCCTCCTTGGTCTGCCAGTTTGTACTGGGAGGTGTGGTGGGTGCTCCAGAGCAGGACCATGATATCTGATGGTGCTGGAGGTAATAAGGCGCATCTGGGATGTTCTGGTCAGGAGCCTTAGTGTTGCCTCAGGCTTTACCTGTCTCCTGGCTGCTCTGTCCTTCTGACCAGGCTATGGGACACTGCTTTCTGCTTTTCTAGATCTTCCCCACAACCTGGCTGGCTGGGTTCAGAAACCAAATCAGCCTTCTTTGCTTGAG
Organism: Opisthocomus hoazin; assembly: GCF_030867145.1. Classification (NCBI taxonomy): domain Eukaryota; kingdom Metazoa; phylum Chordata; class Aves; order Opisthocomiformes; family Opisthocomidae; genus Opisthocomus; species Opisthocomus hoazin. Next base: position 13,814,433 of record NC_134423.1, read on the forward strand.
CTGGTGGCCTGCAGGCCCGCTAAAATCATGTGGCCTCCTGGCAGATGCCTTCGAGCTGGTGCAGGAACACGCTGTGCGGTCAGCAGGAGCTCGTCATGGAGATCCAGTGTGGGACGGGCAGGGGTAGCTGCTTACACTGGCGGCTCTCAATGCTGCCTGCCCGTTTCAGGTCTGCCAGAGCCTGGGGACGGGCTGGACATCGCGCTTGGGATGCTGCCAGTTCCGTGGGTGGCCTCAGGCCTGTCCGGGCTTGCGCTGCACCGCACCGCGCGTGTAGCTGGGGCTTTTGAAGTGATTCTCCTGCCAAACCCTGGAGCAGTGGGCAGTCCTGTGCCGAGAGAGGCCTCGAAGCCGCTCCTGAAGCGTGGGTTGGTTGATGTTGTGCCTGGGCACCTTCACTAGTGAAGTCCATGTGCTGGTTCAGCTTTGGTTAAATGGAGATGGGTCCAGGACCTCGATGATGAAGCAGCTCTGTCGTTAGCTGATGTCCCTCTTCGCCACAGGCGTGGTTGTCACTGTCAGCAGAGTCCTTGCAGCTGCCTGCTGCTCCTGGTGTGGTACCAGAGCAAAGCTCAGTCTCTGCTCCTTCCTTTCAGGGAGCCTTTGACCAGCGCATGAAGACCTGGCAGCGGTGGCAGGATGCCCAGACCATGCTGCAGAAGAAAAGAGAGATGGAGGCCAGGCTGCTCTGGGCCAACAAACCCGACAAACTGCAGCAGGCCAAAGACGAGATCTCGGAGGTAGGGAATGAGGAGCTGTTGGGGTCTCCGCTCGGCTCCTTCCCTCTACGCTCTGCCGCTGAGCAGTGAGAAGGGGACCTTTCGAGCTGGAGGGACGAGTACCCATGGCTGGGCTTGCACCAAGGGAGCCAGCCTTGAGCAGGAGCTGCAGGAGAGGCTGCTCATGGTCCCACCTCCTGTGGCTTCCTTGCCGAGCTTGCGGCAAGCCGGGGATGCCGCTTGCCATGGCGGTGAGGACCAGAAATGCCGGGCTCTGCTCCGGCAGCGCCTCTCACGTGAACAGTTGTGGCTGTGAAACTGCTCACGGAGGGGTGCGAGAGCTTCTTCACCTCCCCTCCCCTGGAGACAGCACGCTTCCTCTCTCTGCAGTGGGAGTCTCGTGTGACGCAGTACGAGAGGGACTTTGAACGTATTTCTGCCGTCATCCGCAAAGAAGTGGTGCGGTTTGAGGTACGTTTGGCCCAGCCCCTGGCGTGCAGCCCTCCAGCTGGTTGCCCTTGATGTGCCATGGCTGGGAACACCAGCCTGGGCTAGCCAAGGGTCACCTTGGCTCCCAGTGCAGTAGTTGGTGACATTTGTGAATCCAGACATGTGTGAGTTGAGGTGTTGCTGCCACAGGCAGAGCTGATATCTTTGGCTAAGAGGGGGCTTCTCTGCAGAGATGTGTACCCATTAAAATGGGGGTGGGTGGGCAAAGATCCTCTGAGCCATCAGGCTGGGGCTGGAGCTGAGCTTCATCCTCAGCGTCTCGGGCTCCTGTGCTGGTCTCTTCGTGGGGCTGCAGGAGGAACAGGAAAATCCTGGTGGTTTCTCCTCCCCCCCCCCAAAGACCGGAGGGTTTTGGTGGTTCTTTCAGCCTTGTGCTCACTCCTGCGCCCGTCTCTTGCAGAAAGAGAAATCCAAGGACTTCAGAAACCACGTCACTAAATACCTGGAGACATTGTTAAACTCTCAGCAGCAGGTGAGTAGCCCCAGCCCCTGCCGTGGTTTTACCTCTCAAAGCTCAGCAAGGCCAGCTCCCTCCCTGCTCGTGCGTGGACCCACGGTGGGTGCGTCTTGCCCCCCAGGCAGGGGAGGGATGGACCCTCCCGGGCCGGAGCAGGGCAGAATATAAGCGTTGCATCCCCCTTGATGCCTTTGGGGGGGGGCTGTGCCCTGTGGAGGGACTTCTGCTCACCTCCCCCCTGCCCCGCAAATGCTCCTGGGCTTGGAGTGCGTTGGCACAGAGCCCGTGGGGTCCTGACTGTCCCTCTCTCCTCTCCACAGCTGGTGAAGTACTGGGAAGCATTCCTACCCGAAGCCAAGGCCATTTCTTAACTGGACCGAGCAAACGAGCGTACCTGAACTTTGCCTTTTTTTTTTTTTTATACACTATACCTCTTCCTCTTTTACACATGAACAAACCCTCGTTTAACACTCTGGAGCTGGTAGAGGTTTAACCCCCAGACAAGCAGCTTGCAAGCCAGTAACTCTTCTAACTGTATATTTTTCATTTAGCAACATATATTTTCTTACTGAAGAGAAACTAGTTTCCTGCTTGAAGACCAGACCTGCAGCCGGGGGTTAACAATATATGTAAAATGTATATTTTTCAGGCTGGGTGTTAGGGCTCTAATGACTATCTTATTCCTGCAGTGCCATTAAAATTCTGTAATAAAACTTCTATCGGGGCAAACAGCCTGTGTCTGTCTGTGGGCTGGGGCGGGGCAGCGGCTGCAGCCCGCAGATGCTGGGGGAGGCAGTGGGGCCCCTGGCCTTGGTGTGCGGGGGCTGGGGGTGACCTTGGGCTCTGCCCCAGCCACCTGTCCCGGCCCTGACTGAGCCCTGGCTCCGTGCCCTGCTCCCAGCAAGGGCAGGTTTTGGGAGCTGCGCTCAGCGGGGCCGGGCACTGGGTTTTGGGTGGGGGCTTGGCCCCCCAGAAGTCAGCCCGGGGCCCTGGGGGCCTGCGATGCTGCTTTCCGCCCCCAGCCAAAGTCCCTCCCCCCTCACCGCGACCCCAGCCGTGGATTTCATCACAACCGATACCTCTTCTGCCCGAAAAAAGGGAAAAGGCAGCTCGTGTTGACTTCCCACTTTCCTTTCCCCTTGTCCCCGGCGAGCGGGATCGCGGCGGCACCCCCAGGCTCCAGCCACCCCCCCCGGGGCTGCTGGATTCGGGGCTGCGGGAGCCGGCCGGGGCTGCGGGACCCGTTCCGGGGCTGCTGGATTTGCGGCTGAGGGACACCCCCGGGGCTGCTGGATTCGGGGCTGCGGGCCCCACCGGGGCTGGCCGCGGGCTCCTCGGTGCCCCCCCCGCGGGGCCGGGGCCGAGCCCGCTCCTGGAGCCGCTCCTGGAGCCGCGGGAAGGGCCGGCGGCCGCAACCCCCCCGCCCCGGGCCATGATCGCTGTCTCCATTCCGGCGGCGGAGCCGGAGCCGGCGGCGCGGAGCCCTGAGAAGGGGCACACGGTGAGGGGCGGCCGCGGAGGGGGGAAGGGGGCTGCGTCCCTCTGCCCGGGGTGTGGGGGGTCCCCAGGGGTCCCCTCTGCCTTTGAAGGGGGAGGGGGTGTTCCTGGTCCGGGGGGTCCCCTCTGGCCCCCGTGGTTGGGGGGGCCCTGCCTGCCCCAGGAGTTGGAGGGCTCTGGCCCCGGGGGAGGGTGTCTCTGCCGGGGGCACCCTCTGTCCCTTGAAAGTGGGGGTGTTCCCCTGCCCTGGGTGGGTCCCCCTCTGGCCCCCGTGGGGGAGGGTGGGGGCGGCTGAGGGGGTTGGGGGCGTCCCTGTCTACCCCGGTATGCCCCAGGGGAGGAGGTCCCTGTCCCAGCCTAGGGGTGGAGGTCCCTGCTTGGGAGCCCTCTGCCTTTGAAAGGGAGTGGGGGGGGGGTGTCCCTGGCCTGGGGGTTCCCCACTGGCCCCAGCGGGTTGGGGGGGGATCAGGGGGGTCCGTGTGTGCCCCAGGGGTCCCATCTGCCCCCCGGGTTGGGCACGATCTGCACCTGCCCCAGGGGTTAGAAGTCCTCACCTGACCCGGGGGGTGGAGGTCTCTGCTTGCCCTGGGGTCCCTGGCTGAGGGCACCCTCTGGCCTCGAAAAGGGGGGCTGAGGGGGGTGGGGAGGATGGGGGGGGTGGGGGTGTCCCTGGCTCAGGTGGTCCCCTTTAGACCTGGGGTAGGTGGGTGCCTCCCATCTGCCCTTGGGGAAGATGATCCCTGCCCGCCCCGGGGATGGGTGGCTCCACTTTGCGCAGGGGGTTGGGGGTCCCCACCTGTCCCCGGGGTCCCTGCCTCCTCCGGGGTCCCTGCCGGGGTGGGGGATGTGACCCTCTGCTCTTGAAGGGTGCGTGGGGAGGGGGTGGTCCCCTGCCTGTGAATGCCCTGTGGCACCCAAGGATGGAGGTCCCTGCCTGGGGACCCTCTGTCCTTGAAGGGGGGGGGGTGCTGTCCCTGGCCTAGGGGGATCCCTGCTGGCCCTTGGGGGGGGTGGGGGGGTGGGGGGGGGTGGGGGGGGGTGGGGGGGGGTGGGGGGGGGGTGGCGGGGTGGGGGTGCTGTCCTTGTGGCAAAGGGGAATGGAGGACCCTGTATGCCCTGGGGTGCTGCCATCTCTACCCTTTGGGGGGGGGGGGGGGGGTGGTGCTGTCCTTGGCCTGGGGGATCCCCTGTGGCACCTTGCGGGTGAAGGTCCCTGTCCGTTCTCGGGGTCCCTGCCGGGGGGGGGGGGGTGCCCCAGGCGGGGCTGGGGTGGTGTGTGGGCCCGAGGCCCCTGCCTCCCCCCGCCCGATGGGGCGGGGGGGGGGGGGGGGGGGGGGGGGGGGGGGGGGGGGGCTGCGGCGGCTGACCCTGGGCGCAGGTGTTCCGGGTGGAGGTGCTGTGCAATGGCCGGCGGCACAGCATGGCGAAGCGCTACAGCGAGTTCCAGGCACTGCACAAGCGGGTGAGACCCCCGGCACCGCGAGCGGGGCTGTGGTGGCCTCGGTCCGGCTCCCCGCAGCAGGGAGGAGCAGCCGCCTCCGCCACTATCCGTGCTGCCACCATGTCCCTCCACACTCCACCCTAGATCAAGAAGACCTGCAAGGTCCCCACCTTCCCTCCGCGCCGTGTCCCCAACTGGATGCCCAAAGTGCTGGAGCAGCGCCGGCAGGGCCTGGAGCTTTACATCCAGGTAAGGTGCTGGCTGCCAGGGGCTTCTGGGGATGGGGGGGTGGGGGGTGGGAGGTGGGGTGGGGTGGGGTTGGTGTGTTTTTTCTTGGGGGGGGGGGTGGTGGTGGTGGTGGTGGCGTCGGTTCTGAGCCCCCCCCCCGACCGCATGACAGGGTGTCCTGTACCACAATGAGGAGCTGCCCCAGGACGTGCTGGACTTCCTGAAGGTGCAGCGCTGCCAGCAGCCCCCCAAGGCCAGCAGCCCCCTGTGAGTAGCCGAGCAGTGGACAGAGCCGTCAGACTCTGCCGGCGTCTAGTTCATCCCGTGCAGTGCCGGGATGGGTCCCCCTCATCCGCGTTCAGCACCCCAAGACACGGGGTTGGGGACCAGCACATGGCCAGGGTGGAAGCGAGCCCCTTCGCTGGGCACTGACGTCCTCTCTCCCCGGCAGTGCCGGCCGCCTGCTCTCCCAGCGACCCGTTGTCAGCTTCTGCACCGACCCTTACGCGCGGCCACCGGGCACCGGTAAGGAGCGGGCCCTCGGGTGCCGGCCCCCATCGCACCCATGGGAAAAGGCTCTTCTGGGCCCCCACAACGTGTTTTTCCTTTCGTGGGGCCTGGGAGGGAAACAAAGGTGCTCTAGCTCCCGCTTTTCCTCGCAGACCCACTCCCCGATGCCGTGCTGAGCGGGGTGCTGCAGGGCTTCTACATCCCCCTGAGCTGCGCCCCCAGCCAGGCTGCGCCCCAAGCCCCCGGCCTGCTGGGCTCCTGGGCACCCACCCAGCGCCCAGCCCCACCATGGTGAGCAGCTGGGCGCCAGAAAGGATCCCTGCGGCAAACATCACTCCTCCCCGCTGGGACAGGGCAGGAAAACCCAGTGGGAGAAGCCAAGGGGGATGGCGGGAGCCCCAGCTGCTCTCCAGGCTGGCACTGCTCACCCCCCACTGCCCGCTGTGCCTTCGCAGGGAGAGCAGCTCTGCCTTCTGCCTGGATGTTTTGGGGGTGGAGGGAGCTTTTGGACCCTGAACTGTGCTGCAAAACCCCTCAGCATCCGGGCTTTGGTGCAACAGATCACTCGGTCTTGATGATTGGCAAAAGATCGCTGTGCTCCAATTCTGCAAAGCAAATCTGAGGCCAAGCGAGGCGCCCGCTCTCAGCTCGACGAAACGGGGAAGAGGGGTGGAAGGCTGAGGGATGCGTCAGCGATCCACACCCCCCCGAGAGCAGAGGAGAGGCAACTCTTTTTTAATAAAAAAAACACATTGGTCACATTTATTGGTGCGTGTGCTTCTTACAAAAGTGATGGGAAGAGGAGCCAGCGCCCCGTCCCGCCCGCCGGCCGGCTGGAAGGCAGCAGGGTGAGGGGAACGCTGGGCAGCAGGAGCTCTGTGGGGGCTCTCCCGCCCCAGGACGGCAGGGAAACGCCCAGGGGGAGCAGCACAGCCCCAGGGCCGTGGCCCTGTGCGGCCGGGCCCCTTGCAGAGCGCAGGACCCCGTGCCAGGTTGAGGAGCCGGGAGGGCAGATTACTCTTTGGCGATGGCAAATGGCTTCTCCACCTCAATGGTGCCACAGTCGGCGATGGCGACGTCCTTCAGGGGCTTGTCCCGGCTGTCCGTCTTCGTGCTCTCCACCTTCCTCACCACGTCCTGGGGAAAGCAGAGGCGTGAGAGCGGGGCTGTGCCAGGCGCGGGCAGAGCCAGCTCAGCGCAATCCCCATCCCAGAAGGCATCTCCCAGCCTGTTCTCCACAGCGCATCTGCCTGGAGCCGCTCACCCCGTGGGAACCAACTGCCCCCTCACCACCCAGCACCTCCCCCTTACCATGCCCTCCAGCACTTTGCCGAACACCACGTGCTTGCCGTCCAGCCACGGCGTCTTCACTGTGGTGATGAAGAACTGGGAACCGTTGGTGTCCTTGCCAGCGTTGGCCATGCTCACCCAGCCAGGCCCATAGTGCTTCAGCTTGAAGTTCTCGTCAGGGAAGCGATCCCCGTAGATACTTTTTCCTAAGGGGGAGGAAAAAGGCGGCCGTGTCGCTCTCGTGGAAGTATGTCAGGGTGGGCGTGGTGATGGCGGCTCTCTCCACAGGCTGGGTGGAGTGAATGAGCCCATCTAGAGGGGTACTAATGACCAGCACCGCTGGGCTGCAGCGAACCATGAGCTACCAGTTACTGGGGGGAGGTAAAAGCACCCTGCAAGCTGGGCAGGAGGGGTCACGCCCCCATGGGACCGGAGCAGGAGGCCGTGCGAGTGCAGACCTGACCCCGCGCGGCTGTAGGCTGTGGCCTGAGGAGGAGCAGGTTGGGTAAGAGCTAACAAGCCCAAATGCTGATATCATCAACTTCACTAACATTTGCTAGGTGCTGGTGGGAGGTTTGAACTCTGCTGCTACCGGACTAAACGTGTCCCGGTGGCCAGGATGCCCGGCAGAGGCACCGGCAGCTACAGAGGAACATTTTCTCAGTGAGGAGGCTCGAGCTCCTCCCGGGGCAGAGGGCCCAGTTACATGGGTTACATTCAGGTGCTGAGCCTCACTGCGCTCATCCCTCCCCAGCACCGAGCTCCGCTTCGAGGCCCGCTCATGCCCACTTGTCCCCACTGTGGCACCACACTCCAGCTCCACACTTGTCCCCAAGGCGCCCAGGCAGCGGGTTGGGAGCGTGGCTGCTGTCTCCGGGCTGGCGTCAGCCAAATTACCTCCGGTGCCATCTCCGCGGGTGAAGTCTCCTCCCTGGATCATGAAGTCCTTGATCACACGGTGAAACTTGCTGCCCTTGAAGCCGAATCCTTTCTGGGGGCGGGGAGAGAGAGAAGGGAGTGAGGCAGAGGGATGGACCAGAGCTCCCTCTGCCCGGTGCTGCCCTGCGACGACAAGCAGGAGCAGCCCAGGGGGCCAGGTGAAGCCCAGCCAGGGGACCGCTGGCCGCTCACCTCTCCGGTGGCCAACGCCACAAAGTTCTCCACTGTCTTGGGCACCGTCTTGCCAAAGAGCCCAATGACGACGCGGCCCACGTCCTCCTCGCCGATCCGCAGGTCGAAGAACACCTGGGGGGGGCGAGAGGCAGGTCAGGGGGAGCACCAGCGGAGCCGGCAGCACCTTGTTGGGCCAACCCATCCCGTCAAGCCCAACCAGGCCCAACCCCTACCAGGCCCCAAACCCCCACCAGGCCTCCACCCGCACCGGGCCTCAACCCCCTACCGGGCCCCAAACCCCCTACCGGGCCCCAAACCCCCGCCGGGCCCAACCCTCCACCGGGCCCGGCCCCCCCGCCCCAGCCGACCCCTTCCCCGCCGGCCGGCCCTGACCTTGGCGGTGACCTTGGGCCCCTTCTTGCGCTCGTCGGCCCGCGAAGCGGCAGGCAATAGGAGCAGGAAGGCAGCGCCCAGCGCCGCCGCCGCCACCAGCACCTTCATCCTCCGCCGCTCGCAGCCCAGCCACAGCGCCCGCCGCGCCGCCTGCATCCGGCCCCGCCCGCCGCGCCCCCCCTCGCCCCCGCCGCGCAGTGGTACGCGCCGCGCTCCCCGCCCGCCCGCTCCAGCCGCCCGGGCGCGACCAACGGCCCCGAGGAGAGGGGGGGGTGGGGAGGGGGTGGGGGGAGAGGCGCCTTCCGGCCGGCCGGGAGGCGGCTCCGACGCGAGCCGCCGGGCGGCTGCCACGTTGCCCCACGCTCGGCAGCCGCGGTGCAGCCAATCAGGAGCGGGGCGGCGCGCCGATTGGCCGCCGGGGAAGATGTAGGCGGGGAGGGGGCGGGCGGGACGCAGAGGGGCGCGGCCGCGAGCGTCGCGCCGGCGTGTGAGGGGCGGTCGGGCGCGCGCTGTGGCGGGTGTGGCGCTGAGGGGGCGCGCGCCGGCGGCGTGAAGGGAGCGGCGTACTCGGCCGCGAAGCGAACGACCGGCGGGCCCAGGCCTCCAGCGGGCAGCGCGAACGGCAGCTCGGTGCCCCCGGGGCCCTTCGCCGCTCCGGGCCCGGCAGCGGGAGGAGGCGGCCCGGCCCTCGGTGCAGCCCGAGAGGGGCCACTGGGCCGTGCCCCGCTTTTCTGAGCAAGGCTGAGGAGCGGGCGAGGCTGCGTGGTACAGCTACAGAAAAGAGCGAGAAGGGAGAACGGTCTTCACCAGAGAGGCCCAAATTTCTCTTAAATACCAGATTTGGCCAGGCTGAAAGCGTACAGGAGTCTTCACAGTACTGCAGGCGCCAATGTCTAGTGTACTACAGTCACTCACGAGTACCAGCGTGTGCTGAACACGTGGGAATTGCGCATTTTTTTTAATCCAGTAGATCTTGGTCAATGTTAATCGCTTGCATACAAACCTTTAAAGGAACTGCCTGGTGGAGATGTGCGTTTCCGAGGGCCAGGGAGAGAAAGCTTGAGGTTAATCTTCCCTCTCAGAGCACGAGTGTCCCAAGACTGATTTTTGGGAACAGGAAGTGAAAGTTCATGCTAAAAATATCACGTTTAAGGCTGGGAAACAGAAGGAGAAAAACCGCCCTGACAAAAAATCCCAGTGTGACGCAGTTCCTAAGAGCGGGAGTCATGCTGCACGTGCTCTCCCTGTCTAGATACAGTGAAAGCTGCTTGTAAAAGATGCTGTGTTTGGCTGGTAGGCAGCATCTCCTTTAGCACTTTCCTCTGTACTGGGAATAAATAAGCAGCATCTATTTGCACGCTGGAAAACCTTGCGCTCCGGGCGGTTGATTCCGTGGAAGCAGCACAGTGCTTTTCCTTTCTACCCAAGATCCCAGTAAGTGGACAGAGGCACAGAGGAAGGCAGCACTCGAGGCACCAACGGCTGGGCTTGTGTCATTGCCACCTTCCTCCACAGGCACGGCTGCCAGCACGGCCTGTGCCGAGGGACTCAGCTGGGGGTTAGCTCGGCTGGAGCCGCAGCCCCTTGGTGCGCCTTGGCCAGCAGGCAGGCATATGCAGTGCCCTTCCGCTTGGGAAGGCCCGCTTGGCGCCTACAGCAGGAGCTGGAGATGAGTTCCAGACACAGGGACCACGCGGCAGCATGTTTCGGGGTGGTTCACGTCTTTGTGTTCCAAGTAATCGATGGTTTAGCCATTTTGCTACCCAGGATGCTTGAAGCGGGAACGTGCAGGCACAGGGAGAAATTGGTGGCACCACGCCTTGGCCAAGCTCTGTGGGGCTGAACCGTCCATGGCTGTAAAGCACAAAGTGGTGAGAAGGTCCTGTAAGATCCCACACCGTGCACTGTCCCCTCAAAGGATGGCTCAGAGCTGCTCATGGGAGAGCAGGGCTACCAAGAGAGCCCAACAGAAGCAAAAGACAAGAAAATACAAGCAATGTTGTCAGGAAGAGGTAATAAATACGTCTATTCATGGAGAACAATGCAGCAGTGCAATGTTTTATTGAAAAAAAAAAAGTCATCTCACTTGATACCTCAGAAGACTGCGTCGCAACGTTGGTGGGCTGCACCGTAGGAGAGCTACATCGGGGACGCCAGCACAGTGCTGGGTGCCTCCTGCCGCATGGGCCCGAGAGCCCTCCCCTCGCGCCCCTGGGGTCTCCCAGTCGCTAACGACTTCCCGCGAGGAGAGGAGAGTTCACCCAGGTAGGCTTAATGCCCTGCTTCCTACCACAGCGCAGTTGGCTCAGTCTGGCTTGTGTCTCCTAGTCACCTCCGAGCTCCCTGGGGACAGTTGTTTCTTCAAGCACAGGGCTTGCTGTTAAGCTGCTTCCTTTTTTTTTTTCCTAAAAAAAAAAGCCACCCCACATCTTTGCCCTTTAGAAGAGTCCAACGTACGATTATAGTGCAAGAGGGCTTGGTACAAGTGAGCATTACCAGCATGCCGTGGGGGGACAGTCCTCCCCTACAAACACATCATCGTAGGATTAAAAGAACATCGTATCTCCAGAGAGAAGCGGTAGTGGGTCACCGTGAAACAGCTTTCAAACCAACCCACTTAAAAACAAGGTCAGGAAAGTCTCTAAACAATCAAATACATTCACTTTAAAAAAAACAAAAAAACCAAAAAAAAACCCCAAAAACCATTTAAGAACAGAAACTGTCGAGATCGCCCCTTTTACTCCCCGCCCTCCCTCACCCTGCAAACACTTACATATGCTGCAACTACGAGCTGCTCCTTGACCGGAGGCAGCGAGGAATGACCAAACACGGCAGGAGATGCAGAAGGAATCAAGTTCTGGTGACAGGCACTTAGTGGGGCTTGGGAGGGCAGCAACAGCAGTGTCTCAGGGCCCGTCTCTGTCTGTGGCGGGCAGGACCGCTCCCCGGGGAGCGCCTGTGCCCCTTTCCCCCCCTCCCAAGACGCCAAACAATTGTTTCCTACAACAGAGAGGGGAACACCTGTGCCAGAGACACTGGGCTTCTGGAAGCCACTGGCAGCGGAGTCGTCTGGAAAGAGAAGGGCTGGGATGCAGCCACAGTCCCGTCCTCCCTCAGGCAGCAGGGGACAAGCAGGCGAAGCGCCCCGGCACGAGCCTGCGGGAGGTGAGTGGTCCCCTCCCTGCCCTGGCTCATGGCACGGCTCAAGGGAAGCGCTCTGCAGAACGAGAAGCGGGGTGCATGCGTCTCCTGGTTGGGCACGTGAGCGAAGAGCTCCGTGCCTCTGAGCCGCGCTCATCGGGGTAAGGCATGGAGAGAATGCAGCAGAGAACGGCAAAGAGACACCCTGTGGGGAGCCCAGCAAGGAAGCGATGCTTTTCTGCCCTGGCACCACACCAGCGTTGGCCTGCTTTAGGGAAGCACAAAGAGCAAGCCCAGAAGCTCCCTGTCTGGGGTGATCTCCTGCCCTCCAAGCCCGCTTCTGCCCAGCCAGGGGAACTGAACGTCCTGGGAGTGCCACTCCACAAACTCCAAGCTCTGCAGATCATCATTAAAAAAAATAAAAGATAATGAGATCTAGTGTCTCCCTTTCCTCCCTTCATGTTCTCCAGGATTTCTGGTGTGAGCCAGGCCTGAGTTTCTGACAAGCGAAGTCCCTTGAGTGAACAGTCCCAGCCTGGTTAGGTATCACATGTGGAAAGACAAAGTACAAGGAACCTATTCACAATCTCCCCAAAAGCTGCCCCGGTTCTCCCAGAGCTCTGCCACGCCTGCGGTAACCCCCAGGCAGCCTTGGCCTCCTCCAAGTTTGGAAACGCTGCAGCAGGATGCAAATTTTTTTTTCTTTTTTTTTACATGTGTGCAAAGTGCCCAAGCCCTTTGCTAGCTATTGGTTTGGCTCAAAAGCGGTGCGTGAGAACCGTGGCTTCTCGTGCGGGGTGGGATGGCATCCCATGTGCCCCAGACCCACGCTCGCAGAGAGGACGTGAAGGCTATTCCAGTCAAACCTATCTGACCATCTGGAGATGGAATCAGTGTTAAGGCAGTGAAGTCTCCTCTCCTCTGCTGGGGAAGCTTTGCTCCTGCTAACGTTTTCTCGCAGAAGGTACGTGTTCGCAGCCACCCTGCCGGAGGGACTTGAGAAGGCTGCCCAGTTGCCCACCCCGAGAAACGCCTGCGCTTTGAGAAATGGCTGCCTCCCCATTACCTTAATCCAGATCTACCTCTTACACCAGCGCAAACTCCCCCAGCCCAGCAAAGCTGACGCCGCTCCCTCCTGCCAACACTGGGCTACGGCCTCGCATCTCCCAGCCGGTTGGGTCAGGCACGGTGTAGGGAAACATGGTAGGGACATTCACCGGGCAGCGAGAAAGGGTGATTGAAAATTCAAGTATGCTTTCCTCAGCGCGTGGCCCAAGGCGGGCGTTGGGAACCCCACACTGGCACGAGGGTTGTGCGGATGTCGTCGACATCCCCACTCGAGGGCATTCTTCGCACCCCACTGTCTTCCCGGCTGAATGTCTGTCTGCGCTGGCACCGCGTGGCCACGCAGAGATCCACAGATACAATGTGCATCTGTAAATGCTAAAAATAATAAAAAGTGCAACGACGTCAGCTTCTTTAAAACAATCCACATTGCTCTGTTACCGTCAGAGGAGGGAGGTGTCAAGGGAGCCGGAAAAAAAAACTAACTGGAACAGTAGATTGCAAATTTCTCACAGCTTGCACATTACAGTGTAACTGTTCCCAAGGAGCCGAAAAGGGAACCTGTCTCTTTACTGCTGCAGCAGTCAGGCCCTTCTCCCACGCAACTTTCCTGCCCACACAGCATCCTCCTGCCCTCTCGACAGCCAATCGAGCCTACAGTATTTCTTTGCTTAATTAAGGAGGGAGGAGGACCAAGGAGCAGAGAGTGCAGGGGAGGGAGGGGAGGAAAGTGAGCAGGAACTAAGCACAGTCCTCAGGTTTGCGTGAACGATGCCTTCGCCGTAAACAACGGGAAAGAGGGTCAGCCAGCCAGCCCCCCTCCCAGGGCGACCAAGACCTGAGCCAGCCACAGTCCTGGTCCCAAAAGGAGCTTCAGGCTTGGAGTGAACGAGGGAGACCATTCAGCAGATCCACCCCAGAGTGGTTTGTTTTGGAAAGTTTTCTTCTCTTTTTGGTTTAAAATGTCACTTTTTTTTTTTCCTCTCTTCCTCCTATGCCTCCTCCTCCCCCCTAAAGAGAAGCCCCTTCCAGTGAGACAGGGTAGGAGCTGCAGGCGCGGTGGTTCCTGCAAGGCCCAGGAGGCACCGGTCACTTGTGACGCTGAGCCGTCTTCTTCCGTTTCCTCTTAAAGAAGCAGCAGCACCTGGGGCACAAAGGACAAGGTAAGTTAGCCCCGCGCCCGGCACCCCAGGAAGGTCCCCCACCACCCCGGGCTTCCCTCCACTCAGCCGCATGCAACAGCCCCTGCGCGCCCGGCCCGAGGCCCCGGCAGACCTGCCGTCCTGCAGGACGGCTGGCAAAGGCTGCTGGACGGTTGACACCACCAGCCTGGACTGGCAGACCAGCAAAGGCAAGCAGTCACATCCCGCGGCCCAAAGGCTGCAGGCAACAGTGGGGCGCAGCCCCTGAGCACGGGAAGCCAGGCTGTCTCCCTCCCAAGGCTCGACTGGGGCGGGAGCGCAAGGAGCCATCTGGGAAAGCAGCAAACAAGGATCCAGATGCTCTGCTCCCTCTGTCCGAACCCTGGAGGAAGCGGACCGGGACAGTGAGCCCTGGCTGCTCTTCCCAGCTGTGAGACACGCGGTTTTCACCACTGTTCAGTACAAGGTCAAGTTCCAAAGGGATCTTGGCTCAGGGACCAGGTTTCTTTACTGAACCTTTCATGATAACCAGAGCTTCCACCTTGGATAACTCATTCAGTGCCGGGATGCAGAACCCCTGCTTCTTCCCCCATCCGATGCGAGGGAGGTGGCACAGCGCCTGGGGACTGGGGGAAGCAAGAAGGATGGGTATTTGGAGGCTGAGGTGGGGAGACGAATGCCCATCGCAGCTGAGGAGTGGTGGTTTCACTTGCGGGGTACTCTGAAAGCGGTCGCCCAGGTTTTCTACCCCTCCTGGCTTCCTACGGAATGACTTGGTCTGTAAGGCGTATCTACCTTGCTACCCTCAGCCCAGCGTCAGGGTTCTGTCTGCACAGAAGAAATGTGTTTGTTCTGTGCAAGTTCTGCTCCTGAGCTACTGTCTTTCCCCTTCTGCCGTTACAGCCATCTCCAGAGAAGCCCGGGTGATGCTGAAAGACTGCTTTCCCAGGCTGGTGGAAGGGATGCCTGGCTAAGCAGCAAGAGCAGAGTTGAGTATGCAAAGACCATTTTTTCCTCCAACCATCTTTGAGCAACAGCCAGACCAACAGCATTCAAAACTGCTGTAACAGCTTCTCTGAGTTATTTCCCACTGGGTCCTTCACAGCTCTGAAATGTCAGCATTACGCTTCTGTCCTCTCAAGAGCTGGAGGAACAGAGTCGTTCTCCCTCATGCCCTAGAAGGTGCTTGCCCCTGGATGCACAAGCCTTACTATGGGGTGCAAAAGCGATGGGTGACCACTACCCCTCTGTGAGCCAAGCCTGCCAGTGCAGATCGTCTGCTGGGGAGACCGAAACCCCCTACAACAGGGAGAGCTCAAACAGCCACAGCAAGAGGAGGCCCACCTCCTACCACATGTTCTTCTGGCCTGCACGGACTAAGGGCAAGGGCAAGTTTAACGTCCACGATTTGTCTTTAGGTTCCTAAAGAGGCCCAGTTTGGAGGTGGGACAAGAGAAAATGCAAAGCAGTTGTCCTCACAGGAACACGGGCTTAGAGCGACTTGTGACGACTCCATCACTACCCACCTAGCCTGACGTCTGCTGCATGCAGTCTGAAGCTTTGCCATCACCCAACCCAGGCTCCTGCGCACGGCTGGCACTCTCACCCCCCACCCCAGGACTGGTCTTGTGCTTTACTGTCCCAGGCCATCTGCCACCCTCTCCTGCTTTAACCTGTCGCAATATTTCTCTCCCACAGCAGCCACCTTCCTTCATGACTTGGGCAACGGTGAGTAAGGGGGAGGATGTTATGGGGAGAGAGGATGGAAGATGCACAAGTTATGATTTTGCATGCAGCGGGTAAGGGAAGAAGAGGGCTGAGCAGCACTCGTTTCCTTGGGCACCGAACAAAGGGAGCTGACTGACTCCTGGCTGTTTTTCCTTGTGACTGTCTTTTTAGGCTGTTACTCAGAGGTCCAGGGAAGGGTTCAGGAAAGGAAGTCCTGGCAGTTCAGACAGGCAGAGGCAAAACACCAAAATAAAAGAATAAGGCAGGCTGACAATTACAGAATGTGATCTCTCTGCATGCAGACAATGCCCAAGAGAACAGCTCCAGACTATGACATACAGAGAAGCCAGAGATGCCAGAGGTATTGGAGGCAATGCCTATGGAGAGCAGGGCAGAGGCAGTCAGTCTCCCGTCCAACAAGGACATTCCTCGCCGCACACGGGCTTTGTCACCTTGCTCCGTAGCAGTTCCCACCAGTCAGCCCTCCCTGGGACCTACAAACTCCTCATCCGAGTCTCCGCTTGGTCCTCCGCTTACTGGGTACGTGGTTTCCCCAAGGGGCAAGGAAGGAGGGAACACCTCTGTGGGACACCTTGAAACCAGGACACTACAGCTGTGGCTTCGAAACCCTGATAAAACCGTACACAGGCCTGAGCTGGGCTTGGACCAGGGCTAATCCCAACCCTTCTGCCTCGTCTGTCCTGGAGAAGCCTGTTCACCTGCACCCTCGGCTGGCAGCTGCAGGGTTTTTGGAAAGGAGCTATCTCCCACCCACCCTCTCCAAGCTGGAGCTCTAGCTGGGGCTCTGCAGCCAGACTCCGTGGCCATGTCTTCCCATCCTCTCTAACGATACAGGCCCTGGCCTGTGCTTCTTCAGAGAAAACTCTCTGAGGAAGTGACTGGCCCCCTCCCCTCGATACCCTGCACAAGGTTTTCCCTTCATGACCGTCTGCGTGAGGAATTCCTGCAAGATGC
Source organism: Opisthocomus hoazin (assembly GCF_030867145.1). Classification (NCBI taxonomy): domain Eukaryota; kingdom Metazoa; phylum Chordata; class Aves; order Opisthocomiformes; family Opisthocomidae; genus Opisthocomus; species Opisthocomus hoazin. The sequence goes on from NC_134423.1 coordinate 13,830,642, forward strand.
TTGGCAAGCCTGGTCCCGACTCTGCCCAACTCCATCAGACATCATCTGCTCATGGACGTAACAGTTTGGACGAGATGACAAGCCGAATAGAAAAGGATTAAAATCCATCTTTTGCATCCATCAGTTCAGACATCAGCCAAATTTCTTGGCCTAATGTGGGCACTCAGACAGAGCCCACACCCTCCCCAATATTGCATGCGGTCCTCAGCATGGTCCTAAAATCAGAACAGCTCTGGGTTGGCTTTGACTTTGTGCCTTTTTAGGGTTTGGTCGGTTTGATTTTGCCAGCCCCAGTCTAGTCTGGTCCGCTCCCCCTTGCATGTGGACTGGAGAGAGGGACTCACCACAAGTTGAGCATTTTCAGGCAGCTACAGAGAGTGTAGAGAAAAAACACAGAAAGGAAGAAAGAGCAATTAGTTCACAGAGGTGGGATGAAAGCATGTCGCTGCAGCCATGCAAACATGCAGTGCAGACTGGCAGACACACACCATGCCTGCCCGCCGCCCACCCCCAGCCCTCATACCACCTCTGCCCTTGCCATGGTGCCACTGAAAACTGCCACGCTTTCCAAGGTCTCAGGCCTCCGACAAACACCCCCTGTTCTCCACAAAGGCACCGGCCCCATGGGGTTCTTACCAGAAAGGAGCTCGGGGCCACCAGGAAAGGAGACTGCTCTTGTCCCTGCAGCTCCAGCGGCAGAAGGGCCAGATCATGGATTTATGCCTGGGACCTGCCTTTCAGCGAAGGAGCTTATCTCCAGTGTACCCCAAAGCAGCAGCACTTGCACAGCTCCTCTACCTGCCACGAGTGCCAGGGAAAGACCTTTCTGCTGCTGCATGTCGTCTCAAAACACAGAGCCTCAGCTCCAGCTCCTTCTAGCTCTTTCTGACCCACTTTACTGCAGGACAGAATCAAAAAGTCCTTTGCCCTCCCCATATATCTGAGGGGATTTATGAGCGCAGATACAAGGGAAGATGAAGCCAACCCTCCCTGTGGCAAGAGGAATGAAGCGGACTACACCTGGGAATTACAAGAGACCCCAAACCTGCCAGTGCAAAGCAGCTTATGCTCTGCTTCCCAGCACCTCCAAAACCTATTTGAGACCACAAAAACAAGAGCTAGAGAGAGACAGAACCGTTCCATGCATTGTGAGACATGGCTTGGGCAGCACGGCCCTTGCACAATCCTTTTCACCCGTCTTGACATCTCCCCTGTACATGGGTGTAGGGCCTGGACCCTGGCCTCACTCAACAAGGTGCTGCAGAAACATCGGCTGAAGGTGGTCCCAGCTTAAAAGCTGGCTCTCCCTTGCATTGGGTTGTTGTATGGTTAAGGGTGGCAATTTGCCTCATCCGAGGAGTGAGCCACATGCCCAGAGAGCTCCACTCCAGTCTGATCAAGGCAGAACCTGTGATGCCACACTGGTGGTCTCTGCAGGCCACACTACCCATATCTAGGAGGAATATTGCCCACCCTGCAAGCTACAAATCAGTATCTCCCCCACCCCGCCGTACTCGATGAGGAGCCTGTACCAAAACCAAGGCTCGCTTCTTTGGCTGGGAGGAGAAAGTGTATCTGTTGCTCGGGCAGGATCATGGCCAGGCCAGCTTCCAGTGAGCAAGACCACGCCGAAGTGCTTCCCGAGGGACAGAGGAACAGACAGCAGAAGACCTCCAGCACAACTAGCAGTGGCTTCGGCCCGATGCATACCTAGGGGCCTTTGCCATCAACACACCCTTTCTCACGGCTGCCAGTTTTCCTCGTCACCTTCCCACAAGCCGTTCCTAACAGAGGTTCCCATGAAGGCCAAGACAAACCATGTGGCACAAGCGACACCACTGTCATCCAGTCAAATTATAACCATGCTGCTGGGCAGCGTCACGGCACTGAGCAGTTCCAAGGCAGCCCCGGGGCCTATTTACGCCTCACACGGGGAGTGTCAGGATTACACTGTGACCTGCTAGGTCCTGGTCTAGTTCAGAGGCAGTGAGAAGGTCACATGTTGAGGATCATGCAAAAGGTGACGTGATGGTGCCAGATGCAGCACGTGTGCAAAGGAGGCCAAAATGATCAAAGCAGCAACTTTGTACATCAGTTCTCACTCCTGACCACAAGCTACAGAGGAGAGGTCAGCTCGGAGGAGGATGCTCTTCCCCACAAGCAGGAGGGCTGCTTCTGGTTTCTCTCACTCAGCTTCCATTGGGCTGGACCAAAAGAATTGACAGAGAGAAGGACCCATCCCTTCAAGAGTTACTTTATGACCATTCTGGATACCTGGCATCCACTTCTTGCAGCCAGAAACAAAGTGCTAACTTTCAGACCAACAATGTCTTCTCTTCACTGATCTGTGCTCAAGCTACTCCTACACTCTCAGCACGAGAGTACAGCGCGTTCTCCTTTTGCAGCAGGGGACGCTCACCGGGACTCCTGAAATCAATTCACATTATTTTGGTATTTGTGCTACTGTCTATCTTGCAATACATGCTCTGGATAAGAGTTACGTTCTCCAGCCATGACAAGTGTAAAAAAGAAGCAGCAGCAGCAGCACTGAAGACACCATGCACAAAAGCAGCAATATGCAAGGAAAAGGGCATGGGACACGAGCATCGAGTACTTCACCACGGGTAAACATCCCCACTCGTCCCAGGAGGAGGATTAATGACCACACCAGTGGAAAGCCTGTTTGTAAAGCAAACGTACTTAGCTTCCTCCACCACCTCCACCTCTGCCTGTGCTGTTATCGGCGCGTTGGAGTGTGCCCCCGTCGGGTCGTCCACGTTCAGCTCCCCATTGGTCGAGCTGACCACCTGAAACACAAATGAGCGCCCCGTTAACGAAGCCCCCTTGCACATGATGTGTCTCCACCTGCCTGGACCAGGGATGCTGTGGGAATGGGAAATCTGCGGAATAACTTCTGTTTGCTCTTGTCTCTTTGCACCCTCTTAGCAGGCTGTGGGATTTCTTGGATGCCTTTGGATCATGTTCCCGTTTGGAGAGACCAGCCTGGTTCATCCAAGGAGAACAGGAGACAGGGGACTCCACCTGAGTCCAGTAGTTCTTGCTCCTTCTGTGCCCAGCACAGGTCTTCATGTCTCTGGGGGGCTATGCCACTAGTGTGAAGATTAACTGACAGCCTTCTATACACACACAAACTGTGTTATGTCGACTCTTTTCTCCTGACACCTTTACAAGTGAGCAACTCGGTCCTGCTGCCTGCCAGCATCATGGGAAGAAGTCACTCCAGGGCCACCAGAGTCGCACTCCTTACACAGCCAGTTTCTGGAATTAGGTCCTCACCCAAAAGCTACTGATACAGTCTCTCATCATTTTTTGCTTCACAGCTGACATTATGGCTTACTTCGGCATTTCCACTATAGGGATGACTACAGCATCACAGAATCACAGCATGTTCGGGGTTGGAAGGGACCTCTGTGGGCCATCTAGTCCAACCCCCTGCCGAAGCAGGGTCACCCAGAGCAGGCTGCACAGCACCGCGTCCAGGCAGGTCTTGAATATCTCCAGAGAAGGAGACTCCACAACCTCCCTGGGCAGCCTGTTCCAGTGCTCCGTCACCCTCAGAGTGAGGAAGTTCTTCCTCATGTTCAGATGGAACTTCCTCTGCATCAGTTTGTGCCCATCGCCCCTTGTCCTGTTGCTGAACACCACTGAAAAGAGTCTGGTCACCCAGATCCCCAGCTGCCAGCAGCTCTGCATTCGCCAGGAGAACATGTAATTTTTTAGATAATTGATCATTGCTCCATTGCCACAACAACCAGCAAAGAATCCTGTATGGGACTGAAGTTCAGCTCGCCCTTCCGCACTCCAGCTGGAAGGCAGGACAGGCTCCAGCACGATGCTGTGAACACCTGGAGCTGCTCCCAGGTCCAGAGCTGTAACGATGCGTGGTTCCCCTCCTGCTCCACCTCTTTGCCCTTCTACAAGATAAAAGGAGGTATCTCCCATGGCGGGTGTCAAGGTGCTGCCCAGTACTCCTGGTGGCTCTGGATGACCTAGCCACCCGAGGTGAAGGGCAGGAAGCCACTGAAGCAGATGTCCCCTCACTATTACGTGCATCTATTCATATTCATTTTGAATACTTAGGTTCTACCAGCAACTGCTGTTTCTGAAGATCAAGTCCTGTGGCCAGTCTCTGCCAGGACAGGTCAGGACTCAGCTCTCCTCGAGTGACAATTCCTTAGGTTCTCCTCACATCTCCCTTCCCAGACTCACCACACTGTAGGCCCACCCAGGTTTTCCAGAACCCCACAATTCTTACACAACTTTGCAAAATGCTAGCACTTCATGGTGCTATTCCCAGTGATCTTTCCACACTTTCTCCAGCTGCTTGTTAAATTTCATTTTACAAAAGGCTTTGGTTTTCCTCCTCTTTTTCTACATGCCGCCACTTCATCTCGATATGGCAAATTCAACTGCTGCCTTAAAGGAAACGGCCACCTGAAGCTACTGACCTTCCAAGGGTTCAGCATGAGCTGGGGCATCTGTTGAGAAACAATTTAAGCATCTGCAGCCCAGCAGCCACGCGCAGCAGAAGATTTCCTGTTCTTCGCTGCAGATAAGCCAAATTTTAATGCTGATGGTGGCACATACAGGCTTGTAAACTGCTCAGGTAGGCAACCCTCCCAGTCAAATTCAGCCTACGACTGCATTATTACTGTAGCTGGCTTTGCACAAGGAAACTATTCCCCTTACATTAAAAAAAAATGAATAAAACCACCTACTCTGTACTTACCGAGTGCTGAATTCATAGAATCACAGAATGGTTTGGGTCAGAAGGGACCTTTACAGATCGTCTAGTCCAACACCCCTGCTGTGGGCAGGGACATCTTTCACTAGATCAGCTTGCTCAAAGCCCTGTCCAACCTCGCTTTGAACACTTCTCCAGTTTACTGTCTGCTCACGTCTGAGACCAGAGCTACACATACATTAGTTCCTTCTTCTCTTTCAGTTTCTCTGCTACTTGGTAAAATATCTTTAAACGAAAAAAAGGAACATGGCTAATCAAGCCAGAAAATCATTGAATACAACAAAGTATCAGGAATCAGTAAACATTTCAATCCAATCTGCATTTCACTTCGAGGCATCCTGCACTACCTGTCTCCTCAGCTCAGCTCTGTCCTACTCCAGGCACTAATTCCCATTTCACCAGAGCCACTTTTCAAAGTGTTGTGTTTGGCACCAGAGCCCACTCTTGCAGGCAAACCTCTGCCAAAGAGTTTACCTCGCCAGCAGTATGAGACAGTTCTTGTTTGCTTGAATGACTCTTGCATCTTCTCTCTAGCACGTCCAGCCACCTTACTCTGGCAGTAGAGCAAGAAACTCCCTTAGCGAGCCTGAGTGACAACCAGAGGCAGGTATGGTTTCATAAATAGAAGCGGTCTTTTCAGGAATTTAAAAACTTGGCTGTAGTGCCACCTTTAATGCTGTCTGGCACCATCGCACATCCTCTGCTCATCCACCTTCCACAGCGCAATCACCCAGCAATCCACCGTGCAGCCACCATGCCTCACACTTGTGCTGGTCTGCCACTGGATCCAAAACTAAAATGCACCGGGGAGCAAGAGAACAGGGTCACCACACCCTGCAACTGCAGCGACAGCTCAGCCTGTCTCCCCTCCATCCGCAGGGAGAAGTGGCTGTACAGCCTACTCGCGCCAGCCATCCCCTGTGCTCTTCTTCAGTCTGACAGCCCTAGATTTCCATTAGGCAGCAGGAATTTCATAGGAACCTCGCCTATCAAGCCTGAACTGGAGCAGCTCAACTCTTTTCCTAACACTTGTTGCGGTTATTTGCAACAAACCCTATTTCAGCTGCTTCTAAGAGCATCCCCAAGATGGGGATGGAAAGGTGCTTTATAGACCAAACCTGCTAACATACACTGCTTTCTGCGTTCAGTTTGACAAATCTGAGTTCAAAATAGCTCCCAGAGGAAAAGCTTCATCGAAACGGTAGCAGCAACAATATTGGCCGTCACAGCTTGGGTCCCACAAAACCATGGCTTGAGCGTTGCGTACAGCACAGGACCAGACTGGCCTGTGAAACTGCACTCCTGACCATGATGTTACTGCGGTCCGAGGAGAATTCAGGGGATTTAACACAAATTCTCACACCAAGGCTGTACACATCAGGAAGAGGAGGTACCTGTACTGATCCTCCGTGCCGATCTGCAGCCAAATGAGATGTCAAGTACGAGGTATTCGTCTGCCGGCTTGGCTGGATCTCCCACTCCCCTCGGCGATCTGATGACGCCTGCTCACAAGTTCAGAAGCACGAGAGAAACAGAAGAGAGGGCAAAAGTGAATGAGGGGAAGAAATAATAGGGTTTTTGTTAGTGAGTTAGTTTCTTTGCAAAAAGCAAGGCATTTAAACTTTTAGCTGGGCTAAAATCTCTTTACCAAGTGCAAATCATACTTTACTTCAGTGGCGTCTGCAGTAATCCACTGCAGGAGTGGATTTCTTCTTGTCTAGCTGCTACATGAAGAGAAAGCTCAGATCTATTCAGGAAGTTACTTCTTTACACGGCTTCATTTCCATGGATTTCAGCATAGAAATAAACACACTGACAGTACGTTTAATTACGTCTGTCAGGTCACACACACCAGAGCGCTTGGCATGGCAGCAAGACTGGATATACAAGCTCAACCTCCCTAAAATACGATTTTTTTAAACTCCAATTTGCAATATAAAACAAAGCCACGTTTTATTTCACCAAACGCTAGTTCCACACACTGATTCACCTGTACAGTGCAGAAGGAAACATCCACCACACCTGCTTGACTGGAGAGAGGGTTGGTGGCTTTTTGGTTTTCTGCAGAAAAGTAGATAAGAAACTTTCGCTAACAGTTTCTTCTTTATCCCTAACAGATGAAAACTTCAGGCAATTAAATTATTAGAAATGTATTTGTTTTCTCAGAAGAACCACTTTGCACTTGCACGTGAAGCTCCTTACAAGTCGCCCAGCTTTGATGACAACACATCCAGCACTCACCTAAGACCCAGCAGGATCTTGCCGCACCTAAAGCCAACCGACCAGCTGGAGGAACACTTCCCTAAGACCGGGAAGCACTGGACAAACAGGTAGATCTGTGCTGGCCAAAGGCCAATGGCAGAGGACACAGTCAAGCCCAAAGTGATCACGGAACAGATTTAAAAGGTGTCTCCCTGGACACCATATAAAAAACTTACGCAAGTGTTTCAAAGCTGAAACAGAAATTTGGCAGAAGAGAGGGCAGAGCAGCAGAGTCCCCCCAGCGCCCACGCTCCTGGCAGGAAGGATGCTGAACACAGACGCCTGGCCAGGAAACAAAAGGTGCGAGCGAACAAACACCAGGTTATCAGCAGTGAAGCTGAAGGAGCTAACCAAAGAGGGGTGCACAGGCCCGGCCTTTCCCCAGCACTACGTTGCGTTACTCCCTGCAGCCACAGACGATGAGCGCGAGCCCTGGTCTGAGCAAGAGAGAAGCCACAGGGCTCAGTGCCACTGTAAAAAAAAAAAAAAAAAAAAAGCTGCTCCACACAGGAGAAAAACCCCAGAAACCTTTGAATAAACTTCAACACTAGCTAGTAAATTGTGACTCAACTAGAATAGGAACACATGCAAAGGGGAGCAGAATAAAAAGTTGTCTCCCGGCATTTTAAAAAACATTTGCTATCGTTCCCTTTGCACGTGACCTCTGACTCCCTCCCGGAGTGACCCGCAGTGCTGCTCCTCCTTCCGAGCAGTCACCAAATCCAGTTCACAGACAGTATTTCCCTAGAGGTGGTCTTGTCCAGGCTTGTCCTATTAAATCTTCTTGTTACACATTCTTCCCATCAGCCTGGAGACGCTGCTCACACTTTTTGTACTTGGTGACATTCAAAGGAGAAGCACTTCCCTTGGAATATTTTTTCTAATGGCTGCAAGTCACAAGATTATGAACAACTGGAGAATTTAAATGCAGGTTTCAAAAGCTAGTAGAAGACAGATCTTGAGTGCTGCTTCTTCCAAAGCACTACGCCATCAGGTTGCTCGGCTAGCCCCGACGATGAAGTGGTACCATGCTATGTCAACGTTAGGATAAGCAAGCTTCTGCCTGGGAGCCTGGAAGCAGTTTCTAGGAGAGGCTCTAGAAGCCACAGGAGCCACACTTTTCTCTTTTAGCTCTACAGCGAAGTACGTGATAATCTGGTTTTAAAGTAGGCTTGAGCTGAGCTGCCCAAAACGCAGCCCGAGTAGTGCCACTGGGGAAGTGACGCCCATGAAATCTGAGAGCATCAAGTTCCCGTCAACACTCATCACCTTCCTACCAGCTACCAAACTGCAAGACAAGACTGGCACCTGAAGACAGAGGGGGCAGGGCTCACCCGTCTTTGACAGATAGCAAGTATCATCATTTCAAGAGGAAAAGGCTACATAAAGGAGATCATTCTCTCATGGCAGCGTCTTTCCTGGGAACCAAATACTATAAAAGAGAATCTGTGGTTATTATATTGAAGAACAAAATTAAGGCAATTAAATCTGGAGATCAAGGCAGTTGCTTGACCCAAACCCATGCCTCCAATTCACTGCTCTAGGTGTTTATTTTTTCTACTTTTTCCTTTAGACAAATCATTTGCTCAACATTTAAAAGGAACATCCCTTGGAATACAGTTGTTTATGTTTTGGTGAGAAGAAACTGATTTTTCCTGCACTTTGGGAATATTAAATAATTCAGCATCCTAAGTAATGGTTAGGTTAAAAAAAAATGACAAAAGCTGCCATGCAATCCAGCATCAAGATCATCTGACAGGCTCAGAAGAACAAGGACTGAAGGCTGCCTGCATAATATTTTGGGAATAGGACAGATTTCTTTGGGCTACATACTATAATTTGTGAACTAACATGCTTGAAAATGAAGCCAGGCGTCATTGTCCCTTAAAGGAAACAAGATGCCTCCTACGTACATAGCGTGAAGGTCTGTCATCAAAGCGGACAACTAGAGACTGCCACCCAAAAAAGGGGGGTTAATGCATTAATCAGGGAATATATTAAAGCAGATTATTTTACTAGTACTCACAAACCAGTCCACACTAATGAGCATGCATAAATGCAGCACTGCAAACGTGCTTCAAACAATCCTGCTTCCTACAAGCAACACTTCTAATGAGGGGTATTCATCCTGATTATAGCTGATGGCTTGAGATGTGTTCTACGTTAGCAGCTCTACCATTCAGACCCCAGCTGCATGGAACAAGGAAAGCTGAGCCCAGACGGGTTATTACATCTCACACTCGATTCTGCACCCACGAACCCCAGCTCATGCGAGCTGAGCGGGAGCAGAGCTGGCAGACAAGGAGCACACAGCGGTTAGAGGAGCAGAGCGAGCCTAGAACCACTCACTGGGAAGTAAGAGCATCAACAGCTCTAGCTAGCAGCCGGCAGCTGGAGATCTACTGAACTTCTGATCAATTCTGTTAATACAGAAAACCCAAACTCTCAACACCAACAAAATATTACAACTAGAAAGGAAAAAACGGGGAAATTCAAAAACTGGCAGTTCATCTGGACCATGATGCCCAGCCTCCCCAAGAGACCCTACCCTGGCAGTCTTTTATGCTCTGCAACACTCATTGCTGTGAACTGGACACCCCGAGAAGGCTATATTGCACGTACATGGGACATGCACATCCTTATCGCAGCCACACAGTCCATGGGAAGAGGGCACCTGGGAGCAGGCTGCCATCACCACACCTGTTGGTCTACTCCACGGTCCATGTGTTATGAGTAAAAGCACCCAAAAGAACGTTGTTGGCTGGGTACGTCAGGTAGTCTGACCAGACTGGATAGTTGGCATAAACAGCTTACCCAGAAACTACAGAAAAATGACCCATTCCAAATTGTACTGCACTTGATTCATGATCCTGAGAAATTCCAGTGGCTGATACAGTATTTCAACAACCTGTTGCTTCGACAAAATTCTGTTCAAATCACAATCTCTAAATTAGGCGGCAATTGTGCTTGCCATGACCAAGGCAAGAATCAGCCCCTGACACCTCTAGTGGCATACGGCTTCTGCTTCTCCAGACCAAGAGGAATTCAGAGAGGTGTCAAACAATGGAGCACCGCCGAAGCAGTTGTGAGCAACGCACCTGATTGCGAAGCGCCTGCTGCGATGGCCGATCCCTATGGACGTGGCTGTCTCTTGTTATTGCGGACGTCCCAGAATCTACGTGGACAGATCCCACTGGAGTAGGCTGGAAAGCAAGGCGTTCGTTAGGATGAACCCAGTGTTGAAGATGCTGCTCTCTCTCAACACACGCACGCACAAACCTAACTTGTCAGGCTGGCTCCACTCGGCTAGAAGCAGGAAAACATCAAAACACTGCCCAAAGGTACTGACAGTAACCAAGGAAAATTACAGCCAGGGCTATAAAATCCCCATGATTTGATAGACATGTGATTTGATGCTAGATAGCAGCACTAAACCTCTTGTATAAAAATTAGTTAAAAAGATATAGTTAGGTATCTGTATTGGTGTCAGGTCACACCTAGCGTGTCTCATAGGATTATTACAACCAAAAATATACAGACTTGTTTTCCTCATCCCCTTGTCTTGCCACTTTTAAAAATCACGTTTGCATAGAAACAGGACGTGTTAAAATTAAAGCTTCATCTGCTCTATTCTCGCCAAAGTCATAATTCCTGCTCACAACATCAAAATCTCCATAGCAACCACTGCAGTTATCATCAATAGCATGCTTGTCTTACAAGGTGCTTTTTATCAATTGCCTTTGTAATTAAACAAAAATAAGGAGAAAAATCGTGATTCACAAAGGGAATGATTTCTTATGAACTGTTTTGGGCGCAGCAAACATTGGTAATGCTAAATATAGTTGGGACGGTAAATCACCAGCAACGGCACCAAGTTTCGCACCGAAGGCATTTGATCTGGCACCAGTGACAATTAATTTACAGGTGCCTTTGTCACTGCTGGTGTGTGGTGACTGGCCATTAGCAAGAAGGCTATCAGCACAGTGACACAAAACACAAGCGATAGGCAGCCAGTGGAAGAGCTTTAGACTTTCCTATCAGATTTCCCCATGACACATCTTTTGGTCAAGGTCTTCTTGAGTATAAATGGCTTTTGACAACAGAAGCGATGCAACGAGATCATGATTATGGTCCATCTGGTGTCATGGAACTGCTAAATGGAGCTTGGTTACTCCCACATTTCCTTGCCACGTGCTATAAAGAGCTGGTTCAGCCTCCAGAGTAGAGTAACCCCCAAGATCTTTTGAGCTCAGAACCTGTTTCTGTTACTATTCACTGAGCATCTATCAGAGCTCTGCCTAGACCTCCTGTATGTCTTATCATAGAATCATAGAAAGTTTTGGGTCGGAAGGGACCCCTAGAGGTCATCTAGTCCAACCCCCCTGCAGCGAGCAGGGACACCGCTAGCTAGATCAGGTTGCTCAGAGCCCTGTCCAACCTGGTCTTGAATATTTCCAGAGATGGGGCCTCCACTACCTCTCTGGGCAACCCGTTCCAGTGTTTCACCACCCTCATTGTAAAGAATTTCTTCCTTATATCCAGCCTAAACCTACCCTGTTTTAGTTTAAAACCATTACGCCTCGTCCTGTCACTGCTGTCTCTACTAAAAAGATTGTCCCCGTCTTTCCTATAGGCTCCCTTTAAGTACTGAAAGGCTGAAATGAGGTCTCCCCGCAGCCTTCTCTTCTCCAGGCTGAACAAGCCCAACTCTCTCAGCCTGTCCTCATAGGAGAGGTGCTCCAGCCCTCGGATCATTTTTGTAGCCCTCCTTTGGACCCGCTCCAACAGTTCCGTGTCCTTCTTGTGCTGAGGGCTCCAGAGCTGAACGCAGTACTCCAGGTGAGGTCTCACCAGAGCAGAGTAGAGGGGCAGAATCACCCCTCTCGACCTGCTGGCCACGCTTCTCTTGATGCAGCCCAGGACACGGTTGGCCCTCTGGGCTGCCAGCGCACATTGCCGGCTCATGTCCAGCCTTTCGTCTATCAGTACCCCCAAGTCCCTCTCAGCAGGGCTGCTCTCAATCCTTTCATCCCCCAGCCTGTATTGATACCGAGGATTACCCCGACCCAGGTGTAGGACCTTGCACTTGGCCTTGTTGAACCTCATGAGGTTCACACAGGCCCACCTCTCCAGCTTGTCCAGGTCCCTCTGGATGGCATCCCGTCCTTCTGGTGTATCAACCGTACCACTCAGCTTGGTGTCATCTGCAAACTTGCTGAGGGTACACTCGATGTCGCTGTCCATGTCATTGATAAATATATTGAACAGCACTGGTCCCAGTACGGACCCCTGAGGGACTCCACTCGTCACTGGTCTCCATCCGGACATTGAGCCGTTGACCACTACCCTTTGGCTGCGACCATCCAACCAATTCCTTATCCACCGAACAGTCCACCCATCAAATCCATGGCTCTCCAATTTAGAGAGAAGGATGTTGTGGGGGACCGTGTCAAAGGCTTTACAAAAATCCCCATAGATGATGTCCATTGGTTTTCCCTTGTCCACTCTTGTTGTTACACCATCATAGAAAGCCACTAGGTTGGTCAGGCAGGACTTGCCCTTGGTGAAGCCAAGTCTTGATGAGGACTCAACCATTACAGAGGTCTTCCACCATTCAGTGCTGAGGTAGCAAGTATGCTCTCCTGCTTTACAATGGATGTCTTTAGATATTGGTCTCAAATCTTGTGCTAGACTAGAGGAAATTAAGTCTAGTCATGTTTATTGCCACAAGTGGGAAAACCAGCTTTGAATGCCCCACCAGGGCAGCCTCAAAGAGGTGGGAAGGGGCCTTCTGCCCCTTAGGGAAACTTCCAGGCACCGCAAGAACCCCCTGAACACAATGTCAGGACATCTGACTATGTCAAGCCCATGTTAACCAGAGAACATCAGTGAAAGATTTGATCCTAAGCTCACTGGCATTAATTTGGATTATCAGGAACAAAATGTCAGGTGGTGGGGAAGCAGCACCCAGCAGGCAAGGCACTGCATTTTGCAGGGACAACTTACAATTGGCCTGCCGACCCAGTCATAGGCGTAGTCAAAGGTGTAGCCTTTCTTTTCAAACAGCTCTGTGAAGATGGTTCGTAAATAATCATAGTCTGGTCTCTCAAAGAAGTCTAATCGCCGAACGTAACGGAGGTACGTGGCCATCTCCTCTGTTGGAAAAGAGGAAAAAAGCAGCAGCGTCAGTACTGCTCGCACACGAGCTCCATCACTTCCAAGCCTCTCAGAATGACACACATGCTGGACACATGCTTTTTGGTTAACTCCAATGAGGCTTTCCCATGGCACTAGGCTCAAAGTTGGTGCTCAGAGTTGGACCGTGGGGCAGATCCCTGGTGATGCGGGTTGCCCAAGCTCTACTAAGTTCAGCTCAGCTGTGTGGATTGACAGAAGCTGAGCATATCCAACAAGTCTTCACCCTCAATGACCTATCCAACAGTCTTTTATTGCCAGATAAATCTCACTCAGCTCTCCTAGCCTGCCCAAAGTCTAGTAATAGCCTGGTTTTATTCTGAATCTTCTGAATGAGCTGCTGCAAACCAATGTCTGTGTTCTAGCATTGAGCATCACACTCAGAGAAATGTCTGGGCTGTCAGTGCTACCTCTGGCTTTTCTTATAAAAGTAGTGGTTTTAGTAATAGTCTGTAACACAAATCAATTCAAACATTTCTCAAGCAAAGCTGGAAGTCCTACATCTGTTCCAGAGAGCTGCTGCTCCACCTCAAAACCGAGTTCCAGAGTTAGTTTCATTCCATGCAGCTTGCATGTCACATTGAGGTAAAAGAGGGAAAAAAGGAGAAGAAAGGTAATTCCTTCTTCCTGCTAGTAACTCTGAAAGGTGGAGGACCGACAGGTTTCAGGCAAGCAGGAACAGAAGTGAAGTTCCCTCATATCTCTTCATCCCAGACCTGCAGGTGTGACTGAGCTCTGAGGAAGGAGTATTGGGGAAAAAGATAAGAACAGTCAACCTGAAGCTGTTCTGCTTGGAACTAGGGGGGTTTTGGATGTGAATAAGTCTGGGGAATTAGAACAACTTGAGTGAACAATGATCCCTTTTCAGGCTTGCTGCTCCTCACGCCACTCTGTGAAGGCCACAGGGTACCTGGAGAGGGCTTTAACTTCGTACTCTGCTCTCCTAGCTCTGAGGTAGACTTTTGTTTAACTGGAGAAAAGATGTCGGGCTTAGCTAGAAGCACATCTTGAATAACACTCTCCTTACAACTGTTGTCAGGAGGTGGAATTCAATGACAGACACATCATTCTTGGACTAGATGATCATTCTAGGTCCTTTTCAACTGAAGCAGTGTATTATATCCCATCTTCTAAGCTGGCCACCTAAAATCTCAACACCTGTAAAACCTTCTGTTTGGAAGAGAATTAACTCAGTAGATCCAATACGCTCACTTGGGAGAGGGAAAACAACAAGGCCCTCTCTTGGAAGGAAGCCAAGAAGCAAAGCAGGAACACACAGCACTTGAGTATTGCGCAGCCTCCTCAATGAGAAAAGTTATGCTCATTTTAACTCGCAGCCACAAGCCCTCAGGCCCCACTAATTTATAGTGGCAGCTCCCATTGTCTGTCAGCTTGAGGAACAACATAACAGATACTCATCATCCAAATACTTTCTGCCACAGGAGCTCAGAACCATCGTATTTAACAAGGTATGTCCATCCGCACTCAGATGGTCCCATCAGGGCTTTACCTGGAAAGTTCTCACAGAGAACTTCAACCGGAGTGTTTCTCTTTGTGTCCCCAATCTTCTGATACCTCTCTTTTAAGGTGTCAGCCTGTAGTGCACAAAGACAAAACAGTTGTGGAGAAAGAGTTCAACTATGTGATAAACGACATGCTGTATGGGAAGAAAAACAAGGTATTTAATACCCATTCTGGGTGGCATCAGAAGACGTTACTTGTAACGGAACTCCATCCTAGACTACACTAGTTGGAATACCGTCTTACCCTGTTGTAATTCTCGCTGCATATTCTACGTGCGACAGGCAAAGAATATCTAAGGACATACTCAAAACATCTTCGGACACTTGTTAGTGTTTTAAGAGGATAATTTCTTACCAGCCCAGTCCTGAGGACTGTATAGAGAAGCTTTCATGGGACAAGAAAATAAAGCTGCATATACTGTGACTGCACATCAGTCCTAGGCTTAGAGCCACTGGCAACCTCCATGAACAACTGTAAAAGTAGATATTTGGGCACGTCGGGTTTTTACTGTGTATAACAGAATGCCACTATCGATAACTAGTCTACATCAGTCACATTTCTCCCAAATCCCATGCTACTCTTATACTACCTCTCTTTTCACCCCAAAGTGTCTATCACTTAGACTGCACTAATTAAACAGCTGGTCATCAAGAAAATGAAGCGATTTTCAGTTAGCTTTCCTACCTAAATCCCTCTTGAAGCAGAGAACTCTGCTCCAATCAGCTCCCTAAGAACAGGTTTTATTACCTTCATTTCAAAATCTGCCAATTAGACCTGCCAGCAGCATAATTAGCACTGTAAGATGTTCGCTCAAGAATTCAGCTCCAACAATAGAGACCAAAAGCGTAATCTGAGGAAACTTAGTAGAGTTAAGATGCCACATTCTAGATGAAGCTGAAGAGCCTGTGTTTGTTCTGGAGCTGAAAATACATAGGACTTCAAGAAGCAGTCGACTAATTCTTATCAAGTTCAGCACTGAACTGAGGAAATTACTTTGTAGAGTCTTGTCTAAACCTGGAATTGTTTTTGAACAATTTACATGATCAATTTAAAGCAGATGAGTACAACTAAGCCAGAAACAAGTAATGGAATAACACATACCTAGAGGCGTGAACTCAAAGTTGGAGAGATTCTGATTTCTTTCAGAATCACTTTCATGCTTGAAAAGCCCTGTCTTTGCTCTTATGAGTTGTCAACGTTTCTGGCATGTGTCTGATAAGGCTAAGCTGAGACTAATTCTGGATAGATGGTGACAAAGCAGCTTAACAAGGTCTATCACGCAAGCCACTGCCGCTGACCATAGCAACACTCTGCTGAGCAGCTTGCGAGCCCAAAAGCTTGTCTCCTTTTTCCCAACAGTACTAACAGGTCTGACAGGAGTTATTGTCTTTGTTAATAAACCTTCTCCTAAACTGATCACATTCGATCCCTTCACTCACTCACTGCAATTCCAAAGCTGAACACAGTTGTTTAATCATCACGAGAGTGATGGAGAAGTGAAGACGCAACTACCAAGAGCTTCAGAGCCAGCAAATCACTTGCTGCTAGTTAATTCAGCTGACGGACGTTAGCTGCAGTTGCTGTAACTCAGTTGCTTGCAGCCCTCCACATTGTACATGACATTTCATAAACTTCTAAGCACCGAGTGTCTGGTGTCTCTGGAGGGAAGCCAAGCTCAACACTTCTGTCAGAAAGCCAGTTTTTCAAGCTGAAGTCCATCTGCATGTCTAAAGCCATCAAACTGCTCCCGTTATAAACACGTTTCACAGATGCAGCGGCGGGACTGTGCCGTAACTGGAATTTCATAAACAGCCACTGTGTTCCAGTCGCACTCCAGCTTGGGGCAGCTTCACGTTACAGCAAAGCCACTCCAACAGCTCAGTGGCGGTCTCAGTGCTGCCCCTGCCCCTCTCTTCTGCCTCTGCTCAACCTTCTCTCCAGACGTGTACCAATCAGCTAAGCTAACGGTAACTTGAAGTTACAGGTAACATATTTCTGTCTCAGAATCTTTCCTGTGGCTAAAGCTAACGTCTTGTTAGACTTCAAGGACACAAAGGAGAGGGCAGCTTTTCTGGCTGGATTTTGCAGATGTTTCCCCCATCAGATTCTCATTTGGGCAGAGACCAGACAAAGTTTCAAAGGGGAAAACCTAAAGCTCAAACCTACCTTCAATCCTTGCCAGGGCAGGCTGCCTCGGAGGAAATACATAAACATATGGCCGAGGGCTTCCAAGTCATCTCGACGACTTTGCTCTAGAACAGAAGAGATGACAAATTATTGCTGCAACTGCAGAAATGCACCTGAGAGCTGATCAGCAGCTACATGTATTTCTGAGATAAAACTATAGTGGTGAAGTACACTTGCTGTCTGTAGCTCAGACCTTGTGCAAAGATACCTAGAACCTGTTACAAAAAAACATAAAATACGTAAAGAAAAGATCAGCTAGAAGGCGCGAGACAACACAGGAGCTGTAAGACATACTGCCTAGCCTTGGGTAGAATGGGTAAGAGGTAGAAGTATTAATTGCAGAGGAATAAAGCAGTTCCCCAGTTCTCCTTCAGACTGCCAGCGCTGATGGTGCAACTGCGATGTGGAGTTGGATCACGTTATTTCCTCTAAACTACACAGGAACAGACAGGGAACGCTTGCAACCACCTGCAGGGAACTACCGTGTTGCACAGTGCCAGCCCTTTCCTAATTGCTTCTGCAGCTCCTCACATCAGAGCAGATCAAAAATAGCTCCTTCCAGCACTGCTTTTCCTTGTGAAACACTTGCTGCTGTTGCCATGCAGATGTTATGACTATAACTGAGGGGGGAAAAAAGGAGCCTCAAGCCAAAGGAAAAAGCATCCTTAAAATAATCTACCAAAATGTGTAAAAAAATCCCAAGGGAAGATACAAGACAGAACAAGAAATCTGGAGCGCAACAGCACGGGACTGCTGCTGTGCCATCCTGCAGACTTAGGTTCACCGAGCTCGCAGACCCATTTGACGCAACCTCCTCTCCTCCAAATCTCCACCTGCGGGCAGGTAGAGTGCTCCGAAGCCGCAATGTGGGGCAGATCTAGTCATGCAGCCCACATGCCATGGCCAACTGTGTGTGAGCTCTGCCTGATGCTGCATCATCTGCCAGAGGAGAAAACGGCAGCGCTTTGCACAGCATGACTCTCCTTCAAAAGCAGCAGCAATTTAACCCTCAAAAGATGCTGGGGACGAGAACATTCAGCAGAAGGGAACTGAGATGACAGTTTCTGCAGGTTACCCTGATGCAGCTGTAAAAAGGGGAAAAAAATAGGATGCCCTGGGTAATTTAGCTCAGTGATGCAGATGAACTTCTGGGGAAGATGGTTGAGTGCACTTGTCTTTCAGAAAAACTGCAAGCAGAGTCCTTCACTTTGCTCGGTCCTGAGCTGTGAAGGGAGCTGGGCTGCCCTCACCAGCAAAGCACCAGCCCTACAAAACCCCTCCGGCAGAGACAGCCCCTCGCACAGCTGGCAGCCAATCTTCCCCTCCTCAAAAACACCCACCCAGAACTGACTCTTCCCCTGCATGCGCCATGGCAGGGAAATGGGTCCTAAAGAAGGCACGTGGTGTACTTCAGACGCAAGCGGATCTTCTTTCTGAACCCACCCACAGAGCACATCCCTGGCACCGGCAGCTCTCGAGCCTTCTCCCGCTGCAGCTTCTCATTCCTCCATCCCTTCCTGCCTCTTCACCAGGTTTTCCAAAATTAGAGACTGGGCTCATCCTTCCTCACTCTCCAAAGAGGGCGAGCTCTCCAAGAGATGTGAAAACCAGCAATGCCTTGATCTCATAGCTGGGAGGCTACTCAGAGAGTATTCCATTATCTTACTGCTCTTATGAGTTTAAGTGAATATAAACATTTAACAAGGTTTTTTGCCTTTTGGCCATAGGAATGTAATCTTCCGTTATGAAAGAAGGCAGTGAGGAGAGGAGATGAAAGGCAGGTTTAAAATTAGTTAAATCATTAATTTTCTCTAACCAATTATTAGGTCAGGGAACATCCAGCTCTAACACCTGAAACTGGAAGGTACCGGTACAGAGCTGTGCTATAAACATCTATTTGATCATCATTTAGTGTGGCAATTACTACTTGCCTACTTGCCTTTTATCAGGGCAGGGTTGCTACCAGTTATTTAGTTCCTAATAAAAACTATAATTATGGGGCTTCCAACATTTCAGCTGTCTCAATTCCTCAAAAGGGGAGAAAAAAAGCGCCTCACAACTGCAAACAGCATCACGGCATTGAGTGGCTTATAAATAGCTTGAAGGGCACAAGAGAGCCATGAGCCAAGCTACCATCGGAGGTCTACAGGACTCGGCCTGGCAAGCTCCCGTCAACCACACAGACCTTTGCCCAGATGAGTGTTGATGGACATGTATCTCGCCGTTCCAGTTAAGCTCTTGTGTTCCCTGTAAGGTATGTGTTTTTTGGTTTCCGGGTCAATGTATTCCTTCGCCAATCCAAAGTCTATGATGTGAATGACGTGCTCCTTCTTATTGCCTTGCCGGCCAATAAGGAAGTTTTCTGGCTTGACATCTCGGTAGATGAGGTTCTTTGAATGCACGTACTCCATTCGAGATATCTGCAAAATGACGAGGCAAAAGTTATTTGTGAGCAGACCAGCTACCGCACCCTCCTGGCTAATGAGGCAGCAAGGCTTTGTTAGCCCATCACGGAGCCTCTGCTCGGTGCTGTCTCAGATTTCAGCTACTTTACAAGAAACACAACAACAGATGGAGCAAACCGAGGCAGAAGTTACGATCCGAGCTGGGTCACATCCTGCCATGCAGAACTGGAAGAGGAATTTGTCATTCCCTCCTTTCTCTGGCTACTGCACTGTGCTCCCCGAGTTTATTCCTACAGAAACAGCAAAGGCTGTTTCTGAAACGTTACCAACAGAACACAGCTTTTGGAAGGATTCCACCGGGAATTGCAGCAGCCTTTTTGTATTGATTTTAAACATACTAAACCGGTTACCGAGAGCTCTTCCCTTGCCCACAGCCTTCCCTTGTTGCTCTTTGTCTTACCACCTTCCTCCCTCGACCCATATGGTGTCTTAGGCACGCCAGATTCTTCATGGGGGGGGATTTTTGGGCAGGCGGAAGCCCTAAGAACCTGAGCGCTGACTAAAAATTAGAATTAATCTCATCGGTTGTCAGCTAGGTATGGCTGGAATAGTTTTCAGCTTCTGACTAACTTTGGTCTGGCAGTACAACAGAGAAGGGAAGGTAAAAGGGTGGGAACCCCACTTCCAAGGTGACGGGGGGTCATTTCCCCTCTAACAACGCACCTTATTCAGATGGTCATCATTAACATTGCTTTTGAAACTTGATATATTGCAGGTGAAGTTGGAGTAGGTTAGCAAGCAGTTCTTCTTTGAGTTCCTAACTTACTAGATGATTCCAATTGGAAATAATTCACAATTTCATTTAATTTTTTACCTTTTAATTTTCCTTTATAGGTTTTAAATGAAAACTTGTGAATTCCCACTTATGGCTGTTTTGGTCCATGACTGCCCTGCATGCATGGCAGATTTTTTAAGCAAGATCCTTCTTTGGAAAGGCCATCTGCCCATTTGCATGCAGGCTTGCGACACTACAAAACCACTGCAAAGCTCTCGCAAACCCCACATTTTGCACTAACGAGCGTCAGTCCGCAGAGGTCACTGCCGCACCGTCGGGGTGGACCTCACAGCGGGATGCTATCAGATTTGGTGAACATCTAAGGTGACAGCCACAGGCTGGTCACCGCCCAGGGAGCTCCCTGCAGGGGGTCACTGGTTGCTGAGTGGTTCTGCACTGGGTTCATACTGGCAGGACAGCTCTGCATCTCCTGCACGGTGCAGGCTGGAGCGTCTGCCACTGAGCCAGCCGATTCCCCTGTCGAGCGGCTGCCCAGGCAGCAGTAACCTCCCGTCAGCCCCTCCAGTCACCCTGCCTGCCTCGAACGTGACCGCCCAGTCAGGCTGATAAGACCCCGACTGCTCTTTCGTTTCTTGCTCTGAATCCAGACACATCCTCAGCTGGCAAACCCAGATCTCTCTTTCTCTTCAGAGCTCTTGGATTCGCACCTGGCTGAAAGCTCCACGTAGATGTGATCACTCCATCCTGCTCACAGAGGTTTATCAGACGCCTTATTTTTACAGAAAGCCTGCTGCATTTCCACTGGTCGGAAAGAAAGAGGCGGGAGGGGGCAGTACTCCTTATAAAATAAAAAAAGCTGCACAGGAATGGCAGGAGTCAGGAAAAAATTGACTGCAGGTGAATCAGTTAAAAAATAGGATTTGCTCAAAGGCTCTTCAAAGAAGGTAACAGCACGCGTTGCCATTCCCCTCCTCTCTAAGTAGTAATTTATTTCAATGTGCTGAGAAAATGGGTTTCACGGCTAACAGCCATTATTTCTAATCAATTACAGGATGATGCAGAACAGAGCAGATGCTCTGCACTTCAGCCGTTCTTCTCGCTTGGAATCACCTGCAGGACACAGCAGCAGGTTGGAAGACAAAAAGGTATGTTGGGAGGCAATTCAAATTAAGATGCAACCCTTAAAACTGGAACAAAGCGTTTCCTCGCCTCTCCATACATAATGAGCTTTCAAACAGAGCCTGACTGGCTCATTTGATTTGTCTCTGCCACCAGAGAAGCTCAATTGTCAAAATGGCCAACTGCAACTATGCAACCTGAAAAAAGTCTGTTTTTTTTGTTTCTTAAAACCTCAGAGCAAGTCGCGTTGGCCAGGACAACAACGTGGACAGTGAGATGTCAGATGAAGCGATACACTCCAGCAGCACTTGGAGGTACTTATTTATCTGCTTTTTTTTGCTTCCACCACACATGCACAGATGCTGTTGAGTCTTTCACATTCCTTTTTCTTTACTTCCGCCTGCCTGGACGCCTCATGATGTGCTGCCAGAGAGCTGCGCACAGCCAACGATGGCTGAAAGACGCTCTCCAAGTCAGAAATATGTTTCCTGAAGTAGCCTTCGTGCTTTATTCACCCTGACAAGACACTCACCCTGCTTGCAGCTGCTAGGGATGGGAAGCTGGTGACTACCTGTGCTGCACTGCCCTTCTAGGCTTGCTGCCTGAGCAGAAACAAGCAGCGCTGGTGCAGCACGACCTTGGCCTGACTCAGACCCATCGCAGAGCTGAAGAAGCGCAGGAGTGGAGTTTCCACTCCAGAAATGTGCTGGAGGCAGAGACACAGTGTCCATTCCTTTTTGTCTGAACTGCAGGCTCTAATGTTCATGACTTAGTTCTTCTACGGACAGAGAAACCATTGCAAGGAGCTGGGACTAACTGCCGGAATTGCTTTCACACTGGAAAAACAGTGACTGCGAAGCAGTGTTAACACCTGCCCTGTTATTTTAACAGTATTAACAGACCATGGCATTTTATCGTAGGGCACAGGAACACTAGGGCTGGATGGGAGACTCTGCTTGCGAACCGAAGCAGGCCATGGCTGGCCGAGTCCACCTTCGGAGACACAAATCTCCATTTCAGACGGAGGGACCCCTGGGAGGGAAAGCATCCCCTGGCCCACAGCAGGACCCCTGTGCTGTTGCTGAGAAATGAGAGGATATTTGTGACATTTAATGAGATGCCAAAGAAACCCATGCTTTTATTTTCCTTTCTCCTGCCAAGGAAGCAAGCGTAACAAACCCTCTTTCCCCAAAAAGTTAACTCTTGAAATTCTGATCTCTCCGGCAATCCCATCTCTAGGCCTTCCTGATAAATCCGAGCCCTTCTTCCACACGTCACTTGCTTGAATATAGATCAGATCAGCAGAGATTAAAAATTCCTCCTGTTTAAAGGCTCTTTTGGTGTCTCTTATGCAAGACAATTTTGATGGTCACAAGTAAAAAACTTCACCATGACTTGGTCCAGATCGCAGCCAGAAGTATTCGCACAGTGCCTGGCACAACAGGCCTCGTCTCTGATGGCGAGCACTTAAAGCAAGGGTGAAAATAACGTTTATTCCTGACAAAACTGACTTGTCAATGAGCATTGCACATGTTGGACCTGCCCAAGAGTGGAAAAATTGACACCAGAATACAAAACATTCTCCCCCAGCCCAAACACCAAGTCAGCTCCACAAAGGCCTAAGATGACTTCTGGTTTATGGGCTTCGGGGACTCATATTCGTGAACACATTTTTAATTGCCAAGCTTTGCCTCGTTCAGGAACGTCAGCCGCTTGATGTATTCAGCTGCACACGGAGGATGGAGGAAGCAGTTCCAGTTTGATGCTCCCTGCAGAGCAACGTGAAGCATCACAAACGCACAAGTTACAGGAGTAAGAGAGCTGGAAAACTTCCACCAGGGAAGGAAAAGGAGAGGACTCTTTCAATACAGGTTTCACCAAGAGGTATGAAACAGTGCATCAGAGTAAAAGCGCTTCTGATTCGACTCAAGCTGTGTTTGATAAGCTGCTGCCGCAGCTCTGCACACAAGGCAGAAGCACATGCAAGCCTAGTGACAAACCTGAGGGCTGTGTAGCTCATCCCCCTGCGAGGCAGACCATCCTACTGTGTCATCTCATCTGAGAAGACTCCAAAATGGGCTCTCCTTCCTTGAAGACTCATTATCGTCCAATCTCTATCTCCCTCAGCCAGGAGAGTCTTCTTGACATAAAAGCATGTTTAGATTCCCCCATAATCACAAGCAGCACTCCTTAAAACAACGATGATACATTTGTTTCTCCTAGAGGGCTTTTCTTTCTTCTAACATCTGTAGAGTTAAAGGATCTGCGCCAGTCCTGAGAAGCTGCTATCTTGCAAGCTAAGCAAGACCAGCCAAGCATGTAATGCTTATTAAAAAACATCTTTCAGGGATGCCTCTGGTTAAAAATTGACCAATGGACATCAGAAAAGGAGATCAAGCGCCACCACATCGCACTCAAAGTTCGTGCCTGGTTTTAGCATGCAGCACACACACGGATGTGTCAGAGATGTGCTGCAGCAGCGGTCAGGCTTTGGGAGGGAGCAGGGGAAGAAGGCGGCCAAACGGGACCTTGAAAGCAGCAGCTGGCTGCTTGTCAGGCTGAGCCTGCACCACGCAAGGGCAAGGAACCACACAAACAGCAGAGAAGGGACTGGATGCTCCTAAAGACATGGGGTTCATTACGTGCAAGTGAGGGGAGAAAGATCTAGGGGACAACGGGGTGGACACTTAACATCCCACTAGCTCAAGGCACCCGAGATGCCAGCGTTGCTGCTCCAACATGTACAAAGACATCCACGGCAGATTTTTCCTTCCTCCCCCTCCAGAGAGGATCAAGCCCAAAGCAGGAATAGAATCTTACAATTGTTTAGGTTGGAGGAGACATTCAAGATAATCTAGTCCAACCATTAACCTAACGCTGTCAATTCCACCACTAAATGGAATAGAGAGGCAATGCAAAGGTGGCTCCCAGCAACGGGTTCGTCTCCTGGGAGCTCTCTGATGCAGAGCGGCCTCCCAGACGAGTCACACTGCTTTTTGAGTGGTCTTCCTTGGCTAAAAAGATGCATCATGTCATTTTGGTGAGAACCAAACCGGAGCAGCAGTTGTCTGCAATGTGCTGAGCTGTCCCTCACTCCCTCCATCAGGGCAGGGTGCTCCTCTCTGCTGTTTGGGCGGTACCAGCCCATTCATGTTTTTGGAAGACTCCCTGGATATTAGGCTTCGTTAACAGGTGTGTCAAGCATCATAGGAGAGAAACACTGCTTGTCCAAAGCACTGGATTCTGGCAGTGAAGTCCTACATCTCCTCATGCCTGCAGTCAGAATTACAGCAGCTGAAGCAGGCTTGGCTGGTCAAAAGCAAGAGTGAAACATAATTTATGGAGGCAAACCCACTGCATTTGACAGTTCAACTTTCCTTCTCTGATGTGTCTCTGACACTGGACTGCTATGGTTTAGTGGAAGACCTAAGATAAATCCAAAACAATTTCCCTCAAAAGCCTCGTGTCTGGAGAGGCGGCTTTTCATTCCAGTCGAGCAGTAAGTGCCAGCTCCTTCACAAAACACGTCTCTGAGGACCAGCTGAGCCCTTCTCCCAGGAAATCTCTCAGGGAAGATTGAGCACACCTAAAGATGCTAAATCTGTCTCCTTAAATGCATACACTCCAAGCCGGTAATTAACGTGATGTTCTTGAGTAGATTGGAAAGGTCCCAAAGAACCTCCCCATGGAAAAAGGAGCAGCACTGCCTGCTCCTACTGGAGAACATCAACTCCTCCATTTGTGACTGCTTTAGGTGTCCCCCCACATCAACCCAAGCATCTGTTCTTCAAACTGGTACCAGTGTCTAGATGAGCTGGCAGGCCGGCCGAGGTCACGAGATCAGCAGATGATGCCAGTGAAGACCGTCCAAGTACAGAACTAATCTGCAACCGAAGGGCTTGGCAAAAGGCAGAGGCAACCTGCTGTGACAATCTTGATTTCCTCAGCAGTCTCACGGGAATAAATTTCCATCTTTACATTTTACCTCTTTACAACCAAAAAGTCATATAAGCTACATCCAAGGCTCTGCCATCTGTTGCCACTTGATTTAACCAAAACCAATACTATAAATTGGTTTTCCACTGATGAAGGAACACTCGAAGCCAACAAAACTAGGCTGCTCAGCCACAGGAGGACAACTTCATGAACTCAATACCAGGCAGACGCTGTTCAAATTTCTGCATCTGTGACCTCAGTTTTCCATTTGAGATTCTGCTGTGGCAAACCAGTTTATTTAGAAAGGATTGTGCTCCCTACTCCCTTACCATCTTCATTTCAACTCTTCTATCCACAGATCCATTAACGCGAATACACAGTCCCACCTCTGCTGTGCCACATAAGTATCTGCAGACCATGGGTTGGAAAACAGAAAGCCACACTAAAATGATAACTGATCAGCACTACCCACTCGTGGAAGTTCATTTACCACATTTAGTATGTTCAGTTCTCACGTCGTCCACTTTTAACGCAAACACAAATCCAAGCTGCCACTTTCAGCTTGGTTTCATTGCCTTTTCAGGCAAATTAGGGGCTCTGTGGTGCTGCTCATACATCTACCAGTTTCCAGTGGTTAGTCATTTAAACCCATTGGCCAGTTTTGACCAAATTTGACCAAGGCCGAGACCTCGAATGTTGGTATTTTGGCTAAGCAGAGCTCACCTCCCACCGCTCTGAGAGGTTTCAGTCTATGAGCAGCCCGGTAGCACCAAACCAGTAAAACTGGTAGGAGTGTGGGAGGATGCTGTGCTCCCTGTGTCCCAGGGAGTGGGTAAGAAACGAGATGTTCTGGGGGTTGTCCAAACAGAGGGAGGGAGCTGGGGTAGATACTGGGGCAGGAGTGTGTAGGGGACACAGGACAAAGTCCATAGGAATCCAGCTTCACTGGTTCTGCTATGCAAGGAGCAAGTTTGCTCATAAGCAAGAGTTATTCTCAAACTTAAGAAGCTTTCTTTTGTAAGAAAGATGGAGAAAGGCTTTTTACCAAGGCCTGTAGGGACAGGAAAAGGGGCAATGGTTTTAAACTGAAAGAGGGTAGGTTTCGACATAAGGAAGAAATTCTTCATGAGGAGGGCGGAGAGACACTGGAAGAGATTGCCCAGAGAAGCTGTGGATGCCCCATGACTGGAATTGTTCAATTGTTCATGGACAGGGCTTTGAGCAACTTGCTCTAGTGGAAGGTGTTCCTGCCCATGGCAGGGGGGTTGGACTAGATCTTTGAAGGTCCCTTCCAACCCAAACTATTCTGTGATTCTACGATGGAAGGAGATTTTCTCTCCAACCAACAGACACCCCTGAACCTCACACTGTACCAACCCCGTCCTTCAGCTACACCAGGACTGACATAAACATGGGTCGGCATTGTGGAGGCTCCTGGTCAGAGCCCTGCCCACTGTTACTCACCAGCTGGATAGCTATCATTAATACCGTCTTCAAAGTGAACGTCCTATCACAGAGGTCAAATAAATCTTCCAAGCTAGGACCAAGAAGCTCTAGTACCATGGCGTTGTACTTTCCACACGGTCCGAAGTAATACACCTGGGGAAGCCCTTCAGCTGGAAGAACATGAAAAGAAATTAAATCAGTCAATGGGACAATGTTAATACCCTTCCTCCTAGGTGTAAATCTGTCGCTGGGCAGAGCCTTTACATCTACCTCTCGAGTGTCCTTTCTGTTTGTTCTTGCCCAGCAAGCAAATAAGTTTCAGCACACACTGTGCATGAACCAAAGGCCAAATCAGTGCAGGCTTTGCTCAGCTTACACCCTGAACAGACAAAAGGATTTCAAAGCAATAACATGACCACATGAAAGCATCTAGCTTTGGCAGCGTAAACGCTTCGATTTCATGTAATGAGACACGGAGTTCCCTATGTTGCACTAAACACCAGGCAGAGAACAAACCCAAACATGGGCTGGCACTCGTCTGAGCAGTTAGGAAGAAGATAGCCCTTGCAGAAAGCGAGGCACGTCCAAAAAAGGGCTGCTTTTTCAACCAGGATAATACATAGTTGTTTTTCAGCACAACCTTACACAAAGTTTACTCTTATCATACTTATGAGAAAGGGGAAAAAAAAAAGTTTTCCTTCAGAAAAGAGCAAATTTTGAGCCATCACCATGTAAAAATAAGCAATTGTAGTCATTAAGCACATGTGCAAACCCTTTTGCTAAGTCACACAAAAATTCAACGCCCAACTGGTAGGAGTCAGAGCCTACCCTTCCCACCCAACAGCTCAGCAACACACTTCTCAGCAAGAGTACGCAATATTCATACTCAGCTGACAGCGGCTTTTTGCGTGGATTAGCTTTCTGAAAGGCACCAGAAGAAAAGATAAAAAAAAAACAGCCTTGGTGTCTGGACACCCACTGAGCTGCACAGCACTCCTTGAATTACCTTTTAGTCAAAAAGAAAAATCAGATAAGTCCATATGGGGGGAATTCAGAGCAGAGCTAACTGTAAATTTTTCTAATCAGCATCTGAAAAAAGCACTCTGCATCCCGGCATCAGTACCAAGCTGTGTAACACTTTTTAAAAAAAATATATTTCTAGTCGACATCTCATAAGCAGTTCCAAAACACAATAGAAGGGTATTTGTTTTGAAATACGGAGGTTTGTCCTATGTCAAAACATTATCTTTGCTTCAATAGCAAAGATACAATGCCCTGCTACTCAGCGTACAGGCTCAGCACGGGGAGTACTACCATGTACACAGCCTTTTTGACAAAGTTGCACAGAGGACTGTAAATTATACAGCATGGGACCTCAAAGGATAGGGATTATAAATTTTATGGCATGTTTCAAGTGAATGCATACATGCACCTACATTTACATAAGAGATCAACATTAAAAATAGAAAAAAACTTCACTAATTATCAGATCCCAGAATGAAACTGCTTGTGTAACTGCACGGTTTTGTGTCTGCTCTGTGGCGCGCTCAGGCAGCCTAGCCCAACACAGGTCAAGGCAGTAAAGCAGGGGAACACTACGGCTGGAGTGTGTCAGCAGAACAATAATTTTATGTCCTACTACAGATTCAGGAAAGCCTCGTTAATCTGCCCACCGGCACTCATCAACTTACCAACAATACAACAAATGCGGCACTGAGATTACTAAAGCTTAAATATTACAGAACTTGTGCTCCCATGTATTACTCAAAAAGAACAAAATGCAGCTTGACAAAGATTACTGTAGGATGGTTTTAATCTTGTTAACTCACATGCTCGGGGAATCACATTAGGTATCAGTCATCAGGACGCATTAATGAGATATTACAGAGCATTGCAGGAATTCCCAGTCTAACCGGAGTTTTACATCCTATGTAAAACATTTACTCAGCCTGGTCTTGGGAGGCTACTGCTCCTAACAGAGCTTCATGTTTTAGAAAGCATTAACAGCACTTAAGTCCTCTAAGAAAACAGGATGGTTTGATGCAGCAGCAATTCAGAAAGGCGAACAATGACAGGATGTGACCCAGGCATCTCCAAATTGTTTTTAAATATCCCCAAACTAACATAAATGATAATTTAATGCCATCAGCTTAGTGTTGAAGGCTTACATAATTGCAATAGCTCTTGAAGTAACCCATGGTGAGCCACTGATTTTCAGTAAAACCTGATGAGGACTTACCTACGTTAGCTCTAATACCAAGATCATCATCTCTACATTTTAGAGAATAATAGAAGGATAACAGGGAATAATAGAAGAGAATAATAACAGAATAGTCTATGGAAAGTTTAAAACTGAGACTCTTATAAATTCAGGAGACAGATATATACAGTGAGTACTTCTACCACAATTTCTACACCAGGATAACAGTCTTGAGAAGTGCAAATCAAGAAGGAAACCACTTTGATTATGAGTGTGCTAATTAAGGAATATGGGAGAATAAAATTGCAGAAAGGCTCTTAAGGAAGGCGAAGAATCTCATTCCCAGAGCAAGGGGAAAGGAGTCCATTTACAGCCTTACTTGGTAAAGAGAGAGCACTGCAATTAAAATTAAATTCCTACTGGACGTAAGAACCAGGAAGATAGATTGCAGCAAGACTCAAAAGATCGGGATTTCAGGTAGGAAAGGAAGCAACACAACTATTTAGCGCTCTCTGGGGTGCCAGCCCCTCGAGTTAGTTTTACCCACTCAAAGCCTTACAAGCCATGAGCTTGTAGTACCATTCTTGGCTTTAACCTCAGGAAGGCTCTGCTGTAGGTGGGAGCTCCTGCAAGGTGAAGCTGTAGCAAAGAACATTAAAAAAAGCATCCTAACTGCCAGCCTATAGAAGACATTATTAGTTTCAGGCATATTTTTAGGATTCGATTTTTCTCTGAGGGTTTTGAGCAGCAATACCGCCAGCTCTGCAGTCAAGAACTTACCTACTGGCTTTGTTAGAATAAAAATGCTGTAAAATATATCTAATTTTCAGACCCAGGCTGCATTGCCCACGCATCCTGGACCCAAACGAGCATCACTCACAAGCCCTTTGGAGCTTCCCAGCCCAGGCCAGGGCTCCTCAGCTCCACTCTGGTTACTGAAATGAAGTTATGAGGGACACAGGGTAATGCACCCTCAGCTCACTCAAACACAAGTCAAAGTTTAGTATCATTTTAGGAAGGGGTAAAGCTTGAAAGAGAAGTTGTAAGCTTGATGCATATACTAAGGCTTTATGTCTGCAGGATCCAAGGAGGCAGATGAGGCTAGATGATTTCAGAATGCTTCTCCGCAAACTTGAGATACAGGCATCTCTGGGCCTGTTCTTCTTATGAACAGTAAAAAGGGGCAGCCTAAACGAATGTGCATAAAATTTTACTTATTCACAGCCCATCTGCGTAATTCAGAACGCAGCTTGGCTCTGTTTCAGCAACAAGCAACGTGTCCTGGTCCCACTGAGTCCATTGCCATGGTGAATCACAGGAACTCCACAAATATCACCAGCAGATCTGTAAATACTTCAGGACGTTGCCAACATAAGAGCTTGACTGAGGAAAAATTATCTTTTGTCTGGGCAGTGGAACTTGAGGATTTTAACAGCGAAGAATTGTGTCGGCAGAGAACTGAGAAGGTCAAACAAAGCCACAGTGTTGTGAAGCAATCTGTCCTCGACAAGCAGTTCTGGATTCAAAGCGTGCAGGATGAAAAGCCACAGGCACAACAGAGGTCTCCTCTTGAGGATTCAAAGATACAACTCGACACTTGAAATACAAACCATGATCAGTTTAATGCAATTAACATATGAAATAACATCTAAACAAGGAATTTCTCTGTGGCATTAAACACAACCAACATTTTAAGGCAAGAAAATCCATGCACGACACATGCAGGTTCTCCTTTGGAGAAAAAGCCGCCTATTACAGCAGAGGCTGCTGCAAGCTAATCTGAATTTGCTTAATGGCTTCAGTCTTGCTGCTGAGTGATTTGGCTTGACTGTAGGTAAAAAGCCCTGCTCCACCCTTGCTCTCGTGGAAAGTTTATCACCCCAATAAAGACAGACTGATCACTGCACTGGAATCCACAGGCAAATTCTGCTATTTCAGCAGTACAATGTCTTGGAAAAAATTCAAGCTGAGCACAGCAAAAACCTAGCCTAGAATTTCAGAGATTAAAGCATCGTGGCTGGAAGGAGAGCAAATGCAGACATCAAAGCTGAAAACTCAGACTTTGCTTCCACTGCGCTCCCAAGCAGCCACACGACTCCGGCCCTGGGTTTCCCAAGATGCTAAAACTCTCACTGCTCCTGCGGGCTGCCACCAAAAGGATCCATGCCATCCTCGTTCCACCCTCACCCGTCCCACCGCCTCCCCGTGCTCGTGTGGCCAAGGAATAAGTTGGATCAACCCACAAAAAAGCCTGGTGTCTGCTTGAGCTTGAACACAAGAACAGGAACAGTAACAAACAGCGGGACTACTGCTCTTGGAGAGCGCTTCATTTGAGCTGGACTGTCAGCAGGGAACTACACCTTTCAGCAAATTTCAGATCAAGCATCCTGGCTGATTCAAGTAGTGCTGTCTTGCTGCCACATGCTTTATAGCATGACTAATGGTCCTAATAACTTGTCAGACATCCAGCAAACTCCAACAAGCCACGGCAGTCCAGGCATCAGGTGTACAAATCGTACAGACAGTCCAAAGCCATTTCCAGGACTGCTTCTGAAACGGCGACTGGCAGAGAGATGCCAATCACAGGTTACGCCCAAGGGAAATCAGGTTTTGCAGCACCTGCCCCACATGGAAGGCATGGAAAGCGGAAACCATCTGCCGTGGCAGAGAATACATACTGATGCTCTGTATGTGAGCATCATGAGAGGCTATGAATAAACCGCGTGCAACAGCGAGCAGCCCAAAATACACCCAAGAAGAGACAAGGTAGGAAGTGCAGGAAGCTACACGTGGCACCTGCATCAGTGGAAGCGCAAAAGCCAAGTCCCTGTACATCATATCACCAGGAGACAGATGCAACTTGTGAAAACTAAACGATACTGGTAGCTTCTGAATCACTGATTTTTTTTGCTTCTATGGGAGACTGGTTTCCACTGCACTTAGACGTAGTGTGGCCAAATAAAAGAGAAGCTGACATCTTCAATTTCAAGAAGACGAATTACAGAAGAATTTCATAACCTCTTTTCATGCACACTTGAAAACGGAGCTCTATTGCAGAGGGGAGACACTTCTGAGGACCCCCAAATTAGATACCTGAAGACAGAGGGAGGGGGGAGCAATTCAGTGTCAAACAAATGGCTGATGCTCAACGCAAAAACACACTCTACATGAGCAAGAACTATTCTTCATAGAAATGGATGCAGAGACACAACAGCAGCATTAGTGCACACAAAGTTTCACGTGACTTTGAAGCAGCACTGATGAATGGAACGTAGATTGTCACAAAATGCTCATTCAGAGCAGAAAGTTTATTTTTACAAATCACAGAACACAAAATTACATGACAAACAGCATAAATAGCAACTGTGTGAGAGCTGAACATCTACAGCTAAAATTAAACATGTTCCAAACAAATTAAACAAATTGCTTTAGAGTAGTCAACCCATTTAAGCTGATTACACTAATGAGGATCTACCCTTCTCTTAATTTTCAAATCGGAATAAAATCCTGGCTGAAGCATAAACTTTGCTATCAATGTCGACTGGGCCAAGATCTCATCTTTTAACCTCTTAAAACACGACCCATGATAGCAGGTTTAAATCTACCCAAGTACTTTGGTTACCAGGTTACATCTATGAGCTGGAATTACAAAGGCTTGTTCCGACCTTCAGGTTTCTAAATAATCTGCTTCAAAAATAGAAAGAGGAGAGAAAAGTTAAGACACGCCTGTCACTTGGAATCAAGTTAGCCTAAAGCTCTTCCAACTATTTGACTGCGTGCATTTCAGAGATGTCTTATTTCAAAGCAGGACTGCAAAAGCGTTTCAGTACAGCCCTTCACCTTCAACCATAACTGGAGGAGTTTGGGCAAGGACAGAGATTTTGGGTGATCAAGAACATTTTCTCTCGTTTGTTGTAAGAAAACACCCAGCAGTTGAGATGCAAAGAAAAACGAGCAGAAAAAAGTAATTTCTGACTCTAGCACAAACTCACTTGCAGCTACGTTGCAGGTAGAAAAGGGGGCGATGGCACAGGGTCCGCCACAATCTTGCTAATTGCTCCAAGACTTTACAAACCCGTAAACCTTTACAAAACTGGCATCAGATTAGGGAAACAACCTAAAAATAGTAAGCTGATCCAACACACGCAGAAAAACATCAACATACAGAAGCGGGGCTAGAGCAGCGCTGTGACTCAGTGGTGATGGCAGTCGGAGGCCGGTAAGCACTGCAGCAGCTCCCTTCCCACCACTCTGATAGAGACCCTGGAGATGACCAACCTGCTTGGGAATCATGACCATTTTCAGCCCATCTTATCACTGTAAAGCTCCTAGACAATTTCCTTGCTCTCCTGAGCTTTGATACTCTGGTTTCAGAGCCCACGATTTACCTTTAGTTCTCTCTCTCTCTCATCTGAACAGGGTGAAGAGCAACTGGATCTGCCCAGAGCATCTGGCAGCATCCCACCGTCTCCGGCCTGCTTCCCCGTGAGGCAGCTGAGACACTGTCAGCTTCGGCTCCTCAGGGAGAAGGGGCACTCAGCAGAGCATTGCTCAGCAAGAACCAGCCCCAGCTGCTCCTCTCCCTTGCCCAAAGCCCAGCAAGAAAAGCAGCAGAAAGGGTTGCCGCAGCAGGCACTAAATAAGCCACCTCTTCAAACCCTGACTGGACTTTGTGCTGGTTTCTCTGCTACCAGCCCCATTTATTCTAGATATCTCCTCCATAACTGCTCATCCTCTTCCAGATGGCATCTCAGCAGCCCTTTTACAGCGTCATTATGAGCTCCTCTTATTCACGCTCCCCCCAAACATCCTCCTGCTCAGTTTGCTCCAACTTGTGCCAGACACTTGGCTCTCCACTGCCAGCTTTTCACAACATCTATTTGCTGCTTCGGTTGGGCAATGAATCATCTCCCTTCTAGAAAATACTAAATGCTCCAACGTCACTGCCCAGCAGGAGTAGCTGCGGCAGGACTTTCTGCTTGAGGCCATCAGTGGGCAAGAAGGGCGCACAGCCGCTGCCAAAGAAGAGGAGAGGCAGAGCAAGGTGCTTCCCTTGCCCTTGGATGTGGAAGAGGTACAGCTCAAACACTTTCTGAACCCACAAGGCACTTGGAAATAAAGAAAGGGAGAACGTCACAAGTTGGATCAGTACCTTCTCCCCTGATGACCGCAGAGCAAGCCGAGCTTGTTTGGCTCCTCATCTCTTGGGAAGAGATGACACGGCGCACAACGGTACAACAACGGTTGTGTACACACCGTGAGCAGACAGAGCTACCCTCATCTCCAACGAGTCTAAAAATAAAGCACGGCTTCCACGCAGACTCCAAGACTCCAGCTTCCATGCAGCAACCCAGCATATTTGGGGCATCTTCTCAGGACATGCTGAATGCATTGAATCCCTGCTGTGTTTTAAGTAGCTTGAGAGTATTTAAATCTACAAAAAAAGGTATACGAAAGGGAACAGAAGAAAAACAGACATGGGAAGGACAGAAGGAAGAACATATTTGTTCTTGCTGCTGGTATAAATCCAAATGATTTGATTTTTACTTCAGCTGCAGAAAAAACAATTTTCACAATCATTGTGTTATTAAAACAGGGTGGCATTTCATTTTCCTTGAGTTGTACAAGCTGGTTTCCTGATGTTATGGCTTGACTCTATTAAACAACTCTTCACATGCACAACTCTTCACATGCATAAAGAAAGCAGCAGTTTCAGAGAGGGTACCAAGAGGACACTCACATTTGTATTAATAAAAATCAAAAAAGAGTGGGAGGAGAATTAGCCCTACAAAGAAAAGTTAAGCTGTAGGAAGACTTTCAAAATCTGGGAAATTTACCCAGAAACACACATTCACAGGCAGGTTTTAGCTGTAGCAAGCAAACCACAGTCAAGCGAAATTGTTTCATTTCTTGTACAAAGACAAAAGAATAAAGCACAACACAATAAATTGCTTTTTTGGCAAGTTTCGGAAGACTGAATTCACATTTCTAGGGCTCAAGGGAAATGACTGCACTCAAATCTCCATGTATCTGTTGGATTTTCTATCGATATACCCTTTGCAACGATCTCTTGTTCCAGTGACAGTGGAAGCTGGCACAAAAGACAACACCTTAACAGAAGGATCGAAACAGTATATAATTTTAGAAGTTATTTTAAACCACCCAAAAAAGTTATAGCTTAACTTCTAGCTTAATTATCCACCTCTTCCCATACACCTGTGATATACGAACAAGGGTGGAGCAAAATATCAAAAGGTTTTGTTTCACATAATCATTCCTGCTTTGCTGACTGGGTTTCTGTGTGCGCTCAGCAGAGCCCATGGTTTTGCAGAAAGGCGCGAGAAGCTGTGCTGCTACAGTTTCTGAACTTCGTGAGGGTTAAGTGAAGGCTTACGGCAGCCTTACTGAAGGCAAAGGGATTTGCCCCAAAAGCTCTCGTGTAACTAAAATACAGCCACGTCGTGAACCAGCTCCCCAGACTGCTTTTCTACCTCCAAGCTCAGCTTTGCGGTTTGAAGGCGTGCATCACTCCATGCGGCGGCTCCGTGCCGGCCACCCAGCCAGGCGCTACCGGCAGCCTTCGCGGCTGGGATCACAGCTCCTGCGTGCTGGATCTAGCAAGAAGGATGCAGCCTCCCGCTCCTGCTACGCTGCAGGTCACCACGCCGGGTGAGTTTTGCCGGTTGGTGCAAAGCCAGATCATATCTGTGACGGCCAGTTTGGTTCTGCTGGTTAATACCACAGAGAAATTGTTTCCTGCTCAGTTTTCCTTGGCTCTGCCGTTCTTGCACCGGGTCAGCTCTAACTGCTGAAAGGGAATTAAGCAGCAGGTTTTGGCTGCTTCGTTTTCATCAGGTAACAGAGGAATTGAGATGACTATGGGTACGCTCTGTGATTGCTTTTTTTTCTGTTCTTTGAGAACAAGTTATGCATGTTAATTAACATCACAGCTATAACCTACAGGAAGCTTAAGAAAAATCAACACTGAACTTCTTGGCTGCAAGAGAGTGCTCAGCAGCCCACAAACTTAACTCCAGAGCACTGCCAAGGAAGAGGCTACTTCTTGGCAGATGAAAAATGCTAAGAAAGCAGCAATAATAAAAGACTTCTGCTGAATCGCTCCTCTGCTGTCCAGAGAAATATTTTGATTTGATCACACCAAGTCCCACGTGGCCGTTGCCCTTCACCAGCTCACCTTCATCGGAGACTGTCGGCTGGAGGCAGAGCTCTTACTGGCTCTCTGCTCCTCCCTACCCATGTGCCAAAAAATCTACAGCACGTGTTAAGTGATGCTTTAAGTTTACGGCATGCCGGCCAGCTGCAAAATAGGGTGAGACTGCCATGAAGATAATGCAGAGGGAATCTGACAGCTTGGATTATAGCTCAGCTGCAACCCACGACTCTGCAGTGACCAGGAGTCGTTCTAGCCAGGATGGCACAGCAACATAAGGCAAAACTGGCACAGACAGGCAGTATTCATCGCTGATCCAACCGCACTTGGGTCTCCGATGACAGATCAGAGTGGTCCAATTTAGCTGGATAAAGCAGACAACCGTATGAGACACGCAGCCTCTGCTTTCGGTGTTCAGGAGCGAGCTGATGCTTGGCCACGCTGGCTGAAGGTGGCCAGCTCCTGCACGCCAGACCACGGTGGGACAATCCGGGTAGCGTTTCTGGCAGCACAACCCTATGGGCCATCCCCCTGCTGTTCGCAAAGCCGTGGGTGCAGCCTGGCCCCCAACACCCAATCCGGTCCTACTGGGAGGGTGGCTTGACAGCAGGAATGCTCTGTGCTGCCATCAGAGCTGCTTCAGCATCAGTACAAGACCCAACAGGACTGATTAGAAAGCCACAAGATGGACATTTGCTCTTACAATAGCATCACACTAGTAAGTGATGAGAGTCAAACACATGTAAACTCACAACAAGTCAAGGGATTGGCAGTCATCAGTCCTGTAACTATTGTAGTTTTTAATAGAATCATTCAGGTTGGAAAAGACCTCTAAGATCATCAAGTTCAACCATCAACCCAACACCACCGTGCCTGCTAAACCGTGTCCCAAAGTGCCACATCTACACATTTTTTTAACACCTCCAGGGACGGGGACTCCACCACTGCCCTGGGCAGCCTGTTCCTATGTCTGGCCGCTCTTTCAGGAAAGAAATTTTTCCTAATATAGAATTTAAACCTCCCCTGATGCAACTTCAGGCCATTGCCTCTTGTCCTATCACTAGTTACTTGGGAGAAGAGACCAACACCCATCTCACTACAACCTCCTGTCAGGTAGTTGTAGAGAGCAATAAGGTCTCCCCTCAGCCTCCTCTTCTCCAGACTAAACAGCCCCAGCTCCCTCAGCCGATCCTCATCGGACTTGT
Organism: Opisthocomus hoazin; assembly: GCF_030867145.1. Lineage (NCBI taxonomy): Eukaryota > Metazoa > Chordata > Aves > Opisthocomiformes > Opisthocomidae > Opisthocomus > Opisthocomus hoazin. Next base: position 13,867,853 of record NC_134423.1, read on the forward strand.
TCTCCAGACCCCTCACCAGCCTCCTTGCCCTTCTCTGGACACGCTCCAGCAACTCAGTGTCCTTCTTGTAGTGAGGGGCCCAAAACTAAACACAGCACTCAAGGTGAGGCCTCACCAGTGCCGAGTACAGGGGCACGATCACCTCCCCACTCCTGCTGGCCACACTATTCCTGGTACAAGCCAGGATGCCGTTGGCCTTCTTGGCCACCTGGGCACACTGCTGGTTCCTGTTCAGCTGGCTGTCAACCAACACCCCCAGGTCCTTTTCTGCTGGGCAGCTTTCCAGCCACTCCTCCCCAAGCCTTTTTGAAGGGAAAAAGCAATTCTTCAGATTAGTAGGAAAATGTTACCCACGTGGTCCTTCCAGCCTGACGGAAAACCTCCCACTCCCTCTTATCACAGGAGAACCTCCTGTAAAACAGAAGTTCAAAGGTACTAAATAAGATACTACCTCCAGATTTCATCTCTCTGTTTCACCATAAGATAGCTCAGTATGAGTAGGTCGAAACAGAGTTTTGAAGGAGAAGCTGCCACTTTCAGACAGAAAAATTACTACACAACTGCAAGCCTCCACCCAGAGCACAGCTTGCTGAAAAGTTCTTCTGGCATAGCTGGATACGTTACAGATTCAAGGCCAGAGTCTATGGCTGATCTTTCAGAGATGGGAGGAGGTTTTTGACTACCAGGCAGGGCACAGCTCAGAAATGCAAACTCCAAACCCATGTAATGGCCAGTCTGGGGGGCAGGCAGCCCTATGTACCAGAACTTCACTTGTGTCACACCTCCCCGGCATAGCTTAAACACTTCTCTCATTAGGGTGAAGAGCACCTTAAAAACCCTCAGCATTCACAGGATGATTTTGGTGCTGAGGAAGCACAAACCTATGGCAGGGATCCTGCTAAAACGGGCACCCACCTTCCAAAAGGGAATCAGCTTTGTTTGAATGGAGGCAGTGCCCAACACCTGACACATCAGCCCTCCAGAAAATGAATAGACATTTATAGCTCTAGACCTTGATTAGTTTCTAAGTGCAGCGTCCTGACAGCTTGAAAAATGTTCATAGAAGAGCTCAGAAAGGGGGACAAGCAGAACAGGAAGGCTGACTGGTTGCTACATCCTTATTAATTATTGTGGCCTTAATTGCCAAACTGGGTTTTCCGTTCAATGTAAATATAAATTCCAAAGTTTATCTTCAAACATCAAGGATTTTCATCTCCTCACTCAAATGGCTGAGGCACCCCAAGTCCCAAGCACAACCTGGGCTGCTTGCAAGCACGAGATATGTCAGCTCAGGGTTTGACAGAAAGCACCAGAAGCAGCACAGTAAATGGCCCGTCCCTCTCCTCCACTCCAGCCGACTCCTCACAGCCGTTGGGCCAGCAGCACATCACACAACCCGCTCTTAGCAGATGTTGCCATCTATCAGAAGAACCCAACGAGGCATCTGGGATGACTCAGATGAGCCTGACCGGTACAGATTTACGACCACCATTGTAGGGCACATCAGGCTTCAAGGAAAAGCATCTGCAGAAAAGGCATTTTTCAGCTTCCCAGCACCCCACCATGCCCCCCCACACCCTGCCCAGTGTCGCTCTGTTTTGATTTGTGATTACTGCAACGAACACCGGAAGAGTAAGAGATGCATGAGGACTTTTTGAAATATAAAAAGGAAATTGCCCTAATCTCATTTTCAAATATTAATGGCCTTACTTTAAAAGCATCTGACAGCTTCTAATAGACAAAGCCTAAAATTAGCCCAAGGAAGTCAAAACTTCTGATGTTAAGAGATGCTGAAATGTGCATATTCAGGAAGCCTGTCCTAACAAGTGAACTGCCGCATTAAAAAAACCCAAGTATTTTTAGATAGTAAAATATTACTCCCCAGAGATCAACAGCAAGCCGCCTGTGAAAGCAGGCAGGCTTTAACTGGCGATGTTACAGTTATTACATTTTACTTTGCAGTTCAAAAGCTCTGAAGTCAGAGGTCCCTCAAGTTCCAAAGTTCGTTGGACTACCCTGACTTTACAATGAAGCCGCCAATCACCATTCTTTAAAGGTGCAGCTAAGTGTGAGGGACCTCCACGAGTTGCACTTTTTGTTTAAAAAGTCCATTTCCAGAGGAATGAGACCATGTCTCCTTGCTGAGGCATCTCAAACCTATTGCCAATGGCACGTTTCTTTACAAGGTTTGAGAATGAAGGGAGAAGAGTTTTTCCTCGCTGTCAGAAAATTAACCCAACAGCTTAAAACGAGTGCTAGGCTCTATCACAGGGATCTGAAGTCAGGAAATGATTAAACATGAGATGTGACCCAAAGACGCAAGTTGCTTTCTGTGCAAATGGATGTCAGTTTTGTATCATTTTGCACAACTAAGTCGCTTATTACATACTTCTAGTGACCGAACAGCTATATTCTAAAATATTTCCAAATACTTCAAAGGAGGAGGCTGCAGTGCTCATCCAGACAGTTGCAGTGTGACAGCTATGAACAAGCCTTTCCATGCAATGAAGCAGGACACAAACGTGCTTCAGCCAAGCGCCATGTGTCGCTCCATGCCAGCACAAACCCGCTTCAGGGTGCAGAGTGGCAATCCCCACCCCGCCACCGTCTGTCCTCCCCCAGACCAGCAGACCTTGCTGTGGGTGATCTTCTGCTGGCTTAACTCCTGGCTACAACAATGTTTTCGTTAAGGTGGCAAATGTGAGTGGGATTTCTGAAGATTAAAGCGACCACAGCAACAGCCAATGCGTATGTTCATGCTCCTTAATTAAACAGGGGTGTAGACATCTTCCATTAACCCTCACCTATGTGGCCTTGAGTTACTCCAGCTCCCTCAGGCAAACGTATCGCACACAGGGAGTTCCCCATGAAACAGCTGGCACTGGCACCATGCTCCACCACGGTGACTTGTTTACATCCATCTGTACAACAAGCCTTACCCAAATGACCCCTACCTAATTGCTACGTGAATGACAGCATTGTGCAACCAGCATGGAAAGAATTTCTTTATGCAGGACACCGGTACGTACAAAGTGTGCAGCAGGTCATGAGTAAAGCAAAAGCAACACAGAATGAGAAAAATGTGCTCAGCGTAGGCAACCCTGAAAATCTAACTTAATACGCAGTATGGAGTAGCAGACAGCTCAACTACATTGAAAAATATATATGCAAATATTGACTAGACTATGCAAAAGGCTTGGTTATTTATACCACCTTCATTTTCCTTGGTCCTACTTCGTGACAAACAGACTGCTTCGCTCCAGCAAGTTGTGCAACAGAAAGAGGTCCAAAAGTAAACACACAGACTCCATACTTCGTTGGAGGTGAACTTGTTTACAGAGCAAGAATTAAAACAAAACCACAGAATCCGTCAATATGCTATATGTAACGACATACCCCTCCCCGACCCAGTATGTTCTGCTCGTACACTCTGACTCATCTATTGAGTGGGCTGGGAGAGCAGAGATCTTCTCGGTTTCCTGGGATTCTCCAGCGTATCAGACTCCTCTCCCGCTTTCCACCACGACACCAGAGCAGCTCATTACGTTTGACACCCGGTTGCCAATGCCACCTACCCATCCTGGGGATAAGCGCTGGCTATTGCATGAAACTCCAGGCATGTTGACACTGGACTGCTATGAATCACATGTGCCAAGGTGGGACTGCGAGGTAATGGGGGAAGGTGTGACTCATCTGCCAGCTGATACAAAAATAAGCTACTACTGAATCAAAGATGCATGACTTCTTCACACTATGTGCACAGGCAGAAGCTGTCACTATGCGGGAACTCAATCGTCAGCTCGGCACAGCCAAAAGAAACCTGAAAAGAAGCAGTACTCCATTTTACCTTCCAAAGGCAGAGCTTGCAGGCAAGGCATTACGTACAGCGTTAATGACCACAGGGGAGAGATGCCAGAGATGCTTTCAAATGTAGTAACGAAAAAAAAATTAATTCCTGTACATCTACTGGTCACTGCTTGAAAGTCAATACTTCCCAGGACCACAGTGAATTATTTATTTGTATGGAAGTGCAAGATTAAAGAGCAGTTTCCTGATTATGTGGAGATGTTTTTCAGCCATGGTCACGTCCTGAGAGAGGGGAACTGGGCTCAGAGCGATACAGCAACAGTCATGCAGCAGTGGGCTCCCTGTCCTCGAGGAAAGACTTAGAGTTTGGAGCACAAATACACTTGGGGGCAAAAAAAATAAAGCTTTTCAAGCAGACATGTCTGCCCCAACTTCTCAGCAAAGCAAGGCTTATAGAAACAGGTAAGTCTTTTTTTCCCCCCCTCCAACCAGCATAGCTGGAGAGGAGAAGAAAAAAAAAAAGCTTTTGGACGAAGCCTCAGCATTTGGCTTCCCTTTCCATTGGGAGGCTCTGCAGACATGGATATGTGAGCTCCATCGGACACAGCAGCAGCTGGATGAGGAGAGGCATCAGCTTTACGGCTGCACAGGCAGGTGCCTGCAGCATCCAGCCATCCTCCTGCAGCACATTAAGGGCTCTGGAGCTGCTCCATCGGCTCGGCTGCTGTGTCCACGAGACAGGGCAGCCCAGCGCCCTGGCATGCAGACAGCTTTGTCACACTTCTCTCCCCTGGAACACAACAGCTTTCTGGAAGTGTTCATGCACAGCATCTTCAGCTATCCTTTGGCAACAGGATGTTAAACTCTTAGCAGACGAGAGACATGCTTATGGCACCGAGTAAGGATACAGAGGTTCCTACAGCAGGAAACATCGCAGCGTCTTACGTTTAAAAGTCTTCACAAATTTAAAACCCATTTAAAGTGTTTTCTAGCAGAGCTCAGAGCAGTAGGATCCAGCTTTCACACTAGAAGCTCGAGCAGCACTGCACACAACCCCCACTGCCAGCCCAGTTCCTGATCAGAGCAGTTAGTCAACGGGAGAGGCCAGTATCTCCCTGTGCACCTCAAACTAGCTGGTTGGAAATACAACAGTATGCAAAAAGATGTGTAGGAGCTGCGGCAGATTGCAGCCAAAAATACAAATGATGGGCTGGGCAGTGATAAAAGCATGGCCACATACTCTTGTATGTCCACACTACACAGGAGAAAGAGCAGCTCAAGCCAAAGGTTGTCAAAGAGCGAGAAACAGAGACTGGGAAATACAGGCACTGCTTGCTGATAAAAGATGAATTTCCATCAAAAGCTTTGGGAGAGATGTTTCCCCTGTGAAGTCTGTAGGAGAGTTTAACTTGAAGGAAAGGTGAGAATCTGGAATCAGGCTTAACACAAAAAGACCATTCCTGCTGAAGGTCCTCAAAAAGAGCCCACAAGACAAAGCCAACGCAGTCACCAAGACCTTAGCGTGCCACCAGCTGCTGAACATGGCCCAACGGGCCTGGCAGGGCTCCTGCAAGCTGTGTGAACTGCTTTATCCACCCCAAACCAAGTAGGAGGGCCGGGTGAGCCGGGAGCAGTTTGAGCAAAGTAAAAGCTTTGCCTTTTGGTACACTGCCCAGGAACCACAACCATTTCAGGAGTCAGGAGCTGGGTCTGTTTGACCATGGCCAAAGTAACTCAGTTTTGCTCTGCCAATGCCAGCTTCCTCACCTCAGTATTTACAGGGAACCAGACAGCCAAACATCAGCCAGCAGTGGGGATGGAGCTCCTCCACTCGTTATCCTGCAAGCTGTATGGACTGATTTATCATTTGTAAAACATCCTGAATAGCAGCCAGGCCTGTGCTTGACGTTCGTGGAGTATAGGAGACACAAGACACATGCTCAAGTGACTGAACCGAGACTGGAAATACGCTGAAGACTTGAACTGCTTCTGGCAGCCCTAGGAGATGTAAAAGCATCCAGTAAAGTCAGAGGGGGAGCTGTCCTTGTCCCCAGGGTACGGAAGCAGCAGATTTAAGTAGCTATATGAAGTCTCGGAGCAAGACGAAGCCCAGGAGCTGAGGAACCAGCCTTGGGGAGGAGAAGAACACCTGGAACGGTCAGTCCTCAAAGAGGATCACAGAGCAAGAGCCTAATTTTGAGGAACACCCAAATCGCACTTGGACATCTTGCGGAAAGCTGTGCTGCTCACGTTCATATGCAGGTAGCTGCTATCCAGCAGGAAAAAAAATTAGGACTGACGTACACAGATTGTGCCACCACTAGTAAGGTGAGATCCTGGGGATACCCCAGGCCATGATGAATCTTCTATGTCAGGATGTTCATGCGTGCTCACATGGATTTTACAACAAAAAGCAACCATGAAACAGTTCAGTACGACACCAGCATCTTACAGGATTGATGACAGAGCGACACAACTACAGGTTGTTAAAACAATTATCTTGGTGAGCAAACAGATTGTATTCCAGACTACCTAAAACCTAAAGGAATTCTCGTCCTTTCCTGAGACACCCTACGGACTGACCATCAGGTCTTTGACTCCATGCCTGCAGTTTCCTTTTTTTGTTTCACTGCCTTCATTAAGGTAAAGCAGTCATACACTATTTTAGATTATTAAATATTTAATTCCACAGTGAGACAGAAGAAACCAGCAGATGGTCACTGTGCAGCAGGCCCTTGCCTCTTCTTTTGGTGGGGTAGAAGGGTTTAAGGAAGAATCATGAAAACCCATAAGCAACCATCCCTCCATTTAGAGGGGCGAGGTAGGAAATTATAAGGGAGCTATTAGTTTCTCCTACTGCAGGGAGACATTGAAACATCAGAGATCACATCAACTACCTGCAGAAGCGCATCAGAGACGCCTGTCAGTTGGTTCTTCCAACCCAGGACTATCTCGATTAGCTACATCTGAACCCATTTGATATATCCACCAGTACTGAGGTATTCTGAGAAGCAGCAAAAAGAGCTACACTCATCTAGTGTAGATCCCTTAATCAAACTTTTCATTGCTCCAGTATATCTTAATCTAGTGTGAAATATGTCTTAAGACGTACAAGCCACAAGAAACCCAGTCTTCTCCTCAGCCAACCCAAGCTGACTAGTGATCTTCAGCTGATTCACGTGGCAGACTGGAAGCTGGTGCTGATGGGAGGTAACGTGCAACTTCACTCCCTTGTCAGAAAGCCTTTAAACATTGATGCTGATGGAGCACGTGGCACAGGAAGCCACAGCGGAGCTGCAAAAGGAAGAGGCAGCTATCACACAACTGTGCTGCTTCCTCCGTTCACGCGGAGACATCTCACACGGAAGCTCACCCCAGGAATTAACTTCAGACAAAGCCCTGAATTACTGGGCTATTTGCTACTCTGTTGACCTACACCAAGGAAAATGCAAAACTAGACTGTATAGCTAAAAAAAAAAAAAAAAAGACCAATTTTGTTAGTTTTTGATGATGGCAACAAGTGATGATGGCGGGTAACTGATAGCAACATACATCCTTCAGTCTTCAAAGGGTCCTAAATTAACTGAATTGTTCTAAAATTTGGGAGCAAAAGCCCCGCAAAAGTGTTGTGTAATATACTGCAGGACAAAGTCAGCATTACAGAGCTAGTTGCAAATTTCTCTCCAAAAGTAGCACCTGTCCTACTGGTGTGATCCAGCACTTCACACCTCCTTAACAACACTGGTTAGGCTTCTGCAGGGGTTTTGATGCACAAAACCTTTAAGCTCCTGAGTTTGGAGGTTGTGCTTCTTGATCTGGTACATTGCAAACAAGTCACAACCAAGTTTTCTGCAGTCTTTAGCACCCAAGACCATTCTCTAGGAAGGCCGACTGCCACAGAACACGTTCCTGCTGGCAAGTCCCAACTTCAAGTGGACACATCCAGTCACACACTAGAGATGAAACATCTTTCTCGACACACACAAAGGTATCCTACAAGAAGGTTCCTACTTCATCCATGTCCAAGTAGGCTGGTCTCTTCCAACCTAACTCTTCCTATGATTAGTATCCAAGAGTAACATACCTTTTAAAATGTTTATTCTGAATATCCAGGAAAAAGGAAATCACCACTAAAATTCTTCTCATTAGGATAAACCCCATTTTTCTCCAAATGCTGCAATGAACGATAATTTTGACTTCTCAGAGACACTGCTCACTGAGACCATCTGGGTGTACATCCAGTTGTGCGCAGCAGTTGCACTAACAAGAGGACCACGCTGCTACTGCAGCGTTACAGCAATGCTTTTACTAGTCTTACTTTTAGGCTAACGGTGGGAGGTTCACAGTCAGTCACGTTATTTGGCAAGATTAATTGGCTAATTTATTGAACAGCACGTCACAGGCAACACTACTGTTGTTCTCCTCTGAGTCATACACACCATGGGTTTGGACACTTTTAGTCTTCACTTCGTGAGTCCACGATAATTTCAAGTAACCAGTCCCGCTTACTGGAAGTTCAAGGCTGTCTGAGCAGCTGAAGTTTTTAAGCAAGGACCATTAAGGGGAGGCTGGCATTAACAACATCTCCGAGAACAGACCCATCTACTTCCCCAGAGTCGGCACTTAATTAGCACCAAACTGTTTTTACAGACAGACGGTCTTCCCCTAATTCTCAGCGTGGCGTGCAGACACCAAGTGAAGGCTCCCTGGTCCTGGCAGTCTGACTCCACCAAAATGTATTTTGTTCACTTCCAAGTTTCATGGAGAGACCAGAGCTGTGGCTCACATCCTCCAGCCGAGCTCCTAGCCTATTCCCAGTTGTTTTAGCAAAACTGTAGCACAAGAGCTTCTAATGGCATTCAGCAGATTATCGGAGCTGGGGCTGCAATGCCCGTGGGACCACACAGAGAGAGAAATAAAACGTCATGTTGTTCATGAGGCTTCTCAACAGTCTCTTGACAAGTACTGGCAAAAAGGCTTGAGATGACAGTCGGCCCCCACCTAGAATGAAGGAAAGAGATGTCTCGAAGGCAAGATCTCCACATCTGATGGCAGCACGCTCAGAAATACTTCCACTAGTGTGCACAGCATTAGACTGGGTAGAAATGCCCTGTGTGGGTAAGTGTTGCCGGATGAAAAGTTTAAATTCATTAGGAACAGGAGAAAAGCCACTAAAAATACTTTATCTAACCAAAATAAAGCCAAGCCCCCAACATTTGATCAGTTTTAAAATTCCCCAATAACATTTTTAAAGTGGCAGCAAGCCAACAGGTATAGAAAACGCGGATTGGGATGGCTGGGTTATCACAGAGATGGCAAGCATCAACAGAATTCAAGTAGGGAGCGAGGAGCAGAATTAAGTGTCTTACTTCTGTGAATCTACATTTTATTTATTTACTACACAGGCTTCAGCACAAATGCCCAAAGTCTCAAAAGCACAGGTAACGAACTAAGTGACGACATTAACCTATAAGGAGCTTTGTGCACAATACCAGATGCTACCACTGGAACACAAAATACACAGAAAATAGCACCTTTTGTCAGCAGACAAGTCCTGTTTAAAAAAACTAACAATATTTTAGTGTTTCCAGTAGTGCCAACTTACTTGCCTCTCACATCCCAGATTTTACATCCTGTAAGGAGCAAAGAAGCCACAAAACACAGAGTGCAATAGCACCCAATCTCCAGAGGATGTGCTACATAAAATTAAGGAAACTGATTAGAAAAATTAATTGAAGGAGCAAAAAGGAAAAATGCAGGACCACTGCTTGGGTACCGCATATTACGAGCTTAGAGTAGATATATCTCCCACTGCGTTGAAATTAGTATTTTGAAGCACATCCTCTGCAAGTTGAAGCTAGGTCCATCCAGCAAAAACAGAAAAAAAAATCAGAAGAAAGTGTAAAAAATTTACAGTACTGTAGGAAACTTGCCAAAGCCCACGGTCAATACATGATCATGGCACAGAAGGGGCAGAGAAGATCTTTGCTTCAGAGAGACTTCCTCATGCAGTGGGTAATCAAGGCTGTGGAAATCCCTGGCATGGGAAACAGCACATGCTAAAAGTCTATATAGGTTGAAAATGCAACCATAAATTCAGGGAAGAAAAAGAAAAAAAAAAAAAAATCTATTAGACACAAGCTCAAGCCCTATATTAGGTAAATTTGAGAGCTTGCCAGAAAACATTAAAAAAATAATAAAAACCACCTTTGGCCAATCCTGTGATGTTCTTCTCATATTTGCTGTAGACTACTGTCACACAGAGCATACTGAGCTCATGGGCGACACTCTTACGATTCAGTAAATATCAACGAAAAGAGTATTTCAGATTTTTATTAGAAAAATTCTTACACAAGTTCCCAGATGTTAAGACTTTGTCACCTTTTTGAAATCTGTCATTCTATACACAAATAACTTTCCCTCCAGGCTCCTGTGTTTTACACACACACTTATATGGGTATTTCCTGTATCAGTCAATCCTCACTTAACTTGAGTTTCTAGGTCCACATAATTACCCAGTATCATCACAATGTTATTCTGACCAAATCTCTTCCAAATCTTGTGTGAGGCTAAAAGAATTTGCTCAGATCAGTAAGTTCAAGTCAGAGTTACACATCAAAAAGGATGGCAATGTTTGATCTAATAAAGAAATCACAAACTTTCTATAAGCTTAAGGTAGGTTTACTCACCCGCACTTCCAAGTTGTTTATAAAACCTGTATTCTAAATGAAGCTGTGGTGCACGTGATTTTATTGGTTCCTAAAACAGAAAAAAAGTTCTGGTTAAAATCAGTATGGCTGAAAAAAGTTCTATCCTATACTTCAAGATTTGTGACTGCACACAATGCTTCAAGTTTCAAGATAAAACATCCTAGACTGAAAGTCTAACAACAGACTTCATAGAACCATAGAATCATTCAGGTTGGAAAAGACCTCTAAGATCATCAAGTTCAACCATCAACCCAACACCACCGTGCCTGCTAAACGTAAAAGTACCACATCTACATGTTTTTTGAACACCTCCAGGGATGGGGACTCCACCACTGCCCTGGGCAGCCTGTTCCTATGTCTGGCCGCTCTTTCAGAAAAGAAATTTTTCCTAATATAGAATCTAAACCTCCCCTGATGCAACTTCAGGCCATTGCCTCTCGTCCCATCGCTAGTTACTTGGGAGAAGAGACCAACACCCACCTCACTACAACCTCCTGTCAGGTAGTTGTAGAGAGCAATAAGGTCTCCTCTCAGCCTTCTCTTCTCCAGACTAAACAACCCCAGCTCCCTCAGCTGCTCCTCATCAGACTTGTGCTCTAGACCCCTCACCAGCCTCCTTGCCCTTCTCTGGACACGCTCCAGCAACTCAGTGTCCTTCTTGTAGTGAGGGGTCCAAAGCTGAACACAGCACTCAAGGTGAGGCCTCACCAGTGCCAAGTACAGGGGCACGATCACCTCCCCACTCCTGCTGGCCACACTACTCCTGACACAAGCCAGGATGCCGTTGGCCGCCTTGGCCACCTGGGCACACTGCTGGCTCCTGTTCAGCTGGCTGTTGACCAACACCCCCAGGTCCTTTTCTGCTGGGCAGCTTTCCAGCCACTCCTCCCCAAGCCTGTGGCATCGCATGGGGTTGTTGTGACCAAAGTGCAGGACCCAGCACTTGGCCTTGTTGAAACTCATACGATTGGCCTTGGCCCACTGATCCAACCTCTCCAGATCCCTCTGCAGAGCCTTCCATCATCAGACCTTCATCATTAGACATCATTTAAATAAGTAGAGAACAAAAAGCAGTAAGACTTGCAATATGCACTCTAGAGGGGAAATAACTTCCTAAAGTAAATACAGAGCTCATTCATGTCAGTAAAATTGAAGAATTGTTCAACAAAGTTCCTGGGCCTTGAAGAATGACCCTGGACATCGGCAGGAAGAAAGTCAACACCGCAGAAGACCAAGTCCCAAGTTCAGTTTGTGGACTGTGCCTGCCCACAGTATTTTTGCTGGTCACTAGCTTGTATTTTTGAAAAATGTTCCGTCATAGATCTGTGTTTTAAGTCAGACCACAGCTTTATAAGCCTACAGTCTTGCTTGCAGCAAGCGTTACAGTGCAGCCAGATATCTGGTAGAAACACATGAAGCAGTCTCCCCCTTCAGTAGCAGGTGTCAGCCAAACATCTCAAAGCACTCAAGAATATTCTATTTCACTACACAGAATTAAAGAAAGGGCTAAGTCCGCAATGCACCCAAAACATTACATTTCTCAACCGTTACTCATCTGCACTTTACGCACAAAACTATGATCCATAAAGTCATTAACATGCAAGATTACAAAGCTTCTAAAAATATAAAGTTAATATGGAGAAGATTAGCCGACTTGAGTCATTACATTTTCAATAAAACTGTGCACCTGGGATTCACCTACTGCCCAGACATCTTTGAAATGGAAGTTAATACTGGCCTCAATTTTTGTTTGGATGTTGTTTATTTCCTCGTTTCTGAGAAAAGAAACACTCCATGCTCAAAATTATGTAAAATTCATAGCACAGCACCCAAACTAGTCTGAGTTTCAAACACCTGCTAAATAGCCCTCTATCTGATGAACTCATCATCTAGCAGTTTGCCTATACAGGAGCCCCCTAAGACCGAGACAAAATAAATTATTTTGCGTTTCACATCAGCTCCTATGAGGCAGAGCAAGAGCATCTTAGACAAGAGTTTGAGCCAACACCTTCGATACGGTGTCTGCATGGGAGAACATGCAGGCTTTAGCTGATCCACTTCGTCTTGTTTCACCTCTGGCCTGCACTGCAAGACTAATGTGCACGTGAACTCCACGTTAAAGACTTTTTAAGTCAGAAGAACAATTTTTGTACAGGAATTCATGCAATTTGACTTCCAGCCAAGCTGTTCATCACCAGCTTGGGCCATCCCCTCCATTTGCCAGCAAGGGGAAAAAACGCTCCTGGTTGCTTCTCAACTTTCTGATATTTAAAAGATTCAGAAGTCAAATATGACCAACTACTTAGAAAACACTGGTGAAAAATATTCTGAAGGCAAAATAGAACCTGCACTGAAGGCAAATATAAAGCAACGCAAAACCAAGTTTGTTATATAGGTTGCATTTAAATCAAGATACTCATTGATGGTGGCTTAAGGGAGAGTCTATAGACACCTGCACAGCAAAGGGATTTAGGGCAACAGGAACTCAGACTGTTCAGCAAATAGTTTATTTATCCAAACAAAATATTTGGATAAAGGTAGAAGGATTAATGTATCAGGACGTGCGGCTGCTCGTGACAAAACAAGCCCAAGCCATTTCTGCATCAGGAGCTGCTGGAGCCTGAGCTCTGGACGCTTGCCAGTCGTGGTAGCTTCCAAGAAGATCATACCAGAACAGATGGTTGTCCTGTAGGCCAAGGGCTTAAGGATGCTGGCAGATGTTGCACTTGTAGTAAAAATAACTGGATTGCTACTGCTACTGCCTAATGTACAAAATCCACAGCTCGAACCAAAGGGCATCACGATCACTACAAGAGGGTACAGCTTGGTACCTGTGCTCAGACTACATATGTATGTTAATGGAATGGTTTCATCCCAGGAAGAAATTTCCACTACGTGCAACTAGGTATTAAAAACTCTCAGAAGCTTAAACCAGTAAATACGGCTACAGCATTTCAGAAGACAAACCCCTCTATGAACTAGATGTCCTTAACCAAATAATGTTCAGCTGAAGAGCAGGAGGAGCTATATGGTAACACCACACAAATCAGAAGACAGGCAGTATTTTCCACCGCCTTTTCCAAGATGCAGCACAATCCTCACTCCTAAAGAGAAACCATGAGACTGAATTTCACAGCACTTTCTGATCAGCTCTTTGGCATCCATCACACAATTCTCTAACTTTCCAGCTTTAATATCATGACAGGAGGCACAAATAGCTGAGACAGCAAGGTTGCAGTTGCAGAAGACCATCTCATACAGCTAGAAGGACTTGGGAGCAGAGTTTTGACTTGGTCCAATGATGCAGATAAAAGAAAACGCTGCCTTAAGTACATTGAATGCAGCTGCTCTGTCACTAGTCCACAAATTATTTGAAGGACAGTTAAGTACACATGTAAGAGAAGCATATTGGCTGCCGAGGAGGCTGAATAATTCTTACTTTCAGATAATACAGCCTAAGACTAGGAGACCAAAAAAGACCCCATCTCTTGTACTCATTAATCTTCTCAAAAACAGAGTAGGTATGCAAATGCCTTCACAGCCACTGGATGGCAATTCCAGTCCTTCAGACATGAAGGACTGGAGATTTTTAAGCATGAATCACAACAGGGAAAATAAAACTGGAATGTGTTGAAGAGTAACTGCTTTAACACTCAGATGTTTCGGGGAAACAAAAAGAACACTACCGGGGAAAAAAAAAAAGGTTAAAAAAAGGTAAGATTAACGTAGCAATAAAGGTAATGCCATTCAACTCTGCCACACAGCTATTGCAAGGTTTCAGGTTACTGGGAGGTGTCACTGCAGGCACTGTTTTTAGAGAAATAAGCATTCATCCTTTGGACTAATAGAGCTGTGTTTTTCCTGTATTACTACTTCCTTACGCCCTCCAATGCTGTACCTTTGTGGGATTATCTTTGAAAGCAAATTAGAAGCGTTATTGATTCAATAAAACACCTCCTCTCTGTACATAGTGCATTTTCTATTGTCAGATCTGCCTAAAAAGCGAGCTGCTGAACAAGCACCAGTCCTCCTTCCTGATGTGGATCCATATCAAGGACATCCTAAGCTCCACTGCAGGCATTTATTTCAGAGTATCTTCTGACATTTGCCAACAGGCTTGAAACTGAATCCCTCCTGCAAAGCCCTAATTATTTTTCATCTGCATCATATAAGGAGAACGCTAGAGATGTAAGACCTGTGGCACTTGAACGTGATCAGAATTAATACACCGAGTCCATCTTGATCTTCTGGAATCTGAATGACTCCTGTCATTTTGCCAGACAGCATCTCTTGGGCAAACAGGCATGTTTGCTGCTAATACCAAATTAGCGTTACAACTTTAACTTCAGATTCTAGGGTTTGGATCTGTGATTAAAGAGCATGCATATGAGAAAAGAGCACAACAGCCAAAGACATGAGATTTAAAAACCCCAAGAGACTAATGAAAGTCTTAGTTTACAGACAGGAAAAGCTAAGGCATAAAATCAAACTACTAGCCTATGATTTTATAAATCTAGCAGAGCTAGGAGTTAGGGAGTTTTCCCCTCCGCTACACTGCTACTTCAGACCACCGCTGCCCACAGTGCCTTTGTGCCCTGAAGCAGTCTTCAAAGACGACTTCTTACCTGGACCACTCGCAGCTCCAGGTAAAAGAAACCTGGAAGTCACTGCGTGGACCTGGGGAGGGCTACGCCATATTTTCTGCTATTACAGAAAATAACCTGTAACGGGTACTGGGGCTTATGACACCGGATGAGAAGAGAGCTGTGAACTATACCGCTTGCACAAGTTCTGAGGTTCGCTGCTGTTGGAACTAGAGTTTTTTAATGAAACTCCTGCAATGCTTTGGTGACCCAATTTGATTCATTTTTACCACCCTACAATGTAAAAGGAGAAAATTATTCTGAAGATACTGTGGCTATAAATACTCGGCCACCCAAATCAGCCAGAGGAAAGGGCGACTTTCACTGAATTGGATCTCGTTTCACCTGTTGCATCTGCCATCTATCAGCACAGTACCAGACCAAGTTGTGCTATTTTCCCCCAAGAGAAGTTTCGACACTGAAACCCCCCCTCTCAACTCCAAAACCACAGTGCAGCAGGCTGCACAGTGCCACGCTCCTAACCAAACACCCACCTAGAGAAAGGTGAAGGCCTGGAGAACCGATGGAGGCCTGAACAGAAAGGCTCAACCCAGTGAGCAGGAAGAGGTGGCAAACTCACAGTCAGTGCTGTTCACTGGGACCTGGCAGCCAGCTTGGAAAGAGGAACGAGGCTTTCACCGGTACAGGACAGCTACAGACCATGTAGGTACCAAAAATGTTCAGTGGGTGGAGGGATGGGTTCTCTCCCCATTTTTAGCGTTCTCAAGAATATATCTTGGTTTCAGTAAGTTATTCTAGCTGAGGGCAAGAGCAGCATTAAGCCCAAAGTGATAAAGTTGCTTTTTGTCTAAATTTTTAACATTAAGTCATTTAAGAACACTTGAAGCTTCTACTTACCAGTTTGATCGCTACATATTCATTGGTGTAGAGATTTTTACCTGCGAAGGAAAAAAAAATCTTTTAGTTCCACATTCAACACTTGCAGCTAGAGAGACAATGCAGAAGAGCATCACTGAAGGCAGAGAGCTGCCTTTTCTCAATTCCCTGCTGAAGTTCATGCCTTTAACAAAGTGCTAGCCTCAAAATAATAAGTTGCAGCAGTTGACCAGGGCAGGCAAACACTATCTTCCATTCAGCATAAGATAACTATGTTTTATGGCACCACTTATGTTCGATGCAAGCGTTTGAGGAGGTATCCCAGACACGTTAGGTTTTATTCTCCACATCATGCCAAAAAAAGTGAGAAACAAAATAATGAAGAGTCAGAGCACCTTTTTTTTCAGATATATCTGGAATCTGCTGGACACTGAATAATTCTATCCTATGATTTACAGGTATATCACTAACTTATTCGTGCTACATATCAAAGTGACTACTGCCAGGAGGCACACGAAAATAACCTTTGTACCAACACACAGCTTTTACATCTTCCTCTACAAACAGGCAGGCAGTGTGTATAAAATGCCTTCTGTATGCCCGCGGCACAAAGGCAATCCTCGTAATCTAGTAAGACTAACAACTTCCAGTTGCAAAAGAGTACCATTGATGTTAAAAAATACACTAAAAGAACAAAACCCGTTGTCAGGAGCCCAAAACACAGACAGGTGTCCAGTCTGATACTAGGTCTGGCAAGCACGAAGGGCAACAGGCTAGGACAAGTACAACCAGGCAACCACGAAGCCAGCTGCCGGTGTATCGCAGCCGCATGACTCCGAGCCAGAGCTAGTACCTGTTCGTGCTACAGCTGGAGCTGTAGCTTTTTCCTCCAGGAACCTGTCTGGTGTTTGAGCCAAGCCCTTAGCAGCCATAGCGATCTGCAGCAGAGACACACAGCTACTTGTGTCAAGGAGCGTCTCTCTGTGTGTTCTGAAGCTGCCAGGCACCATATCATTCAACGTCCTCCAGTTCCTCTGCTAGGAAATTTGAGCAATCACTCCCCCTTCACCATGTTGCTCCTCACTGACAGCAAACTCTCCCGGAAGAGACATCACCGGGGAAGGATGCTCAAGCAGTTCTCATACCTGATCTGTCCCACCATCCCAACATCTCTGCTACCTTTCCGACCTCCTCCAGTTCCACCACATCCTTCGAGGGGGGCGGCCTTCACTGCAAAAAGCTCCCCACGATTTTATACAGGGAAGCATTGACCTTCTTTGCCCATCATTGCTAGCACTGCCACAGCACAAGTCAGTTTTCATTGAGCGACCATAGCTCCAAAATTCAGTACCAATCTACACTGGAAGCTGTCAGTGCTTATTTGTAGCATCAGCTTTGCCCAGCTCTATTACACATTTATTTTCCAATTCCTGGAATAGATATTGATGCTTAGAACAGACCAGCTACTGAGAAAGTCCAGGACAGGGAGTGACATACTTCAGAGCAGGGAGAAGTTTGGGCAGCTCTAGCATCTCTACATGACATCATTAATAAACATACCACATCCTCCCTTGCATATAGATGCTCTTTGCATGCAGCAACAGCATTG
The DNA here is from genome assembly GCF_030867145.1 of Opisthocomus hoazin. NCBI lineage: Eukaryota > Metazoa > Chordata > Aves > Opisthocomiformes > Opisthocomidae > Opisthocomus > Opisthocomus hoazin. Next base: position 13,885,459 of record NC_134423.1, read on the forward strand.
GAAGACTCAATAAAATTAAAGACTTTCTGAACACGAGAGAAGATGAACAGTCATCTTTAAATGCTGAAATACTTATCAGGGAAAACTCTCCATTTATTTATTTTCCTTTATGACAGCTTCATACTTTCTGCATTCAACTTCTTTTGATACCTTCACCACTACATTGCTCAGTGTAGTTCTGCCCTCCGAACTTCAGATCAGGAACTCCCAGTCCAGGTCCCACACTGAGCAGATTGCTTTAACATCCGCCAGGAAGTCTAAACTTTTCTAGAAATCTTCAACCTGTTACAGTAACTAACCGGCAATGATGTTTAACACAGGGCAGGCATTTAAATGTGAGGTTAAATATTCTTAGAGGAAGTGTTTTATGTAAGCAGATGAGTAAGCTGAGCTCCACTGTTAACCCTTGCAACACAGGGTTCATCTGAATCTAATTCTTTAGATCTTTTAATAAAAGCTATTATCTCCAGGCTGGAAACGAGGGGTAGAAAGGAGGTTTTGCAGCTGCATCAGGAACACTCAGACATTGGAAAGTGGCTTCAAAGCACTGCAAGAGCTGAAAGGCCAAATCGGCGGAAAAGCAGGTGGCAGGATAAACTGCTTCACCCTTCTGAGACAGATAAGAGCTCCAGCCTGATGCCATCTGATGACTGGTGGGGGGAGAACACGCAAGGACATTAAGAGAAGGCAGCCTAAATACACTTAAATTATCTGCTCCGTATTAGCTACCAGCAAATGAGTCATATCAGCAGCTCCAGCTGTAGCTCACCCACTGACACTTCCTCCTCCCTCTCGATAGGGATCAAACTCCTATCAAGATGCTCAGTTTGAGGACACTGAGCTAAGGGAAGCTCCAGCCCAAATAAGTGAGAAAGTCAGATGCTTTAAACAGCAAAAAATCCCAAAGAGGAAGCCATGGGAACGCCATCCCCTACAGAACCCACGACCTCCATCACAATCCTGGAGATGCACCATTCCAAGGCAGTTTTGGCACTCGATGTGCAGGGGTGTAACTTCATCCAGGAAGCGATGACCCACAGATCTTCTGGCAACACTTCTGCTCTCCCACCGATGTAGGATAATGATACTGGGGAAACAGGGCTCTTCCAAGCTCATTTCAAGGCACAGAAGGACATTGCTAGCATCCTGCATGTTTGTGGGGCCATAATCCAGCCTACTATGGTCTGGTTCATAAGGCTGAGAACTAGATAGAGGACAGTTTTGGTAACGAAATTCCTCACATAAAAAGCTGGGGTTGGCAAAACACTAGTCTGAGATGTCAGGTCAGCAGCCAAAGGTAAATGCACCAATTCATTCCCCAGCTCACCCTCCTCAGCGCACACACTATGGGGAGACTTTGAACATAAGGAGGTGCAAACAGGTCCAGATTCTGAACTTTAAACCCTTCCCAAACACTGGTATTAAAATGGAAGAGTAAAGGCAGTACTGCTCACAAGAGTAAGTGAATTTGCACAGTAAAATAAGCCATGAATAGAAGCTGCATCTTATCTCAGTAAAACCAAAGATCTGCAATACAGCTGAGATGATATAACTGTGCTAACAAAAGTCCCTCCCAGTTCAGGCAAAGCTTTTGACGGGGCAGAGACTAAGTTCATGCCTCAGATTTGTGTAGTTCCACTGACAATTACGAACTACATATTCTAAATGAGAAGTGATGCATTAAGTCACCGGCATTCACGTGGGAAACCTAGCAGAGCGGATTTCTCAAGCCCTGGCTATAAGATGTGTCAAATACACGGACAGATCGCAGGTCGGGTGAAGAGTCCAAAGCGATCGATCTCTCACGTGCACCATTCCCACAGGTTAAGAGCCACAATTACATGAACAACACAAATAAAAAATGCTTTGACCATTCCTTCTAGCTCATTGCTATACGGACAATACATTCTGATAATACAACAGGGCTGGGTAATGAAGCAAACATCCAATCAGTCATCCCAAAGACCAAGCAGAGCTCACCCCAGACAGCACAGTATCTGCAGAGACCAGATCCCATGGGCACCCGAGACGTGAGTTCACATCGATTTTGTAGTGCCAGATTTGCTGTCCCTTCCACGAGCACGTGTCTCCAAATAACGGCTCCTAGTGTGGATCCCGCACAGGATCTGCTCTTACCCACGCCCTCCACACCTAGCATTACTCTAGTCCGACACTCACATGCTGATTTTGTTGTTTGGGAAGCAGAGACAAAATCTGCCCCAATATCAGACACTACTACCATCTTTATTTACTTTTTCATTTGTTTTAAAGCACAGCTCCTGGCTTTGAACTGCAGCCTGGCAGTCAGCTGGGTGGTTCTTGCTTTTGGGAGGCACCGTCCCAGATCTGATCGACCTGCTCTGACTCGGCAACATACAAATAAGCAGCCTTTCTTCTAGTTTGGGTCCTGCTGCTTGCTGCTGAGATGCCCTGATTCTTTGTGAGACCTGTGCGTCAATCATGCTGATGTTTGACTTCTGGACACTATGCAATTTCTCTGCACAGCACATGAAAACACAGACTCTTTTCAGTGGTGCCCAGTGACAGGACAAGGGGCAATGGGAACAAACTGAGGCACAGGAAGTTCTGTCTGAACATGAGGAAGAACTTCTTCCCTCTGAGGGTGACGGAGCACTGGAACAGGCTGCCCAGGGAGGTTGTGGAGTCTCCTTCTCTGGAGATATTAAAGACCCGCCTGGACAAGGTCCTTTGCAGCCTGCTGTAGGTGACCCTGCTTCGGCAGGAGGGTTGGACTAGATGACCCACAGAGGTCCCTTCCAACCCCTACCATTCTGTGATTCTGTGACTTCGCCAAAAATCCCTTTGGTGTAGCAGCCTACTAAGGGAGGAGGCAAGCAACAAACAGGATCTAGGTCTCTCGACTTTTTTTTTTTCTCCAAACAGGGAGAAAAGCCGAATTAAAAGCTGTAATTTTAAAATAATAATTGAATGCACTATTTTGAAAATGCACGATAAAGTTTGCACTAGAGCAAAAAGATTCAGGCTCCAGTCTACAGATCTGCATTAAAATAAGCCCCTGGTCCAGCCAGAACTTAATGTTTATTTTAGAAAACCCTCCAACCTAACGAAATTGGAATAATTTTACATTAGTACCCATTCAGAATCACAGAATGGTTCGGGTTGGAAGGGACCTTTAAAGGCCATCTAGTCCAACCCCCCTGCAATGCGCAGGGACATTTACCACTACACCAGGTTGCTCAGAGCCCTGTCCAACCTGGCGTTAAATGTTTCCAGGATTTAATGCTTTACTAAATAAGGGTGCCAAAAAAATGGAAAACTGAGACATTTCAAGAGGCTTATTTATCCCTGACTTGTCTCATGATTCAGGATTGCACGTAAATACAAGAAATATCCACTGGGTAAGTGCACAAGATGAGGCTGTTCGTAGGCTCAGCTGGTGATACCTTTCCTATGGTGAGGTTTACAGCCATAGCTTATCAAAGCGCTGGACTGAACGGGTTGAATCCCACTTTTCCTGAGCAGTGAGCACCTACTGACATCACACAATTTTACAGCCCGGCGAGCCCGTTCTCAGGCTGGTTTGCATAATGCTGGTTCTCGTATCAGCTTGGGGTGGACATGCAGGACCTTGTAAGGGCAGAAGTCACGCTGTAAGACTTCGGGTGTGCTCCAGCTCCCAAGCCAGCGTGAGAAGTAACTTGGCAGACAACTGGGAGCTACACGACAGGGCTTGGCGTTGCACAGAAGGCAATGAAACCCCATAAGCGCACAGAGTCCGGCCCAGGGATGGCAGGCAAGACCCCCCTGCTCTTTGCTGGCACCCTACCCCTGGTAGTAGGCTGAGCTGTTTTGGAAACCAAAGCTCTCACAGACCACCAGATCTACAGCCTGTCCAAGGAAAGAGCATCCCATCAATCCTGCTTCATCTTATTACTCTGGGCCAGATGCCGAGTTTTGTGTTCATCTTCCCGTTTCAGCTCATCTGCAGGCTGGACTCCAACTGTGCTGCTCCCATGTGCTTAAAAAAAATAATATTCCTGGGGCTATCTGTAGCAAGAAAGATCAACCCTAAGCAGCGAGCTTGATATTCAGAGAAAACAGCTTCTGTACGTACACGCCATCTCCTCCCCAAACAATCAGTCCTCTGTCTGGTGCTGGAGTGCAGTAGAAGAGCAGCTTAGAGTGACAACACAGCACCTGAACAAAGAAAAGTTCTTCGGGGAACTGGAAAAATGTATTTTCCCATTGGTTATCAGTGCGTGACTTTGCTCTTCCTGTGTTACTAAAAGCATTCATTGGTGCTTAGCTTCTCCAAAACCACATAATAAAAAGCCAAAAAGCAGAGAGCGTGCCACTCATCCTTGCAGGACAAAACTGTTATCAAAGACTTGTTTGCTTGTATTTCAGATGTGTTGCTTCTCCTTCCCCCCAGCGATAATTAGCATCACATCTGTGCAATAAAAATATCTGATATTTGAGCAAACAGGAGTTCTTAAAGCTACAGTGACTGACAAAACCCAAAAATAATACACCTGCTCTAAGGACCTTACACCTAACTGCTGTTATCAGTACTTACAGCCCGCTGCCCAAATACAGCGTGCTACTTAGTTAACCAATATTAGAAAAACATTTACCAGCGTACCAAACAAAAAACCCAGAGCCACTTAATTAACAGGTGATGCTTTTTCCATAGTTAAAACAAAATACCTCTGTCAACTGACTTTTTCAGAAGTGAAGTCTCTGCATAGCTATCTGTGCTTTGAAACAATAGTCAAAAAACCAATTCTGCTAAAATTTTGAGAAATGTGAAAAAACTGCCATGGAAACAGGATCTGCATTTGGGCACCAGCCAAATAAACACAAGAGCCATTTACCTGGAGGGATCTGCTGCAGCTGTTCCACCTCAAAAGCAGAGCTTGGATTACAAAGCAATTCAACATCTCCACTGGGATCCTGCTATCATGACGCTTGCTATTGGGGGGGGGAGGGGCCTTTGAAAAGGCAACGCAGCTACTCACGTTATGTTACTGTAAAGATACAAACCTAGCTTCTCATGTCCCCGTGTTCATCAAGGTGGGAGGTTTTTGTCCCTGCCCTTGGTTCCTCTCCACCTTTGGAGCATTATCTCTGCTCCTGCAAATCAATAAAACTCCTCTGATGTAACACTGAAACCAAAAAGACCCATTTACTGAGAGAGATCATAAGCTGGTTAATCTTCTCACTGTGGACATGTCAGATAGATGCAATAACCAAACCTTAGAATGAAAGATTCCACAAATCAATCTAAGATTACATAGATTCTGAGCAGGCACCTACACAGATACTATCAGTAGTTATGTCATAACCCTTTGGTTACCTGAAGAAATTTCCTGATCGAATTATTTATCCCTTGTGCCTGATGCACGGATGATTTTGATTTTAATTTCAACTCTAAACACATACCAAGTTTTGGGCAAATAATATTTATGTCAGCCAACCTGTCTTCAGCACTCTCAAGTTCACTACCACAGCAATCCAATCCATTGAACAGAAGAGGAGAAATACTGGGAGCTCAGGGAGATGTAGTTAAAAACACTGGCTGTTTCCCCCAGCTCATTTGAAAAACAACCCTTGTTTGTTTAGGATGACTTAAGAGCCCATTGGGTTCTTAAGTCGTCCTAAACAAACAATGCATTAGCATAGCCATCTGTTTGGGTGACCAGCTGCAAGACACATGGTTAGAAGACCAACAGACCACGAAAAATCACCGGCAGCTGGGCCGGTTCAACGACCAAGAGGCAGCAGCCAGATGGCCAGTCAGCACTCCCCGCTCTTCGTCAGCTAACGAGTCAAACTCAAAGGACAGATCAGGGAATGGGTGATGAGGCTGAAAGTAGGGCACCAAGGTTAGTGAGGGATGTGAAATAGAGAAGATGAGGCCAATTGCTGGGAAAGAGTCTCACTCATTACTTTTATAGGGAGCCCTAGCTTATGAACAAGAAATTGAGAGCACGATTTAGCAATCCAGGCAGTTAAGAAGACTTAATTCACCTTAGGCAAGACATTCGGTACTGAGAACATTCTTCATTTTTGGGACTGTTCAAAATTTGCATCTTTGGCTTCTCCAGTGTATTCACTTTGGCTCTATACAAATAAAAATAATGCTAACAGTTACGTCTTCTGAGTCAGAAGCTTCGGTAAGACAGCTCAACACTTGGGAAACAAGATAAGCACATGCATTTCTCCAGCCAGGGTAAGTTTTTATGTATTTATATTCCAGTGGTGAAAGGCTAATCTGGATAACGCAGGCCACTAAAATGGTTACTTCTTACCTAGTCTGAGTTCTCCAAAGTTCCCACACCCAATCTTCTTGCCCACTCTGAAGTTGGGTCCCACCATAAGAACGCCAGAAGAGGTCGATGAGCTTGGTCGAGAACCATGCCCGCTCCTTCCCGGCATCCCTTTCGTTGTCCGCTGCCTTTCATCCTTTTCCCTATTAGGATGGTCCATGATCTTAGTGAGATATCTCTGCCAGCAAGCTGGCAGACAGGAATTGGCGTACGCACTCTTCTCCTTAGAACAGAAATATATATCCAAAAGTATCTGAGTCAGGGTCAAAGAGAGTCATGGAAACACATGGAGTTCTTTTGGCACTGTATCCATTTTCCTAATGCATCTTGATAATGTACCAAGCGGTCGTTTATGTTCTTGACAACTCGGTGATGGCAGGTTGCTTTTGGTTTCTTACCTGGGGAAAAGAAAAAGGATATATGGAATCAAAATCATTACTTTAAAATAACCAAGCAAGAATGTACAACAGGACCAACGTAAAGAACTTTCCCGGTCTTGAGGAAATTAACAGCTATACGGAAACTTTACCATTTTCTCAACAATTTTGTGATAAAAAGCCCCGTCATCAAAGAGATACTAGTGCTGCCCATCCACTGCTTGCTACTGGAGTTATCAGGACTCACACCGCACACACTAACAAAAGCATTTTCAATTACACCAGCACGTCAGGTGGAAACTGCAAGTAGATCATGTCCCATCTCTACAGCAGCTGTGAAGTGTGACTTTGTTTTCTTTTCACTTCATACATTTATACAGCATTACACAAAAGCCAGACAAAAAATAAAGAGTGGCAAATGAAAGGTGTCAATAGAAGAAAATATCGAAGCACTTAGGAAGTAAAATTCTCCTTCATTTTACATCTTTTAAAGTTGACCTCAGATATTTTCACTAATTAAAATAAAACACAAGAATTATTACCCATCCACAAACCAGTCGCACAGAAGAAAAGCATCAGCCTTTTTGAAATATGAGTATATTTTCCCTAGCCTTCAACTGTGGTATACTTCTATTTCTGGAAACTTTGGTTTTGATCCAAGGCAGCTGTATACAAGGCAGAAGTCATTCACACTAGACCCAGAAAATGCAGGTAGCTACAGTTGGAAATCCCAGTTTCTGAATACTGAACTAGCCTTTCGCGCAACTCTGACCTTTTGTGTCCATTTCCATTTGCAGTTCTGTGTGTTTGCACAAAAGAGGGCACAGTTCTCCCCAGACTGAGCTTCCTCCCTAGATTTTTTTTTTGTTAAATACTTCTGCAAAAAAAGCAAAGACTAAATACAGAGAATGCACAACTTTAACATCACTTTGCAATTACTTTCCACTGCTTTTGTTCATGTATTATCGCAGGCTTCTATATCAGACAGGGAGCTTGCAGAACTCTAAACAGACTCCATCTTCATAGGAAGGATCCTGGGACCCTCCACTGGGTATTAGGAAGACCTTGAGGAACTAATAACTGTGTAAAGAAACATCCACACATGTGGATGGATGTTTTCATGCAACATAACAACCCCACAAAACCACCCATCTTTAACAGTTTATACTAATGCTGAGAACGTAGCTCAGGTTGCACAGGTTACAACTCACAGGACATTTCACCTAGCCCGTGACTCAGCAGCCCTCTTTTCCAGCGTGAAAAGCAGATGAATTCTTGTAATCGCCCTGCACAAAGGTGGATCTCTGCAGAAAACGTTATACAGCGCGTTTGCAGCAAACCCAGGTGGTCTGAAAATCATCAGATCACTGGAGAACCACTGTATCTCATCCTTACTAATGATTTGGCCGCACCGACCCAGAAGCTGCAGTGGCAAGCTCCCAGGGTGGTACTGCGTAATATGGGAAATGCCATTCGTGATTAAGCAGCACCGGCCTAGCTAGAGACAAGAGTTGGAGATGCTCACATAGAAGAAACACCGTATTTTATATTACCAAGCTTTACTTGTACATCAAATTAATTCAAGATTTAATACTTAAAACTGAGTATGGATTAGCAGGAAGCATCCGTTACAGGCAAACAGGATGAACTGGTTTTTCATCACAGACATCCCCAACATACCTTCAGTGGTGGTTTCTCAAAGCTGTTTGCATAGATGAAAGTACAGTTGTATTTGCTTTGTGAAACCAGCTTGCAGCAGCAATGACGAAGTTCTATCAGATATCAGAAAAGCACTTTGATTGGACCCCACCCCAACCCGTCCTGGGAGAAGAGACTTTCTTCAAAACAAGCAACAGAAAAAAAGGACGGTCACTGAAACTATGGAAGTTCATTGCTGAACAGAAATCAAATGTGAGGATGATGATGGAGTGCTTCTATGGCTGGATCACTAAGAAAGATGAGCACAACAGATGAATTCTGTGAATTTAAAAAGCAGCACTTTGAAAAACACACTTCTTCCCACCAAAGCCAGAGAGGAGGACGTATTTCCCCCTGGAGACCAAAGCCATTATTTTAATCAAGGCTGGATAATCCATGGGCAACAACTACAAACCTCACAAAAGGGTAACAGAAAGAAGTCTCTAGCAAGGGCACAAACCCTGCCCAGTTTACACTTGGAAAAACCAATGTACAGCATTGTGCGAGACATGAAGGGTGGCACAGCTCTGTAGACTGAGGAGATACTACTACGAAGGACTATGCAGAAGAGGGGCTAAAACCCTGAGAGAAAGGGACAAAATCTGCACGATGGGGACTGATTACAGCACAGGAAGGAGGAATGATACAACTTTTCTGAAGCTGCAAACGGATTTTTTTTTCTTGCTCATTCAGCTAACAGTCACATGTCCAGCAGAGCGCATACGAAAAGTCAATATAAGCTAAAACCCCTGAAAGGGTTTCTAAACAACCCTGATGAGCACAAGGTGGACTGGGAAGAGACAGGCTGTTTAAGAGCACGCTACAATGGTTTCCTGCACGATGCCAGGAGCCGTTTAACCTTCCTTCTGCCATGAACTACTACCAGCTTCCAACTTGCAGAGTAGAGGGATCCAGATACTGAGGTTGTTTTGCAGCAGAACCTGATGCCTAGGTGCAGATCGTTTCAAAATTGTTTGGCTACCTGCTGGCACAAGACAGAATCCTTATAGAAAAGCATGATAAATGGAGTTGAAAGCCACCAAAAGATAAAGGCACACAATTTGACGTGTTTCAAATGATTGATATGAGTTGGCCTTGATCTTGTCTTCTTCCTACCGAGAGCAGCCCTGAGGAGGATGACTTGGGGGTGCTGGTTGATGAGAAACTTGACACGACCCCGCAGTGTGTGCTTGCAGCCCAGAAGGCCAACCACATCCTGGGCTGCCTCCCCAGCAGCATGGCCAGCAGGTCGAGGGAGGGGATTCTGCCCCCCTGCTCCACACTGCTGAGACCCCACCTGGAGTCCCGCATCCAGCTCTGGAGCCCCCAGCACAAACAGGACATGGAGCTGTTGGAGCAGGGCCAGAGGAGGCCACAAAAATGATCCGAGGGCTGGAACCCGTCTGCTGTAAGGAAAGGCTGGGAGAGCTGGGGCTGTTCAGCCTGGAGAAGAGAAGGCTGCGGGGAGACCTTATAGCAGCCTGCCAGTACGTGAAGGGGCCCGCAAGAGAGCTGGAGAGGGGCTTTTTACAAGGGTGTGACGTGACAGGACAGGGGTAATGGCTTTAAACTGGAAGAGGATAGATTTAGATTACGTATAAGGAAGAAATTCTTTCCTGTGAGCGTGGTGAGGCCCTGGCCCAGGCTGCCCAGAGAAGCTGCGGCTGCCCCTCCCTGGCAATGCTCAAGGCCAGGCTGGACAGGGCTTTCAGCACCCTGGTCTAATGGAAGGTGTCTCTGCCCATGGCAGGGGGGGTTGGAACCAGATGATCTAGAAGGTCCCTTCCAACCCAACCGATTCTATGATTCAGTCACCGCAGGGCAGGCAGTGCTCCATCAGTGCTCGATGACACAAGCACATCATTCCACTAAGGGCTGCTCATGCCTCTCGCGAGCACAACCCCTCCCGAGCCTCGATACAGCTCCCCCTCCTACAGACTAAAGTCTGAACTCGGCTCGAGCCCCACGCGCCAAGCTTCAGATCTGACATCAGAAATACACTGCTTGGTTTGACGCTTACACCATCTTGCTCAGTGCATCTCAGATGGGACAAGCAACTCCGTTCTCCTCTCCTCAGGCAGATTAAGTACAGAGATCCACCACGCATTTTCTGGCTAGTGAAATAAGATGTTAACAGTTATAAGCTACTACGCCTCCATCCTTCCTCCGTTCCCCATCTGTACAAAGTCTCCCCAGGGAGAAGGATGGAAAGGTCATGCCTGACAGCCTGCAAACACTAAACATCCTCTCTCTCAGCTGAAAGCCTCCTGCAAACAGGAATTCAGATCAGCAGTGAATGAGTGAACCAAGCGTGTGATCAACTCTTTATTACGGCCAATGCTACAAGCAGATCCCAGCTGTCAGCACACCAAACTGCACAAAGATCTTTCACTGTTGTTATGACGTACTAAAAATGTAGTAAATATGGCATCAAATATGGCTTTTGAGGACTAACAAAGCGCTTGGCTTTGGAAGAGGAGTGGCAGAAGAACGACCACTAGCTTGCAATTTGAAGTCAGTCACATTAAAGACTAGTCAGAACGCCAGGACTATTTCCCGCCACGATCCCAACTTTTTCATAACGATTTTCCTTCCTACCTTTCCACCCACTCAGCAAGATTGCTCCTGAAAGTCACTTGCATTTAAACAAAGCTGCATGAAGATATTTCCCTAATGGTGACTCAGTCCAATTCCAGTATTCGTTTCACTACAGTGCAGTTGGAGACGTGGGAACAGTGATTTAATGAAAGATGCAGGCTTGAAAGGAAATTACTTAAAGCACAGTTAGCTATGTACAAAACCCCAGCTTTGTATCCTGCACACTTCATAACACTTAGGACCCAAAACCTAAATCCTGACCTCACCTCCGTCAATAAAACCGCAGCACTAGAGCTACAAACCAGCTTCTAAGAGGTGTTGAATACAGCTGCCTTTCCTGTTGTCATCAGCGGCACAGTCTGCTGTGAAGGAAGGTTTGTCGCTTACCAAGTGCTCGTTACGACACAGAGACCTTGCTCACAGCCATCCAGCTTTCTCAGTGAAAGCCCTAAGTTTGAAAGCAGCAGTAGTAAAAGACAATGCAAACAAGAGACTGGTGTGAAGAAGCCAAAGCAATCTTTATTCCTTCCCTTCAAAGGAAAATCTTACTTCCCCTGCACTGCAAATTTTTCTGACCTACTTAAGATACTCTGGAGACCCTTCCAAGATAAGAACAAGAGCTTTCAAAGTCTTGGTTTGTGGCACAATTTCAGAAAATCTGCCCAAACTAAAATTGCAAATGAGTCACCTTTTCTTCACATCAAACCAAGCAGACCCGATCCAGGTCTGTGTGTGGTTTTGATCCATGAAAGAGTCAAAACACGCTAGAAATCAAACTGCAAATGCTTGGTGCATGGATAGCCAGCCTAACCTGCCGAAGGTATTCAGCCCTGCAGTTCCTTTTCCTTCTTTAAAGCAGAGACCTTCAAGAAAGCCCCATTTTCTTTTGGGATGGGTGATGTAATCCCACTCTCTACAGAAACAGGAACTCAATTTCTCAAAGCAACTGCAAGACCATTGCTTTAGGGCAAGGCACATGCCCCCTCAGTGAATTTTCCAATGTCTACCACGTAATGCCCATGTGATACTTTTGGTAAGATTCTTGATCTGGAGAGTGCTTTCCAGACAAGATCTGCTACTTCCCACATGATTTCACAGACTGTAAAATCCTCCAGAGCTCTCAATGTAGATGTTATAAACACACGGATATGAGATCACCAGTTTCCACGCTCGTTCTGTGTCAGAAGTAGAGCCTTCAGCAGCAGAAAACTTTGCTCGCTTTGCCACAGATTGGGACAAATGGTTCACCCTCTGGAAAAGGTATAGCAGCCGGGATGCCGGCAATGACGAATGTTTTGAAACCAGGACATTCACGATGTATTCGCTCACGTTCTCAGCATGTGCCAACTCATTTTATTAGCTTACACCCTTAAGTTTAGAGGAACAAGCTGGCTTTGTGTCCTCTGCTCCACTGCACACATTAACAGCTTCCTAGGTGTCAATGCTCTTCCTACACTAAAACACAATTAGTAAACCTTTCACTTACAGCTTTGCTCTCTTCTACGTGGACACACATCTCCATCGGCTTCAGGTCCGTTTATGCCTTCTCATCCCACCGCTTCATCTCTTCCGTTCCACGACATTACACTTCTTGTCCTGCTTCTGCCCAGTGTTACCTTCCAACTGGTCCCAAAGAAAAATTTCTTTTTCCAAAGCAATCCCATTACTTACTTCTGGCAAAGACACTGTTCTACTAACAAGAAAATAAAAGAGTTATGAGATCTGCCCTGTTTCTAAGGGGGGTGGGGGGGGTAAAGATCAACAGATCACCAAATATCCGGTCTTGGTCTGACCTGGAAGAGGATCCTGCTCTGGTGCTTGGCTATCTACACAAGCTAGTAGGAGGGGAGGACAGAGGCTGAAAGCTTTCTCCACTCAGCCATGAGAAATACACTCCACCCCCTCCCCCCTTTCCCACTGGAGAGCTTTCTGGTTACCTAGAGGGTCTTCTACCAGGAGATACTCCACCGATAAACTTCGTATTATGGGAGCGTATTTCAGCTACCTGTTGGTATCCCAGTAGTACCTCCACACAGAGGAGACCAGCATTTATCTGTGCCTTCCCAAACATCACTAGACTGACGTGGTTTCAGTGTCCTCAATGTTGTGCAAAACAATAGAAAAGCTGAAAAGTAGGTCAAAATTCTCTGTTGCAGTTGAAAGCTGGTAACAGCATTGACAAAGCTGGCTGCAGACTATGGCATGCAGGTGCACGTCACGTCAGATGTCCCACACTTGGGAGGTTCTTTCCAACCTTGAAAGCTACAGATGCCTTTTCAACATTATGAGTTGCTTCTGTTGAGTCATTTGACCCAACAATTTAATTTTCAGCTTGTGCAGTTAGTTTTGTTCAGCGCTTCACAAGCGGAAAAAATGCCTTACAAGATGAAGCATACAAACAGTATTTAAGTCTAAATTGCTGGGAAGGGAGAAGGATGGACAACTGCGGATCACTACACTCATTCATTACTCTTGAATACCCAGGACTGTCAAGCTGACATCCTACAATTACCGTTTTTACAGAAAAGGATGAACCCAAACGAACTCATACCATTTTCCATCCTCGGGAAGTGAACTTCCATGAAGTCTTTTCCTCGAAGACTTTGTGAACGTGCTAAAACACATTAATTGTATAATTCTCAACTAAATGCATTGGCAAGTTACTTTTTCCAAATGAGTCTCGGTTGATCATTTCACTAAGAGTGATCCAAGCACCCTTCTCTAAGTTCATTCCTGAACTTTGTTCTCAATACCCTCTACACAAGCTCAGCATGAAAGCCAAGAATGCTAGGGAGGGAAAAAGTAATTTAGTTCATCCACAAGAAGAGAGTCAAAACAAAGCACAGACTGTTTTTCAGGGAAGTGATGCAAGCTAGATTCATTGACTTCTCTTCCCCACTGGAGCTCCAGCCACTTGCCAGCAGACATGTATGCTTATTCCTACACACGTCACAAAGCACTACAGACCATAACCTGTCAGAAAAAGAGGGTTAGTGCTCTTTATGAAGAGTTGGGTTATGCTGGAACAGCTAAATGAACAGTTGAACACCCAAATAAAATGAAGAAGTCCCCTAACGAAACCTGAGCTCTACATATTTTAGGGGCTTTTTTAGGCTGAGAAGAATAAAGACTGAAGAGTAAAGAAGCAAAGATCTTCTGAGGATTGCTGCAGAAGTCAGACAGACATCCCTCTGCACAAAAGCCCGACAGCGTGCCAAGCCCCCATCTGCAGGCAGCAAGCACCCCCAGACAGTGCAGGTGCTCAGTCCGCCCGCAGCCGCCCCAGGCGTCCCCCAGCTGCCCCAGGCTTCCCCCAGCCCCTGGCACGGAACTGCCACATCCACAACATTCTTGAGATTTAACCCCAATATTACAGTAATCGACTCCAGCTTCAAAACGCAGTGTTTGGAAGGCTTCTCAAAGGCTGGCAAAAGGCATGACATCTAGGATACCACTGCTGCAAAATGGGCTGTGTAAGGCCGTGTAAGATACGGTTCCAGCAGAAATAGATATTTATGAGGATGCTACAGAGGAAATGAGAAGAAAACTGGTAGTTGCAACGGGTCTGCACCTGACCCAAGGCAGGATGAGAACCCTGCAGATGATCTCTTCTCCGATATCCAGGCATCACACACACCCGTATTTTTTTCATCTTAAAATACCAGGTTGCTTAACAGCAAAAAGGGAGCCTCAGAGATACCTACACCACCCCCTTCCTTTCAGCCTATGCATCCGAGGGGCAAAACCTACCACAGGAGAGATGACTTCTGGACAGCCATGCATATTTTCAAGGAATAACCCACATCAGGTTCATATGCCGATGGCTGGTAGTGTGCAGCTGCTGGTACTGATGATGAACAAAGTCCTTGACAAGACCACCACCGCGTCTCGGGCTCTGGAGCAGGCTTGGATCACCGGCAGCAACATCACTTGTGCAGATTTATAGCATAATTTAACACAGATGCACCTCAGTAGTCTAGGACTGTTTTATCTGCGCACCACCTGGCAAGGAAAAAAAGCCTGGAGGATGAATTACAGGCAGGCTCAGAGAGCTTGAAAAGACTGGTATATTTGGCAGTTAAACACAAAAAAAGCCCCTTTGCACTATCCAAACCATGAAGTGCTTTTTTCTGCTTTCAGAAAGGAATGCAAGTATCAAGATCAGAGCCAACACAACTTTCACTGGGTGTGCATGCGGGGCGAGGGAAAAGCCTTACTAGAAGACAAGTCCTCATGAATTTGAACAGAGAGGGTCGAAGAAAACTGAACACCCTTTGATAGCAAGGGGTAGGTAGAAGCTGTGTTAGTGAAACCCAGCTCGAGCTGACACGCAGCCCTGACTTATTCAAAGAGGTGCTGAGGAGCATTTGGCCACATGTCAAGATGAGCAAAAGCACTCGTCAGGTTCCTGTTTCCCCAGTAGAAGAACACATTCATGTCAAGTGCCACCCAGTTACCAATAAAACCAGCGTCATTACAGAACAGTAACAAAGTGGGATTCAGCTGTAGGCTCTCTGTGCCCCAACTTGAGAGGAGAGCTCCAGGTCCCCAAACTCAACTTCTGACCGCCTGATGGGAACAGGTTGCCTCTCCTCTGTCCCACCAATACCCAGGATGCCTCAAAAAGCTGAGGACAAACCAACAGAACAGTTTTTCGGTTGCCTTGGACTAGAAGGACACCAAACCTCTGCCAAGGCTCATCTCAGCTCCTAAAAAGAGCTTCCGACACAGCTGGTCAGATCCAGGATCTCATCCCCTTGAAACCAGGTTAAGTAGAGACCTGGGATGATGCTTGCTAGTGGTCTGAAGCACCCTCTGCTTGGTATTACTCAGCGTGTAGATAATATGACCTTCAAAACATAGCCGCAAAGATCAAAAGACTGCGTGTGCTGTGTCTTGTCAGTGTAAAACATCACAGTGATGCTGCTGAGCATTTGCACCTGATGGCTCAGAAGACAAAGGAAAGCTAGTCTGGCCTCTTGCAACACCGAGACCTAAACAGGGGTGTAAGGGGTCTCTCAGTGCCCAAATGTCCACTACACAAAGCAACAAAGCCTTAAAGAAAATACCACCTCCACGTAAACAGAATGAAGTTATGAAGGTGCATCAGAAATAGGTGTCTTCAGAAAGGGAGCTTTATGCAAGTATCTAATTCAGTGCAAGGATTTAGGCACTGAGCTGCAACGGTTTAGGCTCCGAGTGCCAACACATACCATAAATCAAGAAAGATCCATCCCAGCTTAGGTGTATCCTCCAGGGATGAATACCAGCAATCAGCCAAAGCAAATTTGGCTATAAGAGAGACTACATGCTTTCACGTCCTACTGTGGGGCAATATTCAGCATCACAGAAACTGAAGAAGCTGTTCTTCACCGCCACACAGCCTCACACGAAGAGCGGACAAAAGCAGAAACCCATAACGGGACATGGCCAAATCCAACAGTGTAGGTGGGCAAAAGCCACAAGTATACTGCGTGCAGCCTGTGCAGCTAAACCTTAAGACCTGGACGTGCAGGCAAAGCCCATACACCCCACAGGAAATGGGGAAGCAGTCATCCCCGCCAAGTTCGCATGACTCCATCCCACAGACTCTCGCCGTTGCCCAACAGACTTCATTTGACCCCTGTCTCCAGGTTGCTCATCACCAGAAACTGCTCCTAAGAGGTGGTTAATAAAATGGAAACGCAGTGATGTAAGAGATGGTGAGACGAAATATCAACATCTCATAAAAAAACAATAGTAATGGTGATACCAAAAGGAGAGACAAGTAGTATATTAAGAGGAAACACAAAAAAACTTGATACTTCATCATTTAACATATATATATTTTTTCTTTAATGCCTGAACTTCATCATCCCCTTTACTGAAGATACTGCCTTTTCCGGCAGTCATGGGACAGGTGATCAGACCATGCTGTCACTTCATATAATCAGATGTTTGGCAGGAATTCAACTGACATTACCTACATATTTTGCTTGCAATTGAACTATGTCTCAGAGGAAACTATGTACCCGAAACTTATATACAGAGAGAAGTCTCCCCCAGCCTTTAATGTGCTCTTTATTTGGAGGCAACTTGCTGTCAAGCAGGGGTAACAAACCTTGTAACCATGTGCTGAGGTTAAAGAGCACAAGGTAGCTGAGAAGGTAAAAACCAAGACTCCTGCATAATAACTCCTGCTCATTTGGGCTTAATAAATACATTACTTCAGCCCAAGCAAACAACAAATCTCAAAGCTGCTACCAAGAAGGGGCAGTAGCTGCCAGCACCCCGATTCCCTGCCACCGCCTCATTCTCTCCCACCCCACTATTTCTCATAGGGTAAGGTTTTTAATGACGTAGCTCACTTCCTTGAAAAACTGTCAGAGCTTAATTTTTAAGGCACTGTTACACTCAAAGCCCGAAACCTGCTGCAGCGATTTCTTCCCTTCCCATGATGGGAACATCAGAACTCCATGAAGTCAGCACTGCAGCTGTGCTACAGTCCCAAAACAAGCTGTCAGAAACCCCCACTTATCCTACAGGGTAGTATCCTCATGGCATATAAAGAACAACCTTTCCCTTTCTCTCAGAGATTTAAGATTCCCCTTTTTCAGAGCTCCCAACTGCACATCCTTATGAAGCAGCTCAGCTGTCAGGAGAGATTGATCCGGATGGCCTACGCGATTGAAAGATGCCAAGAACTACACGCAGACCAAGCAAAACACCCACTGGAGAAGCACAGCCCCCTTACAGGAGGGCCAAAAGATGTTCAGGACAGTCTGTGACAGTCTCATGAAAAATAAATAAATAATCCTGCATCTTGCCTTTTTCAAGTTATTTCTGTATTTCCAAACAAAGCAAAGGTCACTCCTTTTGCTGGCAGCTATGACCGTCTCCTCCCCAGAGCAAGGTACAGGCTTGGTCACTGGTTTCATTCTGTGCCTGCAAGTGGCAAGATGGGCTACACCCACGCAAACATCATCAGCTCCATAAAAACCTGCATTTCCTCGGCAGAGCAATTAGGTGTAATAATCCCAAGACGCACAGTCAGACAGTTGCATTTGTTCACAGTGTTTGTGCCTGGTTAATTCCTCGATAGGGCAAAGAAAGTTGCCCGTATCACCAGCCCGCAGTGGAAAACCAAGAAAAAGCCATCGATACTCCAGACAGCAAGCTATGCGGCTTTAAAAAATTGTATTACTTCAAGGTTTCTGTTATTGGTTGGTTTTGTAGGGTTTTCTTCTTCCTCAAATCTGAAGGTAGCAAGTTGACAGTGGCTTAGAAGTCTTCCCATGCTGGATGGGTGTTTTAGCTTTTTCCAGATTTATTAGCAAGCACCGCCCCACACCTGTTATTTTTTGTGCTTCCCAAGATGCAACTTCTTCGTAAAAATCATCTGCACCACCTGCCAAGATGAGGTCCATGCGCTACGTCGGGCAGAGCAGCATCAGGAGAGGCAGCCTCTCCACATCCGCAGCCCACTTAAAACCGTCCGGTGCACTGGGACACCTCTATGTGGCATGAGCAGTGTAAGGGATGGCAACAAACACTCTCCGGTTTCTCACAGTGACAGTCAAGAGAAGCTCTGGAGGTTTCTTCTAACTGCACCCATCCAGCTGACAGCGTTTGCCTTCACGCACCACCAAGCTCATCAGATTTCCCCCCTTAAGGACACAGTAATCAGATTCAAATTTTCAAAGGATCAGCCTGGTTATGAGACATCACCACCCCTTCCTCGCTCACACTCCGTCATGCTGAACACAGGTTAACAAATATGGGTGGCCAGACATCACCCTGCCCTTGCACCAGGTGATGGAGAACATGTCCAAGATGAGAGAGGGCCAGCAAGGACATCTGGTAATCCAAAAAATCCCTGCATACCAAGAAAAAATAGATAGTCCTCTGCCTCCACAACAAGGCAGCCAGGAAGGGGGCAGCAACAGTGTTCCCCCACCGAGAGCCCAGACCCTGTCCCACACAGCAGGATCACCTGGTGACCCTGCAGCTTGCTAAGCAGCCCTATTTTTCAGCCTCAAACAACAGCTCCAAAGCCATATCCCGCTTCCGCAGCACGTTTATTTTCATTATCAAAGCCAGATGTATTCGGCGCTGCCGCTGTGCTAAGGTCATGGCGGTGGATTTAATTCATGCCAACCTCTGCCCCTGCTGCCGATAGCCCTTTACCTGCATCTCAGCTCCGTCTCACCACCTGATGCTTATTTCTTAGATCAAGAAACAATACTTCGATTCTAAGTGAACAACTTGGCTACATTTTTGCCAGGTCAGCTCGCCATTTTGGTTACTTCCATATGGACTCCCCAGTGCCAGAAGAGGATCACCCCTGAAGTTATTCAACACCCAAAATGAGGATACCACGGGCCCATCCCATAGCACGTTTGGTTTCAAGCGATGACTGCAAGCAGCAGGAACAGGCAGCACTGACACAGAAGCGTTGAAGCTCATGTTGCGTTCGATGGAGCCACGTCAGCTTAAGGAAATGGCATGCAAGCTAGCAGGAGAAGTAAGCTGAAGAGGTGTTTTAGTTTCGGAGAGGTAATTTTACAGGACAACTTATCTCCTATCCCTCATGTTAAGGACTTTGCACAGTTCACAGCCTGGCTCCTCTGTTTGCTGTAAACTTAAGACTTGCCTACATAAAGTCAATGTTGTGCCAAAACAAACAAATCTTCCACCCACTTGTGGTCCAGCAATCTATTAGCAAGGAAAGGCAAGGCACATACCATTAAAACTATAAATACCACCTAGTATGAACAAGAGTAAAGTCTTGTGGTTAACAAAGAGAAATATTTTGCTCCATTCCTCAAGGAATTAGACTTACGTGTTGGCCTTAGCTGTATTGGTATTCCTGTTTTGCAAGCTTCAAACCCATTCATGTGTTTCACTCCCATTTGACAAAGAATTCAAAGGCCTTAAATTTCTCCAGCTATTATGACAAAGCCAAAGGAGAGAGATCTACATGTGTTCCCTCACCGAGGAAAATAATGAAGCACAAGCTCAGTTATGCAGTGTAACACAAGGAACGCACATGGGAGAAGAGTCACTCATCCCTGACCACAAGAAAAGCTTCACAGCTTGGGTCTCATTAGATACTGGATTATCCAAACACTGAAAGCACATTTCTTGAAGTCACTTACTCCCTCTGCTACAGTACCAGAATTCAAAAGACCTCAGGTACTTGGTATCTCAGCTAAGATGTCCTGATGGGCGGAACCGTCCTCCCAAAGCACACAGTACCAGCTAACTTTGCTTTTACTATTCATATACAAAATAAACACACCAATAACCATATAAGCTTCCTTGCTATTCAACAAGTGAGTGAGAGTGAGCACTTGGCAGGTATTTCAGACTAAAGCTAGCTAGCAAGTACTGAAATGAAGGTTTAAGGAAGCACGGAAACAGAGAAGCTATATTAAGTGCAGGTCCGTGCTACTGTATTTCCCATCCTATAATGACTTCAAAATTAGTGACACTGCAGAGAGAAGCCTAAAGACTTCAAGAACCAAACCAAGTCCCTGTGATGAGATTAAGGCAACTCAGATGAGTTTGGTGCAAAGAGATTAGAAGACACCTTATGGCTTCCCCTGCATTAGCAACGGGGAGAAACCAAAGCCAATGCTTCAGCAAAGAAACAACCAGCAAGCAAGGAGCGATGATCAGAGGAAGTCCTTAGCTCCTGAAGCTGCAGGACAAAGCTATTTGTTCTACTCTTTCACACCCACCTGGACTTAAGAGTTAAGTTTCTCTTTTAAAATAAGAGAGAGCTGCACCACAGGTACTTGCAGAGGTTTGTAGCCAAGGAAAGCACGTCCTGATGGTAACATTCCTTTGTGCTGCAACACATGGCCTTGGACTAGTTACGGCTGGCAGATTGCTTCACGTTGAGCTTCAGCATTTATTTCACAAGAGCCAATCATGTTGAGCAGAGAGATGACACCTTGTTCCACCCTATTAATTGTAATACCATGATCTAAAACAATAAGTGGGGTTTTTTGTCCCATGCAGAGACTTACCTCCTAACCACGGGAGAAGTCTGAGTACTTGCGCTACCAAGCTCCTTTCTGGCCTCTGAAAGGCACCAACCTCCCATCCAAATCCTTCCCCATCACCAAATCTTCACTTCAATAAATGCTGAGGCTTTAAGAATACATTACTGAAACCCTGCCTCCCTCAACTACAGCTCACCTTTAGGTACCATCTCAAAATTGTATTTTCAAGATTAATTATTTCATTACCATGCCTGTTCCCCTTTCATGAAAACAATGTAACCTTGAGAAAGCTGCAAAAACAAGCCAAATTCTTCAGCCCACAAGGCAGTTCTTCCACAAGGAAAGTCAGCACCTCTTGATAGTATCTATGTACAATGTCCAGTATTGTCCCATGTATCATGCACTTGTAAAAAGTCATCTTTTGTGGTTTAAAACCTGAAAACAGCTGCGTATTCAGCTACAAAATATCCCCTTGAATCACCGCACATGAAAGAAATTCATGCTATTTCCAGATTAGTCTTCTCAGTCAGACCGTGAAAACCAGCAGGTGGCACAAAGACATTTCAGATTTTTCAGAAGAAATTCATACCATAAAAGTGCAGGTGCAATCAGAGCATGAGCAAGCACACCGAGAAGCACAAAGGGAGCATTTGGCACAATAAACCCTCGTAGGTGGCCGGTAGCAACATCTAGCCAAGACCACAGGAGCACAGAAAATACACAGGAATGCTCCATCTCAGAGCTAAAGACTTGAAGACCATTTCACAACCCGCCGTGATATCAACACAACAACGCTGGACTGATTTTCCCCACTTGGATAAACTTGTCCTGCTTCTTTCTGAATCTGTGTAGCCTTCTGGTAGCCAGAGCTCGCAGAACAGTGCTCTGCAGCCTGCATCAGGTGAGGTATCTCACCTTCTTTTTGAACCTGCGTCCTTCAGAGCTCATTTGAGGTTAACCAGCGTCCTTGCTCACAGCACCAGCACTATGTCCCCAAAGACGGCATCCCAGAAAAAGTGAAACTCTATGCAGTTTCAGCGTGGCAAACTTAAGGCATCTACATCAGAAAGGTCTTCTCTTTTTCTAAGTGTCATTGCCATTGCTATGCAAGAGAACAAGTACTGGAAGAATATTGTTTTGTCATAGAAACCATTCAGATTCGATTCTCATTCAGCAGGAGAAGAAAGTTTAGGAGAAAACGACACTGAGGACAATCTGACATCTGTTGCCTTTTAACGGGAATGCTAAAAATTGGACTTGCCAGCATCTGAAGACTCAGCATTAAGATGGAAAATAAACTCTCAACCACGGTGGTCTGACCAGCACCCTGCTGCAGGATGTGTCTCAGGACAAGATGCAGCTGCACATGGAAAAGGGGACAGCTTACCTAAGTATACTTAAACCCTTGTTTGTGATGGAGGACTGCTTGACCACACTTACAAGTACCAAGTGTCCAACAGCTGCCACAACCTCCCCAGGGGACCTTGCTTCATTACCTGCGCTCTGCTCTCTGAAGTTCATTTACTACAGCACTGCAGACCTCTGCTGCGGCTTGAGGAAGAGAAGATGACAGGAGCCATGTACTTGCCTTCAGAAGCCGCTTACCGTTACCTGTCAGCTAGCTAGGAAGCACGTAGGATCGCCCCTATCTGAAGCTTATCTGCTCTTCTTCCCCACGGCACACGTGCAAACGCAGCAGAGCACAACTGGGGACCTCTCACACCAAAGGATTTCTGAAAGCAAACAGAAGATGCCACTTCCAGGAGCAGTTTACCTGAGCACAGCTAAGTTACAGCAGCCAAACCAATGCTCGTTAGCAGGGCTGTTCATCATCGATCAACTGCATAGGAGGTGGCTTCATTACCGCTCGGACTCTTTTGGTTTCCCCCCAAAACGCTACCAAATATAGGTGACAATGCCCACGTACTCTACAACCTCTCTTACACACTCGCATGCTGAGAAAATAAAAGAATTAAGATTTTACAGCCTTTTGCAGGAATTCTTCTCTGGATTACTGTGGTAGGTGCACGTTAGCAGTGGGGTTGTGGTTGTTTTAAGGACAGGTCAGCTATACTGTACGACGACATTTCCAATTTATGTGTACAGATAAGAAAGCAGCTTACACCTGACCTATGCGGAGATCAGATACATATCGTATGAATTAATAACCTTTAGTTTTCCTGGCGGTGGGTTTTTTTCCAGGAAAGCTATCAGTGAGACTACGCATCCATGCACCGCTCAGAAACAGCTTTCACAGCTCTATTTACGACAGCACAACCACAGAGTTTGGGTGCGAGTCAAAGCTCCATATGTACTCTGTTTCTGGTTTTGATCTCATAGTAGCTCAGATACATGGTGACACGTTTAATATCCAACCAACTGCAAATGCTGAAGCACAGAAAGAGGGTCCAAGGTGATGACAAAAACCTCCCAAACCCTACAGGTGAAACAATTAAGCATTTACCTCCAGATTTCTCATGACTCAAGAGAAGTAAACAGCAAGCAAACCCTTCTCAGCCAGCCATTGCTTTATCCCAGTAACATTTTCTATCCACTTTCCGTGCTCTTCCTAGCGGCTACCTTCAGGTGAATCCCCAAATGACTCCCCAAGTCCTCTGTGGCACCCCACAAGCCTGAAACGCTGCTTCCACACCACAAGAACGGTTCAGACTCCTCCAGCCCATTCCCGGGGATGTAACAGACCATGGTTAGTCTAGACTACAGCAGCCTTAGCAGCTTAGCAGCCAGGCTGAGACAGGCTAAAACTAAAATTAAGCAAAGACAAGTCAAATTCAGCCCAAAGGAGCCTCCCAGAGTTTGCAGCCATAGGTCAAGGCCATAGCTCTTCAACTCCAGGGCAACACCCTGTCCGCAAGGTACAAGACAGCTCCACAAATGGCACCAGCAGCACCCTGGCACGCTGCACGCTGGGGAGCACAGGACAGACAAGAAACACGAAGCACAGAGTCCAAGTAGTCCCAAGCCTGGTGCTGGGCAGGAGGGAGAGGATTACACCCAGTATCTCCAGGGATGGGCCAGGCAGATCAGAACAGTGCCTGAGCGTACCACCACCATCTCCCCACTCCCACGCACCTCATCCTGACCTTGCCTGGTCCCAGCTTCCTACTCTGCTCACATCCTAGGTACAAGGGGAGAGCGGAAGTCAAAGCCAGGCTTTCGATGTCTCCTGAGGGCTGAAGGAGACAGAGATGAGCTGGGTAGAAAAACCGAGTAGCCCCTAGGTTACCAGAGCAGCCATGCCTGGTACATACACATCAGATGGCTTATCCCATTCAACATCTAGCTACCCTAAGGCATCTTCCTGCTCCTCCACCCATCACCTGCCCTCAAGTCTCTCCATTTCACCAGCTCCGGCACTCGTTTGACCCTTCAGCAAGCCAACTCCAGAACTGCATGGCTTTCTGAGCTGAATCTCTACTGAGAGATTAAAAAAAGCTTTAGAGACAGCCCGAGGAAAGGTACAGGTAGATGGCATGATCCTTACCAGCAGCAGGTTGTCACATACTGTAGTTCCATTAAGTGCACAGCTAAGGAACTTGAGGACAATTGGACATTTATGAGTCTTCTAACAGTGCAAAATAAATGCATATACTCGAGGAGTTCTGCTCCCCCTGTTTGGTAATTTTCAGTAGCTCTTTTCATACCCTGTATATTAGCAGCATGCCAAGAATATAAAGGCTTCCGTTTGTGTTCACTGCAGTAGCAACAGCTTCCACTGATACTGCAGCCACATCTTCCACTGTCACGTTTCTGAAACACACAGATGTAGCACAGCCTCCCTCCCCCACCCCACCAGGCGAGAAAGGGATAGGAAACGCTGAATTTCAGAAGTGGAAGATATTTAGTAAGCAAAATAATTTGGTAGTGCTTTGAAAAAGAGTTATCTAGCAGGTACTTAAAGCAGAAACAAATGCAACTTGTTGTGCAAAGATGACAACAGCTGGGAAATGCAGTAAAACCCAGCAAGCACGTGGCCCACGAGCTCATTTCAGCAAGGTCTTGCTGTAAGTATCCCCACGCACTAGTTTTGAAAATCACTAAAAACGTGAACCCGATGCAAGCAGCACAAGGGAAAGGAGTTAGAGGTACTACTTCGAATACCAGTCTCACATCTTACTAGAAGAAAAGGACATGCAGGTTACCTCTTGCTTAAGGAACGCCAACATTTTGTGGGAAGGCATCCAGAACTTCTGAAAAAGCACCAAAACAAAGGCTAAGGTGTACCAAAATCCCCAGTCGTGCAGACTGGAGCATATGCACTGTGTCCTGAAGCATTTCCAGCACTACATAAGTATTGCTCCCAGCAGAAGCATCCCTAACCTAAACCTGCAGATACTTTGACCTCTGCAACCTTGAAGCCATTTGCAGAGCTGCACTTCTCTACCCAATCCATACTCCTCGGGTACAGATCTGTCACCAGTATCCCCAGTTAAAGACCAGTAAATTTAATCTTGAAGATTACTTGTGCAGCTTTTCATGCAATCAGATTCTCAAAAGGTGCATTGTACCTGCCCCAACCACGCTGTTCACAGACTGACTGAGGGTCCAGCCAGGAGACCACTGCTACAGACACCTTGGCTGTCTGGTACACACACCTTCATGTCCAAACTGCACAACAAGGGGAAGAACAACAGGATCTGGAGCAAGACATCCTTGCGGGGGAAGGGAAACGGCACAGCTCTGCTTTGATTTGTCTAGTCTCTACAGAACCAGAGGAGGAAACAGACCCAAAATTCCAGGTACTGGATCACTCGCCTCCAGCAGAAGAGTCCCTGTACAGTCTTCTCCCATGTAGAGCAGTCTTGGAAGCACAGTGCTATCTAGAATGGGGATGTTTCAGAGACAAGAGCTGCTTGGACCTCCTAGCCATCAGGACTACTCACCCCATGACCCCCAGTAAAACATCAAGGCACTCTTTTCACCCAGCTGAAAAAGTGAGGAGGAGCTGGTTTCCGATGGAAATATGAAGTAGTGTCTGTCTAGCAAAGCTCAAGGGTTGATCACAGAAGACCTACAGGTAGGTACCAGAACCCATATTAGGATGAGCACGGTGGCATATCCGCCAGATAGACTTTGCCCACACAGTGCTAATTGCCTAAGTAATGCTAATTCTCCTAAGAGAGCTTGATCGCATCCCCCCCTGCCAACACGACACTTATGGAAACATTAAAAACCATGGAAAAGGCCTCACAGCATACTACAAAATATAAGGATCCATTATTGCTCAAATGAAACTGCATGGCTTGCTCTGGGTTTTTAGCGAGGAAATGGAAATCATGCTGACATACAATTGTTCCACCCCCGTGTTCGCCTTCACACATTTCTTACAGGTCAATTTTAAAGAATTAATTCTTGTTCAGCTAAACATCTGGTGGCTGTTGCTACAGGAAACAGACGATCTGCAACATTTGCGCAAAAATAATGAGTTACATAAAAGCCAGACTGCATAAGCAAGAACAAGTGCTTTGCCAGTCTATGAATCTCAAACAGTACATGAAACCCCACGTTTAATTTTTGGGTTAGAATACAATGGAGTGAACCTGTACACACTACAAAAACCACGAAGATTTGAGTTTTCACTAAATTTATAGTCATGCTGTATTGTAATTAACCTTCTAGCTAGCAGCTGTCCTAAAGATTGTCTGTAAACAGCAGAGACAGATGAATTACAGCTTAAAAGTAGCCCAGTTCAGCTCTAGGCATTTTCAGACTTGGATCAAGTCAGCACAAGTTGAAGAGTTATAGAAGATGGTTTTGGTCATTAACTATTGGAGTTAGGGGCTCCCCCATGCCTAGTGGAAGAATATTTTCCCTTAATGCTACAGAGCACCTTTTCGGTCCCTGTCCCCTTTTCCCCAGGGTTTATCAGTGTTTGGAGACCAACACCCAGCAGCTGAAGATACGCTGCACTCAGCAGGGCACAGGATTTTGTGGAAAAAGTTGAGAAGCAGCTCTAACAGCACCACCATTTGAGACCCTAAGACCAACTCAAAGCCTTGTAAGACTACAAATTTTTGATATGGTCTTTACAGGTCATGAAGTCCCACAACAGTAGAGGCAGCATTCCTGAGCACATCTCAAGCAGCATCGCTCTAATATACTGGAATTGCACTTCACATTATGTACCTTTTTACAAATAGATATTGCTGTTCTTTGAGGAGAGCTTCAGCATTTAAATAATCCAGAAGCCTGATAGATGACTAATACAACTAGAAAGCTTCAGCATACAGAAGGATATTTTAGCTACCACACATCATCAGGACTGCTCTCAACATGCAGCCAAAGAACAGCAGAGGCACCTACGGCTTTCACTGCTGTCTCCCTTTTTATGACAGAGGCTCCAAGACTTTGCTTCCAGCTACCTTCCTCCAGCACCACCTGGAGAAGTCCACTCTGCAACCCCAATCGCTTCGACGGCACAGCATTCTCCTACGCAAGCCTCCGTTGGTCTAGATCTATCACATACCACTATGCACTGTATCTACTACTATGCAGAAAGCCGCTCCAACACACCACTTAGTGAGCACAGGGGAGATGTACCATGTGAGCAACTGTTTAAGCCGGGAATTTAATCATTCAACCAGCAGCCGCTGCTGCTCTTGTTCATTTACATTATCCAGGAAATAAATTTGCTCCTGAAGCCAGATTCCTCGAGCTGGACATGGTTCACCAAGCACACCAGAGGACAACACGGCAGAGTCAAAAGCTAACTCCTCACTCGCATGGGCAATGCCTGTTTCTGCAGCACAAAATGTACAGGTGGAAGCACCTGGTACTGGTTTCACTGGAGCTGGGAAGAAGTCAGGCCAGCGGACCTCTGCCTGGGGATTCTGAGGCAGGGAACACACAGATGACAACACAAAAGCTCCTTGAAAGAGTAATGACATGCGGCAGGGTGCTAGCTTAGAGAGGAGTACAGGCAAGTGAAAGTCCTGAAATGGGAAAACCAGAGCTTCTTTAAACATTAAATTTAAATATACAGAAAGATAAAAGCAGGCAGGAACGGGATACAAGCGTAGACGGCCTGGGAGCAAGATCCATGGCTGAGACAGTAGCACTTTTCAGTGTCTCGGAACTGATAAAGAATTTTAGTAATGCATTATCAGCATCTACTGTATTAAAAAAAGGACAAGATGGGTCTCCTCATTGTATCACTTAGCATTCATGCTGCCTACAGTCTGTGCTAAGAATCCGCATCCTCGTATGTAAGCGTCTGAACAGAAAGTGAGGGGGGAACAAATTAGACATCGTGAGCTGGGCAGAAGCTTTGCCCAAATGCAAAAGCATGCTAGGATCCCAAAACGCACGTAAACAGGTTCATCTGACCAAAAAAAAGTTCTCAAGATCTCAGACATCTTACAGACAGGATAAAGGAAAACAAGCCAGTGACCTCAGTCACAAAAGAAACCCTCCACATCATCACATCAACAACGCTACAGACCTCATGGGCTTATCTTTAAGACAAAACAATATAAAAATGAAGCATAGTCAGATGACTACAGTCTCCCTTAGACTCCTTCGAAGATATTAAAAGTGCTGTACTGCACCAGTCTGAATTGCTCAGACTAAAGACTTCTCAAACAATCAATGGCACTCC
The DNA here is from genome assembly GCF_030867145.1 of Opisthocomus hoazin. Taxonomy (NCBI): domain Eukaryota; kingdom Metazoa; phylum Chordata; class Aves; order Opisthocomiformes; family Opisthocomidae; genus Opisthocomus; species Opisthocomus hoazin. The sequence continues at coordinate 13,914,050 of NC_134423.1, forward strand.
CACTACTGGCACCAAAAATAGACAAATCGGTTTTAGGGAATGGAGCTGCAAACTAATTTAGATACAACATCAAGCAAAATTGAAAACAGATTTCTCCTCCAGGCTGGAAGCTACCGAAAGCATGAAACCATTGTCCATCTATCTGGCCCCCCCCAGCTGAAATTACCAAAAGGCAAGAGCTCATTAAGCTTTCTCCATACCAAATGCAATACGGAAATGATCATTTAGAAAGAAATTGTTTTGTCATGTCATTTTGTCCAAAACTAGAAACAGTATTCCCAAAGGATGATACACAATTATGGCCCTAAACAAAGTGCCCTGACTGCTTAATCAGTATCACTTAGTCTGCACTGGTTTATGTTTGAACAGAAAAATAGTTTGTTGATGTTAACTCTTTCCTGAAGTCCAGAAAGAGAAATCTAGCACCAGTTCCACTCCTGCAGTATTCACTATGTACACCCCAAAAAACCTGCTGCCAAGCAGACTTGCACTGCTCTCAAGGTCATCGCTTTCATCAAATCAAAACATTTGCTGCTTTTGTTTACTTTCATCACTATTGCCTGTTTCATGAAATCAGGGTATCTATCCACACTGGAGGCAGTCAAATACCCTCACCTACAAACATTACCCCCTTTGATTTCTTCCTTCCAGAGAGGAACATTTTCCCAACACCTCCAGTTTTGAGTTTTCTGCTCGTTCCATAGGTGAGCTGTAACAGAATAGGCAACCTAGCCCATATTTCACTTGTCACACTGGAACAAACGCTTATATACAGAGCACATCAACTCTCCTCCCAGTAACAAAGTTAAAGCACTTTCAGAGATGCTTCATTTCACCACAAAAGACTTTGGACTCACCCTGACTTTAATCCTACCCAATTTCCTTGTTGGAGATATTCATCACTGACAAGCAGCATTGCAGCTACCTACTTCTCAGCTTAACATGTATGTTTCTAAAAATAAAGCCCGGGAAATTAAATCCGGAATGCAAGTTCCCAAAGAACTTACTTACTTCAGGTGAAAAATGCTGACAAAATGGAGAGGAAAAAAAAATTAAAATAGAAATAAGGAATAAGAATTGAACAGCTTGCATTCGGGTCTCTAAGTATCCTTCCATGGGCTTGACAGATATTTCACGTACCCTGGTTATAAGTCACTGGATTTTACAGTATCTTCCCTTATATATGGTTGGTTTTGGCTCTTTTAGGAAGGAATATTAGAGTTGCATGCTAGGACGCTACAGAATATCAAGCCATGATACTCATCACACATTTCTTAACTCACTCTTGTGTTTCTTCTTTGAAATCACAGGGTAGTAAGTGCTGGGGCACAGGAGTAGCAGAGCAGCCAGCCAGTCATCTCTGTAGTGAATCTGGAAAAGAAAGGACATTTTAGAAAGTCTCCATGCAACTGTTTCTACGAGCAACTTCCAATCTTGCTTTATTCTGAAAAAAAGAAAAAAAAAATTTAAAAAGCACTGTTTGCAGTTTAATATGCCAGCTTCCAAGTATATTGTGGATGAAACACCACTTTTTACAGGAAATTCGAGCATTTCTCCTTATCCCATGACAGGGCAAACTCATAGTTTTCTGTGCAATAACATGAATTCTAGTTCTGAAGATGATAGTGTTTTCTTAAAACACAGATGTTTCTGGCTCATCAGTAATTTTGCGGTTTGTTTTTAGTAAACTATGTTTCCCCACCTTGGGAAATGGGTTCCCAAGCCTGAGTTCCCACGTTGCACCATCCCTGGGCTGGCTCTATCTCCTGTGATGCTCCAGGCACTTCGGTCAGAAGGAAGCACAAGGGGTTGTTGTGTCATTTCTGCCTTCCCTCCCCCTTAAATAACACCCTCAAGAGCGTGTGGCCCATAGGGCAGAACACCAGTTTCCAAGGGGAGTGCTCTAACAGGGATGAGAAGGTTGAACCAAACCAAAATTATTTCTGGAGTACTCTGCCCTAGGTGATCAGAGAAGTGCTGTTTTGTTCTGCATTCAAAACTTGGTCATTTCACTGTCTTTAAAAGAAAATACCTGGATTTTTCTCATAAAAATTCTGAAGAGCAACTTTAACTTCTGAGAAGCTCTGATCATCATCCAGAAAACAGGTGGTTCTGCCGTGCTGAAGGACTCCACACCAGACTGCCTTACACGTGATGCTCTGCAACGGACTATGAGCAACCAGGCTCCCCAGTGCCTACGGGTATTCAAAGCCTACGCCTGAGCTAGCACTTTTATCCTTATTTTCCTACTAGAGCAAGGGCAGAAGTTTAAGGATCCACACTAACCTCTCAGACTGCTTGTTCTGTAAGCACAAGTGGGGAAAAAGGTGTTACTCTTTACCCTGACCACAGCAGAAAGAAACCCTGTACCAGAGAGCATTTTTTGCTTTCTCCAACATCAAGTCCAAGCTAGACTGAAGTGGCCATCACCACCCTGTCAAGAGACACTTCTTTGACTGAAGCGCATCGGAATTCAGTCTACCTCTGCCCTGTACTTTCATAAACTTGTTGTCAGTCCAAGTCACATGCGAGTTCTTCCAGTGTCGTTCATGATTTCTGTCCTCAAGAAGCTAGGAGGATTGCTCAATGGCGTTGTACAACACTTCAAAAGTCTCCATGAGCTCACAACAGCCATCATTAATTAATCCTCATCTACAATTATCCAGCACCAACTCCCGAATGAAGCCAACCACCGGGGTGAGGAACACACACCACCACTTCAGTGTACAAGCGGTGAATGACACCCATTCCTCTAAAATGAAAAGGCATTAGGTAGTTGAATACATCCCCGAATATTAAGTTTATTGCAAAGCATTTAAGGCAAGCTTTTGTTCTACTTGACACTAGAGTTGTTCTAAATTACTTGACCGGGTCAAAGGCTGCAGCAAGGAAGAACCAGCCAAACTTGTACCAAGCTAAGCCCTACAAGAAAGGGAAAATGCAAGCGCCTATATTCACAGGGAAAGAAGGATTCTGGCTTTATTTAGTTACTTGACACCGCAACCCTAAAAGCACTCTTGGGCAAAGAACAGGAGTATCCCATTAATGTGACAGTCCACATATTTAAATGCTGAACACTCTTTACCCCAGTGAAGTTTGCTCTTCAGACACCTTGAACACGCCCCAGTTAAACCTCAAAGGAAAAACAGAAGTTGTGCCTAAAAATTCCAAATTGAGCTCACTGGCCAGAAACTGCCTCAGTTTCTTTACACAAATACCATTCTCTAGTGAGAAGTGGCATCTCCAAACAAGGAAGCTAAACAGAAGACTATTTATAACCCGCTCCATAGTAAAATGATTTACTTCAGGAATAAAAGCAAATAAATCATGTCATGCTATCTTAAGTTCAGGTTCAAACCAGGGGTTAGATATTATTCATGTTCTGCTAGAAGCACAAGACAACTGGAGCATTACAGAGCAGTCAAAGGGTAGCACGAGAAAATTCCCCGTGCCGGTCAGCCTCTGCCACTTCCTCCTGGCAAGGCCAAGTGACAAAAACCCATCCCCACCTCATACAAAATATTTACTAACAGATCTTTTGACCTGCAGCACAGCAAACATGACTCCTCCCACGTTCACATAGACAGGACTCCAGAATCTTGAGAGCACCTGAGGTTCAAAAGGCAGAGCTCATTTTCCATCCTTTCCCTGGCCATACACTGACGGTGCTGGGCTCACTCAGAAATCCTGTCTGGTAGCAAAATGGCTCAAGCAAAGCACAGATGAGCCCAGAGTAACGAGAGGATTCAGCTCACAACTGCAGGACATGTCAAACCTGGATGAGAAGCCAGGAACCTCATTTAGCTGTAAGCATAGCATGATACAGAAGGCCACCACTTGCAGCAAGAAAAAGCAATGGTTACCAAGTGAGAATATGTGGACAATCCATTTGGAGCACCAGTTTATCACGGTAACGAGCTCCAGTCTTTCCTTTTCCATCAAGCCTTGCTGCCCAAAGCCTAACATTATGCAGAACCCAGAGGACCATGTCCCTTCTTGAAGGGAAGGCTAAGGCAGCTGAAGGAGCTGCTATGAAAAGATGAATGACAACGAAAGAGGCAGTCCGAAATCACAAACAGCAAGAAGGATCCTTTGTAGCTTTTGACAGATAATTAAACTTTTGTGTTTAATTAGTACCTCCAGACACTGAACTCATTTCCTGTGACGTCTCCTTGATGGCACCAGCTAGGCCTCAGGCTTGGAGACAGGCATCTCAGCTTGAACTCAACAGACCTTGGCTCTGCACGACCATGCAGATGTAATGTGGAATCCTTCAATGAGGACACTTCTGCTTCCCACTGGGCAACTCACTCCAGGAAGAAGAGTTATTTAGCGTGCCAAAACCAGAAGGATACGCAGCATTCAGGAGTGTGGAGCTGGGCACAGGTCCCACGCACCTGTACTCCAGACATGGTCCTCTGCATCACTTGACATAACTGCGGCACAGCTGCCTCTTCTCAGCATGCTGCCAACACGCAGTGTTTCTCTTCAGCCTTCAAAGGCCACAGATATTCAGACAAATACCATCACACTGGACCCCCAAAGCCTCTTCCAGCTGTCAGTGAGAGAACAAGGCTACACCAACAGCTTGAAGCCTCACTAGATGTTTTTCCCCGTTACTTTTCAAAGCAAGGAGCAAATGAGAAGCTTGGTTCAGTTTCAGAGCAAAAACTAATGTCCCTGAAGGCAGCTTGTGAAGAGACGATATTTGCTACCTTAGAGTACACAACCAGGTCTTTAATCTCCTCTGGGGGACGGGGAAATCTGTGCCAGCCTGAACCAAGAGACACAATTTTCAACGCACAGCGCTTGAAAGTTCAGGGTATACCACAGATGCTTTTCGGTTCCCGGAGGAGGACGTCGTTTCTGCCGCAGCAGGGAAGATGACTCTACAAATCCATTCCTTCTTAGTTCTCTTGGGAAGCTGGTACACAGATAGTTTTTGGATCTTTTGTACTTCAGCTCATTATTATTTTTTTACCAGTTAGCGGCACAAAATTCTCGATAATACTTAAAAAAAGCTTGTCATCGTTAGGCTTGAGGCATTTACAGTCTTACCAAATTAAAGCACAGGAATCATATTAAAATTCCAGCCTAATGGACACTGCCCTACTCCGAAGTCTTCACACTGTCCAGCACAGCAAAAAAAAGGTGAGACGGCTCCCAACAGTGTTAAACAGTGGAACAAAACCTCAAGAGCAAACATGACGCTCCAGCACTCACGTGGAGCTTGAACAACGAGAACTTTGCTTACCAGTGCACAGAACGTGTAGTCCTCCAGAAACAAGTGCCTTATTTGAAAAGCAACCCACCAGTCCCAGATCAACGCACATTCAAGTGAGCATATTTTCAACCAAAGAGTTCCACACCCATACGGAAAAAATAAGGTCTTTGTAGACCATTTCTGATGTGCAGGAAAGCCTTTTCAGGAGACCTCAACACTGCCAAACAGTTGCTGTTCCAGATCAAATACATAGGCTCATAAAGGCTTGCCTTTCCTCTTAGGGGGCATCATTTTTCCGAATGAAAAAAGCATGCAAACTACCTCAGGGTAAACACCATGTTCTCCAGTTTCATTTCACAGCTCAGTATTTTGTTCTCCTCTCATACAGACCTTTAGCCAGAGCTATTAAAAGAAAACCTGGAACACTTAAAACAGTAAAAACAAACCCCAAAATATTAACACAGTTTCAACATTTCGAGAGGCACTAATATTTTTAGAGACTCCACAGGTAGTATCTTCAGCAGCTGGGGGGAAGACTAGCAAAAGCATCTCTACGTATGTAAAGCCTCACCTCAAACAAGTGAGCTCCCAAAGAAAAGCCTGCCTAATGGTTAAAACAATTGAATAGATGAGTTTGTAGCATGAAACACCCCTCTCCTTTTCTGCCAACGCATAAGGAACGGCTCTTTGGGAATAATAAAGATATCTGTATGACAATTCAGGAAGTCCAGCAGACTCCAGCTGCATGTTGCATGGAAGTAACCAGAAGGAGTGCGTCCCCACTTTGAAGTTCAGTCGGACAAGAACAGCTAGAACACATCACCTGCACCTCCACACGTACACTGCTCCGCTTGCTTTAGTTACAGAAAGCATTAACAGATACAGCTCAGAGGACAGCAGCAAAACACCTAAAGTGATGTCCTCCAAGAGCCAAAGAGGTGAAACGAAGAAGACGGCTCATCTAGCTTAACCTTCAGCTTGAAACAGCAGCCACAAGCAGCTGCCCGGGAGAGGGAATGAAGAGGGTAAGCGTATGTAACTTCTCCATGCACTCTTCCATCTCAAATGGTTTTTATTTCTGGGCCTTCCCAAGTCAGTTTGGGCTTCTGGGTCTTCATGAACACTCTGTGCAGCCTCTTTGTGTGCTCATAAGGTGCTTCTCTGAACTTGCCCAAATTTTTGTAGCCGCAACAGCCCTTGGCTAGTTCAACAAGTCTACTGTTCGCTGCCTGAAAAACAACACCCTACTGCTCCTTCTGAACCTGCCTCCTGTCAGCCCCATCTGATCCTCCCTGAATCTCATGGCAAGTGGACCATCCTCCCACATCCACCACCGATCACTTCATTCACCTGACCGAACCCACTGCCAACCCTCTAAAGTTAGCTAGATACAAATAGCCACTTCTTATCAGAAAGGAAAGAGTAAGAACCTAACTTTGATTGCATAGAATAAATAAGCAGCATTATGTGCCAACGAGCTGTGAATAAATAAGCAGTATTATTATTTGTTAATTAACAGTAGATATTAAAACTTATGCCTTGTGGGCAGCAGTGAAGCAGGAAGGACCCAGGCTATGCATTAAGGCTATCTGCTCTCCAAACATGGAAAGTAGCAGTATCAAATGGGGAAAATTCACACTTCGTGGGGTAGATTTTGCTGCCTTTTTGCCAAAAACAAATACTTATATTCCACACCTGGAGAAGAGCTGGGCAGAAAGCTGAATGTCTTAACAACTGCACTCGAAGTGAAGCTCCTGCTTGGACTTAGTAATTAGCAAATTCCTCCCCAAATACACCCCAAAGCTGCCATCTACATTCATTCTGCTCAGCTGAAGAAAGAGAGTCAGCTTTTATTCTGGGACTGTACTTGGGCACTGCTCAGAACAGTATTTATCGTCTGACACCTAAGGAAAAAAAAAATACTGCTGCTTGCAAAAACCATTTGACCTCTCCCTCTGAATTCCCTTCACTCATGATTAGCCCACACATTTCAAACGTACCAAGACTCCTGCAAGCAGGTCTAGACCTCAACTTTGCATTTACAAAAGCAGAATAGGAAACAAAACTTTCTGAGTTATCTAGCAGTTTGCCTAACTGCGATCGCCGCGTTTGTGAGCGTTTTGAATGTATCTAAACCATCGGCTTCTGCAAACTCCTAGGAGCCCAAGACTGCCAGCAAGCTGCCGAATCCCACATGTCCTCCCAAGGCGTAACAGGAAGCTGACATTTTGTTAACAGCAAAATATTGAAGACTTCAGAACTGATGCCAATGGTCTTTGTGAAGAAAGGGAACAGAACGGCACCTCAAATAAGACAAGGAGACTACAAAAATCGAGAGAAAACATGCAGGCAAGTTCAGATAGAGTCTACTCGCAACACATGAATATTGTGAAATTAGATTCTTTAAATCTTTTGACTCCTTCGGAAGAGAGTCCTGCTTACTCAAAATTTCACTATGCAAAGTTTTCACTAACTTCAGATATTCCTGACAAGAAGCTAGGCTACGTGTTTCCAGTGGCAAGCAATCATCGAACGCTCCATGGTTCCAGGACACCTCAGCCCGAGTGCACAGAGATGCTCTGGCCCTGCCAAGGATGCTGGCAAAGGTAACTGCAGTTCACCCTTCTGATACTGCCTCTGCTCCCAAAACCCTGACCTGTCTGATACAGCCTCCAAAGCTTGAAACTCAAACTGGGAAAGCCCACCCAAGCAGTACTGTACTTTTCACCTCCAGATGATTTAACCTTTTCCCCCCCCCACCAGCTGCAGATACTGTGCAAGAAACAGTAGCCTGGAAGAAAGATAGCACGTGGCTCTGGGAAAAACAAGCACACATCTTAATGTGAAACATCTGCTTTTTACTCTTTTCTAGCGCATAGCAAAGAGAGCTTCCCCTTTGGCTTCCCCTGAACCAAGAGCAGAGGGGACCCAACAAAACTCTCCTTCAGAGAGGACTGAAACAGAGCATCCACCATGATTAAACACCAAGCTCTGATAAATATTTAAAAGTGGGATTTTGAACTCTCGCTATCTTATCAAAAGAGGCTTTAAGGAACACTCTGACCGCAACCTTTCTTAAGTGCCTCTACACAGCACTCACTCACCTTCCATCTTCCACCAAAACAGTACCTAGATCACACACTGCCCATTACTGTTATCACAGTGCACTTTGCTCATATTTTGGACTTCTTTTTTCCTCTTTTCCAAGCATCCCTTTATGGGTTACTTGAGTCACACAGCTGATACTCTTCTAGCATTTGCACAAGAACTGTTTCTGCTCCCAGTCCCTCAGGAGAGATTTACCTCTCTTCCCAAAGTCTAAAAGAAGTCATCCCAAACGGCATTTGTCTTATTAGACATGGTCAAGTTCACACTCCCAGGTCTCAATTCCAGCCTGGATCATGCAGTAATATACTTTAAAAAAAAAAAAAATCCTATCTAGTGCATGTGGCTTTCTTGCAAGATCCCTTTGATTTGCATCTGAAGACGAGTTTCTTCAGTTCTTCGTACGCTTTTGAAGAAAGCTGTTAGAGCACTCACCTCTCCCAGTCTTTGTAGCAAAGATGAGTTGCTTGACATTCCCCCACTTCCTACACTGGTTTACTAAATCATTAACAGACTCCTAATTTAACGCTCCTTAGAATAGTTGCCTGCTCAGCTGATACTCCTCCTCAAGCCTAAGTATGAGCCAGTAACCCAAATGCAGCTATTTGGGATCTGTTTTCCCCACTCCACAGGTTCAGAAAGCTTGCCAGCCACTCAGGTGACACCACTGGCCCTCTAAAGAGAGGAGGTGACACTTTCCAAGAAAAGCCCACTCATCCCCATTCATCAAGGCCTCTGCTGCTTTCCTCAAGACTTTTCATAGACTTCAGGTTCTTTGCAGCTTCTGCTTATCCCTCCTGGTTCTCCTCCTCCATGTGTGATCCCCATTTAGGAGTTACTGACAATCCACATGTGCCCTAAAAGTTGGGAAGATGCTTGCAGTTTGGAACTTGCACCAGAATGAAAAAGACCTTTGAAGGAAAACCCAAGTGTGTTCTCCCCATAAGGTGGAGAAACCAAAGAGCTGCAGCAACCCCCAGAAGGAATTCTTGTCGCTTTCTCCCCTGCCTGTGCTTATCAGACCCATTCGTGAACAAGCCTAATTCATGAGAAAACCAACCCAACAATACCTGGAGAGCGTTGTGCCAGGTTAGAGGGTTAGGGCAGCTCAGGAACAGGTTTGACGAGCACCAGCAGCAGTACATGGGAAAGGCAGGACCAAAACCTCCCCGTTTTGGCACAGCAGTTACCACCACAGCCTTGCTAGCTTTTAACACTCCACAACAGGACATTTCAATACCAAGCAAGGCAGCGAAACATCAAGTTTTGTGTTTAGGTACAAAACTACACCAACAGCTCCTCAAACGTGCCAAAAAGACTACCAGTTTAATAGTCCAATTTCTGATTAAAGCTTGATTTTTAGCAGGCATGGGTCAGCAACCTAAGAAACTGAAAAGCAATCCACAGCCTATGAGCCATGATATGAACATGAGCAGAACAGCACCGGGGAAGCGTTGCGATCATCACTATATATACTTCATGTAATTAGTATGACACAGAGCAGGACATTAATATGTGCATGCTTCACTCATTGCTGTCCCTGCTCCATTCTGGGCTATCAGCCGATCACCACCTCCAGGGAACACCCGGCTGCCTCTGGTCCTGATCCCACACTAAGAAAGCTGAAGAGAAGCATTATGAACACCTCCTCCCACTTTCTGCCTAAAAGGGTGGAATTTCAGTAATTTTTTTCCCTTTTAAAGGGACCAAGAACTTCACATTCAATTACTTTCTTCATCCTTTATTTCTAATTTTCATTTGCCTGGTTTCAGTTTCTACCTATCCCACCTTGAAACCATTTTACAGATAAACCACTGTACGGTGTATGGTGAATCTCCTTTGACTGTGTACAGCTCGGGAGGCCTCTAAGTATGGACAGTATGGTGAGAAACAGCTCAAGATATCCCCCCTGTAAGTATCCATAAGCCGCCTTCCAGAGCTCTTTAGAAATCTTGCCACCTCACGCTGCCCCAATATTCCAGAATGGCAGGGGCTCATAAAGTTGAAATCATTGAAACAAGAAACGCCCTCCTGGTATTTGTCTCCGTCCACTACAATCGCAGATGCTACAGGGAACCCTAAGCTTCTGCAGTCCGCTCCAGCATCCACAGCCGCTGGATTACAGATGTTGGTATGGACAGGTCTGCCCAGTCCTGCTAGCATTTGTTTTATGGACCTGCTGACCACGGGTTTGTCTAACTGCTTTTTGACTGTATCTAAACCATCAGCTTCCACAAACTCCTAGAACAAAGTCCAGAAGTTTAAAAAGCAGACAAAGAAATGCTTCTAATCCTAAGCATCTCAGACATTTTAGACTCCCCAGGATAGGGACCTGCCCCACTGCCTTCAACTCAACTGCCCTTCTCTGTATGTTTTCCAACTCTGCTGAAGACGCAATGACCAGAAACTCATAGCATGATAGATACAGTCACACACTCACCTATTGAAATTCACTCAACATATTACTCAGCGACCCTATGCCTTAATCAGACTAATACTTCAGCCCTCCAAAAAATAAAACAACATGTACTACCTGTAGCAAGCAAGAGACCTGCCTGCCAGCAATAACCAAATCAATGCCAGGGAGATGAATCCCAACGGTCCCAAGCCATGCCCATGTCAAAGAATAAGGGTTTTGCCCACTCACCTGCAAGTGAGTTTCTTTCACAAGCCAAAAACCCACACCACTCACGGCACTCCTGAACACCAGCAAGCACGGCAGACACTTGAAAAGCCTGTTCGACTTCCTAGCAACAACTTTTCCCATTCCGCTGGCACTGTGCTACCAACTTCAGAGAAGTTTGGTGGTTTTCAAGGATGGCAGAAGAGCTCCAGAATGCTGATTACATGCTGAAAGCATCATCTTCTTTATGCTCTTAGGAAGAATTATGTATTTAATTAGAAGCAGCCTTAACGAAAAGCTGCTAAAGTTGAACACGGAGGATAAGTCTCACTTCACCCAAGGGGGCAAACCCACGCACTAAAGCAGATGCCAGAACCATTCACCTCTGTGCATCGTCTCACACGCACTAAAAACTTCTCCCAGAAGCTGGAGTAAAGCGCTATTTCGTACAGATCAACTTACCCTTACCTCGAAGGCAAACATTACCCTTCACACAGTTAGGAAACTGCATCTGCACAAAGCCACTCCGACTCAACTTCCGCTTTCAATCCCTGATCTTCAGTGCAGCCGTCAATTAGAAGCGTTCATTACCAAGTAAACTGCTCTACGCACTGAGTGGCATCTGTCTTCTTTGAAGCCTTCATACCCACCGGTGAGGATCACTTTGTACCGGTAGATAACTCGTAGACCTTTCGAACCGCATCCAGGTATGCAGTTCATCACTGCCAGCAGCAGCACTGGAAGCGTCAGCCAAAGATCCAACACAAAAAGCATTTCAGTGTCACCAAGCCTCACAGCTCCGTCCACCACAGAAAAGCAGCCTTCACGTTCTGATACCGATACAAGCAGAAGGCGTCCTTCTAACACAAGGTCATACCAAGCTTGCTAGAAGACTAAATTTAGCCACCTGTGCCTCAGGCAAGTCTGTTAGTTATGGGAAGCTCAGATACTGGTGTTGAGCACTGGTCCAAGGGTAAATCCCTTGGAAGACTTGACTCCATTTAATTGCAAAAGATCTTTAAGCTATTGAAGGGGAGCTCAATCTCAATTCGTCAAAGAGGAGATGTATTTCAATACCACACAAAACCGGCACGAGGACACTGCGATACTGTTTTAAGGCTCGTTTGCTCAAGCGGCATAAACTATTGCTACGTTCAATGTCAGAGTCGATAAGAGAGAAGCTCAAGAAGATTTAACAGATGGGGCTTCAGCACAAGCATATTTTAGAACACCTTCTTAGCAAGCATATTTCCTACTCTAACATGCCTCACACTACATTTATAACACGCTATAGAAGAGCGGATCAATGAGAACACAGGGATTATTCCAAGCTTTTGTAAATGTTAGCGGAGACTGATTGAACAGTTTGTGAAGACAAACCCCAGTTTACCAAAAGGTGTCACAGCAAACAGCTTTGTCAAACACTTAATAATTTTCCAAGCCAAAAAGATGGTGATGACTCAGATTCTTCAGCTGTGTTGGGTCTTTGGATCAGTATCAGCCACAAGCCCACAGAACCACCACAGCACTCAACTGAGGTTTGACATCCAAGATCACTGCAAACCTTCAATAGAATCTACCCATAGAAAAAACACAATATAAATAAATTGGTTCCAAGACGCCGTTGGGGAATATCTACATGATCTGCCTCGGCCCTGCAGGCCTTCAGAGACCCCAAAGAACCTGTTCTGGTGCAAGCAACCCAAATAGGAGTATTAGCTCAATTACACCAACAAAACCAGGATTACTAAGATGACTGCACCAAGTCCATCTGAGCGCAAGGTTTCTTGCACTAGGTGTTGAGTATATGTGGTCCAGGCAGACCCCCATAAGTCACACTCCATCCCCTCAAGTCTCTGCAGCCAGATGGTACCACAGAAGGCTGCCTGAACATCTCACAGTCACGCTGCATATGGCTGTGACACGCGACTGCGACACATCTGAACCTGCCCTTGCAGCATCCCCAGCCAGGAGGACGTTGAGACCCCCAAGCCCTCCAGCCTATCTGCCATGAGCCAAAACCCTGAGCTATCGCCACAGTGGCCAACAAGTTACCCCCAACACCCTGCCTTCCGTCACGTTGTCTCCTCAACGTCGAAGCACTCTGTCTTCTGCGGGGATCAGAAAGAACAGAACAAGTGGTTGCAAAACGCCATGCTCCCAGTCGTAGATCCTGACGAGTGAAGGAACACTGGCATGCACAGTAACTACCAACATTTAGACATGATAGAAACCACCGAGTACCAGTGCTGTATCCAGTAAATCCAGACATAAACAAAGCACTGTGTATTGGTTTGGAGCCTAATACCAGTTTTGGATCTTAACCACTGAGTAATATAAATTTCCGCAGAGGTATTCTTCCCACAGAAGTGGAGCACAGCCTAACTATGATTTACCATCACTGGTGTTGCATCTATCACCAGTAAAACTGAAGCCTTAGCGCTGCCAACACTGCACAGAGCTTTTTCACAATTAGAAACCTGTCAAAACCTTTCCAAACCGAGGACAGCTGGGAAGCAGTATCAGATGCTGAAGTGGCTGCAGGCCTGATCTCAGCTGCAGGATGATCATCCAGAGAACCAAAGATGTCCAAACTGTCTGACCCGGCACTGACGCTAAGCCAACCAAGGCAGTCTGTGGCTAGCAAAATGGGACTGCAACCAGAGAGCAAGCACTTCTCAGGGTGGGTAAGAACCTCACTACCTGGTGGATGCACACATAGCACGTATTTTGGAAATGTTTATTTTCATCTAAGAAGCTACTCAATGCATGCGTGGCCACAGCCCCTCCCTCCCAGCGCAAGCCGGTGTGTTGTTACCTGCTACCACAGCCCTGCCAAAAAGCGACAGCCAGAACGAATCTTCACGAGCCTCCTAAAGGTGATACCTTTGAAGTCTGACTTGGACTTGAAGAGAGACAACTACAAAGTATGTGGTCTCTGCTTCATTAAAATAAGATGTTACAGTTTCTTAAGTTTCATTTGTTCATTGAAACTTGCTCTTTTAAGATCCAGGAAACAAAGAAACTAGCCTTGCACCTTACAAAAGATGACAGTTACCAGGTACCTAAGGACAGCCAGACTAGCCAAAACGGGCTTCCTACAGGACTTACAATTAAGACACTTGTATCAAACTTCAAAAAAGTTGAATTGTTTCCTAACACTGCCAGAACTGGCACTGTCAATGGAACAACATTCTGAGACGTATTTTAGAGGACTTCCTCTCATGTGTTTTTAACAGACCTAAATAAGCAGAAGTCAGATCTACAAGGAATTTTGAGTCACAAGGAATGAAAGCTTGAAGATCCAGTAAGTCTGAGATGCTTGAGACTGCTACTTTTCAGAAACCCACCTGAAAAATTTTGTCCAAGAGTAGTAATAACTCAATTCATGTGTCTCCCCTTGCTACGCGGAAGACTAACCGCACGCAAACAGATTTCCTTCAAATTAATTTTTCCTGTAGTGTGCTTTCCATTAACACGAAGGAAGAAAAACGACCACGTCCAAACCTGCCCTCTGATTTATAACTCAGAAGCGAACGTGCAGCAGCTAGCAAAGGAACACTGAGCTTGGTTTGTTGTTTCTACAAACAAGATGTTACCCTAACTACAGGTGCAACAAAGCTAAGTATTTAAGAAAAAAAAAAAAAAAAAACCACATGCAGATTTCACCCTCCTAAGCACACAAGATTTTCTGTTACATTAGACGAGTTAAATTATGAACTGAGCTCCACAGCAAATCGCCAAGATAGAGGTGATCATCTTTCCCAGCATAAAATAAATACCTTCAAGGAACACATCCTTCAGACTGGTTTGCTTCACAGAGTTCAAGCAGCTTTCTCCAACAACTTAATTAACCTAGCTTTAGCACAGAAGTACAGGGATTCCTTGTGGATTGGAAAAAAAACAAATAGCTCTATGGAAAGCAGGTATTCCAGCATTTTCTTAGCATCACCATGAACTGCATGAACGCATGAAGCTTTATCAATAGGCATTAAAACATGTATACGGGACAGCATCTACTCAGGACATTTAATAGATGATGTGGCCTCTTCTAACATACCATGTGCAATATGGCCAGCTCATCTCAGAAGACTACAGAAATGCGACAGCTTCATTAAAATCGACAGCAGATTCAGGATGGCAAAGAAACCTTCACTTCTTTGTAAACAGCTGCAGTTTTCCCAGCCCAGAGGAATGTCATAACGTAATCAGAAAGAAAAAAAAAGGAGCAGGATAGCAGAGGCAGACAGGAAAACAGTTTTCCCATCTCACCACTGAATATCCCCAATTCCTGCATTAAATGCTAGGAGTAGCAAATCCAAACTAGTCAATTGTCTTCCACACAGCAGAAACTGTCAGGCTAATCTTCAGAGGAGAATTGCTGTCAACTCTTCAGGCTATTAAGTTATTATCCGGAAGAGATTTGCTCACAGATGAGCAAGCCAAAACAGAAGATTCAGACAGGTGAGAGACACCTATCCATTTCGGAAGATGAGCTGCTCTAAATAGATCTTACAGGAAGGAGTAACATATGAAAAGCAGGAGAAAATGGTGGTAATCTCACACTGATTGCATTTCATCGTTGGTTTTGCCAACTTCTAGAAATAAGACATCTTTTAAAAGGTAGGCAGCCTCTGATGAGCCAGAAATCAAACAGGCATTTTAGCAAGGAGTTAAAACACCTCTTCCCTTCACAAAAAAGAAAGGTCTAAGGGGATTTAACGTGGAATACAGTGATGCAGCACGCACAACAAGTCTGAGATTTTACCTCTCCACAGAATGGTTTGGGTTGGAAGGGACCTTCAAAGCTCATCTAGACCAACCCCCCTGTCATGGGCAGGGACATCTTTTACAATATCAGGTTGCTCAAAGCCCTGTCCAATCTGACTTTGAACGCTCCCAGCACATACATCCACAGCTTCTCTGGATGACTTGTTCCAGTGTCTCACCACTCTCATCACAAAAAGTTTCTTATGGCCAATCCAAACCTACCCCCTTTCAGCTAAAAGCTGCTGCACCTTGCCCTGTCATGGCAGGCCCTGGTAAAAAGCAGCCTCTCCATCTTTCCTATAAGCCCCCTTTATACACTATAAGTTTGCAAGAAGATCTCCGCAGAGCTTTCTCTTCTCCAGGCTGCACAGCCCCAACTCTCAGCCTCTCTCCACAGCAGAGGTGTTCCAGCCCTCTCACCACTTTCATGGCCTTCTCTGGACTCATTCCAACAGGCCCGTGTCTTGCACTGAGGACCCCAGAGCTGGATGCAGTGCTTCATGTGGGGTCTCACAAGAGCAGAGTAGAGGTGGAGAGTCACCTCCTTCAAGATGATTCCTTTACATCCCGCAGACCGTGCTTCCCACACTGGTGGTTCTGCCACTGCAGATTGAAGCCTTCAGTTGTTTCAGCTCTCTGCAGGTCAAGGTGACCACTGCCATAATTTCATCAAAACCAGGAACTTTGCAGGACTTCAAAGGGTGTATCGTCAGTGACTTGTTTGTGCAGGGACATACTACTAAATAAGGTCAGGAAGGAACTGCTGCCCACGGTCCGCAAAGGTACAGCTAGCATATGATGGAGGGAAGTTTCTGGAGGCAAAATTCAGGCTGAGAATAGGAAGGCAATGACCAAGAGGCGTGTGACAGCATCTCAAAGAATTGCTCCCACACTCAGGCTCAGATTCATTAGGAATTGAGGAGATTTTTGGATAACTGGAAGCCTTTACAATGAGGACTGAATTAACCAACATAGCACCCGGACACTGGCACTTGCAATCAAGATCGAAGGCACCTCTGACACTTCAGAAGAGCAGAGAAAGTCAGCAGATACAGAGGAGCACATATCTGAGAATGATGCAGCTTTTAGGGGAAAGAAGCTGATTCATAAGAACTTCACCTCCTCAAAAACCCCTACAGATGGGACAAGAATTAGCCATGTGAAAAACAGAAGCTAGAAAAATCAACACAGTACAAGTTAAATAGGACGCAAAGACGAAACCAAGTCACAAATGAATTTCTACACAAATGCTGGAAGTCTAGAAGTGAGATGGAGAAACTCAAAAGCCTGTTTTTAAACTGATAACGTGGATGTAGCAGGTTCATTCAAAACACGGTGGTGGGCAGACAAGTCAAGGGGACATTGAAAGTATAGGAGGACCAAGCAAGCTTTTAAAGGACCTAAGATTTCTAACATACACCACCATTCGAGCAATCTAAGTTTACTGTGTCAGCAAGAAACACCATGTAAATCAGAATCCAAACCTTAAACCAGAAAAGCACTGTCCCAGCCACCCAAGCAGCAACAGCAGCTGTCACGCTGTCACCAGGGGGTTGGACAAGCAGGAAATGTGGCATTCAGTAGAGACCTCAAATGTCTCCGCGTAAACTGCGCAAGTGTCAGGTCAATATATAAGGTCAAGATTAAGTTTTTAAATAGCATAACGTGACTCCTCCCCAGCAGCGATGAGAGAGGTGGCAGTTCCGGCCTCCACCTTGCATGGCGGCTGGAGTATTGGTGTGAGCCCCCAGCGTGCGATCTGACCATGCCGTAGAAGGAACGAAAGCCAACCCAGCCAGCACCGCAAGGGTAAGTGTTCAAGAAGCAAACTAAATACAAAGTAGTAAGATTTCATTATTAAAAAAAAAGAGAAAGAAGTCCCATGATTTATTACGGGGTTAAATAATTATTAGACAATGTCTCCCAAAAGTTGAAATTATATTTTACACTCAGTGTGCTGAGCTTGGCCACCTCCACTCTCACTGCTTGACCCCAGTCAGGCAAGCCAAGCAAATAAGGCTTCGGGTGGCAAAAGGACCACTCAGAAGTCAAGGCAACAGCAACAACCTCACTTTACATACAAAGTCACCTAGGAGGAGGACGGGGAAGTCCCCCATATAGTTTCTTGGTTAAAGCTGAAACCAGAGTACCTGAAAGCCACTTTCACCAGCTCTCTCAGAACGATTCAGAGGCATCTGAGCAACTGCAAACCAGGCAGCTGCGATGGGCAAATGAGAATTGTCCTAAAGCACGGACTAAATGAACACAGGGCTAATTATATTTTATAAAATGAAGTCATGTCTCAGGATTCAGCTGGAGGTTGGTGGGGTTTTCTTTTCTTTCTTCTCCCTTTTGCAGGAGACAGAGCATGTGAACAAGGAAAAGGCTGCCGATACACTTCATTGAAAAAAACCAAGCATACTACATGACAAGATCCTTCAAAGTTCTTTGGAGAACAAAATTCTGTAAGATAAAAGAAAAAATCCTTCACATACGTAAATAACCGGTTAAAAAAAAAGATAAGGAAGGGGGAAGAAAGGCATCACTGATCAGTTTTGTAGTGGAGAAGACTCGCCAAAGGATTCTGCTCTGCTCAACTACATTGAGCTGTGCAAGAGAAGGCAGCACTGAGATGACAACATTTACTACTCTGAATAATTCAATGTGATCAGTAAATAAGAGCAGTGACTCTAAGGAATTGCAGTAAAATCTCATGATGCGAGTGGGTGATACAACCAAAAGCGCAGCACATCAGGAACTGCCACCCTAACTTCAACTTAAAAAAAATACGAAAGCCTGGACTCAAGCCAAGACTGGGGAACAGGATATCAGGGCTACAGCAGTGTATTCCACAAAAAAAAACCCAAAAACATACCTCTAGTTCTTTGATCACTAACGAATGAGCAGAATGCCTGCAATTACACAGAAAATCATACAGAACGAAATACAAATCCAGAGTGCAGTGTTTTCTAAAGAGGCACCCGCAACATTAATATCACCCACTGATCTCATCAGCACCTCTGCCAACCTCCCCGACTCACTCGTGCCGCTCCTCCTGCCATCCCCATCTCCAGGGAGCTGGAGCAGAGCTGGCAATGACATGAAGAGCGACGAGAAGAGACACAGAAAGGGAACTCCAAACAGATGAGGATAAGTCAGCCTAACCAAGAGACTGCCAGGAATGGAAAAAGTAGTTTCCCAAAATTGTGAATGTCATGGAAAAAGCAAAGAAGTAATTTGTTCCAAATTTGTTTCTTCCTGGTTTTTTTGGACACCCCCATTTCTTGTTTTCTGTCTCTTCCTCATCCATAGACCATGTAACAAGCAGCCTACACACTTACTGCACAGCGCAAGGCAGTGAGTACCACAGTGGTTCAAGGCGAGTGGACAAGCCTGTGTCAGAGAAGTGTGAAGGTTACTAAAGTCAAACACCTGGCTCAGGGAGGTCATAAACTGCTGGAGAGGGAAAAACAGAGCACCATTTCCACAGATTAGATCTGCTGTATTTAAGTACTCCTCCCCTCCCCAGGCATCTGCTACTGGTTACTAGCGAGCAGGATACCGGGCCAGATGGATTCCTGGTCTCATCTGGTAGCACTTTTTAAAGCATTATAAGGATTTCATCTGTTAACCTGAAAAAAATGCAACAGCTGATTGCTTCAGAAGAGCTGAAAATGACTTTATAAAGCCATGACAAAGTGAGCAATCTCAGTGCAAGGAAGGCAGCAAGCAGCTGTGGACTGGGCTGCCCTTCGGATCTCGCCCGGCTCGTAACGGCCCTCGCAGTGGGGCTCTGTGAACCTGCCTGCTTGGTCGCTCCCCACCAGAACACATTCCGTCAGCGACTCCACGATAGGAAGTCAAATTGTCATCGATACAGAGAACTGGAACAGCATAAAAACTCCTACGGAAGAGTAACAGACAGACTGGAAAAGGCAAGGTCATACACTTCAGACTTCACAAAAAACGGTACTATGAACTGGAAAGCTCTTTAATCCAAAGAAAAAGAGAGAGACACAAGGTATTAGCTTGTCACCGTGACCTGTGAGCCATCAGCCCGATTCAGACATGAAGGATACTGGCACAAAGAAATTACCTGCGACACCACACAGCATCCCAGAGACCTCCCCCGCCCTTCTGTGCCCTGCTCCGGTCAGGGGCGTTCAGGGATTAGCTTTAAGCAAACACCTGCATGGAAGAGATCGACCAAGAACCTGGAAAAGAGCAAATGCAAGGTTGGCGCACGTGGTTTGAAAATAAGAAGCCAAGAGTTGAGTGCTTTCTGAAATCACTAAAGGACAGAAGCGCTGGTTTTGTAAGAGGCAACACAGATCAGTATGTACCAGCCACAAATAAACTGACTGCAAATCTGGAGCAAGTTTCCAAGAGAAGAGCTTTCCACAAGAAAAAAAACACACCAAGAAGCCCAGGTTGGCCTAAACCAGCAAGGACTTTAGGCCAGCAGAAAATACGCCGCTGCAGACTTGCGGAGTAAAGCGGAGAGCTGCGCCTCATCTTCCTCGCAGCCCAACAGCTCTTAAAAAAAATACAAAAGGTACCAGCGGGACACTTTGCAGAGTCCAGAAAAAGCCATTTCAGGGCATGCAATGTTTGAAGAAACACTTGTGTCTAAACAAAGTTTAGGTAGTGATGCAAGGCATTAGTGTAAAACCCTGGCTTTATCACAGAATCACAGAATCACAGAATAGTAGGGGTTGGAAGGGACCTCTGTGGGTCATCTAGTCCAACCCCCCTGCTGAAGCAGGGTCACCTACAGCAGGCTGCAAAGGACCCCGTCCAGGCGGGTCTTGAATATCTCCAGAGAAGGAGACTCCACAACCTCCCTGGGCAGCCTGTTCCAGTACTCCGTCACCCTCAGAGGGAAGAAGTTCCTCCTCATGTTCAGACGGAACTTCCTGTGCCTCAGTTTGTGCCCATTGCCCCTTGTCCTGTCACTGGGCACCACTGAAAAGAGCTTGGCCCCATCCTCCTGACACCCACCCTTCAGATATTTGTAGGCATTTATATCAAACAGACAGTCTAAAATTTCATTAGAGTTAGCAATATATTTGCCAAAAGGTTGTGATATCAGCTGTACCGGGGGACAGGCAGCAGGAACTTCAGTATCGAGAAGAGCGATTTGCCTGGCCTGTGCTCACCACGATCCTCCATGCTTTCTAAGTACATAGTCTTTTTCACTACGAATTATTTTTTTCTACACACCATGACATTTAAATTCCTCTCTCATCTGGTCGCACCTTGGTGGCAGTCACCTTCTCCATACAAGAACTCCTGCTGACATTTATCACTGGCAGCATCTCCAGCTCGTCCCTGACTCAAAGAGCTCTAGTGTCAGCCCCGCTTCACATGGAGAAGACCACTCCGTGCATCTCTCTACGAAAGCAACATAATAAAACGCGAATTCTCGCACCAGTAACGTTTCACCACACAGGCAACACTCCCAAAACTTCAGCGACCGGCAGCCAGCGAGGAATCCTCCACAGCCTGAAGAAAGCAACCTCCCCAAACTCGTAACTCAAAGGTGCTCTTTGTATTTTTTCGGAATGTGTCTGCGGGAAAGCACCGCTAATATTTGATAAGAGCTCCTCGAGGGGAGCAAAGCTCGCGCTTCTCAGCTCGCCCGTCACTCCCGGCAGCGGGCTGGCAGAGCCCGCGTTACCGAGGCGGCATTACCCCGCAGAGAAGACGGTTTATCGGGGTGAGTTGCAGCCAGGAGCTGGGGAGCCCAGAGAAGGACAAGGCAAGTCCTGCAGGACTCGGGGAGTGGCAGCACAAGCCGGTTACACAGATGTATGAGGTCACTGATAAGAAAAAAAATAAATCAAGCCTGAGCTCCCACCCACGACAGCGTGACTCCAGCCAGGGCAGCCGTACCGAGCCGCGGAAGGCGGGACACCCCGCACGGCGCCGGGAGCTGCCACCGACCGGCCGCGGGCTGGGACCGGGCGGCCGCTTACGGCTACGCGCCCTCGGCGCTTTGTTCCCCCAGACCCGGGCACAGGGCCTGGGAGCGGCCCCTCCTCCGGCCGATGCCCTGCCCGCGCTCCCCGCACCGGCGCGGCGAGCCGGGACCGCCAACCGGCGCCCCGTCCCCATCGACCGGCTCCCGACCGACCGCGGCCACCTGGAGAGCCGCTCCGGGCCCACCGCCCCCTCTCCGCGCCGGTTCCCCTCGCCGCCCCCCCCCCCCGGGCGGCTCGGCCCGAGCAACGGAGCTCGGCCCCGGGAAGGCGACCGGGCCGCGCCGCGGAGAGAAGCGACGCCCCTTCCCCGTCGCCGCCCAGGCCCCGCAGAGACGGCGGTCCCGCCGCCCCCCGCACCTGGCTCCGGCGGCGCTGGGCTCCCGGGGCCGGGCCGGGCCCCGCCGCCGCCGCTCTCCCCGCGCCCCGCCGCGGCTCCTCCCTCCGTCGCGCTCGACGGGGAGGGCCCCGACCCGGAAGCGCTCCCCCCTTCGCCCCGCCCCGCGGCCAGCGCCGCCCTATGGCAGCAGCGCTCCCGCCTCGCCCGCGACCGCTTCCGGGACGCCGCGGCGGCGGGCTCGCCCTAGCAACCGCGTTCCGTTGCTAGGCGGAAGCAGCGCCGGGGCCGCGGCGGCGGGGGGAAGCGGGAGGGAGCGGAGCGGAGCGGGCCCCACCGGGGCGGAGCGGGCAGGGCCGGCCCGCGGCTCAGCACCCCGCCGCGCCGCACCCCCGGCTCCTCCCGCTTCTGGGAAAAATCGGAATTCACGGGTTTTTTTGACAAATCGCCCGGAGAATCCGGTAAGATCCGGACTTCGGGCATTCAAACTGTAGGTTTTCCTCGCTACCCCGTATTCCCGAGGCTGGGCTTGTCAATTTTCCCTCGGTGCCATAATTAAGCAGAAAATAAATCCCAGTTTTAGTAAAACTTGCTAATATTTCGCTTTACCTTTTGGGCTTGCTCCTTCTTTTCATAGATACGTGCAGTCTGCCGGCTCAGCTACAATATCACACCTGTGATATTCGTATCACAAACCGACTGTCTCGATGCCGACAGCCTGCCCTGGCATCACCGTGTCCCGCGCCGCCCCGAGCCTTCGATCCGGGCTGAGCTCACTCGGCACTTCTTGTCCCTTCTATCGCTAATGAAATAAAATAAAAACACCAGCGTCACCCCGTCTCTGATAAAAGGAAGCAGCGCTGGGGATGGAGCACTTTTGCAGCGGTAAGGTTCGGTGCTCCTGGTTTTTAAGCACTGTAAGGAGAAACTGGTAGGGATTCACCAAAGCAGCCGCTGCCATGGCAGGGCAGGATGGGCATGCCCAGGGTGGCATCACCCATCCCCAGGGTGGCATCACCCATCCCCAGACGGCATCACCCATCCCCATGTTGTATCACCCATCCCCAGAGGGCTCCGCGGCAGCCACAGCCATGTCTGCATTTCGAAGCACGCTTCGCCGTTCCGATAGAAATTGTACCATCATCTGAGTTTTCCCCGTTTCTCCTCGGAACCATCCGGGAGTTCCCAAGGAGCACCTTAATTGCGAAACATTGCTTATCATTAAACAATCCAACTCTGAGAAACTCTTTTGGGAAGTTACAGCGAACATGCGGATTCTCGTTAGCCCTGTGATAATCCCCTGGGAGCTCATCAGAAGACCGGCCCGCGTGTCGAAAGCCGTACAGGGGTGAAGGCCACTCGCAGCGGACCCAAAAGATGTCTCGGGTGGGCGAGGGCCACCCCACTGGCGGTTTTACCGGCTGACGCTCAGCTCCGCATCCTCGACCGAGACAGGTGAGACACCGGCCCGATTCCCGAGCGCTTTATTACCGACAGAAAGGAAGCGTCCTGCTTTGATTCTTCAAATGGCTGCAGCGTCTCGAGTCAGATGAAGCGGCGCGCAGCTGGCTGGAGCTGGTGGGCAGGACAATACCCCTTTGTACGGGAAGGACAATGAAGCTCCTGTCCAGGATCTGGCACGGGGGGGCACCACCCCGGCACAAGTGCCAGAGCAGCGTGGGCTGCGGGCACCTCGCAGGGCACAAGCGCAAAGAGACCTCGTGTCCTTCTGGGTAACGCTGGCCGTGAGCGTGCAAAGAGAAAAATAACAAAAGTCGGAGGAAAAACAAAGATTAAAGGAGCATTTTTTGGCAGGAACGTGAGAGCACAGGAGCAACCATGTAGAGTGAGAAGCTACCAGGGTCTCGTCCTTGTGTCCTGGTGGAAACAGCCCCTGTTATCATTCAACCCACAGCAGGAATGGACATGAACGGGCTTGGCATTTACCAAAATTACCAGTGCTCATGTGCGAGAGGCCGTCCTGCGCAATTCCCTCAGCATAAGCAAGCAGCATCTGAACCCCAAACGGCAGCATCTGCAGCAGCTCTGTCACAGGAAGCTTTATTTCAAGGAGTGGGAAGTCAAAAAGCCAGCGATATTAAGCGGCCATCAGACATGCCACGGTGCAGCAGAGTCTGGTGACAGCTTTTTTCGTCAGGAAAAGCCCTGAAGGTCAGAGACAGAGCTGAAAGCCCCCGATCTGGGAGTTGAGGTCCCCGAGGCTTTGCGTTGGATTTACCACAGTGGGGTGAGAGGGCAGCAGCCCAACAGCTGACAGCCCTTTCCCCCCTCCCTCCCCTCCGTCTGCATCCCCGCTGCGGGGACATCTGCTCTCCCCGCCGAGCAGCTGCCGGGGAGACGGAGCAGACCCTGCCCGCCCAGCCTAGCCAGAGCCAACAGAACGGCGTGGCCTGGCCTGTTTCGGGCACTCGGGGAGGAGGACTCTGCCAGAAAAAGCTTGAAAATGCTCCGGAGCAGCAGGACTTTGCGATTATCCCACAGTACTTGAAGAGAGAAAAGCAAATAACCCCCCATGGCTTAGGCTGTGGGGATGGAAAATGATGGGGTCCATCCCACCACTCTCTCTTCCCCAGACAAAGATAATCTTGCGCTCCAAGATTGAGAATTCAACACATTAGACCCTTAGGATTTCATATCTTCAAAACACTGCTGTCTCCTCTCCAAAATACCCTGTTTGTGCTCGTTTTGCAGTTGGTTTTGGAGCATCCGAGAGCACCGACTGCACACAACGGCAGTGACCCCCCCGTGCTCTCCCCCCGCCTCCACGTTCCCCTCACTTGCTCTCCCTGCAAGCCACCCCGGCCCCATTCCCCCTTCCCACCCCAACACCACAGCCCAGCCAGCAGCGCCTCAGCCCGAGCCCCAGCGCGGAGGGAGAAGGGGTGCCTGGGGCGTCCCATGAGGAACCAGCCCTCGTCCCAGGAGAGGAACCTTGCTTTGGTGGCCTCAGTTGCCTTCCTGGACCAAGAGCCGCCACTGAGCCGGGCCCAGCAACGAACCGCTTGCAATGTCGCTCCGTCCAACGTCCCCCAGGAAAGGTCCGGGTGCCCCCAGCTCGGGTCAAAAGTTGCTCCTGGACCTTTCAGGCGTGGGTGGGGGTCCCAGCTGAGGCCACGGAGGACAGTTTAATGCTCATTAGTGCTCTCAGGGCTGCGATGTCCGTGAGATGAGGGGACAGAAAAATAATTTGGAGTATCCGCAGAAAACTCCACGTGTCGGAGACAGGAAAAAGAAAATCTGCTGGGCAGAGCGGGTTCCCACCGCTGCCCGTTCCCACCCCTCCAGCACCGGGTCTGAGCAAGCCACAGCGATTTCCCCGGTGAAATGGGAACTGGGGGGTGATTTTGCTGATGCCCTTTTCCTGGGGACACCATTACCTGGTGAGATAATGCTGACTAAAATAACGAGCGGTTTCAGTCTCTCATGCACACGCTTGTATATTCCCCACACGTTACCTAAATAAATACACTGCGAGAAGGCAAAACCAGAGTTGCCCTGGTCACTGGCACAGTCAAGCGCTTAGTAGCTGGAGATGCTGCTGACACCTATTGTCAGCTCTAGGTATTTTTTTTTTTAAAGTATGTATTTATAAGAGTGTTGAGATTAATAAATTGGTCAGTGCTGGGTCTTACTGTTTCTGGCAGGTGTCAGCTTGCTCCCGTTCTCTATTTGATAAATTAAATTGAAAATCCTAATAACGGAGGGCACTGTGCTTCAGCTGCTTTTGTATTCCTCTCTTCTCCCATTAAAAAATCCGGGCATTGTGGTGTTCATATGGATTTAACCATAAGAACATCGTTATCAAATAATTCTTTAAACTTACAAGAAATGAGCTCAAAAGTGAAAACTGCTTTGTAGTAATAGTAGTAATAACAACAGACTGGATTTCCAGCTGGTTGTTTCCCTTCAGAGGTTCTCCAGATGACACCTTCTGCCCTAAAACTCTCAAAATCCCATTGCAGGGAAAAACCTCTGTTACGTGGTGTAACATTACTCTGAGTACAGTGATACACCCAGTTTATCCTTGTCTTAAATCTACTTTCAACACCATACATGACCCCACTTTACCACATTAATCTTTACTATTAATTCTATTGCTGGATTAAAGCATTCATAGCAACAGACGTCAATTGTTCAGCAATATATCTGACATGGCACAGCGCGGGTATAGCTCCCCAGGCAACCGAGCACTGACAGACTTGCAAAACGCAGCACTGTTTTAAGGAGAATTTTTTTAATTAGAGCAGTGATAGCTGGAAAAACAGCCCAAAAACAAACAGGAAAGCTTTTGGATATGGAAACCTTCTATGAGTCTTTGGGGTCTTATCCATAAATTTTATTTTGGGTCATCTGGAGCTCTTTTGCTTTAGGAATCTCTCCCTCTTAATTTGTGGTGTTTTTTTTTTTTTCTTTCTTCATTTTCAGAATAGCTGGGTGCTGTTCCAGTTTCCCATACAAAGCCAAACTCAAAGGTTAGTGGCTGGAGCTAAATCAGCTGTCCCAGCCCCAGCACAGCATGGGGCTCACATGCTGGAATTCACTCTTCTGTATTTCCACCGGGATGAGAACGCATCTGAGCAAACACCTTTTCCTGCATCTTACCCAGAAACTGCTGCTCTACAAAAAAAATTTGGGCCTTAGCATTAAGATTGCAGTTCGTGATGTAAACTTCAGTTTCCTTTGACATGTGCGGATTGAGCATATCTATTTATTAGAAGTAAAAGCGGTTTTAGCTGCTCCTTAACACCAAGTTTTGCTCTTTCATGAGACGTGTACCACGTAGGCAACTATTCGATCCCGAGCTGCTTTTGTGCACGGTGTGCACATCGCATCCTTCCACGGCCTCTCACGTTCCTGCTCCATCAGATTTTAACTTTGTAATGACTCACGTGCCAGAGCAACCCAGTCTGTCTGTGAAGGTCTGCACCAGCGCTGTTCCTCGACCGCAGGCCTGGCAGAGCAGCCTTGATTTCATTATGTCGAGAGCAGCTCTTAGACCTTCTCCCTTCCTATGCTTGCCGCTGCTAAACACAGCTAGCGGAGGAGTTGATGCAGCCTTAAGGTGATGTGCAGATGCGATAAGGAAGAGTGCAGCAGTTTTTGCTGGCTCCCAAGTAGTTTTAGAGGAGAAACCGTGACTGAGGACTACAGCTAGTTCGGCAGGTGAAATGGTGAAGGGAAGGCAGAGGTAAGAGCCGCCCACAGCACCTCTGTAGCCACCCCAGGGCCTGAAGCAGCACAGGCACTGCTCAGCTGTAGCTGCAACTCCCCATGTGGGACTGCCTACCCCAGGTCTCATCAAGTGTGAGCATCCGAACTACACCAGCCCACATCCTGACATCAGCGAGCCCTTAGCTGCACCAGGAGCACTTCATTCAGGCTAATGAAGGGATAGGAGAGTATTTCTGCATGCTGAGAATTCCTCCTTTACCAGAAAGGCTGAGTTAACTAGCAGAGTTACTAAGACCATTAAGCTCTTCCTGGCCTTTCTGCACCCAGACAGAAAACACCCGCTATCAGAGTGCTAGCTGACACCTTTCCTGTACAACAGCAGTACCGGTACCAAACAGTTTGCAGCAGTGAACGCAGATAAGATCTTACGCAGCTACTTACAGAACAGCCTGTTCAGTCGTTACCTTACTAGCACTGTGCTTCAGTTCACTAAAAAAATAATCAAAAAGCAAGTTTTTTTGTTATTTTGTGTGATGTCAGGGCAAAGAAGTCTGCAGTTTGACCAGCACATTATCACAAGCATATTCCCCTTAATTTACATCATCTTTTCTTTTTTAATTTCTATTAAAGAGAAATCTTCACTTCCTACTTATCATTCAAACAACTTGAACTGCTTTTGTTTAACAACCCTCCTTTTTATTCATAGACTTTTTAGGAAGAGGCTTTTAGACAGTGTTAACCATTTTCCCCGCGACAAACACACCAGGCTCATCTACTAGAGCTGCCACTAAACTGTCCTCATGTGCAAACACTCGACTTTTCTATGGCTCAACTAAACTCTGATCATTTGTAGTGCTTCTAAAGAAGAGTAGAAGCACTCCTAAGGAGTAAGACCCATTGCTTCTCTTCCACAAGACCCCACTCAATCTTTCACATAAATTAGCCCAGAAGTTGTGTGGCAGCCTCAGGCCCTTCATGGTAATAGATCTTATTTGTTTTTAGCAGTTTATTGCTCCCTGGGCTTGCAGGGTTTTGATTCATTAGAACAACCCAGTTTGTTTTAATTAAACTTCACCTCTAATTTGGAGCAAGTGACAGCTACCCTTCCACCTCACCGGTGTCTTTCCAAATCCAGCTTCCCCATCTTTGGGCAAAGAGGTCATCATTAACTAAACAATTAGTTTTTACTTCAATAAAGACATGACACAGATGCATTCTTAGAATACTTCAGCATATTAGAAAACTGAGGAGCTGCTTTTTAAAAACAGAACGAGCATGATCATGCAAGTCTCAGGCAAGCGGAAGGCAATCAAAAGATAAAAACTGCACGGTATGCAGAAGTCACTGAGGAACTGAACAAAACAAAGATACAAATTAAAACAGTGACTTCTACTGAATGCTAAGCTTCACAAAGTACAAAGTACATATTAATTTCACTATAATTTTGCAACAGTGTTCTTGCACTTAAAATCTTAGTTCTGTACAACAGCTGAACATAAGCCATGACACACTTTAAAAAACTATACAATTCACTACTCAAGTATGGGAGACATGTGGTTTATCAAAGTCGGTGTCAGATGACGGCTGCTCCTCTTCAGAGGACTCGCCATCTTCTGGAGGATCTGGTGGCACGGGGCGAGCTCTGTAAAAAGCATTATCAATTCAAAAAAGAGTTAGCAGAACTCAGCTCTTGCTTGAAAGGCCACAACTAACAAAGCCCTTTTGCTAGAGGCTGGGTGACCGAAATGACTTTAATCAGCCCCAGACTGCACCTTGAGACATTAGGACTGATACAGGCTACTTTATCCTAAGGGCCAAAAGCCCAAATTAAGCAGCACACACACCTACCTCTCAAACGGGAAAGCCTACTTCAGTGCAGAAAACATCATGCACCAATATATCCTCGGACATTGTGTGTCCTTCTTGGCCCAGGGGGCCACAGGCAGGTTCCACATCATTTCTAGGAGCTGAAAATTTAACTCCCATTTCACGCCCAAGTTTCAACCTAACTTACCCACAGTGACTGCAAAAAGAAGTTGCACAGTTAAGTGAGCACAGCTCTTGCTTCTTCCAGAACATACTGGGAAGTTGTAAAATGTTTTAGATGGTGACTGTGTGTGCTCTGCAGAGTTATCAGCACCTGGCCATTACTCAGCCAAACAAATTTCAAATGGAAGACACGACAGGTTTGCAGCACTGCAATGCACATCTTTGGTTTCTCCAAGAGCTAGGGTGCACTTAAAAGTCTTTGGTCGTTTGCTTGTCCTTCAAGACAATTAAGGACTCACAGGGGCCTTCCAGACAGTTTGGGATTCTCTATGTGTGAAAAAAAAAAACAACCTTGAAAATTGGGAATAGAGTGTCTGTAAGACAATGTTTCATGCTGCTACCTTTTTAGTCAGTAGTGCAGCCTACAAGTTCATCTTTGAAGTGCCAGCTTCGTAGAGCAATTCAATTTCTGACACACAAAAGTCACTAGCAGTCTTTTCTGAAAAAGAGCTGACAGCCATGGAGAGTCACATCGCTCTTGTCTATATGCAAATGAAGCATGTCTGAGCACAGAGAATTTGCCTGAACTACCAATTACTGTACCCATTTTTAGAAAAACCCACAAGGTCACCGGAGACGGGTGCTGCGTTTTACCAGACTTTGATAAGAACATTATTGTTCAGCCTGGAGAAGGCTGCGAGGGGACTTTATCAATGCTTATAAATATCTCAAGGGTGGGTGTCAGGAGGATGGGGCCAGACTCTTTTCAGTGGTGCCCAGCAACAGGACAAGGGGCAACGGGCACAATCTGAAGCAGGGGAAGCTCCAGCTGAACACGAGGAAGAACTTCTTCCCTCTGAGGGTGACGGAGACCTGACACAGGCTGCCCAGGGAGGTTGTGGAGTCTCCTTCTCTGGAGATATTCAAGACCCGCCTGGACGCAGTCCTGTGCAGCCTGCTCTGGGTGACCCTGCCTCGGCAGGGGTTGGGCTGGGTGACCCACAGAGGTCCCTTCCAACCCCGAACATTCTGTGATTATTTCAATCAGTATACGAAGGTTAACAGACACACCATCAAAATTTTAGCGGTCACTTGCTCCTTCAAAAATAAACTGTAGTTTCAAAGCACTCACGGAGGAAAGCTAGTCACAATTTGTTTCCCCCAAGAACACGTTGACAGCCCTCAACACACCCCTCGCAGGCAGCCAGGCATGCCGCACTCGGTATTATTTGAAAGTGCCGGGGATTTTGCTGTTTAATGTCACCCCACAGACATGCCTGGCAATACCGGTGCAGACTTTAAAGCAAGGCCACGGAGCACCAGCTGCAGCGATGACAGCTGTGCACATCGCTGCTGCTCGGCAGGCGGTTTTAGCTCTCTGCCGTACTTCAGACAGCTTTTTAAGTTTTTGGGACTTTTTTTTAAAGGAAACGAGCATTAAGTTCAAGCAGCACATCCCGAGAGCTGGGCCACAGCCGACCACCGAAGCTCCTCCGAGCGTCTAAACCCCGTCCACGCTGCGTTTCGCCTCCCCGCTACACCCAGCGCCGCTTCCCTGCCCGTTAACCCCGAGGACCGCGCTCCCGCACCTCCCCGCTTCCGCTTCGGTTTGCGGGGACTCGGCAGCACTGCTCCCCGGGCCGAGGGGAAAGCCGCGGTGAGCCCCGCTCCCCAGCAAGGCCCGGCGGTGCCCGGGGCGGGCGGAGGGCAGCGGGCGGGGGCTACCGGCCTCCCCCCAGCCCCGCGGGGACCGACACCTACTTTCCGGCCGCCGGCTCCAGGCCGCTGCTCCCCGCCGCCTCTCCGCCGGGCGCCCGGTTCTCCTTCGGCGGCCGCCGCAGGAACTCGCCAATGCCCCTCTGCCAGGCGGGGACGGGCCTCACGCACACCGGGTTCCCCCCGACGCGGCGGCCCTCGCCTGCGGGGACAGCGGCCGTCAGCCCCGCCGCAGCTCGGGCGGGCGGGGTGGGGGTGGGGGGGAAGTCGCGGCCCGCTCTCACCTCTCTTGGCGGCCGGCGACGGTCCCGCGTTGAGGCTGCTTGAGCCCAGCACCTTCCGGGGAGCCCGGGCGGCCAGCACTGCGGGGAGAGCGGAGCGGTGAGCGCAGCGTCCACTTCCCCCCCACCCCCGGGCCCGTCCCGCCACGCCCAGCCCGCACCCTTGCGGAAGGCCCCGCTGCCGCCGCCCGCCTTCGTCCGCACCATCCCGGCCCGCGCGCGAGAGGCCGCCGCCCGCGGGGAAACGCTATTGGCCGGCGCCCGCCAATGGGAGCGCGCCGGGGGACGCGGGGCCTCTCCCCGCCCTGAGGCGCGGCGCGCGGGTCCCCTCGGACCGCTCCCCTCAGCGCCGCTGCCCATAGGGTCTCTGCCCTGAGCGCGGCTCCCCTCAGGGTCTCTGCCCTCACGGTCTATCCCCTCAAGGTCTCTACTCTCAGCGCGGTTCTCCTCACGGTCTGTCCCCTCACGGTCTGTCCCCTCACGGTCTCTCCCCTCAGCGCGGCTCCCCTCAGGGTCTCCTCTCGCACCGCTGCCCTCAGCCCGTCCCCTTCAGCGCCGCTCCCCTCCGCCTCCACCGGCGGTCAGGGCCCGCGGCTCCCGCCGGGACAGGTGATGTCTCCTCCAGGGCCGCCGACGCCTGCCGGGCCGGGGCCCCACCGCATCGCTGCCCCGCGGGCAGGAGGAGGCAGACGGGCGGCCCGCGCCTCCCCCCTCCGCGGTAACGGGGCTCTCGCTGCCCGCCGCCCCTTCCTCGCTGCGGGGGCCGGCACTCGCGTCCCGCAGCCCAGCACTGCCGTTCGTTCTTACCCGCACCGCAGCGGTCCCGGGGGGAGCAGAGGGGGACTGGTGCTGCTCCCCGATAGGACAAACCATGCTGGCTGCACTCAGCTGCGGGCCGGGCCGCTGAGCTTTGCTGGGAGGGGGAAGTTTGCTCCCTTCCCAGATGAAGCCTTGGCTTCCACCAGTTTGCTGTCTGCCTACACCCCTTTTAAAAACACATCAGCAAGCAGGAATGGCCAGAGCATAGAAAGCCCTGCAACGTGTCGCGTTTTGGTCCAAGACGCTTTTTTTTCCTGCACCAGTGTGAGTTCAGGTGCGTTCAGTGGGAGGTCACAGGGAACAGGGTGGGAGAACTGCTCTGGGCGAAAAATGATGCCTTTTCATGGTCTCTTCCAGCAAGAACTGTTCCTGGATCAAACGCACCGCAGGACTGGGCAAGCGTCGTGGTGGCATGTTGATGCCGTGAAAAGCCAGAGTTGAAGACTCAATAGTTGGAAGACTATTAAGCAGGCATTCTTTATTACAGCGTTGGGCACACAGGTGATCTTCTCCTCCAAATGTGCGCACCAAACACCCTGTTTGGGGTCTTTGGTGGTCCTAAGATGAAGGCTTATGCTCCTCATCACAGTGTCCGCTGGTTGAGCTTTGTTTCTGCACAAACTCAGTTCTAAGATCAGTATACCGTGTCCTTACAGGTTGTTTTGCTCTGGTCTTGGTGCCCTCTTGGTGCCTCTATCTCTGTAGCTTGGTGCATCTGCCCTCCCAAGGCTGAGCTGTCTGGGGTAGAACTAGTTAGGAATCTCTCTATCTTGGAGCTTTCCTGTCCCCCCCAAAACAGCAAGTCAAGTTTGTCTAAGTAGCATTATTTAGGAGCCTTTTTATCTTAGAGCTTTCCGGTCTTCACAAAACAGCAAGGATCTACTTTAGTTTAATTACAATCACTCTAGTAAGTGGAAATTTTACGTTTACGGGTATCAAAGTCAATGGCTGGGCAGCGCCGGAGGGTGATCCGGGACTCCGGGGAGCAAGGTCCATGTCTGCGGGAAGCAAGGCAGGAGGGACAGTGAGGCAGCCGGGGAGCCCAGCCAGACACGGAGCCCGGCCGCTCCTCACCGTGACGGGCTGGGCGCAGGCAGAGCGGGGACAGCTCGCCCCGTCCCACCGGGACCCTCACCCCTTCCCTCCGGGCTGGGCCGGAGGGGGCAGCTCCCACGCCGGGGGAGGCACCCTCCCGGTACTCCGGCCGGGCCTGAGCGCAGAGCCCTGCCCCATGCGCTCGCAGCCGGGCGGGACAGGGCCCGCTCTCGCTCGCCTTCAGCCCCGGGGGCTCCCCGTGGGGAGAACCGGGATTGGGGGCCGGAACGGTGGCGCCGCGGCCGCGTTCCCGGGGGGAGGCGGAGGGTGTCGGGGCGGTGCGGCGCCGTTTGCCTTCCCCCGCGCGGAAGATGGCGCCGCCCAGTCCGCTCCTGGCCTGGTGCGTCCAGCACCTGCGCGGAGACTTCGGGCTGGACGTGGGCGAGGAGGTGGTGAGGTGAGCGGGGCCGGGGGCGCCGGGGCGGGCAGGAGCCGTGGCTGAGCCCCGCTCGGGGCCGTGCCCTCCGCCGGGGCCTAGCGGGTCCCTTCTCCCCTGCCCGCCGTGACAGGCCAGCGGTGGCCCGTCGCGTCGCCTCCGGGTCCCCCTCTGGCCAACACAGAGAGACAAAGGTGTTTTCAGAGCAGCTCGCGGAGGCCCCGGCGATCTGCGCCCGGGGTTGTCCCTGGGGTGGACGCCCGGTGAGGGGACAGGGGGTGAGAGGTGGCGGGGGAGGGCTGTGGGGTCCTGACGGTAGGTGAGGAAGGGAACGCTGCCGTCTCCCTGTGTTTAAGCAGGAGCTTGTTGGTTTATGATTTAGATTTTTTTATGTGACTCGTTGGGAACTGGAGTCTTAGGGTGAGTTTTTTGGTGTTTGGCAGAAGGGTCAGGGGAGATGTCAGGGAACGGGGGGAGAAATATAATTTACTTCCTGTTTTTCTAGTGAAACAGCCGCAAGGGATTTCCCAAAGTGTCTGTCTCAAAATTCAACCCATAAACCCGTTCCTCACCATGGTCTCTGAAGAGGAGAGATAAATTGCATACGCGTGCAGTTAGGCTGTTGGCTTCCTCAGAACAAAAGCCCCATTCCCCGTTTTTCTCCATCCTGTCCCCTTGCAGGTACATCTTGTCAATAACAAATGAGGATGAGATACGGGAGTACGTCGTTGACCTCATTCAGGGGACCGATGGGAAGAAGGGTTGGTTTGTGGAAGAACTGCTGGCCAGGTGGCGGAAATCCTCCCAGCTGCTGTCTGAGCCTTTGCCGGCGTATCGGAAAAAGGACGGTGAGTGGTATGGGGAGGAAGGAATTGAAGTCTCAAATAAGCTTGTCTCAGTTGTTCTGTTTATAAACAATTACATGCCACGAAAGCCTGTGGCTGGTCCTATTTCTGTTTGTCGTGACGGTGTAAAGCCAATTTTCATTCACCAAGAGCTCAGGGACATCTTTCTCTTGCTGGTAGTTACCCAGCCTTTCTTTGTGCTTACGCACGCTTCCAGAGACTTTGGAAGTGCCTCGGGGTGGAGACCAAGCGAAAAAGGGGAAACGCAAAGGAAGGAACAAGCAGGAGACGCCTGCGTACACTGAACCAAGTGCACGCGTAGAGGAAGTAAAAACCCCCCTCGACCTGGCCAAGGTGAGTGTGCCTGGTACGCGAGGGCTGGCTGCGTGTCACTGGGTGCTGAGGGCACGCTTTGAACCTGGGTTGCAGGGAAAGGTAATGTCGAACACTGACAACAGGTGTGATTGGAAAGCAGAAATAAGCTTTCAGAATTACAAATCCTTTGTTGTCAGAGTCTGTTATCAGACGGCTATTCTTGTGCATCAACTCTATTCAAAGCGGACCATGGATTTGGGCAGGCCATGCTCATACCCTGTGTGTGTGTACAGGAGTCTTTCACTGCTGTGGGGCAAATAATCTGGGGATGGGGAGAAAGATTGTGTATGTTTGTGTCTATAACAGAGAGTAAAATAATCATCAGGTAGTGGCTATGTCGAAATGGGTTTACTCCCCCCCCCAGAGAAGCCTGTATGAGAGAGCAGAAAATGGAAGTAGATGCTGTAATTAGTAGTTAAAGGCATTTCGTTAGAGCAGAGTTGTGAAGGTTGAGGAATTGAGGAAGCCACCAAGTAGGTAGAACATTCCTTCTTGCCGTATTTAAAACTTCCCAGTCAAGCTGAACAAAGCTTTAACTGGCAACTGAAATAGTTCAGGCTGCTTTGGAGAGGAAGCTGTGGGTGCTAGATAGAGGAATCGGAGAGTTGCAGCGAGTGCCTTTCCACTGAGCAGCACCTCTGGTTTGGCCGTTTTAGCTCTGCTCCTGCACCTTTAGTGCTGAGACTGAGATGTTGCTCAGTTTTGTGGAGACATTCTTTTGCACTATTCATACATAGTCTGAGCTGCAGTGAAAGAAACTGCAAAACAAGAGCACAGAAACTCTGAAAAACAAGAACTCCCGCTATTTTCAAGCAGCGTGAGGCCATGCAGCAAGCAGAAGTTGCCTTTTGCTGTGACAGTTAAATAATTTTTTGCAGCAGACTTGCTTTCTATTCAGCAGAACCGTTTCCCACAGACAGTGCATCAAATATTACAGTCTTTGCTGTTAAATGTTTCTTTAATTAGCTAGGCTGAATTTCTAGATTTTATTTCTGGTGTAGTCTGTTTCCCAAGCTACTTGCTGGGAACCCAACCTCCTTCCTTAAGTACGGATCCAGCTCTGCCACTGCGGTCCAGGTTACATCAAATGCAGTAAATCTCTCTATTGCTGTCTGAAGTGTACGTGTGCCCTGCAGGAATAAGCACATGGATGTGCAGTGCAATTGACCTGTGTCTTTAGACTTGTGGTGGAGTCCTTCATGCTATAAACGTTGCACCTCTCAAAATTAAATTCGGTGATTTATCCGGGTGCGACCCTGGCTGAGCAACACCCAAGTCTCGAGAGTCAGGGTCGCACCTGAATAAATGGTGAAACTTAAAGTTAAATTTTTCAGTTGAGGTTTTTGTAGCAGGGAAGCTGCAAATGCTTTAAAAGTTTGTGAAAATATTTGTTTGAAAGATAAAAACCCCACACTTTTTTAACTAGGGGTTAAAAATGGACAGTGGTGTTCCATTTCATTGTAGTTATCTTCTAACCTAATTAAAAAGAAAACTGAGAAAGCTCTGCCAAAGTTTGCTTTGTCTGTGAGTGTGTGGTTTTTTTTTTTCCTTTTCCTAATGGTAGTGTTTGGATCTGGTAGTGGCAATAAAGTCAGTTGGGTGGAACTGGGGGGACTGGAAATGCTGCGCCCACTTGTTGCTAAACCAGTAGCCTGCTGCTATTGAGAGCAGAGCAGGTAAAAAGAGTCAAGAGGTGTCCTAATGCCACAGCACGGCACTGTCACTGAGAAAAGCAGCGTGGGAGGGCACGGGATGTAGAAGTTAGCTGAGGTGTGGGTCAGGGAGCAGGAGCGATCCTCTAGCGTGCCGCAGGCAGAGAAAGCGAATTGTTGTTTTGTGGTGAATGAAGACAGGCTTTGTGGGAAAGGGTTTCCAAGAAATCCTCTTTTCTATTGTCAAGAGAGGCTGTGGAGAGGAGAGGCAAAGAAAAGCTGCACTTGAGCTGCAAGAGGATTTTCAAGTATGTCACAGATATGACAACTAAAGGCCAGAGAGTGCATTTGTATCGGAGTGCTGCTTGCTGAAATTGATAAGGGAAATAAGTCTTAGTCTTTCTTGGTCATGGCTAGCCTGCAATTCATGGTTGAAACCAGTCTTATCTAGTGGTACGAGACAGGCTTGTGCCTGGAGTGTGTTGTGCTTACTTCTCAAAGCATCTGTTTTTGAGTATTGCCAGAGAAGTGGTAGCAGTTGGCTTTGTTCTGTTCCTCTGGAATGATTTCAGTGCTGTAATTAATTCCCGCAATTAACTTCTCAACAATTCACTTCTCAGCTGGTATCTGCTGGAGATGTCGATTGGGAGGAGGAACCCTTAGTTTCTTTGATCGAGGTGTAAGGTCTGAGGGAGAAGACAGAGAATTCCACTATCAGGTTATTAATCGAGCCGTTATCTAAAATGATTTGTTCCTGATCAGGGTTTCTCTATTTCGGCCTGACCAGAAGCTTAGTTCTCTGACCCAAAGCCTGGCCCAGTGCAGTGCTGATTGAAACTCGAGGTGAATCACAGAATCACTGACATCAAGTCATGAAATGGAGGAGAAGATTTTACGTTACAGCTAAATACTTGGCCACTCAATGCATGGAAAACCTCTGCTCAGGTGGTTGTGCCAGGTGGAAAACAAAAAATGCTGGGTGGTGAACTGGCTGTGAATGAAGAGGTCCTGCTGCTGCCAACCGGTCTGCTTCTGGGGATGGGCACACACAGGACTTCATACTTGCGAACAGGGGGCTGATGTAACCGAAATAGCCCTTGGAAAAGAATCTGGATGTAGCTGAGGTGCTGTTTGAAGCTGTTAAATACCTGTGAGTTGATACTGCAGGGCCGGAGGACTGACAGTGCGCCTGCCACCTAGACCCAAGCGCTTTTAGCTTACAGAGGCAGCAAATGCATCAAGTGGGTCTGCAATATCCTTATGTTCTTGCTTTGTTTAGATTCCTGGGACCTTTTCTGGCAGGGCTAAGCTTGTCTTTCCATTGAGTCTGGGGTCTGGTCCAAGTTTCATTCCAGTTAGGCAGAATAACACTTGTCGGAGTCTCCCCAGTGTATTCAAGGGTCAGTGCTTTCTCTTGGCTGCTGCTATTGCAGTGTGAATACAGTTTGTTTGTTTATTTTTTTGCTTCTCAGGCACAGGAGAACAGCAGTGAAAGCAGCAGCAGTAGCAGCAATTCCTCTAAGAAGAAGCCCAAGTATGTCAGCCTGTATACGAAGGAGGGCCAAGACAAGCTGGCCGTCCTGATCCCTGGGCGTCACACCTGCGAGTGCCTGGGCCAGAAGCACAAGCTCATCAACAACTGCTTGGTTTGTGGGCGCATCGTCTGTGAGCAGGAGGGCTCTGGCCCCTGCTTGTTCTGTGGTGCTCTGGTTAGTAAAGAGGTGGTTTTTATTTGCTATGCCTGAACATGACCTAGTTTGTTCAGGGCTGTGAAATGGCGTGGGGCTGAATTAGCCTCTCAGATCAAAGTTCCTCTAGCAATGTTCTTCAAGCTCTGAAGCTGGGCAGGAAAGAACCTGTACTATCTCCTTCTAGGGGAAGGAGAACTGTTGGGGCTTTAAGTCACTTTGTGTTTCTTTTGTGATGTGCTGCATCAGAGAGCAGAGAGGTTTGCCTCATAATTTACACCATTTTGGAGCTTGCCTGATTTATGACAGTCTCCTGTGCCTCTCCCGTGCGCTGCAGTCTTGTCCAAAATGTGTGCAAGGCTTCAGCCTCGTCCTGGGCCCAGCACTGGTAGCCTTGTAAGGGGCAGGAGGCTTGGCCAGGGCCGGTGTGCTGACTTTTTTTCAACACTTGTGCTGTATGCACCGTTTAAGATACCTGTTACTCCCTGCATGTGGTTGAATGGGCACGTTTTGGAGAAAGGGGGCAAGGTAATGACTACAGATTTGGCACGGTTAACTTCAGGAGAGAGGAAAATGTTGGTTGGATGAAGAAAATGGTTTAAATCAGGTCCGTTGCTGTTTTTAAAGATCTGTGTAACACCCAAGTGGCCAGCCAAGAGAGAGGATCTCTGTGTTAAGCATTATTCATCTGCTTAGGGAGGTTCTGAGTGCATTTTTCATCCCTTGAGATCACCTAGCAGTGTGCCTGCCCGCAGGACTGAGAAAGACCGGGCTGTATCTTTCACATGGATTGCTTTTAGTAAAGAACGAGCTTTCAGGGATCTCCCCATGTCAATAACACTGAAGGCAAGGAGGTGTAGCCTGTCTTGGTCGTTTTAAACAGCTTCC
Organism: Opisthocomus hoazin; assembly: GCF_030867145.1. Lineage (NCBI taxonomy): Eukaryota > Metazoa > Chordata > Aves > Opisthocomiformes > Opisthocomidae > Opisthocomus > Opisthocomus hoazin. Next base: position 13,953,007 of record NC_134423.1, read on the forward strand.
CTGAGCTGTTGTCCAAGGCTTCCAAGCTGGTCAAGCACGTGATGTCATTCCTAAGTTGTCATTTTTTTCCTTAGGTGTGCACTAAAGAAGAGCAGGACATTATTCAGCGGGACTCAAACAAGAGCCAAAAGTTGCTGAAGAAGCTCATGGCAGGTCAGTAGCAATTACGTACCTGTAATATAACGAATCCAATCAGTTGTGCAACAGCTGGGGCCCTCCTCTGTCTCACTGTGCTACACTTGCCTTGATGTTGTGTGGGAATGAGAGTGTGTGTCCTGCTGTGTATGTTGTCTGGATCCATTCATCTGGATTATAAAGAATTGATGGCAAAGTCTAAAGATAATTCTTTCTCGGGAGCTGGCACCTGAATGTTTATCTGGGATGTAAATTGCAAGGACGAGTTTGTGAACTTTGCTTCAGACTTTACTGAGCCACTTGCCCCTGTTGCTGCACAGTGTCTGTGGTGGACATTAAAAGGGATGGCTGGGAAGTTGGCTCCTTGCTCTCTGCAAGCACTCGGCAGCATTTCTGGACTTCCACAGAGGTGACGACTGCACGTGTCAAACGGCAGCATATAACATCCTTAGCCAGAGGCCCCAAGGCTGCTCGTTAGGCATTCCTGAATCAATCACATGAACTGGATTGTTGTAGCAGGCCTTGAAAAATTAGGATAAGTCTCATGTGGAATGTGTGCTGTGAAAGATGAAGTGCTGCTATCTGATTTGCTGGGTCTAGAGAGGTGTTGGTTAATATTTTGTAGTGACTCTTCTTGTCTAACACTTATCTTGGGAGCTAAAAATAGGAACAGAGCCAAGGAAAGCAAGAGGAAATAATACCCAGTCTCCCAGCGAAGACCTGTGTGTTATGGGGATGTTTGTCTGAGTTTAGCTGAAATACAGCCAAGGTCACAGTGTTCTTGGTTGAAAAATACACTTTGCTGAATAACTGGGGAAATATTTACTCTGGGTATTGGTGTCAACTTCTCTTTAGAGCTGCTGAGATGGCAGGAGGTTCTGTAAGTCTTTGAGTGTAACAGCGGATCACAGAGTCGGTCTGTTTCTGATCTTCCTTTAGAGATCCTGATGTACTTTAGGATCCCCTTTTCTTACTCATTTTGTTGGTCTTCCCTTCTGCCCCTGCCATTTCGTGCATTATCTGTGAATTGAAAGCTGAAACGGGTTAGCTATTTGTCTTGGGAGTGAAAAAGTGTGAATCAGCAACAACAGGGAAGTACAGGCTTTCTTGTTTTCCTGAAATGAAGGCGTTAGCCTGTGTGATATCTTCTGTGAAATACGCTGGTTTGTTTCGTTGTGGCTTTCATTCAAACCTTTTTTTTTTTTTGTGTTCCTTTTTCTTTGGTTGGTTGGGTTTTGGCCCCTTGCTAGAAATGGTAAGAAAGAAGAGATTGTTGCTGGGAATAGATTTCTCCATCTTTAACAATAGCTGGTCTGAAAAACCTGCTGAGGTGTGTTGGGGGAGGATTTAATTTGCAAGAGGCTCATGTAGCAGCAGACAGAAAGCTAGCTCTGTGCGTAACTGGCAATTGCCAGTGATCTGTCGTGACCAAGAATCTCTTTGTGGGGGTGACAACACTGAGGAGACAATGTGGCTTTTAGGAGGGGCCTCAAGGCCTGCAGTTGGTGATGGGCGGAATTTGGACTGCCGAAATTGTTAGAGAAGGGTGAAGGAGAATCAAAGACCAAGACCTTCTCTCTAAACACTACCTAGATGTTGTCGCTGTAGTATTTAAATGCTTCTTCCTCTTTGGAGGAAGGAGTCCGTGAAAGGGGCTAGAGGGAAAATCAGGGCTTGAACCTGGTTTGGAAAGGTGCTGATCTTGGTGCAAAGTTCTTTTAGCTCCCTGAATGGAAGTTGTTTTAAGGGGCATTTCTGCAGCCAGGCCCACCCAGACTGGCCTTTGAGCAACTGGCCCGTCCCTGACTGTTGACCTGTGATTTGTTTTCTATCTTAGGTGCTGAAAGTTCAGGGAATTTGGATGCCATAAGCAAAGACTTATTGCCTCGACAAGAAGCTAGACTCAAAGCAGGCCTGGAAATGGCTGTGAAACACAAAGACAAGTTGTTGGAGTTTGACAGGACGAGGTAAGATACTAGCTGTGAGACGATCGTGAAACAGCATAAATTGTCTGGCAGGCTACACTGCCTTCAACAGAAATGTTAGAGTTCCTTCTAAAACCTGGGCTGTAGCTATGCACACCGTAACATTGGCGTTTGGTGGAACAAGAGGGAACCCCTTGAGTGGGTCCTGTTTGGATGTCCTTGCTTTGTGTCCCTCACAGTGCAAATCTCAAGAGAAAACAGAAAGGAGCTGGTAGGGAGGCAGGTTTGGGGCAGGCGGCACTGTGTAGCTCTCCTGCTGTGCTCATCTGTGCTCATCTTCTACTGTTGTGGTTGTTTCTCACCAGCGTGCGTCGAACCCAGGTCATTGATGATGAATCAGATTACTTTGCCACAGACTCCAACCAGTGGCTCTCCAAGCAGGAAAGGGAAGCCCTCCAGAAGAGAGAGCAGGAACTACGGGAGCTGCGTCACGCTTCTCAGCTTGCCAAAAAAATCACCATCGACTTTGCTGGCAGGCAGATCCTGGAGGAAGACAACAGCATGGCTGAATATCACAGCAAGTGAGTGGCAACTGGCAGCACGAAGGCATGCCCGAGAGCAGGGAGGTGAAAATAGTTATGGATAGTGGCCTGGCTGAATCTGGAAGAGCAAGTGTAAGGAAAGCGAAGCAAGCCCATCCCTTGAAGGGCACCTCCAACACTAGGATGGAGTTTTACCATTTCTTCCTTGAGGGTCCCTTTGACTTGCAGCATATCATCTCTTTCAACACAACTCTGCTGAGACCCCCTCCAAAGCCCAACTGCATGAGGCTTGCACGGGATTTTGGTAGCTGGCACACCTGTTAAAGATAAAGCTGCTCTGGAAAGAGGTGTTGCAGAAGGCTTATCTCAACAGAACCAATTTGTCTCAAATTCAAACCAAGCTGAGTTTCTGTGGTAGATAAGAGTGACTGTTCAAATTAGAAATGGGACCTTACAAGGAAATCATTTAGGTAGGGGAGACAGTAAAAAAATGCTTTGGGTCAGAAGTGTTTGCGCAGGGGGAAGGGGGGCGTTGCCAGGTGGAAGCAGGGAATTTTCATGCCTCTTGTTTGTGCTTGCAGACTGGATGAAACCATTGAAGCCATTAATTGTGGCACGCTGAGCAAGCCAGCCTGGAGCCCAGAAGCAAAGATGACTCTGAGTTCTGGTGTTTTAGTGAATCCCCGTCTTCTTCAGCCTGCTCCTGTGGTCAGTATGGGTTGAATGATTTATTCCAGAGTAATGACTAACTCTGGGACAGATGAGCTTAAGAATTGTGAACTCTAGCATGTTTGTAGTACCTCTTTCCCCCCCTGTGTCTGAGAGATCCTCGCTAGCTGTCTGAGTTGGGGATAGAGAAGGTTTGCCAGTGCCGTGCTCTGTTGCCTGCTCTTGGGAGGTTCGAGTTACCTGAGTTTTAGTCTCCTGCCTCCTTTTCAGGAAGGTGGAAGAATCAGCCTAAGGTTGTGTCACTTTTTCAGCTCTATTTACAGAGCCTTTTCTGCCAGATTTCCAGCTTCTGAAGGGCATAATCTCTACTCTCTAATTCCACTTTAATCGTGGTGTTCTTGGTGTGTGCTAAGCATTTGGAGGTTGGACTATTGCCAGTTTTGAGCGTTGATGGCTGTGAACATGCTTTGAAAATTGTATCTTCCTGTGAATGCTCTTAATCACCAGTAGGTAGATGTATTCTTTACATCCATAGTTTAGCTATGATGCGTAGACAGGAAAAGCCGCACAGAGCGGAGCACTGCCTTGCTTTTTCTCCTGCCAAAGTATGGCACGTAAGCGCAGTGAGCTTGCAAGCAAGAGTGATCCCAGTAAGAGTAATACCTCTGTCCTTAGATGAAGAAGAGCCTCAAACAGGATTTACACTTGATATACTTCGTTCCTAGAGAGGTGCTAACCTTTTTCTTGTTTCTTTCGACCACACTGAAGTGGGTGGACCAAACTGGTTTGCTCCCCCTGAGGAGAGCCATGCATTCCTTGGACGCTGGAACTGAGTCTGGCTTGGAGCGGAATAGGTTGCGGATTCAGGATCGAGAGTTGCAGGAGATCTCAGATGATGGTTGGTGCCTCAGCATGCACCAGCCTTGGGCTTCCTTGCTTGTACGAGGAATCAAAAGGTAAAGGAGTGGCCTGAGCTGTGATGTGTCCTGGTCAGCTCTTGCTTTGTAGGCGAGATGCAAAGTTGTGTTCCTCAGAGGACCTCTGTGAACGTGCTTGCTTTGTACAGTGACTGATACCTACTGATAGCTCCAGGTTTGGAAGCCATGCTTCGTCACCCAGTGTGCTGATGGTTTGGGAAGCCAGTGAACTTGTTTTTCATGAGAGTCTCTTTCATGAGAGTAGCTAACCTGGAAGGTACAAGTTTCTTCACAGTGGGTTGAGTTCAGAGAGAGGCTGAGATCTCTGCACTGTAGTCATGATGCACCTTTCTGGAATTTGAAAGGCAAATAGGTTGAAAATGTGCAGTATGTTCTGTTGGTCTTTTTGTCTGTCATAAAGAAGCCAACAGTGGGACCAGGCTTTGTTTAAAAGACACAACCACATGCACACACCACTTGTCACCACCTTCCCCCTCTGGGCTAGGAATCGGGTTGCAAAGGGAATCGGCCAGCATCCCTGACATGTTAATTCACCTTTCCTACCATTGATATAGAACTAACAATCTTCTTTAGCCATTTCTTTCCTTTCATTCACATAATTTTTCATTTTAGAGCAAAGCTTTTTTACTTCCCGTGCTAAAGATGCTGTAAATGTTAACGTGCCCAGCTCCTGCATCCAGGTGGTCTGGGGATGCTGTCAGCCACTCCCATACAGCTGCGGCATTGATGCCTAGTGCCCATGCTGGGATCCCCTAGAGCTGCAGCTAACGACCGCTTCATGTGGATGCGTGGTCCTTTATTACTCCCTAGATCGCATGCTTACTGTGTGTAACTTTTTGAGCTCGTAAGGGAATGGTATGAGCAGATTGTCCGACATACTGCTGTACTTGCAGGGGATTGATGTCCTTTGTTACTGTTGTTCTAAAGGAGTGAGGACATGGTCTGCTTGTTGCATTATTTCTTGCCCATCTCAGCTTTTCTCTGTAGTGCTGACATGTTGCTTGAGTTTAAATGGTCAGGGCAAAGCTTAGCAGCAGGAATTGCATAGCGAAACGTTCGACTGAAAAATCTGTCTGTGTGAGTGATTTCTGCTGAAATTTAAGTCCTAAGTCCTCCTTTGTTCTCTAGAGTGGAGGGCAGGACCTGGTACACATCTCATAGAGGGCGGCTATGGATTGCAGCTACTGCTAAAAGACCTTCCCCTCAGGAAATCTCTGAACTGGAGACCACCTATAGAATGCTGCTGCGGAAAGGTGAACTTCTCTCCTTGGATTTTTGTGTTATTTGGTACATTGAGCCACGTAATGAGCAGTGTCAGAAAGCTCTCTCAACTGAGCAGTTATTACTCCTTCACTTTTTAACTTTCTGTTCTTGAAATTCTCTTCATCCTTTCTGCATTTCGTCAGCCGAATGGGTACGGTGGCAGACTTTAACTCCGTCCTTTATCTGGCCACATACTCCAAGCACAAACACCATCGAATTGCACCTGACTTCTGTGATAGCTTTTGACAGCAAAGGACTTGATTTTATTCTTGGCTCAAGCAACAAGCTATTGAGTGTGTGCTTACGTGCGTATGAAGTGGCTTGTGCTTCAGTCTGTTTACAGCAATGTTAAAAGCTTTTCATGTATTCTGAACTTGGGGAATTCAGGATTCAAGAGCCGCAGGTTCTCAGGAAAATGTTATTCTCTCATGTGGGTAGGAGGATGTTGGTGCCTACACTGCGTGCCTGTTTGTGTGGTGTTTCTGCACGTCACCCGGCTTAAATGTCATACAGCAGAGTTGTCTGCTCCCTCATCAGGGCAAGGAGCTCCTCCTGCACTGTATGTTCCTCTGTCAGAAATGAAGAAGGGAAAGGTGTATGTATAACTAAATCTCCCAGCCTTAGTCCTGTCATGGTGAAGATCCAGAGCTGGAAAAAGAACGACAGGGTGTCAGAAATGCTGTATGTTTTCTTGTGTATCAAAAAGTAGAAACCCGTGGTGGGAGGGAAGGGCACTTGGGGGTTAGAAGACTGCAGCTATGTGTGTGGGGATATGGGCACCCTGAAGAGATGTTTCTTTTGATGCAGATGTGGAATTTCCAAGCGATTACCCCTCAGGGTGCCTCCTAGGCTGTGTGGACGTGACCGATTGTTTATCGCAAGAGCAATTTAACGAGCAGGTAAGTACAGCAAATAAACCTTTATGAGCTTATATTAGCCAGCAAACTTTCAAAGTAGTGTAACTCGCCTCCATGAGATGCTCTAGAGAAGACACTGAATGGAGATTTTAGAGTGTGATGAGAGAAGACACAAGTACTATGCTGTTGTGTATGGCTAGAAGGAGAATGTACCGAGAAAATGCGTTTCAGCAACGGTGGAAGGGAGCAGTGGACTAATACAGACTAAATCCAGTGTCAGCCTCTCTGGCAGTGACATAGTTTGGTTGAAACTGATTTCTCACATACACTGAAACTCGTTTCAGTAAGGACTCACACCTGTTTAATTAAACCAACCCTAGCTTGAGAGACCATGCTGCAAGGGCTCATGACAGCTGTTGCTTCCCTTGCTGCATGGATGAATGTGCACCAAGATGCTGTGGCTGAGCTGGATTTGGAAGACAGGAACCTGCAATGCATTAATGTTGCATTTCTGGTTTTCATCTTCATTTGGCAGACTCGGGAGTTTACATCTTACCTGCCTGTGGCTTCTAAAGTGCTGATTGTTTCTGTTAGAGAAACTTTGTGAGGTCGTAATAGAACAGATTGCTCCAAGTTTAGCCCAGCCAGGCAGCGATGTTTTGCTACCTCTGGGTATATCTACGCTGATCTTCCCATCTCAGGGAGGACTCTGGATTAGCAGGGGTCAAGTACCTGTTTGGCTGCTTTTGGAGGGTAGCAAAAAGCTGCTTGAGCACAGCCAGCAGAGACTTTGCATTAGTGCAGGGATTTGTGCGGCAGAGGACGTGAAGGGGCCTGGAAACTCAAGACAGTGTGGAAACGCAGAAAACTCTGCAGCAGTGGTGGTGATGTGCGATGAGACCTTGTCCCTGGCCCTGTGGTGCCAGTAAGATCAACTACACTGGTATAAGAGAGGGTAGCTTGGCTCAAGCAGAAGCATCTTGGTCTGTAGCTGCTGGAACTGGCTGGTGCTTCCTTCTTGGAAACGGAAGTCACAGTGGCCTCACTGATGAGAGTTGTGTTCTGCTTGGGGCACCGAGTCACCAGAAGAAGGAGCTGTGGGAGGAGGTGAGCACCTTCCCACCAGGGAGGATGGACAGGAGAGCCACAAGGTCTCCATGGAGGCCCTGCGGAGGGGACATCCAGAGCCCTTACATACAGGGAAGGAGGGATAGCTGGAGATCACAGTGGATTAAGACTCCCAAGGGAGTCCAAGGACATTTAAGTGGCCTTTTTCTGAAGGAAGCAGGTGATTTAGAGACCAGGAACACAGATAAGGTTGAGGTACTGTGATCTTCTACACCTCAGGCTTCACCAGCAAGATCTCCCCGAGAGCTTGTGCCTAGAGGCAGGGTTCAAGGAGGGGATGGGCTACCTGCAGTGAGGGAGGATTGAAGCAGGAATCTCTTGAGAGATCTCAACCCGTACAAGTCCGGGGGTGCTGATGGTGTGCATCCAGACATGCTGAGATAGTCGGCAGATGTCTATGTCAGGCCACCCTTACCTTGGAAAGGTTATGGTGATCAGGAGCGGAGCTGATAACTGGAGAAAGGTGAGTATTACATATTATAGAGAGACAGAGCCAGGCTCTTTGCTGATGTATACAGTAGGAGGATGAGAGACAAGGGTCATAAGCTGAAAAAGGTGATTTCAGTGTGACTTAAGAAAAAATATTCCCCATGAGGACAGTCGAGCACTGGAGCAGGCACTGCCCAGAGGGGTTGTGCAGTCTCCACCTGTGGAGATTTTCAAGACCTGACAGGACAAAGCCTTGAGCAAACTCATCTGAATTCAGTGTCGACCTTGCTTTGATCGGGAGGTTGGACTAGAGACCTCCTGAGGTTTGAGTCTGTGATGCTATGACTGACTCCATGCCCAAAATGTGGAGCAGCGGCTTTTCTCGGCATGTGTTTTACTCACTTACAAAGCCTGTGCTTAGTACCGAGCACAGCACAGCTGTTCCCGATACCATTTCGTGTCTCTTCACCCCACTGCCTCTTGTACAGGTCAGGTTTGGTCTGAGGGGAACCACCAGACTGTGTAGGGCTTGACAGAGAACCAAGAGCATCTTGAGAGGTGGAATAAATGTATTCCTTGGGACGGAGGGGGAGGACACACCGGGCTGATGGGCATCTTCTTGCCATGGAGAGTTGAAGAAGCATCAGCAGCTGGGGGCTGTTTCTCATGAAGTGCTCTTCTGGATTTCCCAAGCCCTGTGAGGTTTTTTAGCAGAGAGAAGAGCCTGGAAACTAGAGATGAAGAGAATATTTCGGATGAGATTGTGTCTCTTCTCAGTTGCGGGCGAAATGGGGAGAGGTTGGAATACAGGCAGCAGAGGGAGCTTCGGTACTGAAATACACCGGAATCTGCAGGATTGTTTTGCCTTGTGGGGGAGCAAACCTTGGGAGAGAGGAGAGAAGGACACTGGGGCCAGTGGAGGCTTTTTCTTCTATATAATCCACTGATTTGCAGTTTGGTCTTAAATGGAGATTCTTGTCCTTCTTCCGCTGTCTGTAATGTGGTAGGAAAACACGTCCTGGTCTCTCACAAGTACTTTTCTCCTCTCCTTTGTGGGTATGTTCTTCAGGTCTTGGAAAAATGGCTGTGACAGCTTCTTGCAGTCTGGAAATTGAGCTGTAGGTAACTAGCTTTTAATATTCCCATAGAGGAGCCTCACAGCTAACTGTGATAGCTGTTCTCTAAATTCCTCCCAGTTTGCTGGCACCGCTTGGCTGCAGAGGCACTGGGGGAAGAGCAGCACTGTTATCACACATACTGGCGAGAGATCTACCTCTCTTCTCAATGCCATGATGCCATGGCACGTGCAGGTATATATCTCTCCTGATTTTTGCTGTCCCATATTGCAAACTGTTTATAATTCCTAATTTGTTGCCTTTTACAGTGGTTTTGTCCATTTTTTTTCTCAGGATTGCTTTATACAGTGTTCATTTCCCTAGCTTGTAAGATTGAATTCAGAGATCTGAGCATCCTTATGAAGTTGGTTTATGAGGAAGTGTGTGTGTTTGGGGATTATCATAAGCAGCAAGTGCATCTGAAGGAAGCTGAGATTAATTTAGTTGTGAATGCTAGCAAGCTGAAAAAGTGTGCAGCGCCAGCTCGGAAATCCAAGCTAGATCTCGCTGGGAGTCGGAAATCCCTGTTGCTCACGCTGATGATTCAGCCCAGGTTCATCAGCAACCAGCACCAAAGCCACTTGTCAGCAGTGGAATCCAGCCTTTTCTTGGTGTACAAAGACTCCTCCCCACTTCGGGGGTGGGGAGGTGGGAAAGGAAGGTGATGTGTTTTCGCCACTTAGGGCATGCAAAAAACATTGAATATTTTCTAAAGATCTGCAGTATATTAGCAAGTAAGGTAATGTGATGCAGCAGCAGACCTCTTGGAGATTTAAGCCACTGCAGAGCTCTTTTCAGGCACTGCTCTTTGACTCACACCTCTCTTCCTCATTAGCTCATGTTTGAAGCTTCTGCATTTTCCAGAAGAGATCATTTCACAAGTTCAGGGCAAGCCACGTTTGCAGATTATACCCACCACCCAAAGATGAAATAGTTCCCTGTCTTGCTCATTGTCTTTTGATGGTGGCTCTGCCTCTTTCAGCAGCTGCAGAAGTTTGTTTTGACTCTTGTGACCATTCGTTCCCAGGGGCAAGGGAGACTCTTCCTGGTCTGTCCCTCCTGCAACTTTTCTGTTATTTGTCAGTCCTTTTGATGCTGTCATCCTCTCCCTATTTAGTACCGTCTGCAGATTTAATTTCCTTGCTGTTTGCATCCTCTCTCAGGTTGCTAATGAAGATGTTAGTGGCACCCTGCTGGTATTTTTCTATCATTATCCTCATTTAATATTTTTTTTTTTTACGCTTGTGCTCAAAAAACAAAATCGAGCAACGATATCCCGTTTCGCTGAATGCTGCACCAGCAGACTCAGACCAAGTCCCTGCCCCTAGAGCTTGCATTATTGTACGGGACTGGTTGTTTATCTGCATTATTACTGGACTTGCAGGTTTGGCCTTGCGTAACCCCTTCAGTGGGGTCAGTCTTGCAGCTCTGCCCTATGTACAGTGTTTGAAGACCGATTGATGTTGTTGAAGTGGTTTGCAGATATGCAGGGCCATGTGAGAAGTGATGACAGAACAGGATCTTGTACGCAGTGGCTGGCAGGGAGCAGAGGAAGAGCAGAAAAGAGATGTCCTTGTGATCAAAATCAGTGTCACGTCAGATGACATTGCCCTAATCCCAGCTGTGCAACTTACTGCATGAACTAGTTAAATCTGTTCCTCTGGGTCTCTTTCCTATGTGGAAAATAAAGCAGTGCTTCCCCAGCAGGTTATTTACACCTAATTTTACTGCTCAAAGCTGTGATCTTTGGATTGAAGCTGCTCTAGGAGCAGAATTTATTGGCAGGTAGGAAGGTCCACCCCGGGTATCGAGTGTCACCTGCTTTGTTTGCAGGGGGCTGAAGCAAAGGCTGCTTTCTGAATTCAGCCCTGCTGCTGAGGGCGGGTGGTTGGCTGGTGCCAGGGGTTCCCTCTGCGTGGCTCTTAAATCTCAATATTTCCAGTTGAGCTTTGCACATCTTACACCTCCTCGGAGCGTGTTCTGGGCTCATTTCCTTCTCTTCCTGGCAGCCACCCAAAAAGCCTTGGCTGAGACCAGAATGATCCCTTTGTTATGCTTTTCAGTGCTAAAGGTGACCTGGAAACTTTTTTTCCCCTGTTGAGTTCTGAGCGTTGACGACGGCTTTTCCTTGCTCTGGGGCTGACGTCACCGACACCTTGAGCAGAGCAAGGAGCTGCCTTTATTTTCCTGCATGAGGTGTCGGTGACTTCAGCAGCGCTCGCTGGGGAAACATGGGATGGTGCAGGCAGGGCTTGGCAAGAGCCTAAAGCAAGCAGAGAACTATTTTCATTTATGCAGTTTTAATGTGCTCTGAAGTCCATGTTCATTTTGCTAATGACTTTGATCCGAGAGACTATTACTTTAACTGGAAAAAGAACATTTCCGCTGCTGCTATTTTAGTAGTTGATAGGTGTGTTTGGACTTATTTTGAATGCAAGCGCGCACACATGCCGATATCTAGATGTAGCTATTATCTCGGGTTGAAATATTGGGTAATTATGTTTGACGGCAGTAAAGTGTTTATTTTTCATTTCTAGGTGATCGCTTAGTGTCCTAAATCTGCACAAGGGAACACATCTAAGCTATTTTTGTGCCACGAGATTGCAACTATCATTTAAATAGGCTCCATCTTTCCCTCTCAGGAAATTTGCGTTTAATCTTTTGCCGTCCTCTTCCCTCCTCAGTCAAAATAACAGGAAAAAAAATGAGACTTGAGCGCCAAGCATACAGTACTTGCTTTAAATTCTCAAACAGGAGTGAAGAATAAGGGTAGAAATTTTCTATATTTAGACTCCAGAAGGTGCCTGTTTAGATTATCTCCAAATAAAGGAACAATAGCCCACTGGTAATATTTTCCTAAGAAAGAAGTTAATGAAAGGAAGAAACACAAACGTATACATTGATGTCTACTTTGAAGAACAGTATAAATACATAGAGACTTTTTATGAGGACCTTCTCCCCAAAGTAAAGGTTTCCAAGTGATACAAATGCTCATTTGCGCGGTGCTGTGGCTGTGCTGGCACCTTCGCTCACCCCCCACCAACGGGGTATTTTCCTTCTCGTTCCTGAGGCTTAGTTATTGCACCTCTACCGATGAGTGATTTTTAGCAGGGTTGTGAAGGCTACATCAGATGTACTTCCTTCTGCAGCAATCTAGGTGGCTGTTAATGATTGCAGCCGACGAGAGGCCTTTGAACTTTACAGGTCTCTGAATTCTCCTAAGCTGAATTTGTCTCTTGCGTGTAGCCTAATGCCAGGTCAGGAGGTATTAGGCATTAGTCTGGCTCGCAGGGACCTGTGGGTGATGCATCTCTCTGTTCGGTTTCTCACTGCGTAAAGCCCCCCTGGTCCGTGGTTCTCGGAGAGGAGCAGAGCAAGCATGCAGCTGGTTTGGATTATAGACGGTAAGAGATGGGGGAGTTTTTCCTTATGTGAAGTGCTTTGGTTTTCATCAGAGACTCTTCTAAGGCTCCAGCTGCCTTGCATAAGCCAGCAAGTTTACTGAGGCCACTGCTCGGTCTGTTAAGATGAAGGAGAGATTGTCACTTGATGATGATTAATTTAGGAATGCATTAACATGCCAAAGAAATCGAATGATAGAGGCTAGCTTGCCCTCTCCTCTGGTTTCCTAGACCCTAGGGAAAAAACGAAGCCAAGGCTGAAGCGTATGACTTAATTAATGATGACTGCGGACTTAGCCTCTGCTACCATTTCAGCAAACTAGTCAGTGATGGGGGATTTTTTTTTTCTCTCCTCTCAGATGTGGTCACTGATACTTGCCACCTTCTTGGTGTCTGGTTTTTATTTAAGCCTGAAACCAAGGCTTAGATAAAATTGACCTTGAGCCTGGCAGCTGCTCAGTTGCCCCACACCCTCACCATCCATTTGTAGCTCCACCAGGTTGAGCCATGACCACTGTTTAAGTGGTGACCCCAAATGACAGACCAGCCGGCAGCTACAGCATATAACCACCACGATAAATGTAGCAGTGCCCTAGGACTACGCTTACTGAAGCTTTCTTCACCGTGTCATCGATTTCATAACCCTGAACAGACCGGTCGCTCAGATGCATATCCTGCATGTTGGGCCGTGAGAAATCCCATCACGTTGGTGGGATTGAATCAATAGCTGGAAGCAGCCGCTGGCATCACGCCTCCTCGGGGAACAGCAGCAAGGTTCAGGGCGGGGGGTGGTGGGGGGTGGTGGCTGCTGAAGTAAACCAGGGCAGGGACGTAGATGCCGTATCTGTGTAGGGCTGTGTTCGCTGAAGAGGTTTTTTTCAAAGTTCAGCTGATCTCCATCACCAGCTGCGCTCAGCTGCACCGTTTTTACCCCTTTGCTTTGCAACTCCTATTTATGAAAGGACTTTATGAAGCTGCTTGAAAATGTCTGGCTGCATCTAGCAGAGTGCAGGCAATCTGAGCTGCTTGAGCAGAAGCAAGTGCCCTGGTTTCCCCTCGTCTCCTCCTCCCCGTTGCCTTGCCAGCTTTCATCCAACAGCGCCGGTGGTGGGGCTGCATTGCAGCTGAGGTTAGCCCTGCCTCCACCGCCCCTTGGCACAGGAGGATGAAAATGACTCTTTCAGCTGAGCCTAGTACACTACCGAATATTTTTCCAAGTCCACCCAGTTTTCCCTGATGGTCATTAGGCACTCTATAAACATCTCAACCCTTTCTCGCACTGCTTGTAGGGTTTACCATGGGCTGGTGTTTTCTCAGGCTGGGATTTGAGCTGCAGGAGGGTGGTGGTGGCTGTAACTCCTGTGACACTGGTTCAGGGAGAGCCAGGTGGTGCAGCGTGCCTGGTGTTTGCCGGCACCACTGAGTCCTCCGGGTCTCCCTGCAGACTGTAGCCCTGGCAAACTGCTCAGCGTTTTAAAATCTAAGTGCACCAGCACAAGTTTGAATATTAAATCTACATTTCAAAGTCCTGTTATTACTTACTACATTTTAATTGCTTCCCCTGCCCTTTGGATCAAAGTACAGCTTGTGGTGTAGGAACACGATGAGAGCCGGGCTCAAGGCTGGGAGGCGGAGAACACCCACCGGATGGATCCAGCCGGCCGGGGGAAGGATCCTGCGGCAATCCTAGCCTGCCGCGTCTGGATCTGGTTGTGTACCAGCTAAGCATGCAAGGGGCAGAGCAGGCAAGGACTGACAGGCATTGCTGTGGGAAGAAGTGGAAAAGGAAGGCAGGCTAGCAAAATTCCTTGCGCATCCTCACGAAGGGGGCCAGCGCGTGATCTGCCAGCAGCAGATGTAAGCTCTCAAAAACAGCAGGGAGGATGTTGACTGCAACAATGCATCAAGGCTGCGGTTTGTAACCTCAATAGTAAGGCAGTTAACTTTTTTTTTAACAAAGACATTTTGATTGCCAAATCCATAACCATTAGCAGCTGTGGTTTCGAGCTGTTCCTTCCTCACACGTTGCAGTCTAGACCTGACAGGCTTTCAAACAAAAGTTTGGCTGCCGGCTTTTGTTTGTGTTTCTTTTCGATCCTGCTTTTTTGTTTTTTTGCCTGTTCTTTTGATTCAGATTGAATGTCAGTGCATTCAATGTCGGCTCTTCTAACCCAGCCTCCATGGAGTGGCTGCTGTGCATCCATGTGCTCTTCTGTGGCCAAGGGCAGCGTGTAGAGTTCCTTGGGTGCATGTTCGCAAGGCTGCAGTATTGGATGTTTCTGCCTCAGGCTAGAAAATTTGGCATTTCTAGAAAGTTGGATCTGCTTTGGGCTTTCTGTTTAGGAAAATGTTATGTTTCTCACAGGCCAAAGGCTGGTTGGCCAGTGCTAAGTCAGAGAGATTGGATTCTTAAAAGATTATGCGTGAAAATGTGCTCAAAAGTTGAAGGTGTGATGCAAGACCATGTCATGAGGGAGATCAAACCTCAAAGTGAAGCGCCTGGTGCTCTGTAAGCTCTTTCCAAAACTGGAGGTCTGAGTCAGAAGCTGACACAGAGCAGTGGCAAACCTGGATCCCCCCTTGGGTGATGGGTCCCATTGCCAGTCGGGTGTCACCTTTGGGCGAACATGCCCTGGAGAGATTCAGGGAGAAGGCTGCTTTGGGAAAATTGGCTAGATAATCCCCAAAAGTGCATGTCCATGCAAAGAGGTGGTGGAGAGTACTGATGTTAGCACAACAGATGGGGAAATGATTCTTCAACACCGCTCTCCTTGGAAAAGTGGCAAGGACAGACGCCACTTGGGCACAGCAGTTCTTGAAGGCTGGTCCTGCAGACTGCAAGGATGGGATTTTTTTTTTTCTCCCTCTTGATATTAAAGAACTCCTACCTGCAGATGGACCGCAGAGCCGATAACTGAGCTTCCAGCGCCGGGTCAGTTTTGGCTGCAGCTGTACCCGGGCTGCTCCCAGGGGTATCTGCGGGGAGGAACTGGAATCAGGGAGTTTGCAGCACCCACAACTGGATAAGCATCGTCTCTCTATTTTGTGGGCTCCATTTCTCCTGTATCTGTATGTCCATGTTGCAGGCACTGCGAATGCCTCTCTTTGGCTGCCGCACTCCTGTTGCTCACCAGAAACTCCTAACTTTTTTTTCCCCTTTGCAGACCACTAAAGAAGCATTTTCTAGCTGGATGGTGAGCAGTTTCCCTCCAGAGAGGAGGAGAAAATGGCTGTTTAGTAGTTAATTACCTGTTACGTTAGATTACCTGTTACGTTAGTCTGACAGCTATGAAGCTTATGAGGCGTGAAAGAAGAGCGGATCAGCCTTTCCCACAAATCGCCAAGAAAATGGGGTGAAGGAAGTTGTGCCCGGCTCCCAGGGGGATGCCTTGCACGTCCTTGCATGTGGCCAAGGGGCTTCTCGTAACGCCCGGGGAAGAGCCCAGTGCGTGTTTTTGCCTGCTGGGGAAAGCTGATTTATTGCCACTGCTGGTTACAGCAGTGCTGCTCTTTCGGAGGGGGTGCCGTCTCTGCCAAGATTAGGTTTTTTTTCCCTTTGAATGCATTTTACGGTGAGCTCTCTTGCCAACACATGGGCTCTGCTTTCTTTTATTCTTTCCAGACAGCATTGCTTTCCAGCACTGCCTCTTTTATTTCGAAGCTCTTGGAGAGCAGCGGGGAAATGAAGGCTGGAGCTGGTGTCCTGGCCCAGTGCTGCCTGGCAGAGCGAACTGTATTTCCCCTGTTCTTCACCAAGGAGGCACGCCAGGAAAATGATTCAACCCTTTCCATTATTAAGCTTGCAGAACATCTCAACCACCTCCTCGCCATTCGGTGCCAGGGGCCCAAGGCCACCCCCAGCAGCTGTAAGATGGAGAGGATGGCAGCGACCTGCCGAAGGACTACAGGTTCCAGTGTGCAATTCTCCGCTGCGCTCTGGCTAACCAGGATGCACGCCGGGGCCGTGCGCTTGGTGGGCAAGGAAAGTGGAGGAGAGCTGGGGCTGCATTGCGGGGCTCTGTAGGCCAGCTGGTGTAAAATGCTGGGGCTCTTCCCACCTGGTGTTCGCGTTTGGTGTCTTGCACCGTGTTTGCTTGTCTTCTTTTGTGTCTGGAGACCTTAATGAGAGCGAGAGATGCTCTTGAAAGGTCGCTAACGAAGCTGCCAGGGAGCGTTTTGGCTTTGTGCTGCGCAGAGCCGCTGCTCTGTTGCACACGGTGCTTTTGTTCCTGCCTCGGATGCAGCGGAGCAGAGCTCATCTCTTTAGTGATGGTTTGGCGCTTCCCCCCCAGCTCTTTCCATTCCCCTGCCTTCGGTTCACGGCACTTGGGTTCAAGCGAATGCAGATTATTGGGGAAGGGTGAAGAAATCGAGGGGCTTGGGACAGCCCTTCTCCATGAGTTTTTTTCCCACTGCTGAGACGGGGTCGGGGCTAAGGACCTGAATCCTGCATTGTTACCAGCAATGCTGGGCAAGCCTGCACGGCCCCCGCATCCCACTGCAGGCTTTACCCAAATCAGGGAAAAAAAATATTACTTTAACAGATTGGTGGGGGAAAAAAAATTAGCAGGAATTTTCTTTTCTCAAATGTCAGAGAAGGTGGGTCTCTGCTGCCTCTGAGCTGACTTGTCCCCTACTTTGCTCTTTTGCTGTGGGCTGCAGAGCGGGGAGGCTGGCAGCCCCGCTGCTATTTCTGGTGGTGACGAACTGGGGATGGGAGATGAGGAACAGTGAAAACAAAGAGTAGAGAACATTCATTGGCAATTAGCCCTGCTTGCAGCGTGATTGGGGTGGCTGCTGGGGACATCTGATAGCCACTTCATGTATTTTCAAAGCACCGGCACCAGCGAGAGGGCGAATCTGGTGGCCGGTTTTTGAAGGAGCCCAGTGTTCAGCTCCGTTCTCCAGCTTGTACTCAGATGCTACATTTAACCTCAAGCTCTTTCTGTGTGTTAAGCTGCGTTGAGATCTGCTTTTCTCCCCCCTGCCCCCTGCTAATCTCTTCAACAACTAGGATCTTACAAACATGTTGGCAGCACACTGAAGCCTGACTGGTGTGGTCACAGAGGTGGGATGAGCAAGGAGGGTGGTGGTTGCGTGGATGCCGATGTATGGAGAGCGTACTTGTGGTTTTTGACTGCGCGAAGCAGTGGGCTGTTTGCAGCAGCTGGTAAGCCGTGCCGGCTGTTCGCAGCCCACGGAGCCCACCGTCCTCCCGACTGCCTCGTTGCAAGCCTGCGACAAGGTGGCAGAAGGTCTGAAAGGAGGCTGAATAATTTTTTTTGCAGCATAGTTACATTGCATAAATGCTGTCTTTCAAGCTTTCCTGCTCATCTGAAGGATTAGAGAAGGGTGGGTTTTCTCCTTCTTGAGGGGCAACCTGGCCTGTGGACTTTATTTGTTGTAGAGGGCCTTTTTAGCCCCATTTTCCTAAATGCTGAGGTGGTTCCCGCTAGAGGCAATATTAAAACCTGTAGTACTGCCACCTGTCTTATTTACACCGTCAAGATTGTAATGATGAATGCCACTGAAATTAGGAAAGAACATCCCCCATGAAACTTCCGGCTGGGTTTGATTCTTGGTTTCTTGTAGAGAGGGAGAGTGGTTTCTCTCTAAATTGACCTTGGAGTTTTATTTTAAAATTGCTGTTGCAGACCTTTTTTACTGGGTGTATACTCTGTCTTCTGTCTCTGGCACACTAGATGTGGCTTTTGCAGTTTTCCTGCAAGTCTCAGGTTTGTGAAGCGCTGTCAGTGGGTTGTAGTAGTTGGGAATAAATTTGTTCTCCATGTCCTAAACTTACCGCGTTGCAGCCTGTAGAGTGACTCGGCTGACCTCGTACAGCAGAAACATTGAGAAATGAGTTTTTTACTCGTTAGATACTTGGGAAGCTTTGGAAAAATGTAACGGAGGTAGTTGCGTTTGGAGTCTTGGTGGCAGCATCTCCATTGACAGCATAAGTCAGCTGAGTAGTTGCCAATAGGAGAGGCATCTCTGGTGCAGGGCAGGTAGGTACCGATGTTCTAGCGCTGAGCTAAGCCACAGAAAGAGCAGCAGAGGTGGAGTGCTGCCATTCAGCCACACTCTCTGTCTTGATCCTCTTGATGATGAGACAAGGTAGTGTAGATCCAGTCCGTAGGTGTCTACAGGCGACGTTGCTCATGGTGATCACGTGTGATGTTGAGAGCGAGCACTGTTTAGGGGACTGAATACCAACAGGGAGAGATTTTGGCTGGGGAACAGTAACAGCTCCAGTGACTTCTATGAATGAGGTCCATGGAGGTGGTTTCTAAACATGTTAAATGTTGGCAGTATTGTGTGGCAAAAGAATATCTCACTGTTTCTCTGTTCAGGTTGCAGGCAGTTGTTTCAGGAGGTATGGCAGGCATGTCTAACCTCTTGCTGCTCTCCGAGAGGAGTCTCGGTTCCTACCAGCCCCCAGCCATGTGCTCCTGCCATTCACCCACTTCACTGGACCTTTCTTTGAGTGGTTCAGCCCATTGACCCAACAGAAAACTGACTTTGCCCCAAAGCTCCCTAGATTTCTGCAGGGGGAAGAAGTTGAACTGACTTGTGGAAGGGACCAGGGGGAGAGGGGAGCCTGGCCATTAGGTTGGCTCAGCATCTTGTGAGGGCTCAGCCCCGTCCTCCCCACCTGGGAGCATCTTGTCTCTAGGCAGAGGAAATGGTTATGGCTTTTTCTCAGCTCCATCAGGCAGGAATATTCTGCTTTTGTTGTTCACCAGGATGGGATAAGAGGTTTCTGGTGTAGGTACAATAGGAATCCTTAAATGTAGCGGCTTGATGAAGGGCTCCTTCCCTGCCTCCTGGGAGTGAGATGCCACAGGAAGGACTGAGGCTTTTAAAAGGCAGAACATGGACGGATTTGGCACACATACAGAAATGTGCCCTGGGAGCGAAGATGAAAGGCTGTGGCATGGAAGTGTAACCCCAAGTTGGAGCTGTGGCATCCGCCTCATCCTTGGGACTGGATTGAGCTGGAAGCTTTTGGAGGTGAAGGTTTGATCCTGGTTTTGGATGAAAGCTGTCCATGGAGAAACCAACCTGGCTGTTGCATTCGCTGCCAGTGGCTGGGTATCCGTTACCGGGATAGTCCCTGTGTGGGGGCGTGAGGTACGTGAAGGGGGACACAGTGATGTCCAGGTCCACCTAGGAGCTGAGGAAATTTGGGAAGCAGCTGTACGCTAGGCAGCAAGACCTCTACGGCGCACTGGTCCCAGACACGCAACCTGGCTGAAGGAGCCACCAGCTAAACTACATGTAGCAGAGTGGGAATGGACCACCTCTGCGACCAGGTCTGGATGCTGGCTTATGCCCCACCGCTTTAAGGTGTGACCTTCAGAGGCCGTGCTAGTGTGGGAGCTGCTGGGTAAGTCAGGTCCTCTGGCTGTGGAGGGGCCACCGGTCACCCGCGTGATGCTGAGAGCAACAGAGCAGTGCCAGCATTTCGCACTCACCAGGTGTTGGCTGGGGATACTCACATTGGCTCTTTCTAACCTTCCAGGATCTTCCTTCCCTGCAGATGGGAAATGAAAATCCTTGGCATCGGCGTGGAGCCATGGAAGCAAGTCAAGTAACATGGCTCAGCCAAATAGAAAAAAAGAGGCAGAAACCTGTCCAACCCCTGATCAGTGCAGCAGGGCATCCGTGTGCCATGCAGATCAGCGTGGCTCTTTCTCCCCCAGTGCAGGTGTTGTACCGAGCCGCTAAGTACACAAATATCTCTCTCTCTTGCTCAGTGAACACCTCTTGCACGCTGTTGTAAAATGAGAGGGGCTGGAAACGCTTTCCCTGGTTGATGCAATCCCAGTGTCAGGCTTCTGTAAATCTCCCCTAACCGCTGGCAACGCTGCCAAACCCTGCTACAGTGCAGGGACTGCGGGTTGCTCCCTGCTCCCCTTTCCATACCCAGCTGTTCCAGGGCAAATCCAAACTCAGCTTGGCAAGTTGGTGAGAGCTTTTCAAACACTCAGCCTAGGAGTAATTTGTTAGTAACAAATGGGGGATTTGCCAGGACACGCTGCTCCATCTGGTCTAGCATCCTTTCCCCTACAGCAGCCTTGACGGATCTGCTTGAGGAAGGCAGGGGAGCAAAAAAAAAAGGAGGCAGTTTTCACATGGAAGGAAAACCGCTTCCGCAGTCTTGTTTGAACAGGCTTTCCTGGGCTGGAGCACCTTCACAGCGTGCCCTCGCCTCTGCGCCTGTCAGCGCAAGGTCTGCAGCTAATGGAGAATCTGAAGTGATGGTTGGTGTATACATTTTTTATTACTGTTCTCTGTTTCACTTCTGAACACCAGTGAGGCTGAGCTGCAACCAGACAGGACATCGGTGCACTTCCCTTGCTGAGGTTTTTCCTTTTTTTTTTTGCCTTTCCCCCCTGTGGTTAATGAGAAACAATCTGTTCATACTCTGCCTGTAAAATTCACCCATATCTTCATCACAGTGAAATCTCCATAGACTCCGTGCGCAAAGTCAGCCCTGCACGGAGACGGCCAGCTTCTCTCAGCCATCGACTGGGCATGTTGCAAGTGTTTTTTCTACTGCTCATCCTTTAGATGCAGATGAATTTAACTGCTTTGCATCCCATGGCAGGACAATGCACACTCTCCAAATCTCAAAATCCTTGTGTTTGGACTGAACTTTGTGGGAAAGAGATGGGGATATATCCGTAGCTGGGACAGCTGCTTTGGTAGAAGAGGTGGCCACTCTTCTGGTGCTCATCATCTTGTTGGGCTGGCCAGACTGTTTCGGTTGAGGTGCTGGTGTGCTGCCTGGGACCGGCGGAGGTTTGTTGGGGCACCTGCATCCCCTGTCAGCTGAGTCCAGCTTGTCCCGGTGCAAAGCAGGCGGTGAGCAGGCAGGCTTGGGAGGGCAGGGCCCCAGACTGCCTCTCTTATCGACACCCCATGCTTTAGATCAGCGTAAGCCAAATGTGAAACCACACCTTTTAGGCAGCGAAACACAGGTCAGTGCTGAAGGGGGCTGGAAAGGTTTAGGGAGCACACATGGAAGTGGCTTGGGTAAGCAGATCCAAAACAGGACCAAGCTCTGACAGAGGCGTGATGAGAAGAGGCTTAGCAAGGGGCTCGCTCTGATTAAGACCCAAGCCTGCAATTGTTGGGTTTTTTTTTCATTAAGAGTTCTTGAACTGGTTTAGTCTGAGCTGCTACAGCCTAGATATAACCCATTTCCTATGTTTCTCTGCTCCTGACCACTGAGCTCTTTTTGCACCCGTGGCAGTCGGTCTGACTCTGTTTTGTGTGTGTGTGTCTGTGTTTTGCAGTATCCGGATCTGAGCCAGGAGTCTGAGTCTCCATTTGTCTTTATCTGCACTAACCCCCAGGAGATGGTTGTGAAATTTCCCATCAAAGGAAAACCCAAAATCTGTAAGTAGTAAAGTTTCCACAGATGCCCCCCTTGGCCTTTCGTGCCTGCTCTCATCGCCGCCTCTGCTTGCCTTTGCCATATGAGTTCGCGACCTTTGCCCTGTGCTCTTTGATCTGTAGGTGTTTGTTTAATGACTCGAATACATCTGTAATATTTTTTTGTCTTTGGTTCCCCTTTCCCCAGATGTTGCTTCCTTCTAAATACATGCCTCTTCCTGCCTCTGCAAACACTCGGGAGTCAAAGAGCGCTCGTGTCTGCAGCTGATCCGCTTCTGGCATCAGCCTGGGTCAGGATATGAGCCGGTGCGGTGATGCTCAGGCAGATCTGCGCTAGCTCCTTGCCTGCAGTTCAGAATTGCCCTCTCGCCCATGAGGATGGTGAGGGCTTCAGGCAGCAAGAGCTGCAGGGCCAGATGGATGTTCTCCATTCACAGGCCGGCAGGATGGGATGTCCTGGCCGAGCTCGCAGGGAAGTGCCGCAGCATCTGTCCGCACTCCGCTTGCCAGTGTCGTTAGTCCTTTTTATGAGCCACCAGCCCCTCCGCAGGCTGCCAGTTATTCCTGCCTGCTGCCGTAAAAAGGATGGAGGAGGGATGCAGCAGCTGGGGAGCCTGCAGTCAGCTCCATCCTTATTAGCAGCCTCCTCACCACACAGCCTGGGGAAGGCACCGTACACGCTTTCAGGGGATGTGAAAAATTAATTTGACAGGCTAAAAGCAGCATAAGCAGAAATAGTCTTGGCTGTTTATTTAGCAGAGCTGACGACTGGGTTTTCTTTCTCGTTTTCTGCGCAGTTCTCTGGGAGTAGTTATCCAGCGGCACAGGACCAGCAGGATTTCTCAGGACCGGTTAATAAGGGCTTTTGAAGCACGGTGTGGTGTTATTTTTGTTGGTTTTGAGGTGTTTTTTTTCCCCTCTCTGCTCAGAGAAGCACCGTTACGGCACGGCTTCGGTCTCTCCCTGGGCTTTGAGAGTATACCTGCCCTGCTGGGGTATTGAGCAGGGCGAAACCATTTGGTTTGTTCCCTGCCTTTTGTAGCAGCCTCTGGGAGGTGCGTTCAGCCGATGGCGACAAACGATGCTTGGTGAGCTGCAGCACTCATATCTTGCTAGCAGCACCGTCCTCCCCCAGGGACGGGTCTTTCCCCGCGCACCGGTGGGCAGGCAGGGCTGCACCGAGTTATTGAGGATGCAGACGTCTTTGCTGCAGTAGAATAGCCTCGTCGCTGTTGCCTGCTGGAGCAGCTGCTGCATCCTTTTTTTGTTTTTTGTTTTTCTTGTTTTAACCTCTGCTTGCCCTCATACAGGCTCTGTCATGCCCCTTCACTGCCACATGTGCCTCCATCCATCCATGGTTAGGAGGAGAGCTGCCGGCGGCAGCTGAAGGGGAAGCTGCTGCCTGGTGTGAGCGCAGGGCAGCTGGCTTCTGCGCATCTGCCTTGCTGGGTGCAGGCGCTGTCGGTCCCCTCCCCATCTGTCACATCGTCTCCTTTGTGTTGTGACACTTTCCTGCTTGGAGAAGGATCAGTCTAACAGCCTGGAAGGAAGCCGGCTGTGCTGGCGGCTGCCTGCGCTGCCTGCTCCTGCTGCTGGCCCTGCCTTTCCGGCCCTCCATCCCGACAGGAGCTGTCACGAGAGCAGTGGCGGGGGAGGCCGTGGAGTTGCATGTTCCCCTCCTGGAGGGAACATCATCCGTGTGGGTGATATTTGTGACAGCCTCGGGAAGGAGCAGGGAAGGCTTTGACCTTTCATCGGGGTAAGGCGCTGTTTTAATAGGAGCTGGCATCACATCCAAGGCAGTCAAAAGGTTAATTCTCCAAGCTGGAAGCAGAGCAGGGGGAAGGTGCTGGCTCGTGTCCTCACCTGAGTTTGCTGGCTGCCCTGCTCTCCTTGAAGCCTGGCTCAAGCCATGACAAAATGCCAGTTTGTCTTGTTGGGAAGCCAAGCCAGAGCAGTTTTCCATGCCAGATAACAGCATGGACCTCGCCGTGGTGACATCCGAATACTTCTCCGTTGCAAATTAGTTGTTTCTAGCAGCCTGGGGATGGGAAAAAAAAAATAACATAGCTCGATTTTTGCTGCCTGGGTTATTGTTTGTGTGGAAGGTACGGGCACTGTGTTTGTGTTGCATCTGGGAGCCTGGCTCTCCCCAAACACGTCCCTGCTTAGTTTCAGCACGTGAGGACAAAGCTCGGTGGCTGTTCTTGTGGGAGATTTCCTTGAATCCGGGCAAAGCTTCCCAGAAGCCTCCCTCGAGCATCGCTCAGAAACCTCGCTTCAACAGCCGACGGCTGGAAGGGTGCAGAGGAGCGGGTGAAAGGACATGTTGCTGTGTGAGACGGGAGTCCTTAAATCACTGAGCAGAAAGAGAAGGGGACCCTGGAGCTGTTGCCTTATTTTTAGCCTTCTCCTAAAGGTTACCTACGTGATGTTTATGTTTGCCAGCTGGTAGAGCAGAGGAGCCTCCCGATCGCTTTTGGGGTCCGGGAGGAGCAGGCAGGCCTGTTAAATATGAAGCTTATAGCCCTGGAGGCGACACAGCATTGATGGTGGGGGACCAGAGCATGGAGCGAGTGTGAATTTGCTGCCTTTCACCTGCCAAAAACCCCATGGCTTGGCAACATGGTGGGCCAACAAGCCGCTTCCGGACAGTCTGGCCGTGCTGGCTTAGCGTTGTTGGGTGCTTGTCGCTGTTCCCAGCCAATGCAAAGATGAGGCTTCTTCTCCATCCTTAGGCAGGTGGGGAAAGTCTTCCCTCGCATAGGGTGACAGAGAGGATGGTAGATCTCCTAGACTTTGTACCAGAGCATCTTCCAAACTCTGTGGCTCACGGTGAGAGCACTGTCTGAAAATAGATGCTCCAAGTAGTGCCCTGTTTTGCCCTCTCACTTGGCCTCAGTTTTCATTTTCTCATTTGTGATGGTGGAAGAGCTTTGCAGATGCCCTTTTGTGTCCCTTGGGCTGCAGGTTCGCAACTGCTGCACCGAGACGTTGGCAGCGTCTGGTTCCTGCTCCCAGTTTCAACCTGACTGTAGCTGCGTTTCAGTTTGCAGATCTGTGGCACCGTGGCTTGCGGGTTTGCTCACATTTTTTTTGCACATGTTATGGGTTTGGTGCATTGAACTTCCCTCTCAAGCTCAGACGGGAGCAAGGCTGGCCCAAAACTGAAGCTGAAGGAGGAGGACTGGTTTCAGGGAGGCTGCGTTGTCCTGGTGGGACATCCCGAGCGAGGCAGTGTTGTAACCTGCCTCTTCTGGGAAAAGCATTGGCGGACTCTTTGTTTAGTTGAAATGAAGAAGCTTTCTCAGTCTGAAGAGAAGGCGATGGTCTCTGGCTGGTTTGGAGCCATTTTCTCTGGACAAATGCCTGCTTCTCATTGCACACGGGCATTTACCAGTAGTTTTTGGAGCAGTGGCCGAAGAGGGACTGGTTTGGAGCCTGGCAGTGCTAGTCCCCATCAGGGAGGAGATCTGCTGTGTGCTGTAGCTGGGATGGAGCATCACAGCTCTCTGAGGAACCATGCAAGCTGTGTGTCACCTGGGGGGTGGCACCGGGCATGATGCTGTGGGACCCGGATGAGGTGCCTGCCAGCTCCGGCTCCATCCACCTCACTGGGATTTCGCTGGGACAGGCACTGTCTGTCTATCTCCTTGGGATCAAGCTCTGATCCCTTTGCTTCTCCTCCTGACAGTGTGACCATGGTGGCTGCCCGTGTTCCTCCCGAGGGACGCAGGGGATGCTCCCCTGGGACTGGGGCCACCCTCCCCACCTCACCACAGCCTCTGCAGTTTTGCCTGCTGGCTTCTGCGACGTGGTGGAGCCCCGTCCCTGCTCCCAGCTCCAGAGAGAGACAGGATGAGGTTGGCATTTGGAGGATGGGAAGACATGGGGAGCAGGAGCAGGGAGTTGAGTTCCTGGGGAGAGGTGGCATTAGAGAAGGTGACCGGTGCTGGCTGGCAGCAAAGCCTCTCTGGGAGGCTGGCTCTTTGCCTCGCTGCCTTGCATAAGGTCACCTTCCCTTTCTTCCTCTCCCTTTTGGAGCAGGGAGCTCTGCCTGGGAGAGCGGGAGCATCCTTGCTTTTTTGTGGGCAGGGAGAGAGGGATGGGGATGCTTCTCTGAGGCAGTGCATCGCCTTTCCGGCTTGCTCGCCACGCCTGACTTTGGGCTTCTTTGGCAGGAGTTGCCCAAATCCCATGCTCTGGTGTCCTGCTCCTCTCCCAGCTGGGAAAGTGGAGCTGGCAGCGCAGCCACCAAGGGCTGCGAAGGACGAGAGGCGGCAGCGTTTGCTCCGGGTCCCACTGGAGCAGCTGGCCACGGCTCCTGGGCTCCCCGAGGTGCTGCCCAGTGGCAAAGGCAGCGTGGCCATCCCAGCTGGTGGCCTTGGAGGCCACCAACCTGGGGCTTGGTGGCACAGACCGCTTGGTCCCCCTCACATTGTGTGCCCCATTGCATCGTCAGCCCAAAGCTGAGGGTTTATTGTGCCCAAGCCCGGCTTTGTGCCATACTATGGAGAAACACGTCCCTGACACGGTGCTTGGGATGGTCCCCCATCTCCTTTGAACGTGTCGACATGCAGCTTGCAGGCGAGTGACTGGATCGGTTTCCCCCCTGGTAGCAGTGGGAGAGTGCTGGATGTTAATTTACTCTCTTCCTCGCTGAATTTCCCCCTCTCCGGCATCTCTTTGCTGTGTCGGACACACTTGCCCCCAGCTCCCCCGTATCGTGCCTGCGGAGGGACGCCACGGTGGCTGGAAATGCCTGGCTCCTCAAGCACGATAATTGAATGTGACAGGAACACACTAACTAGGAGACCTTGCTGCCTCCAGCTGATTTGCATTGCAAATAGCATATAAAAATAAAGAGTGATGAGGGTTTGTTATGGTTTTTTTTCTTTAATCCCCTCTTTACAGGGAAGGTGGATGCAAAGATCCATCAGGGAGCAAAGAAGGGGTTAATGAAGCAGAAGGCGATGGGGTGAGACATGAGGGAGCAGCACCGCCTTCCCACGCAGCACCCAACTGCCACTGAAGGGTGCCACGATGGTCCTCGAGTCCGGAAAGCAGGTGCGAGACGGATCCCAGAGCGCTTTTAGGTATTGCTTTATCCGTTGTATTCCAAAGGCATTAAAAGAGACATGTTTTCACCAAGCTCTCGCCCAACAGCCCTGCGCTTCCCAGGGAGTCATGCGCTGCGGACAAGTGTGGGTGGGAGATGGAGCTTGATGGGATGGGATTCAACCAAGGGCTGGCATCTCCACATCTCCTGCGAGTGCCGGATCCCAGGACAGCGGCCAGCCCAGCTCCATCCGTCTTGGCAGGTTGGAGGTGGCTCCGTCTTGGCTTTCCCAGCGTGTCGTCCCCAAAATGTGCCTGGAGGTCTTCTGGCCGGATGGGCTCAGACACGTCGTGGCGCTGAGCTAGCAGGAGTAGGGCGAGAAATGGGGGTGAGGGAGATGGCTCCCGACAGCCGGAGAGTCTGAGCCCTGCCGAGCGAGCGTGTGCTCGGGGAAGCAGGGACTCGGGTGAGAGGCGGGCTCTGTTCCTGCACGGAGGCTTTCCGCTGGCGGGAGCCTGCCCTTACAGCTCTTGGCATTGCCAGGAAGTGCCCAGCTTCGCATCTCTCTCTCCTGGTTTGTATCAAAGCAGCAGCCACCCTGCAAAAGCTGACTCCCCGCCAGCAGCTGCGTGTACGAGCTAAAAACCTGCTCTGCGTTGTGAATAAGATTAATTTCTCCTTTCTCTTTAATCTTTCATATTCAGCATCTCCCCCCACTGCCGCGTCTGTGCTCATTACGCATTCGCTGGGCTGTGAGCCTTCCGTGCCGCGTTGCTGCAGGCTCTGCCTCGCCGTGGCCTAAGTGGTCCTCCTTCCCCAGAGCCCACCCTGCTCCTGAGGGGACAGAGCGACCCCCGAGCACTGCTGGCATCCCTCCTGTTCCCTGAGGATGTGGGGGGAGCAGAGCAGGGCTGCTGGCTCCGCTGCTTGGCGTGGTCACTGCTTGTAGGTTGTCCCAGCCCTCTGCCTCGGTTCCTGTCACTACCCCATCAGAGAGGAGGAGGAGGGTGTGAAGCCTTCGTGCCAGCTGCCTGCGCCCTCTGAACCTGGGCAGCTGGATGCTGTGGCACCGGAGATCATCCCACGAGCGCTGCTGTTTGCCCTGGGAGTTGTCTGCTGGCTCCTCGTGCTGCCTGTGGGATCTCAGAGATGCTGGGGATGGTGGGTCTGGATTCAACGTCCACCCATGTCGCTCCTCCTGTGGAAAACGCTTGCGGGCATTCCAGCTCCGAGTTGCCCAGGCTTGGCCTGAAGGTTATGGTATGGGAGCTGCTGTTTGGCGTGGCAGAGGGGGATGGGCTTCTGCTGTTTCCTTCCTCCTCTGGCTGTGTCCCCCCATCCACCAGCCGGTCCCTGTCCCTTGTGTCCTACCACTATGGTCCCAGTCAGACTCCTGGTGACTTGCCTGCATGTTTCTCTTCATGTGTCATGGAGGTCCTTCTCTCTTGGGTGGGTGTGCCTCAAGAGTGAGGGAAATGTCTGCGGTGCCCGCAGAACCTGAGCTGGAGAGGGACGGGTGGTGGCATCCCGAGGTCCTGGTGCCATGGGGAGAAGGAGGCAGGAGAGGACTTGGTCTTGGTGGCCAGGTGGGAGAGGCAGGACATTGAGGTTGCTTTGCCTGAGCTGCCTGCAGCTCCCTGGAGCATCTCCTGGAGGTGGAAGGGGTCAACTCTTGAGCAGCGCTTGTGGGACCAAGGTAGAGGAGATGCTCTTCCAGGCAGAAGGCAGGCGCATGGAGGAGGAGCACATGGTTACGGGGCGGACAGTGCCGTTCACAGAACATCACTGATGTCTCTGCTGCCCTGCCCTGCGCCTCACCGGCACGGCCTGGGCTTGGAGAAGCACCCAGTGAGGACGTGCTCAGCACCCAGCGCTTGCACCCAGGCTGGGCTCCACATGCCGCAGTCCTGGCGTTTCCAGCTCCTGCTCCTTATCCCAGGAGGGAGAAATGGCCGTGACAGAGGGGGATCTTGTGCCACCCCCATAGGATGAGGGGACAGGGAGGCTCACGTCATGGCCGTCACACCTAATGCCTGTCCAAATCCCCGTCTCGGGGCGCTGCTTCCCAGGACAGGTCCCCCACCTCGTACCTAAGCCAGGCTTTCAACACGAGCCCGGGATTTGGCTTCGTGTCAAACCAGATCCATCTCCGGTGCCCACCACCGCGAGAGCAGCAGCTGCTCCTTGTCACCTTCCTGTCCTCCCCGGTGTGTGCGGCTGACGGCAGCGCAGCGCCTGAAGGCTTTGTCCCCAGGGATCTCACTGGTCGTTGGTGAGAACCACGGGCTGCCGGGGGGCAACAGCCCCGGGCGGGCTGGGTCATGGGCACCGCTCACGGTGCTGGCAAAAAGCGCCATCGGAGCGATGTGGAGGTCGTTTCCAACAAAGCCGTGTTGTCCCGCAGCGGTTTTATTTTCCTCCTGTGTTAATTACATCATTTAATTTTTAATCATTAAAGTTTTGCCGGGGAAGGAGCAGGCTGGGGCACCAGCCCGTCCCTGCTTTGTTCCGTGTTCCCGGCAGAAGCTGGTTTCCCCACCCTCAGGAGCATCGTTCTTGCTCTGAACGTCCTGAAAATCAGCAGCAAAAGCCCAGAACACCTTTTACCCAACCCCTTAAAAAATGTGGGTAAAAACTGACCTGAGTCTGTTCATAGAGGTGGTCCTGGGCCCGCCGGCGTCGGGCGTGTCACGCGGGGACAGTTTCTCCTCTTCATCACCACGAGGAAGGATTTCTCCTCTTCCCCTCTGTTGGGCTAAATGGCCGCTCTTCTCATCCCTCTCTCTCCTCCGGTCCCTCCCGCCTGCCCCAACCCCAAAGCCGGAGAAACCGGGTGGCGGCACCCCAACCCCAGCCCCTCGCTGCCCCCCCGCCTCCTGCGCCGGGGCTCTGGGGGCAAGAAGCGGCGGGAGAAACCAGCGTCTGCTTCCGCCTCCTCCGGAAACCTCCGTCCGGCGCCGGAGACCTGTTCGGGGAGGGAAAATGACCGCGTGGGGCACGGCGTCGCGGGTTTTTGGGGTGGGTGCGGGTCCCCAGGGTGGTGACACCCTCCCGGGCGGTACCCTGCCCGCAAACCAGCCCGGGCTGTTCCGTGCCGCTTCCGACTCCGCTCCGGGCTTTGCCTGCCGCCCCTGCGCCCCGCTGCGGGTCCGGTCTCCGCGTTTTCCAGCCCCGGCGCCCCCTTTGTGCGGGCCGCCCCGCCCCGCGTCGCGCCGGGTTTTCCTCCCGGCCGGGGGCGGTGCTCTCCTCCCTCCCGCGCCGCGCTCCACCTTCCGGGTCTTGCGTCGCGCCCGCGCCACCCGGCTCCGGCTCCGGCTGCCGGGCGGGTTCCGGCTCCGGGCGGCCGCCTGCGCCCCGCCTCCCCCGCGGCCGAGCGGAACCGAGGGGAGCCGAGCGGAGCCGAGCGCCCGCCGCGCCCCGCCCCTCCCCGGCCCGCCCCGCCCCGCCCGGCGGAAAGCGGCGCGGCCTGCGCGGCCCAGAGGCGCTGGCGGCATGGCGGTCCCGGCGGCCGGCCCCTAGCTGCCGGCGGAGCGGCGCGGAGAGGCGGCCCCATGGAGGAGACCTAGGGCCGCCCGGCGACGGGAGTGGAGCCGGGTGAGTGTGGGCCCGGCGGGGTGGCGGCGCCTGGGGATCCCCAGCGGCCATTGGGCCCGGCTCGGTCCTCCCCCCCGCGGCCGTTGTGGCCCTGGTCCCCCGCCCGGTGGCCGTTGGGGCCCTCCCCCGCGGCCGTTGGCGCCGGGACCCCCCTCCCCGCCCGGTGCGGGCCCCCTCCCGTGGCCTGAGGCCGCCGGGACGAGCTGTGCCCCCCGCCGGGCTCCGCGATGTGTGCGGGGGGGGGCGGAGGGGGACCCCCATGTGCGGGGTCACAACCGGGGCTGGGGGGGGCGGTGGGTCCGGGGTGGTGGCAGGGGACGGCGGGGGTTTCCCCTGGGACGCCGCACCCCGGCCCTTTCGGGGTGCGGGGGGGTGCGGGACGGGCCGCGCACCCCTCGGGCGGGTTTTGGGCCGAGATAGTGGAAGGTTTAATTTTCCCGAGGACGTTTGTGGAGCCGGAGTTGGGGGGCAGGGGGCCGGGCTCCAGCACCCTCCCCCCTCCGCAGCGCTGCGGGAGCGCCCGCGGGTCCCACGCGTGACGGTGACCCTGCGTGGGGGGGGGGGTGGGGTGGTGGTGCGGGAAGGTCGCGGGTTCGAGTCCGCCCGGCGACGCCTGGCTCCCTCCGCCCCAGCACCCGCTCTAGGTCTCTGCTCCCCTGTGCCCTGAGCTGGGAGGCCCCGGCCCCGGGAGGAGGTGCTGGACGCACGCCCGCACCCAGGAGCTCGCGGGCACCCTGTCCCCCTGCTTCGTAAGAGTGGAGGGTGCCGGCGGCGGGGCCGCGGCGCGGGTGCTCGCAGCCTTCCTCGCCTGGACATCCTCAGGAAAGCCGATTTCCACGCTTTGTGCGGTGACTCCAGCGTCGGATCGTGCGGCACGTTTCTGGCTCTTTGTTGGCAGTACGCGGCCGCTTGCTGCTTGGAAAACCCGGCCCGTTCGGCTTATTGATTATCTCCCGACCGGGAATAATTTATCGTTTATCGTTCTGAAGCCGTTTCGGTCTCGAAACAAAACACCCGTGCCCTTTTTGTGCCCTCGTTCACCCCGCAGTGTTTTCTCCTCTCCCTGCGGGGCAGAGCTCGCCGGGGAAGGGAGATGTGCGCAGCGCCGGGAGCGCGGCCGTCGCGGTGGGGCGGAAGGAGAAGGATTTCACGTTCCACCTAAACCGACCACGCGCTCGGGACGAGGCCTCCGAGCCCGTCAGAGCCACCAGAGGAAATCAATTATCAAGCAATCTGTAATGATCTGTAATGGACTACGGCTGGGATGTGGGGGTGGGGTGGTGTTTTCCTTTTCCTTTTTTCCCAAGCTGGGCGCTTGGACTCGGTTTCCCGCGGAGGGTCTATGTGTTCCGAGGGTCGCCGTGAGGCTGGGGCGCGCGCGCACGTAGGTGCCTCTCAACACACGCGTTACCCCTCTGCGCGGGCCGAAAATGGGGTGATTTTTTCAGGGGGGGAGAAGCCGCTGTGAATAAGGGACGTCCGTCCGTCCGCAGCCCTGTGCCGCTGGCTGGGCGGCGACCACAGACGAGCTCTCTCCCTCTCGGCGTTGCAAGGTTGCTAAGTCCCCTCGCGCTCGCTGCGCCCAGCTTGTTGGCCATCAGCAGGCACAGTGTCTGCTGCTGCCGCCTCTGAAGCTTTTTCCCTTTAATGCGTTAGGCTGGCTAAAAACGTGCGTTTTTCGGGAAGAAAGGGCTGGCGAAGTCTAAAGGCGGTCGAGGGCTTCTCACGCTGTGTTGGAGCTACCTGACAGCTTGCATATCTTTATTATGTATGAGCAAGAAGGAATGGCCAGAGTTTGCTCCTTCTGGTTTATTCTCTTTGAGAGCCGGCCCGTGTTGAATCAAAATTTGCCTCCAGATCATATTTACAGGATCTTTTTAACTCTGTGAATTCAAGGCAACCAGAAATTAAAGAAAACCAGAAGCTGCCTCGTCTTTCTGGCACTTCCACGCCAGTGTCCCTGCCAAAGCCAAGTCGATGTCCGTGAGTCACATCGGCGCTGGGATCGCCCTCCTGGGGCTCAGCCACGAGAGGAGGGCGGCTGGGGACCAGAGCTGCGTGTCATGCCCGACGCTGTGCCTTGCTCGGCGTTTCCCGGGTGTGCGCTGCCTGAAGAGGGATCTTTCTCTGCTTGCTGGCAGAGGGAAGAGGAAGAACTGGGCTGTGTCGTGTTGCCCTCGACCTTGGATGGGCTGGGAGCGGGGATGCAGCTCGCTGCGGGGCTCTGATTCGGATTAGGGCCGCTGGCCGCTGATGCAACACTAGTCCCAGATGTAATGCGATAAGCCTCTTTGTCCCCTTTATCCGGAGTATTATGTAAATAAGATGGTATTTATGGTTCCAGGTACGCTGTCCCGGGGATGTGTGACGGCGTGCGCGTGCAGCTATGCCCTTTGAGCGTTGACGCTGCTGCTGCTGGCCAGCTTCCCCGGCTGGGGACAGGGAGATGCTCGCGGGGAGCACGTCACGCGCTGGCACCCTGCCGAAAGAAGGTGAGGCCGCAGGCGACCTTGCCAAGGGCTGGTGGCCATTTAACTGTGCCTGGTTGCTTGTAGGCAGTGACCGCGGCGAGCGGTCGTGCACGGGGGATGGGGTGGTTTCCCACCCAGTTCAAGGTGAGCTCCGTGTTCGTCTTGCTGCAGAATGTGGACCACTGTTTCCCCGGCCTCGGGGCTGTGAGAGTCACGGGTTCGTTCCCAAACCTGCCCTGTGTTTCCTCGCAGCTGATGGTTTGTAGAAGGGTTTTTTTGAGCTCCCAAATTCCCCCAAACACCTAGAGATGGCCTGGGCTGTCTGCAGTTCTCCCGTGACGCCTCTTCTGATGCTTCATGGTCACGGGTCATGTGCGTGTGGGCTCCCCAGGTATGGGGAGAGATGGTCCCTGCCCCATGCAGCTTGCCTGCTTATGTGGGAAAGTCTTAGTTGGGATGCACGAGCTGTGGTGGCAGTGGCTGGAGGGGGATGTTGCATGGGGATGCCTGACTCCCGCAGGGCTTTGGGGACGTAGGCGTGTGTTGAGGAGCCCATCTGGGTGCAAAGAGTTTTTTGTGAGATCAAGGGTGGGTAGATGAGCTGGCTCAGGGCACGCGGCTGCCCCGGAAGCTCATCGGTGGCCACATGTAGCTGCTGAACCGGAGCGTTGGCCACCCCAGCAGCCACTGGCCTGCTCCACGTCCCCCTGCCAGGTCGGCTCTGCTGAGGAAGGGGTGCTGCTTGGTTTCGGGGAAGGGAAGGAAAAAAGATCCCGCTGGGACATGGCTGCTCTTGCCACACAATTGTATTGAAACTGCGCTTTCCTGCTAACGAGGGTCAGTGCCTTGTGGTGTGACGTGGTTTCAGAGGAAGGAATAAGGTTTTGCTCTGACGGTCCTGTAGTAAAGAAAATAGGGGACGGCTGCCTGTCTGGGAAGCTTGCGCTGGGGCTCTAGTTGCTTGTGTAATTTCTTTCTTTTTTTTTTTTTTTTTTAATTTATAGAATTTCTTTAAAGGAACCACCTATTTCACTCCTGGGTTGTGGTGAAAAATGAATTTTCAAGATGAAACCAAGAGGTTGTTTTGCTTTTGCAGCTCGGCGTCCTTCACGTGCACAGAAATTTTTGACGTAGCTGCCTAAGCGTCAGCTCAGATGTTGTGCGAGAGGAGAGGGTGTGTAGAGAGAGGGTATAAAAGGATGCAAGTGCATTTTTCTGAGTGAGTCTCAGAATCACAGAATGGTCGGGGTTGGAAGGGACCTCTGCGGGTCACCCAGTCCAACCCCCTGCCGAAGCAGGGTCACCCAGAGCGGGCTGCACAGGACCTTGTCCAGGCGGGGCTTGAATATCTCCAGAGAAGGAGACTCCACAACCTTCCTGGGCAGCCTGTGCCAGTGCTCTGTCACCCTCAGAGTGAAGAAGTTGCGCCTCATGTTCAGGTGGAACTTCCTCTGCTTCAGTTTGTGCCCGTTGCCCCTTGTCCTGTTACTGGGCACCACTGGAAAGAGTCTGGCCCCATCCTCCTGACACCCACCCTGCAGATATTTGTAGGCGTTTCTAAGGTCCCCTCTCAGCCTTCTCTTCTCCAGGCTGAACAAGCCCAGCTCCCTCAGCCTCTCCTCGTAGGAGAGATGCTCCAGTCCCCTCACCATCCTCGTAACCCTCCGCTGGACTCTCTCCAGTAGCTCCTCATCTCTCTTGAACTGGGGATCCCAGAACTGGATGCAGTACTGCAGATGGGGCCTCACCAGGGCAGAGCAGAGGGGAAGGAGAACCTCCCTCGACCTGCTGGCCACACTCCTCTTGATGCACCCCAGGATCCCATTGGCCTTCTTGGCAGCCAGGGCACGCTGCTGGCTAAGCTGAATAAGGGTGATTTCAGGAGAGTCTTGGTACTTTGTATTTAAACATTAAATGCTTGACTTCTACAATTCATTTGCTTGTTTGTGGAGTAAGGAAAAGGAAAGGTAACGTTGTCCCTCTATGCCGCTCCTTCCCCAAGCACATCATGGGCACAGAAAGGTTCTGCGGCATCGGATTTTCCTTCCAAGCCGTTCCTGGGCCCACTCGGCCGCTCTTCGGACAGCGGAAGGGTGAGACTTTCGTGCAGTGCTGCATCATGTGTGACTTCTTGTCTCGTTGCATGGCTGCGCTGATTTATTGATAACCAAACAAGGCAGTTTTCAGAACGGTGTTAATAAGTTTGCTGAGCCCGTCTGAAGGAACGGAGCTTTTATGGCTTCAGCGAGTCTACGGATTTGGCTCGGAGTTATCCCGGTGCTTCTCCGAGGGGAGAAGGGGTGGCTCCGGAGGAGTCTGCTTTGCAGCTTTTAAAGGAGTGAAAATGAGGTGTGTAATGACTTAGCTAACGTTAACCGCCATGGATTCAATTGGAGAGGTAGAGTCTTGCTAATCTCTGGGGGAATTACTGCTCCTTCCCCAGGGATTCAGGAGCTGATGCCACACGGTGAGATTTCTTGTCCTGAAGGTCTCCTGGTTTTTTTTGGGGGGGGTTTCATGTCTGATCTGTACCTCCCCTCTGTACCTATCGCCACAAGTAATTAAAAGTGAGCTACGACTACCAAAATAAGCCAAGTACGCTTTGATGCATGGTTCTTGCTGGTTTTTATTGTATTCCTTTACATGCTGGCTAATTCACAAAATTCGGCAATTTGCGATGGGTCATTAGCGTGAATTAGGAACTTTCTGATGTATATCGTAGCTTTGCAAATGTGCTTTATTAATCTGTGAAATACACCTATTTATTATCCCTCTCGGGGGGGGGGGGGAAGGGTGGTGGTGGGGATTTCTTGGCGTGGCGCTTGCTCTGCCTGCGTTAGTCCCTGTCTGCATGCGCCTTCCCTCCTCCTTGACTTCACAGCCTGGTTGGTTTTTCCCAAAGCGTTCCCAGGCTGATGGCTTGACAGCAAGAGAGATCGCAGCCGCGCTCACGGGCCTCTGCTGCCAGTGAAGCCTTAGCTCGTGTAGCCAAGGTGTCCTCGCTGGTTACTGGATGAAGGGTATTAAAGGCATCAGAAGGTGAAGTGGTGGCTGCTTCAGTTTTGGAGCGGCGGGGAGATGTTCGTCCTCTTCTGAAGCCTGGGAAAAGGCCAAGGCCGCCTGCATGCTCTTCTAGAAGAAAAAATAAAGCCCAGAAGCTCTCCCTTCTCTGGGAGCGAGCGAGCGACTGTCTGTCCGTCCTCTCCAAACCACGCCACTGCGCGCCCGTCTCCCATTGAGGCGGGGCTGTGGCATCCCACCGCTCAGCTGGGATCACTCCGGCGCTCTTTCTTCGGGTGGGAAAGACAGAAACGAGGAGTTGGCTGCGGCACGGAGCCCTCCCTGCCTCTGCCAGTGCAGTCAGTGGTCTCCCTTTCCTGCTGTACCTCCGTGGAGGGCGATCCTCGTTGCGAACCCGGGTGGCTGCAGCCGTGGGAGCCCCAGCTCGGGACGGGGACCGCCACGGGGATGCCAGGGTGGCCTCGCCGCCTCCAAAGCCTGTAAGGGAAGGGTACAAATGGCTGGTTCGGAGGCGCCCGCTCTGCTCCCAGCAGCACGTTTGGCTGCTGCCAAACCCGTGGGTGCCTTCCTGCAACCCTGCTGATGGCGCTGGGCGAGCGAGGAGAGGAGGGCGAGCTCCTTTTTTCCGGCGCCTGCTCCAGCAGTTATTTATGCCTGTTGGTTGTCTCTTGGTCTTTGCCTGCTCTTCTTTCTTCCCATCTCCGTGACTGATGCTTCGGGGATCTTTCCTGGTCACATCCGTCTTGCTGCTTCCTCTCGCTGCCAACTTTCTCGGGCTGCTGGCGGTCTTCCAGCCTGCACGGAACTTTATCTGAAGTTTGTAAGCCTTGGTGGTTATTTTCGTGTGCTCTCTACCCCCTTCTAGGTTGCGTGTGAGGACAGGCCACTGATTCAGATCTCTTTAAGCCTCGCGTAAATCAGTTCGCTTCTGTGCTGGAGTTATCGATGGTGTAACCGGACCGGTTTTAAATCCGCGTGGCTGCTCCGCTTTCCCGGTGGAGACCAGCGCTCTGCTCGAAGGAGACTCAGCCCCCGGGTTCATCCCGTATGTCCCTATGGGAAGCATCGCAATGCGGAGCTCGGTGCCAAACAAATTTGCTCAGATGTCCTGTTTTGAGTGTTTAATGTTATTTTTGGCACCAGCCAGCGGCGGCACGGCTGGCTGGGTTCAACAAGAATGGGCTTTGCGGAGGTAGGAGAGCACCGGGGCCGTGTCTGGTGCTGCCAGCAGCGCCTCTGATGAGCCGTAGCACGCCGGTTTGTCTCGCTTAGACTCACCTGAAGTGCTTCCCAGTTAATCCTGGCCAGTTATTGCTCATAGGGTTGCTTTTTGCTTCTGCCACTGGGTAGCTGCCAGCGGTCTCTGTGTCAGCCTTCGACAGCGAAACCCTGCTCCCGCGGCGCTGCCGGTGACGCTGTGACGCCCGGGGGCTGCAGGGCGAGGAGGGGGTGCTGGTCGTGGGTGAAGGTGGGCTATCATGCTGGTTGCTGTTAAACCATCGCATGTGGGCCTGGGCACGGCGATTACACGGTGGTGTCCTCCAGCGTGCAGACACGATGGTGAGGGGTGAATCCCTGTTCGGTGTCGCTAATTCAGGAGAGATCTGAGAGCTGAGCTTGCAGGAAGGAAGCTGGCTCTGCTTTTTTACCCACCAAGCACTTTATCTCCCACGCATCTGGGTTTTTCTGCTCTTCTTCCCCAGTACAGCCGAATGCTAAGAGCACTGAGCGCCAGTTTATGTTTATGGATGTGGGTCTGAGCTCTGGGGTTGCTGAGAAAGCTCTTGGCTGTTTTCAGCTGTCAGAGATTTTGGAGTCTGCCAGGTCGTGCTTGCTGGAAGAAGCCTAGCCCAGCATTTTTGGACGAGCAGGCTGTGGCCAGGCAGTGTCCAGAGGAAGAGCCAAGCCTGCGCCTTGCTGCTAGCTGCTCATCCCCACGCCGGAGGCAGAGGCTCGGGGAGGGGACGTGCCTCACACGGGACGGTGCCGTGAGAGTTGTTACGAAGGACTGGCATGGCTGTTGTCTACCCTAGGTGTGCTTGATGCTCCTCTAGTCCGTGCTGCTGCTTCATCCCGCTGCTGTGACCCCTCCTGCAAACCTGGCTCCTGCCCGGGAGGAGGTCCGTCAGCTCTGCATGGGAGGGCTGTGCAGGCAGGCGAGTCCCTGGACTTCAAGGGCAGCTACAAAGAGGATAGAGGCTCTCCAAGGAGCCACGTGGAGAACTCGAGGGGCAACGGATTGAAGTTGCACCAGGAGAGGTTTCACCTTGACATAAGAAAACAAATATTTTGCAGGGAGAACAATCATTGACTGAAAAAACCTTCTCGGGGACATGGTAGAGTCCACATCGCTGGAGGTTTTCAAGATGCAGCTGGATGGGGTGGTAGATAATCTCGTCTGGGCTCTCTTTCCCATGGAAGGTTGGACCAGGTGACCTTTCAAGGTCCTTTCCACCTTGGTCTGCTCTACAGTTCTATGATATGGGTTGTGTTGATGCATACTACGTTCCCGCTTGTGTGTAGCGATGGTGCTTGCTCAGCTTCCCACCAGAGAAGTGACTCCAGCGGCACGGTTCAGTGGAGAGCAAGTGGGAGTACCAAGAAGGTGATGTTTGACTGCTTGTCCTTCACAGGAACAAAATGAAGCAACGTTTTGTGTCTATGTGTGGGTCTGTACGTATTGGTGTGCCTCCTGCTTGAGCTGAGGACCACGTGCTTGAATGATGTTTCTCTTGCCATTAGTTTTCTTGAAGTAGGAAGCTCTGGACTTTGCTGTGTGTTGGCGGAGGAAATCTGAGTCATGTTTTGTTCAGTACAGAAGTAGGTAGCTTGAAAAAAATGCCAGGATTGAGAGACATCAAAATCAAATAATTGTAAATCTGAAGAACTGCGGGCTCTCGAGGGATGAACAATCAAAAAATTGGGACTTTGGTGGTGACATTTCCAAGAGTGATGGGAGGATTAAAGAGGAACTTGTTCCAGTTTTCCCCGTTTAGCAATACAAAGGAAGGCCTGAAACATTTCTCCTGTTTTGTTTGCCTCCTGTTTGTGTGCCTGGTGTATTGGTGACGTGTTTGGCTTGCTGGGAGCTGAGGGGAGGAGGGGGGTCTGCCCAGGGTGGCTTTGCTGTAGAGCCGTGTTCAAGAGCACTGGGTTTTTCAGCGCTTGATCAAGTGTTTCCTCGATGCCTATTTGGCGTCAGAGTTGAAGAAGTGTCAATAAGAAGCAAACGCTGAGTTCTGGCTAATCTGATGAAGTGTTTTCTCAGCCAGGCTGAGATCTGGCACCTCATGCCGTTGTCTTGTATCTGCAGTTTCGCTGGGCCGCTTTGTGTGCCGTAGTCACGTTGATCATTACCGTAAAGGTCGTGAGCAGATGGGGTGGGCACAAGGTGGAGTTTTGATCCGAGCTGCATCTTTTGACCCACAATGACTGTGAAGTTGACACTTGAGCGTGTGTCTGGTAGCAGGTGGGCGTTGTGACGGATGAATCTCCTGAGCTTTGCTCCGGGTGGAGTGATTGCCTGGCCACCGCTACGCCCAAGAGGTCTTTGCTCGCCTCTGCCGACTTCCTCCGTCTCCAGCTTCTTCCAGTGACCTCGTCCATCCTGCTTTTGTAATGCCTGGACTCAAATATTTCGGGCTTTTCTCCAGAACGCTGACAAATGACTCATGACTCAAGCGCTGCCCTGTGTCAGGTTCATCTCCAGTGTCAAGGCTCAGCCTACAGAAACTTGGAGTCCTGGCAGAAGTTTCTTGACAGCTGGCCGGGCGCTCCAGCTGCAGTGCATGCTGGAAGATGTAGTCTTGGCGGGGTGCACCTCCATATTAAAAAAAAGAAGGGTGGCTCCATTTTATTCAAATTGGGTTCAGCCTTCTCCCTCCTGGCAGCTCGCCGGCCCAGAGACCCACCGAAGTTCTCCCCGTGCCTTGTGCGAGCGAGGAGGCGGGAGCGCGGCTGCTCCATTCAAAGCCGTGCCGGATGCCACATTGAACAGCTCGTTTTGAAGCCCTGCGCTTCGGCGTCTCTGGCGACAGCTTGGGCTCCTGCCAGGTGAAGGTGGTGGAGGGGTCCTGCCCGGGCTGGGTGGCAGATCGGGAGGGGGTCGTGGTAAATCTCCTTTGTCTGCTATGGCTTGGCTGGTGTACAGGGGAGAGCAAGCCCTCCTCCCCTGCCCGATTTCTTCAGCTGAGCGCAGCAAGTGAGTGAGGAAGCTCCTTTGTGCAGATTTCGCCGGCTCCTCTTGTGCGTGCCAGCTGGCTCGCCTTCAACATTTCTCTTTTTTTCTCTCTCTTTTTTTATATTTTCCCCCCTCCCCCATCTCTGGGGAGAGGGGGCGGGGAGAGACGGGAACATCTTAACAAGAAATCTGCAGAAAAGGCATGGGAGCTACTTCACAAAACATCCAACCCAAACAAGCCCAGCTGGGGGATGACAAACGTGGTGGTCGGAGCCGAGCGGGGGCTGAGCGCGGTGGCTCGGGAGAGGCCGGCGCGTTTCCCCCCACCGCCGCCCCGAGTTTCTTTAGTCGTAAAAGGAAACAAAAAGGGATCTTGTGCGGAGGCAGCGTGTGGGGAGGGCTGCAGGCTGGCCACCAGAGGTGGGAGGAAGGGCCTCGCCACCACGGCCCCTCATGCCGGAGCGGGGCTGGGGGCTTGCGGGGAGCCCAGCGGGGTCTCAGCAAGCTGGGGGGGCCGGCGTCTCTCCATGGGTGCTCGCCTTGCGTCTCCCTCCCTCCGGGGAGGAGTGGAGGGGTCTGTTTGCTCTCCAGGGTCGCTCCCGGCCGGGGCAAGCGTCTCGCCGAAACCTTCCGCTCGCTCCCTGCCAGAGGAAACGCCGCGTCCTGGAGATTTTTGGTTTGTTTTTCCCTCCCCGTCATCTTCGCCGCTCCTTCTTGCGGGCATTCCTGAAAGTTAATCAGGGTGAAAATTGCAGTCAGTCGGGTCTGGAAGCCACCAGAGGCTGGTCCTGGAGCGCTGCAGGCTGGAGCACGTGGGTATGAGACAGTCTCCCTACATGTGGGCCGGTCGTTGCCGGGAGAAGAGCTTTCTCCTGCATCTCGCCACCCTTGGGCCTTTGACCCTTCCCCGCTTTGGTTTCTGGGCCTCTGGTAACCGGTGGAGAAAGCCGGAGCAGCGTGGGCTCGGCGGGTTTGCTGCCGAGCATCCTGCGCATGTGTGAGCACGGAGAGCTGGGGGCTCCTGCGGTCTCCTCGCTCCCTCTCTGAAGGTGAGCTGTGCTGTTTGAGCAGCTTGCTCTAGGTGTCTGCAGCTCCGAAAGTGAACTTTCAGGTTTGTCTTTTAATATGGTTGGCTCCCTCCCAGCCTGTAGATGTGGATTGTAGAGGTCTCCGCACCTAATGGAGCTGAATTATTCATGTCTGGTGCTGCATGTGTGCAGCATTCCCAAGCAGAAAGCTGTCTCCTCGTAGGATCTACGCTCCAGGACTGCTCTTAAAATGCTTTGTTGGCAGGTCTCCAGGCCAACAAGTGAGCACACGCTTTTCATGTTGCGCGGGGATCAATCCTGCGATGGCAGGAGGTAAGGGGAAGGACACGTTTATAGCTGAATCAATCTCCTCCGTCTGTTTTCTGCGATACCGTGATTTGTGGCAGCGTTACTTCACCCGGCGGGAGAGCCGCGAGGGTCTGGATAGCACCCAGTGCTTTTCCAGCTTAGGCAAACCGGGCGGTGGGAGAGGGACCTCCTTCTCTGGACCGTGGGCTGCAGCAGCCAGGGGTGCCCGCCCACCCAAAAGAGCAGCCTGGTAGGTCAGGGGGCCGTGAGGGTCTCACTCGGGAGAGGGGCGTGAAACACAGCTCCGGCTGCAGAGGTTGAGCCTGCGAGAGTGGCTCCTTGAAGATGAGACCTGGGGAATTGGGGTGGGAATTTTGGGGAGGGGGTGTTGGAGCTGCGGGAAACGCTGTAGAACCACCGCGTGCAATGGGTGACTTGCAGGGGATGCCCCCCGGATCACATACCGGGGTCCCAGCCTCCAGCCCCAGGCTGGAAAGGACCCATCCCTGCCCCGGTCCCTCTTCCCGCGGTGGCATGTCTTCGGCTCCCTGCCCCGCTCCCGGCACGACGTGCCTTTCCTCCGCCCTTGCAGATCCAGCCTCTTCTTGTCTGTCCTGTTTGCGGTTCCCTTCCCTCTGCATTAGCAGAGCTCGGGCTCCCTCGATGCCTCCTCCGTAGGGCGAATGTTTTTCCTCCTCTTGTTTTCTAACCCTTTGATTGCTCCTGGCTCTCTAATTGCCGGGGACTCAGCGGACTTCTGGGCTCCTGCTTCCTTTTGTTGTGGTAGGAATTGGCAAACGCTGCTGCTGTTTGCATAGTTTCAGACCAAAGTCTTGCTCATCTGCTCTCCTTATTTCATATATATAAATAATATTTATATGGATGTGTGCACATATGTATATGTGCAGACTTAAAACAGCAAGGCGAGCTCCCCGGTGTGAGCTGAGAGCCAGCCAAACCGGCATCGTGGAGGCACGGCACGGAGTGGGCGATTCTGTGCCTGTCACAACGCGGCCCTGCGGATTGTCCATCGTCTGCCCGTGACTGCGAGGCTGGATCCTGGTCCGTTCGTCCCTCTGATCAAAGCCGACCCTGGCCCTTTGCGTGCTCCAACCGTGGGTGCGCGGCTTGTGGAGTTGGAGGCTGAGCCTCGTCCTCTCCCGGCGTGAGCTGGTGTCAGTGGCGCCGTGTCCCCGAGCCCTGTCCGGCGGGGCTGTGGCTGGCCGCCAGGCCTCGTCTTTGGGCTGGGAAGTGGCTGTCATGAGCTAAAAATCTGGTTCCTCCACCTTGGTCCCGGCTGTGCCCATCCGGACAAGGGAACGGCTGCGGATCGGTGGCACGAAGGGAGCTGGCTGCAGCCGCGTGCCGGCCGGGGAGGTCTGTGCCACGCAGAGGTGGGTGGCCGCTGCCCGTTGCTGGCCCCGTCGCTGGTTCGGAGAGCGGCTCCAGAGAGGCAGCTCCGGCTCGGGGCTGGGGAGCGAGTGCTGGGGTAGGGGGAGGAGGAAGAGGAGGCAAGAGTAACACGCGGTGCAGCTTTGGGAAGCTGTTAGTGACTCCAGTGCCCCAAGTGATCTCCTGATTCGGCACTTTCTCTGCCGCTGAAATGAGAGGTCAGTGCTTTTGATTTCCAGCTTGCGTGCTAGCCCCCGGCTCCTGGGGTTAAAAATCTCTGTAATGACCTGTCAAAGAGCGGATTATTCGCTGTGCAGAGCCGAGGATGCTGCGGGGAGCAGATGGAAAATGGTCTGGCTGCAGCAGCCTGTCTGATGAAAGAATCCCTGGCATTTTTACAGTGTTTGCATCTCTGGAAGCGCACCATGAAGCTGCTTTCCAGGCTCCTGCCTGTTGGGGTTTGGAGATATTTGTGCGTGTGTGGTGGTTTGTGTTTTTTTTTTCTTTCTTTCTTTTTCTCCCTTCTCATTTCTCTTGAAGTCACCTGTTTTTGAAGTGTTGGTCATAAATAGTACCAGGAGCTGGCAGGCCCGGAGCTCGTTGGGGAAGGGGAGGACAGTGCTGCTGGAGGGGAGCTGCATCCAAATGGGCGGCCAAGGATTTCCTGAGACCTGGAGAGAGGGCGGCTGGGGCCGAGTAGCTGGCCGGGTGGCTGCTGGGAAGAAGCTGCTTCATGTGTTAATTATGTCTCGTCAGTGTAATTGCCACCAGCTAATCTCAGCCAGCTTTTTGAGGTTGCGTGTGGGTGTCTTTTTTTGGTGTCCTTCCCCCCCAGTGCTGCCTGGGAGCAGGGAGGGTGAGGGGCTGGGAAGCTGGGAGGAGAAATTTTGGGCTAGCCGGGCTTGGCCACGGCGCGGGCAGCCATGACCGGTCCCTCTCTTCCCGGTTAGGACTGGGTACCCGTGCAGCTGTGTCTCGGTCTCCCGTCCTTCGGAGCCTGCTGAGCGGCTTGCCGTGGTGGAGGTGACGATGGCCCAACATCTGAAGGCTGGGTGCCTTGTTGTGCTGCCTGGAGGTGTGGGCTGGAAACCCGGCGCTTCCCGCTGCCGTTTGGCCTTTGGCGACCGCTCTGATGCATCCCGAGTGTTGCAGGCTCTCTGAAGCTTGGAATTTATCTCCTGCTGAGGCACTTGACTTCCCCGGCGAGCGGCTCTTGTCCCTCGCAGAGAGGCGGTCGCGGAGAGGAGCCCTCCCCTTGGGTGGCATCCGCAGGAGAGGAATCAGTCCTCCCTCCCAGGGGCTGCGCTCGATAATTCAGAGGGAAATGGCGAGTGGGGAGACGTGTGAGTAATGTCTTGTTGGAGCTGAGAGCTGTGACCTGCCGGGGCCGGCATTGATCGAGGGACCGGTGCCAGATGGCTGCTGCTGCGGGGATGGCCGAGCAGCGGCCCCCGCCCCGGGGGTGGTGGGAGGATGCCGCCTCGTGCTGTCCGGTGGGGGGTCTGGGAGGCTGGGAGCTTCCCCCCTGCCCAGG
The DNA here is from genome assembly GCF_030867145.1 of Opisthocomus hoazin. Taxonomy (NCBI): domain Eukaryota; kingdom Metazoa; phylum Chordata; class Aves; order Opisthocomiformes; family Opisthocomidae; genus Opisthocomus; species Opisthocomus hoazin. The sequence goes on from NC_134423.1 coordinate 13,997,402, forward strand.
ACCTCTCCCACCTGCACCTGTGGCTGCCGATGAAGGCCGATCTGCCTGCCCCGGGGCTCTCCGTGTGTAACCCTGTGCTCTTTGCTTTCCCTTCCAGGAGCGATGCCGTCACCTGGGCAGACCCCGACTGCTGCCAGCCCCCCGAGGACGTAGGTGACCCCCAGGGCGTGGAGGCAGGGAAGAGCCTTGAACTGTGAGGGGCCGTTAACTCTAAGATGTCCTTGAGCAGCGGAGCTTCCGGAGGGAAAGGAATCGATGCGAACCCAGTTGAGACGTACGACAGCGGGGATGAGTGGGACATTGGCGTAGGGAATCTCATCATTGACCTGGACGCTGATTTGGAGAAGGATCAGCAGAAATTGGAAATGTCGGGCTCCAAAGAGGTGGGGCTCCCGGCACCCAACGCGGTGGCAACTCTACCGGATAACATCAAGTTTGTGAGCCCGGTGCCGGGCCCGCAGGGCAAGGAGGGCAAATCCAAGTCGAAAAGGAGCAAGAGTGGCAAGGACAGTGGCAAGCCAACCCCGGGGACCTCCTTATTTACTCCCGGCGAGGGGGCTGGTGGCAAGAAGGAGGCTCAAGGACGCTCTGGGGACGGCGTGAACTCGGGCGGCTTGGTGCCTGCCGTCGCCCCGAAGGGCTCGGAGAAGTCGGCCAAGGCGTCTCGCAGCGTGGCTGGCTCCAAGAAAGAGAAGGAGGGCGGCTCGTCCAAAAGCAAGAAGGAAAGGAGTGAGGGTGCGGGGGCTGTGGCAGAGAAGGAGCCCGGCGTGCTGCAGCCCCTGGCCCTGGCAGTGAGGGTGGGACAGTACGACGGGGGCCAGGGGACGGAGCCTGCTGCTGCCGAGCAGCTTGGGAGTATAGCTACTGACACGGGAGCGGCGCTCAACCCCTTAGGTGTGAAGTCGGAGCTGGAGGATGGGGAAAGTGAGTGCCGGCAGCTGAAAAAGGTGAAATCGGAGAAGGTAAGAAAGGTGTTGGGGTGCGGGTGGAGGTGGCGATGCCGCTCAGCTCCGGCGATTGCTCCCGCGTCAGGACGTGCCGCTGCGGGTCCCGAGGGAGTGGAGCTCACAGCGGGACTGCGTGTCTGGTACCAGTGGGGCCGGCGCTGGTGTGTGGCTGGTGCCTACTGGCCCTGGTGGGAAGGTGGTTTGGCTGTGTGACGCGCAGGGGTCTGGACGCGGCGGTGGGAAGGCACCGGTCAGGGTACTGTCCTGCCGTTCCCTTGGATTTGTCGGCGCTGCAGCTGTGCCAAGCGGGTCCAAGGCTCTCCTTGGTGAAGGGCTGGCAGTGAAGGCCATGTCCCTGTCCTATGCCCGCTCTGGCTCCCCACGGGACAGGGCAGCGTCTGCTGCCTGCCGAGCTCTGCTTCCCGGCGGCTTCACCTTGCACGTCAAAGCTCTCTGCAGCTCCCGGACGAGCCGATTTCTCTCTGGTTGCATCATTTGCAGAGAAGGAGACCTTAACGTGTGAGTAAATGTGGGATCTGCGTGGGTGCGCAGGCAAGCGCAGGGCTGACAGGAGTTACCACCTCATTTCTTGGTCTGCCGTCGGTACGTGGGCTTTGTCCCACTTGTGGTGACAATCAGCCTTGGGCTGGCGGGTTGCTGTGGGTGATTTCTTTACATGCTGCTCCTCCGCTGACATGCAGTAGCGACGTGGAGCCGGTGAAGCTGCTCTTCCAGGTTGCTGGGGGTGCAGAAAGCACCGCCGGCGGCATGTGGCCGTCCGTCCGTCCGAGCGGCGCCTGGCCCTGGTGGCTGTGCAGCCATTCCTCGGTCAGCTGGTTTCGTGGCAGTCGCAGCGGCTGATGTGATTTCTGCGGGCGGCTGGGGGAGGACTTTTGAGTTCTTCACACTTGGAGCGGAAGCTCCTCCGTGCGTGGTGTCCCCGGTCCGTGCCCGTGAAGCCACGCGCCTGCCGTGCATGGGGCGAGCCTTGCGAGCGCGTGCGTTCGGGGTGGCTCAGCCCTGGCGCCGTCAAGACGTGGAGCTGCCCAGGGAGGGGTTGTGTGAGGAGCGCTCGGGGGTTTGGGAGAGTTGCTGAGACCAGCGAGATGTTGGGGAGATTTTTCCATCCGCCGAAAGATTGTATGTGCAGAGGAATGTGGTGGGGGTGGTCGGTCACGAGATGGCACTGGGAGAGGAGCTGCTAAGTAGGTCGGTGCTTCCTCTGCTCAAGAGGAAGACTCCTGGGGCAGGCGGCTGACGCCGGTAAAATGAAGGAGTGGTGTGGAGACAATGTGGTGTTTCCTTGTCCTTCCCAGCAGCAGAACCAGAGTGAGTGAAACCGGGAAGAGGAGCAGATGCTCTTTTGCATGATGGACTTGAATGCTGCTACAAAAAGTTGTGGGTGCTGAAAGTTCAGCGATGCTCTGGGGCACGCGGGTGGATTTGTGGAGGAGGAACCCGTTGGTGGGGTGTACAGGGCAATGTCTTTCGGCTTGGGAAAAGCCCGAGGAGGGCTGGAGCTTGGGAAGTAGTTTGGGAAGTATCCTGATGTGCTTGGCTGTCAAGTTCCTTCATAACCATCTGCTGCTGGCTGCTGTCAGGGCCAGGAGCCAGCACTGGAACTGGCTGGACCTTTGGTCGTACCCCACGTGAAAATACAGGAAAAGCCACTAGTAAAATTGATTTCTTTCACTGATGCATTTGCAGAAACCCTCTGCAGGTAGAAATGCCAAAGCAAGGTGGGGGTTATGAAGACAGAGACCAAGCGTCGTGGACGCAGTCCTGTGCAGCCTGCTGTAGATGACCCTGCTTCGACAGGAGGGTTGGACTAGATGACCCACAGAGGTCCCTTCCAACCCTGAACATTCTGTGTTTCTGTGACCTTGACAGGCTTGAGGAGCGGGCCTGCGTGAACCTCATGAGGTTCAACCAGGCCAAGGGCAAGGTCCTGCAGCTGGATTGAGGCAACCTACAGCACTAGTAAGGACTGGGGGGAGAATAGGTTGAGAGCAGCTGTGTGGAGGAGGCCTTGGGGATCCTGGTGGGTGACAAAGTGGCTGTGAGCTGGCAGCCCAGAAAGGTAGCGTGTGCTGGGCTGCACCCAGAGCAGCGTGTGTGGCAGGCGGAGGGAGGTGATGTTCCCCCTCTGCTCCGTGCTGGTGAGACGTCACCTGGAGCGCTGCGTCCAGCTCAGAGGTCCCCAGGGCAAGAAAGACATGGCAGTTGTTGTAGCAAGTCCAGAGGAGGGCCGTGAAAATGGTCAGAGGGCTGGCACACCTCTGGTGTGGAGAGAGCAGGAGGGAGTTGGGGTGATTGAGTTGTAGAGGGTCTGGGGAGACCTTCTTGTGGCTATTGAACACATAAAGGAGGCTTGTAGGAAAGATGGAGCCTTATTGCTGAGCTCTGTAGTGACAGGGCAAAGGGCAACAGATTAAACTGAAAGAGGGTGGGTTTAGACTGGGCATGAGGAGGACATGTGTTTGTGATGAGGGTGGTGAGACACTGGAAGAGGCTATGCCATCACTGGATGTGTTCAAGGCCAGATTGGACGGGACTTTGAGCAGCGTGGTCTGGTGGATGATGTCCCTGCCCATGGCGGGGGGGCTGGACTTAAGTGATCTTTGAAGGTCCCTTCCAACCCAGCCCATTCTGTCAGCCTGCGATCTCCGTACAGATACCCTGTGGGGACAGTTCTGCCTTTCCACTTGTCCCGATGCAGGTACAGTCATGTCGGTGGGGGCTCATGCTCATGGGTTGAGCCCAGTTTTGAGAAGTGGTTTAAGGTCTGGATCTGCGGGAAAACGTGTCAGGTTTGGGCTCGAGAGAAAACATCGACTGTGGTTCGTCAGCCTCCTGGGGCCAGCTAGATGGGTTCCTTCGGGTTGGGAGAGCTGTGGGCGAGGAGAAAAAAGGTGTCAGCGTGGAGAGGGGTGGGAAAGTGGTTTTGTTTCTCGAGGAAGAGCCTGAGGATGGGCTGATGGCTGGGGCAGGGTGCAGGATGGGGGGGATGAGATGGAGGTGAGCAGTGGCATGGGACGCTTCCTGAAAACTGCAGAAATGACCCAAAACCAGCATGTGGAGTTTGAAGGAGAAGCAAAGAGTGGAGGTACATGCTGGCTGTGGGAGGGCATCTCCTCCAGGGAGTGCGTCGGGGGGACGAAAGGGACAGGTTCCTGCAGGCCTGGGAAGCGAGAAACTTGCTCAGAGCGAAACAGAACGGCCACAACGTGACTCAGCCCAACCTTTGGTCTCCGGCAGCTTGTCCTCTGCTTAACCCCGCGCGGCTCCCGCTTCCGTCTCGCGCTGGGAGGCTGGTCTCCAGCTGGGGACGGAGAAAGAGAGACCGTCTCTCCCTCTGCCAGCTTCAGCTCGGGGTAGGTGACCTCCCAGTGCACGCTGAGCAGTCAGCCTCCAGCCAGCAGGTTTTGTTGTATCTCCTTGGCTGGATTGAAGAGCACTTCAGCAGCCAGCATTTTTTCCTTGATGAGGTGCTTTGGTGCCACAGTCAGCTTGCTGTTTGCCCCTCCTTCTGCTTTTGTGATCTTGAAATATCTTACCGTAGGGTTTTGCAGCCCTGCCATCCTTGCTGGGTGTAGGAAAGAGCTTTGCTTTGGCTTGTTTCAGGCACGCTTTCGTGTCTGCTGGTGCTTGAGCTGGCGTGGTGTCCACGGGCGAGATCGCCCTTGCTCCTGTGTTTGCCATCGCAGCGATGGAGCCTGTGGGCATGGTCCGTGGGCTCGATGGGAGATGTTTTGCTGGTGTGGCCCTGTGGCTCTTGTGGTCGCTGCTTTTTGGGGTGAAGCGTTGGGAACCAAATACCCTTTTTCTAGGTGCGTGTCTTGGCTTTATCCAGCCTCCTGTTGTGGCGTGCCCTGGCTTGATACGTACCCTCCTCAGACCTGATGCCATCGGAGTGTCGGGACACCAGTGATAACTTTGCCGGGGATGGGGCTGATCACAATGAAACCCGCTGGCAGTGACCCTGCCGAAACCTTCCAGGGTCTCTGGGCTGGGACTGGCACCGAGCGCAGGTTTGCCTTGGGCTGTGGTTTGGCGCCTGGGCAGCTCCTTGCACCAGCCCAGGCTGCTGGAGACCCAGCGGAGTTTCGGGGAGGGCGGGAGTGGGAGCTCAGTACTTCTTGCAGCAGCGAGAGAGGTGAGTCTGCACTGATCACCCACGTCCAGAGCACATGGACCAGCAGCCGGGTCCGTCCCCTCCTCGGCGGACAGCGGGTCGCTGGGGATGGCCGAGCCGAGGTCTGGTTTGGGCACGCCGGTGTTCGGGAGGGAGCGGCTGCTCGCGGTGAGCAGCCGCGCTCGGCAAAATGGCCGTACACGGAGCGGCAGCGCCGGCCGGGCTCGGGAGGCCCGCGCTCATCGCCTGCCCCACCGGCTGCCTTCCTGTGGCCGAGTTGGCCCCGGGGTCCGTTCACCGGGGCGGCGGGCGCTTGCTTGCTGCTGCCCGCGCCATTGCACTGGCACCCCGCTCCTCGCCGCGCTGGGGCAAGCCGGCCTGGCCGGGGACGTGAAGCATTGAACAAAAGAGCCTCCCAGCTCTTGGCTGCCGCTCCGGCTTTGTTTTGATTGAGAGGTTGTTCAGCAGGAGGAGGGAGGGGGGATTTTTTCTTTTCTCTTTCTTTTTTTTTTCTTTCCCCTCCTGAGGAGAGTCCAGATGCGATGCTGCTGCAGACAAGGGAAAGGCAAACAGAAGCCGCTGGAGACTCCGCTCTGCTGAAAAGCCTCTCCGGATCACGTGTGCTGTGGCTTTGGGCAAAGAGGAGGGTGGATTCGGTTGTATCCCTCTGCAGGAGAGGGGGTAGAAACCACCGGTGCGTTTTTTGCCCTGAGTTTTCCCCCCAAACACAGTGTGGTTATGCCCTACGCATGGTCCCCTGCTACGGGTAGTGAGGGGACATTGTAAGGTGGGGGACACCGCCGTGGGCAGGCCCTGAAGCTGGTATGGAAATACGTTTCTGGTTCTGTGGGAGGACAGTGTGGCATTGGAGGTGGTGCTCAAGCGGTGGCTGGGAGGTCAGATGGGGGTGGGGGAAGTGGGGTGGCAGCTGCCAAGAAAGAAACACTCCCAAAAAACGTGTCCCTGGACTCTCCCTGCTGCCACTGTCATGTCTGGCAGTGTGCAGTGTGGCTTTCATGTCATCTGAGCAGGCCTTCTTCCCCTGAACCCGTAGAGGCAGATCTGCAGAGTATCTTCAGCGCTGTTCCTACAGTTGTGACCGTCCCAGCTTGACTGGGACGTGGGATGAACCCCCAGGTGCTGGGTATCCCCCACCTGTGAATTCTTTACCTGGAAGCAAACCATGGTTGCCTTTTCTTTTTTTAGCCATATTTGGTGGGAGGGATGAGGTTCGGTGGTGGACAGAGCGGCAACGCGTAGGGTAAAGGGGTGGTTGGATGACTCCAGCTTGAAGAGGTGAGATCTTGCTAGAAGGCAGTAGCTCTGCTAAGTCCAAGCGCAACAGGAGACCGCCGTAGACTCTCTTAGGGACGTTTCTGTTTGTTGGATATTGCATCTGCTTCCAGCTTTGTGTCTCAAAGAGAGGGAGATGCTCTGTGTGGAGCCTGGTGACTGCTGTGGGCTTGGCCCAAACCCGATCGTGGAGGCAGCTCCTTACCCCATGCCGTAGAGATGTAGTCACTAATCCTGTGCTGCTGCGTTGCATCGTCCTGCCGGTGGATATGAACATCTCCAGCTCTGCCGTGGCCACTTCGGTTGCAGTATCCCAGCCTTCGCCAGCTTCTTGCTGTCCGTAGCGCTTGCCCTCTTCTCCTTCGCTAGCTGATGGTGGCACCGGTGCCGCAGCGCCGCCGATCCACGTTGCTCAGAGCTTCCAGCTCTGCTCTCTGTGCCTCCTTTGAGGACTTGATCTTACCCTCCGCTGGCGGCTCTTTGTGTCTTGCTCCCCTATAAAGCGGTTCAGATGTGGTTTGACCACTGAGCTCCCCAAGGAACGGCGTGGGAGCAGGCAGCCGCTGTGCCGGAGGCTTGAGCCCTCTGCATGCCGAGCGCTTTCTGTGCTCGTGGAAAAACCCAACACACCAAAACAGCTCTTCTCACCGCAGATGTCAAGGCGTTTGATGCGAGGCTTTGGCAAAACCCGAGCTACCCTGATCCGGGGTCTCCGCTGAGCTGAGGATGAAGAGCTCCTCTGCTTTCTGGCTGGTGGGTTGGGAAGCCGAGTCGCCTGATGTGGGGCAAAGCCGGGCTGGGGCGTTGCACGCGCCTCCTGCTTCAAAGACGCGCTTGCGATTTTGACCCAGGCGTGATGGGAAGCACCCGTCACGGGTTTGCTTGTTGTGGGGCCAGAGTTTGGGAGGAGAAACTCCCAATGGGAGGCGTTTTGGTGAAAACAATTTTTGCTTTACAGCCCGTCCAAAGCTTGCTCCATCCCTCCCTTCAGGGCTGGCATTAACCCTGTAATTCCTTTTTCCCTGGGATTTTTAGGGCCTGCGGGAAGCCAAGCATTTGGGGTAGGGACCTGCTGGTCGTGAAAACCTCGGGCGCATGCTGTTTCCCTGCCGTCTCAGCGCCGTTTCCCAGCCCTCGCTCTGCAGGGCTGGGCTCTTCCCGGGGAGCGGCAGCCAAAGCGGCGCTGGCAGCTCAGGGAAGTGGCAGGGGGTGCAGGCAGCTGCCGGCTCTTGCCTGCTCCTCTCGCCATGGTTTCCTTTCTCCAGCCACGCCGGAATCGGCCGCCTCCAGAGCTGCTGACAGGGCTGTGCTGGGAGCCCTCGGAATGACACCGCTCGTTGCCTTGCCGTCCCAGACCTGCCGCCCGGAGCCTGCTGCTGCGGGAACACGGCAAGAAGGGGGCACGCAGCCAGCGTGTGTCAGGAGCTACAAAGGAGGAAGTTGGCCTCGTTCACTTCAAACCACGGGGTTAGTCTTTGAGTTTTGGCTCCTGCTGAGAGGTTATTTATATGTGGGCTTTTTTTTTTTTTATATAACTGCTAGATGTAGAGGGCTGGGAGTTTCAGCTGATCCCACTTCTGAAGGTTTTATAAAGGAAAAATTGCATCTCCTCCCCATTTGCTTTGCTGGCTGGCAGCGTTAGGAAGGACTAGTTAAGGGGTGAGGTAGTTCGGATGCCCGACCCGCTGGCGTTGCCGTATCCCGTTTAATAGGTCGTTGTGCTGAAATGCTGCCAGAGCGGGAAGCAGGACCTGTCGCTCCCCGTCACGGACGTGGCTGTAGGAGACGGAGCCACGCTGAGAAAGCGGAGAAAACGTCTACCTGTTCCCGAAGCACGAGAGTGGAATGACAACGCGCAAACAAGGAGGCTGACGGAGAGGGGTACCGTTCTTTCTCGACGGGGTCCGTACACTGCTCCCTCGGCACAGGCGATCTGCAAATCCGCTCCCCCAGTGCATTGATGAGAGATTGGGATGAAAAGGCCGGCAGGTGATTGATCCTACTGACTCAGGGACCTGGTTTCTCCTCCGATGGAGACGGTAACTGCTTGAGATGGGTCAGATTTGGAGGCTAACCGGCTCGGGTAGACTCTCTCTTGTTTATTGCTTTGCTTCCAGGCTGGCGGTGGCTGCTGATTAGCCTAATGACCCCAGTTACAAAACACCATTTATCTGCCTGAGTGAGATTTCTTTACAGGAAGATTCGCGCGTTTCGAGTGCCGTGTGATCCCGAAAGCTTCAAAACCCAACGAGCTGCTCCCGCAGCCCTGCCGGGGAGCTGATGCAGGGGGAGTGTGCCAGGAATAACCCGCTAATGAGCAAAGCTGCTCCTCCACCCGGCAGCCGGGAAAAGGAAAGGGCTGCGGAGCAAAGCGCTTTTCCCTTCATCTGCTTGTAAGCGGTGGCTCATTGGGGATTCGCCACCTTTTCCCCGTTTCCTGCAGGCACAGCGTCCTCCGTGCCACTGTCTTCCCAGTGTTTGCCATGAAAACACAGTGCTGTGTTCCTCTGACAGTGCTCTTGAGGATGCTTCAGGCTGGAGCTGTGAAATCCATCTTCCCTGCGAGTCCTCGCATGCAGGCAGCATCAGAGACGTGCTGGGCGAGAGGGCAACCAGATACTCAGAGCTGATGTCAGGCAGCACCCCTCTGCAGGATAAAAGGCACCTTGGTGTTTGCAATGGACTTTTTGGGGTGACTTCTTGTGACGTTCCCACCTGGTGGTGATCAATGCCTGGAGCTGGAGTCCTCATCCGGCTGCAGGAGAAAAGCCATCCCAGGTCTTGTAGATGCTGAGCCAGGAGCTGGAGTCGAAGGGCTGGGAAGACACAGCCCAGGGCTGGAGAGACATCGCTGGGCTCCGAAATGATTTCAAGCTACCAGCAGCCTGACGATATGTTGTATTTGGTGACAACATCTGCTGGAGATATTCCTGTCCTTGTTACTCATTCCTGCCCAGGGAACTGATCTGATGTAAATAAACGCGCTCAGGGTTTTCTAGGGTGAGCTCGGGTTGCAGGCTGGCATGGGGATGGACAGGATGGTGGGCAGCGTGGTGCTGCCTGGGTCTGAAGACGGGGCCTTTGCTGGGGCAATGCCGTGCTGTGAGGGGCTGGGGACTCGGCCCGGCCACCGGCCTCTTGCAGACATCGCGGTGGCTTTGGCCAGCACCCTTTGACCCGTGTGGTGCCCGTGCTGTCCGTCCCTCACCCTCTCTTGCCCCCAGCCTTGCCTGCGGCTGGCGAGCGGTGCGGGCTCTGTCCCAGCACGCTGCGGACAGGACAAATCCCTGTGCAGGAAGATGTGGACCACAGTGCTTTTCTACGGCGTGGTAATGGCGCGTGCTCCTATCTGCTGATGTTTCCCCTGTGCTTGACACTGAAATTGGTTTAAAACTCAGTACGTGTCTAGATTTATTTTAAAATATTGTCTGGCCCTTGTTCACTCGGGGTCTCTTGAAGCGTGCTGCGTTGTGTAATGTGGAGAGCAAGCCTGCTTTGCAGGCTTCAGCTTTGATTCTGGTGACGCCATCAAGGTCGCCACGTTTTACCGTCCTGTCAAGGGGGTGGGATGTGATGCAACTCAAAAGCGCGTTTTGCCCGGCACCAAGGGAGCGAGAGGAGCCATTGGGGCTTTAGGCTGTCCTTCCTCGATGCAAATGCTCGTGCCTCGGTTTCCCCAGTCCTCCGCCCAGATGGGATGCTCCTCTGTGAGGCGCGAGCATGGGCTTGTCAGGGAGAGCACCCAGGGTGCTCTGGGTGGAGAAGGCACCATGATGGCTACAAATCCTGTGGTTGTGTTGTTTTTTGTGGTTCCCCCCCCCCCCCCCCCCCCCCAAGCCAGAAGGTAATTTCACTCCAGGAAGCTACCCCCCCAATTAGCTATGCAAATGCAATGTTGTGATTGTTTATTTTCCCCCAGATGCTATGCAAACGAGTGCTGTTCCTGACTCCCCCTGCTCGCCCCCCCCGTCACTCTCTCCCTGCGGTTGTTGGGATGTGGGCACCCTGCCTCCTGCGCTGGGATCGGCCCCGTTCGTCTGCGCGATGGATGGACGCGGCACGTTGTGCGGTGAGCCGCGTGCTGCACGGCCTCGGAAGAGGACCCCGCAGCCAGAGCTCGGTCCTGGGTTCAAGGCCATCGCCGGCCAGTGTGGAGGAGGGAGAGCTGCGTCTGCCCGGCAGCGCATCCGTGGATGGCAGCGAGAGGAGGCGTGGGGTATGTTGTCCGAAAGGGGCTTGTTCCTTGGGGAGAGCATCCCAAAAATAATCGGTGCTGCTGAAGCTGGCGTCGATGCTGGGATGCTGCATCGCCGTCACGCTGCAGCAAAGGGGCTGCGATGTCCTGGTGGTCCCACGCCCAGCACGGCGCGTGCTGAGAGCCGCGGCTAACGTGATGATACCAGCCCCAAGCGAGCATTTCCAGCTGGTGCCACCCTGCCAGCTTGGGGTCCCGACGGGACGTGCAACCCCAGGTCTCTGCTCCAGCTCCTCTGCCAGTGTTCCCGTGTCCCCCTGACCCTGTGTAGGCGGCAGAGGCCCTTCGCAAGGACAGGGTAGCAAAGCCGTGGGAGAGACCAGGGGACATCAGCGCTGGAGCTGAGTGGGGAAGGGAGGCTTGGAAGAAGCAGGAGCCAGGGCTGGGCAGTGTGTGCTTGGGGAACCAGGGAGATGGCTTTGGAAGGCTGAAAAGGATCCTGTGAGGGGAGGATGGCTGGGTGCCAGCGGCTCTTTGAGGTGGTAACTAAGCCATCAAGAAGAGCTGGCATGTGCTGGCGTCGGGGAGACGAGCAGGTCTATAGGATGCCTTGTAAGCAGAGCGGTGTTTTAGGGCTTTGGGTGCTGTTTGCTGTTCTGTGGCTTGGAGGGGAGGAAGGCAGCAGTGTATATATCACAGGGCAGAGCAGTTTGCTAACAGGAAGGTTTCTTTTTTTGCTTAGCATTAACATTTCAAGGTACAGGAACTCTTTAGGTATTGAGTGTTTTATGGTCTTCCAGACTGACTGTTAATACTCCGCTTTGTGTACAGGGTGATGGAAACTGGAGGGGCTGAGCTTTGAATGTCCCTTTGAAGGAAACCAGCCTTTTGGGACAAATCCTGCGGCTACGAGCAGAACATTTCTTAGCTGCCCTGAACTGGGGGAAGAGTTAAAGCCCCTTGCTAGCTGGGGGGGGAGAGCGGGTGGTTGAGCTTGTGGGCTGTGCTCTGCAGGGACTGGATCTTGCATCAAAAAAGCAAAGGCTGCACATGAAACCACCATCGGCGTAAGGGTGACCGAATGTGCCATGGCTTTGCTTTTGAGGGGCTCACAGCCTGTGCTCCGTTCTGCTCCATCCTACAGACCAAGAAACTGGGCACAAACTGAAGCAGAGGAAGTTCCAGCTGAACACAAGGAAGAACTTCTTCACTCTGAGGGTGATGGAGCCCTGGCACAGGCTGCCCAGGGAGGTTGTGGAGTCTCCTTCTCTGAAGATATTCAAGACCTGCCTGGACGCGGTCCTGTGCAGCCTGCTCTGAGTGACCCTGCTTTGGCAGGGGGTTGGTCCAGATGATCCCCAGAGGTCCTTTCCAACCCCTATGATTCTGTGGCATTCCTCACAATGCATAACTCAACAGTAGCTAATGGGAGCTTGGATCAGCTTGTGTCTGTCCACGTGGTCTTTGTAACTGAGTTCAGCATTCACCTGTCTCCCCAAGGGCGTGAGGAGGTACATGGCATTAAAAAAAATGGAAATTTTGGGATTTCCAGGCTGTGTACTTAAGAGTAGTGCCTTGGCTCCTGGCAGGAGCACCTCCCTCTGTGGGACTCTTCAAAGGTGGAAGATGTGGTGGAAAGGGCAGCAGCAGATCCGGTTCTGTTTTTTCTTGTTGTGTGAATGGAGGCTGTTTTGGGGTTCCTGTTGCATCGCCTCCCTACCCAACAGTCCCAGCGTGCTTGAGCCCTGGGGTCAAATGCATTCACCTTCCCGCAGGGAAGGGGTTCTCCTCGGCTGCTCTTGGGCAGGAGAAGAGGATGAGTGAGATGCACCACATCTTTGTGGCATCCTGATCGTCTCCTTTGAGCCTTTGACCGCAGGAGCGAGAGTGACCAGACTTGCAGGTGCCTGTTGTTTCTGGGCAAGAAACCAATGGCTTCATGCTCCAGGCCACAGAAGCAGCCAGATTTTCTGGGCAAGGAGGGGATCCAATTTGGCAAAGATCCCAAGCCGGTAGCGCAAGGAGCCTGTGATGAGAGGTTGGCTGCTCTTTCGAAGCCACTGTAATGAAGTAGAGCATGTGGAGTTGGGGTTGGGGACCAGGGTTTTGTTAAAATGGACATTTCTGGGCGTGGAGATCTGTGTTACGGTGCTGTGCTTTGCTCCTTACCCACTGCTCCGCTGTTGTGCATTGCCTGAAAGCTTTTTGGAGCCATCCTCATTCATCAACGTGTTTCAAATGTGGCACTAAACAGCACCTGGCGAGAGGGGTCTTGGCAGCCCACACCAACCAAGCAAATCCAGCCTCCTGCCAGCAAGTGGGGCCATTAAAACCCGGTCTCCTCTGGGAGCTGATGGTCTGATAACAGGAGATGGGAAGAGAATAGTTTTCAATTTCCCATTGGTCCTAATGAGCCGGCGTGGGAGACTCGGGTGGCCTGGCTGTATCAGTGGCTGTGAGCTCCGGCACTCTGTGCCACTCTCAGGTCCGCTTTACTTCTCAGTTCTAGGAAATTGAATAAAGAGAAAACCACTTAGGAGAGGATTTTAATCAGAACTTGGCAGAAGAACTTATGGAAACCCAAGAAATCTTCTGACAACTGCGCTTCATGCTGAGATTGCTGATGAATGGAAAGGGCAGAGACGGGGCCGTGGCTCGAGTGGGTTGGGTTTCTTCTGGCCAGTTTAATGGGATTCCATTAGCGTTCCTGCCCCCCCACCCTGGGCTGGGTGAGAGGAGGGAGAAAACAAGCCGCCTTCAACATGCTGGAGACTTGCTGTCAGCAGAAAATGAGGCAGAGTCCTCTGGGAGCAGTTGGTGAAAGTCATCCCAGACCAGCTGGAGATGGCCAGCACGTCTTGGGAGGAGAAGATTGCTTAATTTATAGTAATAGTGGCCTTGTAGATTGGGGCAGTAGTGCAATACGGTTAGATTTCTTCAAGAAGTTCACACTGACAGGCTTGAGGAGCGGGCCTGCGTGAACCTCATGAGGTTCAGCCAGGCCAAGGGCAAGGTCCTGCAGCTGGATTGAGGCAACCTGCAGCACTAGTACGGACTGGGGGGAGAATAGGTTGAGAGCAGCTGTGTGGAGGAGGCCTTGGGGATCCTGGTGGGTGACAAAGTGGCTGTGAGCTGGCAGCCCAGAAAGGTAGCGTGTGCTGGGCTGCACCCAGAGCAGCGTGTGTGGCAGGCGGAGGGAGGTGATGTTCCCCCTCTGCTCCGTGCTGGTGAGACGTCACCTGGAGCGCTGCGTCCAGCTCAGAGGTCCCCAGGGCAAGAAAGACATGGCAGTTGTTGTAGCAAGTTCAGAGGAGGGCCGTGAAAATGGTCAGAGGGCTGGCACACCTCTGGTGTGGAGAGAGCAGGAGGGAGTTGGGGTGGTTGAGTTGTAGAGGGTCTGGGGAGACCTTCTTGTGGCTATTGAACACATAAAGGAGGCTTGTAGGAAAGATGGAGCCTTATTGCTGAGCTCTGTAGTGACAGGGCAAAGGGCAACAGATTAAACTGAAAGAGGGTGGGTTTAGACTGGGCATGAGGAGGACATGTGTTTATGTGTTCAAGACAAGGTTGGATGGGGCTTTGAGCAGCATGGTCTAGTGGAAGATGTCCCTGCCCATGGCAGGGGGGTTGGAGTAGATGATCTTTGAAGGTCCCTTCCAACCCAAACCATTCTATGGTTCTAAGGTGCTGAGCTGTTGATGGTAATGGTAAATGCTGTTGGGAGTGGGAAATGCTGCTGTAAGGTTCAAAGCCGTCATGCGTGATGTCCAGGTTGAAACTGAGGTGTGCGTGAGGGGTATCTCCTAGTTCGGACAAACCTGTTGCTGTGATGGGAGTTTAATCTCAGCTATCTAGACCCTCGCTTAGAGCTGATGGCAAGTTTCACAGAATCACAGAATAGTAGGGGTTGGAAGGGACCTCTGTGGGTCATCTAGTCCAACCCTCCTGCCGAAGCAGGGTCACCTACAGCAAGCTGCACAGGACCTTGTCCAGGTGGGTCTTGAATATCTCCAGAGAAGGAGACTCCACAACCTCCCTGGGCAGCAACGACTTCTCAAGTTTCTTGTTCTGGGGTTTGGCTCAGTTGTAACTCCTTCTGTAAATTGTTATTTTGGAAAATTTGATTAAAAATCCATTGAGTGGTACGAGTCGCTTGACCATTGAGGGGAAGGAGAGCTTGCAGGAGCCGTTCTTGTGTGCATGTCCTGCAGATGGGTAACCCAAACCAGGTTTTATTTTCCCATTCCAGGCGAGGTAAGCATGTAGTTTTGGTTTATGAGTGTGGGCCTGGCGCTGCTGAGTAGAAACCCCCCAAAGTTGTATTTATTTGTAAAGGGTTCTTCAAGACTGCGTTGTACTGTTGCTTTTTGTGTTATTGATATTTGAACATCTGGACTGTTTTTCTAAATGTGCTTTCATCCAAGAAGAGGTTAAGGGAGTGAGAACTGTTCTGATAAAGCTGCCAAAGATAATCTTTGTTTGAGACTACGTACCGCCCTTGGGACTTTCTCCTGTAAAACACTTTGGGTGAGCACAGTGAACAACCCTAGGAAGCCCCCAGATGCTCCAACTGGTCGTTACTGCTGGGAGTTATAGGACTATAAATTCTCTACGAGAGTGTTTGAGTTTGTCACGTGCTGTGTGAGATGATCTGATAGTGGTCGGGGAAGTTGCAGGAAGCTGTGGTTGAGGTGACCGAATCCTTGAGAGGAGGGATTTGCAAGCACATGGCCGGGTTGATGGGAAGAGTCCGGAACCTGCTGATCCACACATCCGTCTTCCTTGCCTCCCGTACTGAATTGCTTTTGCGCCTGCAGAATGACACCTGATCCTGCACAAGCTGACGTAACAAGCCTGATAGCTGGTGTAGCTTTAGGTGTTGAGGACGCAATGGTGACAACGTGATGTGGATGAGCTTTAGGGTACTGTGTGAAGAGCCAGCTGAAAAGTAGGTGGGTGCAGCATCAGAGTTGAGCGTTTGGCTCTCGGCATCTGGGGAGTGCAGAGCTAAGCTGAGTGCAGCAGCCTTCACTCTGCCCTCTTCGTCATGCTCCTTCTGGCAGTGTTTTCACTAAAAATCACACGTCCGTATGCTGTGACTTTGTTTGACAACTTGTGCAGTGAAAGGGAGCTACGCTTCTTCCTTGATGAGACGTGTAGGTACACGCGGCATGTGTTCTCCAAAGTTGCATGGCCATGAAGCAAAATATGTTTTTGATGCCATCTGCTTTGTAGGGGGCAGAGTGAGATCCGCTGGAGGAAGCTTCATGTGCTCCCCTGGCTTTGTACTGTGCTGTGCCTCTCCTGAAGGACCTGGGATTGTCTGTATTGGGTCAGCTTGGTCAATTCACAATTAACTGAATACAGACAACTGTTTAGGTGCTATTAAGAAGATGGTGCTTGTAAGAGGACTTTCTTCTGAACCTCTTGGCTGGTGGCTTGCATATCCTGTCAAGCCTGAGGGTTCATGTTTTGTAGGTGGTACTTTCCTGGCGAGAACATCGGTGACTGTCGGTGACTGTCGTGTGCTGTTGAGTAATATGCAAAGCTAGGCCTTGAGCGTGCCGCTGCTTGAGTTCATTGAAAACAACCAGTGGCTTTGGAGGGAGCAGGAGCGAAGGGTGAGTGCAGCCAGGGGATGACGCTGCTGCCGGTGAGCAGAGAATTAGTCATGACTGATAGCCTTGACTCCATAAACAGTTTTGATATTAACTTGGCGAAGGTCGTATTGGTGGGACAGCATGCTCCTCTTTAGGAGCTTCTCTTGGCTCTGAAATGAACTCTGGAAAGCACTGTCAGGCTCGGTGGCTCTGCCGGCAGAGCTCCTCGAAGCCCGTGGACGGCTGAACACATCCGCGCCGGGCAGGAGACATGCCGGGAGAGTGGGACAGGATGTGGAGCCTGGCTCCAGAGACTCACTGGAGGACTCCAGCTGGCTTGTAACCCACTGGGGCTGAAAGCAGCCGCTGCTCCACCTGCGCCAAGAATTTGTAGGGGCTTAATTGACCTGTCCTGGCACCGGGCTGGAACGCCGTTCCAGTGTCAGATTTATTGCTGCTGGCAGGCCATCACCCGCGTGCCTGGTGCGACTTCTGCAGCTTGTGTGTTCCCGGTGGGGCAAACGTCACTTGTTTTTTCTGGACTGAAATCCCAGTGTAGGGTTGCTCATTAGGCTTTATTGGAAGTCCAGTACTGCAGGTCTTGGCGCTTCATCTTGTTTCTTATAGAGAGGCGATCGTGTAGTGTGCATTTTTGAGTGAAGCGTGATTGATTTGGTGAAGATTCTGGTCCTTCGTCTTACTCGGACCTTCTCTGCATGAGGGGAGGGAATCTTTTATCTGCATATATTTTTCACGAGCACGTTAGCAGTGTGGGGCCTGGGCTTTGCCTGCCTTTCTGGGCTGTTTGCAGCCTGGTTGTATTTTGCTGGGAAGGAGCTAGGTGCTGGAGCAGAGCTGCCTGGGCTTCACCTTGCAGAGGAGCTGCTGCTTTGGAGGGGACAGGGGGACTGCCTTGGGTTTGCAGCTTGGTCTGAAGGATGACCTGCTTGAATCGCAGCAGGACGTGGGGTGCTGGCACATGGAAGTGAGTGCACTACCCAGGGAAGCTGGACTTGGCTCTGGAAGATGATTGTTTCAGAATGGTGGTGTCTTGCTCTGCAGGTCTTTCCCCCGACTTCTAAGCCTGTCGTCCTATCTCTGACTGCTTCAGCACCTCTGCCATTCCCACCCGTTGTCCTTGTAAGGGAAGCAAGGGAACAGGAGGAGCCAGGTTTGGTTCCACCTTTGGTCTCAGCAGTATCTGACTTGCAAACCTCTTGGACTTGTGGTGCTCTATGAGAGCCTCCCATGCTTGAGGTGATGTTCAACATGAATGTTGTGCCCAGAGGTGCTGGACTGGGATTTGCTGGTAAAGGAGGCAGGCCAGCCATGTAAAACACTCCCTCATGCATGCCCCAGTGGTTCCTTACTGCCAGGGTGTCCTACCAAAGCCAGCTTGCACATGGAAGCGGCAGTGTCAGCATGCGGGCACGTGCTGAAGCACACCTGCATCTTGGGATGTTACATTCTCATACGTGGAGTGTGAAGACTAGAGACCGCAGCTGTGCTGACCAGCTGGATTGTCCCAAAATGCAAGTCTGCGTTTTCTTCGCTCCTCCATAGATCTGTCTGAACATCAGAAGTCCCACCTCTTCTGCTGTGTTGTAGCCTGCTCTCCTTGCCGGCATCCCCCGAATGCCTACACACAGCTCGCCCGTTGCTCAGGGGCTTGCCGTTACTCTTTTTGCCTTTATACTTCAGAGTCGGGTTGTCCTGGATGATGACTGGCTGAGATATGAGGTCCTGCTGCCCAGGGGAAGACCACAGCCATGGTCTTCCTATCTGATGGCTCTTGCCTGGGGAAGGGAGCAGGGTATGTGGGGGCAGGAGGCAGTGCTGGGGTATTGCTCTGCTTTGGGATCTCCAGTCTTTCCTGTTGTCCTGAACTGCTTTCAGCCCAGCCAGGTTTCAGGAGACACAGCAGGTGTTTGATCTGTTGGAAGATGGGAATTCTCACAAAGTTCATGTTCAGCCTGAGCTTAGGGCACAGGAACTTTCCTGCCTGTTTGCGTGATCATTGGGGCTTCGCCGCTATGCCAGGGAGGTGTCCTGTCTGCTCCTGGCCACCTCTTCCCACACTGATGCTCAAGGGTTTGTGCAACCATGTGGGGAACTGGGTCAGGGAAATGATCCAATTAAAAGCTGTGCTGAGCAACATCAAAAGCAGGATTTAACCAGACGGTTTCCCAACGCTGCACAAATGCTCGTGTTGGTAAAAGAGGGCTTTGGGCCAGGGTGGGAATGGGCAGCCGTGGATGGAGCGTGGTGGGATGGTTTCTTCTGGTGGTGGTACCAGTCCACAAAGACTTGCTGAACGTGGCCTGTGTTGGTAGGCAACTGTAGGGACAACAAACCTGAATCCTGCTGGGATCCTGGCTGTCAAGGCTTAGTTTTCTTCCTGGAGAGCCCAGTCTCTCTCCATTGTGAATGGGCTGACTTTTCAAGGATGCCATTGCTCATGGGGAGCCTCCTCTCCACGCTTTCCATAGGCTCTTTCTCTTCCAAGGGTGCAAGAGGGGAATGCCGGAGCTGCACCAAACCCATGCCCATCCTGGCTGCCTGGGGTGAGGGGGGTTGCCTTCAGTAATCCTGACTAATCCTTTAATCTGTATCAACACTGATAGGTATTAAAGCAGCAGATAAGGTTCAGACCATGGCTTGGAGCTCAGCGATATCCCCACCCTCTTGCAGCTAAATCTGTGCTGATTGTGCTTTCTCTTAAGGGGACTGTGCTTGTTTGCTGAGCAGCTGGAGAGGGTTGAGTGAGTGGATTCACTGCTCCCAGCTGGAGCATGCCCTTGTTGCTGGGCTCCAGCCTGCCAGACAAGTCCATCGATCTGTCTACGTATGTTCCTGGTGACCAGCATCCCGTGCTTGCTGGAATGAACCCCTCCGGTTGAGTGTTCCCCTGCTGATCTGGAGCAGATCTGCCTCCTCCTGCTTTTTATCTGTTGCGTACACCTGGACATAAGCCTGATTTGTCTGTAAACACTCTGTGGAGCTCTTAGGCAACAAATGTGAAGCTTTCCTGGATCAGCCAGTGCTGCCCATCTGCAGTTTCTTGCTGCCTGCTGCTGTGTAGTAGGGTTTCCCTCCTACCCCACCTCCAGACCAGGACTCCCACCACCACATCCTTTTCCTCTAGACTTCCTGCGCTCTCTGCTTTTTGGGCACCTTTACTCACGACTGAGGGCTGTGATGTTCTCTCTTGTACAGCCTTTGGTTCCCCAAATGATCCAGTGCGCTCTCATGAAGGTGGGACTCCAGAGCTGTTCTCCATATTTGGTGGACAGCAAATGAGGGTTGTTAATGCCTGGAAGAGCAGCTGCTGACCGACTTCCTTACGCAAATCAAACTGTCCCTGTTATTGCTGTTGTAGGCTCGCCCCTGCGTTCCCTGTCCTCTTCAAGCTTCTCCCCATGCTCATGGGATTGCTCTGAGTTTGCCACTGGTTCCCTTATCAGCAAAGCCATGGCTGATCCTTCCCTTAAATCCTTTAAGCTGTCAGCAAACAACCCCCTGCTGAAACTGCTAGCACGCAAGCTTGGCTGGGACAGAGCCTGGCTCACAACCCCAAGGTTTTGTTTTTGTTCCCAGATGGTCACCTCCAAGGTTTTGTTTTTGTTCCCAGACGGTCACCTCCTGGTCCTGTTTTTGCCTGGCGCTGGAGGCTCCCCCCACCATCGCTGTGGAGCGACGGGTGGCTTGCTTGTGCATGGCCTGCAGTGACATATCCTAGGTGTAAAAATATTCAGGTTCTTAATTACCTAATGACAGGTTCCCAGCGTGTCACGTTGTTTGAAGTCGCGGGTGAAGGTTTGTTGCTTAGAGTCAACGCGGCTGAGGTCTCACCTCTCCGAGGAGCCTCCTGTCCCACGGGGCTGCATGTGTTGGCCTTGCTTCTGGTCTGCGTGAGCTGGACATGCAGCTGGAGGTGACCAAAACGGGCTAGAAGACTGGAACAAGGCTTCTTCCGTAGTCATGCTCGCCTCTCTATGCCCAAACCCTCAAATCTTCGTGTAGCTGTTTCACTCTGAGCGATGATGATGGCGCATTGACAGCTTGGCTCTTCCAGGTTTGTTTCCTCCTTCAAAACACAACATTGTATTGTTGTTTTGGATGATGTTCTCATCAGTGGTTAGGTTAGGTCCTTCTGTTGTTGCATGCCTTGTTTTGGAGGACCTCTGAATATCCCCTCCTCAGAAAATCTGCATCCTCTAAGGCACTTGGCAAAACCTGGGGAACAAAAAAATCAGCGAGCGCTTCTCAAACTCTTGACCTGAGTGTCTTGACTTTCTCTCCCATGTAATTTGGTTTCTCTCTTAAAACTCTGGATGAAATACGCTTTGGAAGTGGTGGGGTTTGCGTTGCGCTTGCTCTGCAGGGCTGTCAAACAAGCACCACAAACCTTTTACCACTCTTGATCCCGGGGGAGGAAAGGCTCCGAGGCTCCCTAAGGAATATGAGGCTCCCTAAGGAATATTGAATGGTGTCGTGCCGCGGAGTGGCTGCGTCTGGGGATTACTCAGTGAAACAGAAGGGAGGAAAAAAAGGTTAACACGGCATTGGCAGCTCCAGAAGCTTGCGTCCTTCAGGCTGCGGCGGTTCAGCTTGGTGACTCTTGGCTGACTCGGGTGCAGGTGGTGCTCAGCTAATCCGTTCGGTCTGGCAGAGGAAACAGAATTTGGAGGAAATGTCATCTTAAATCTGAATTTCTGAAAAATTGGTTTCTTAAAATTGATTTCTTAACAAGTGCACTGTTGTGTTTTATTTTTTTAACGTGAGCTAGTTGCGAAAGCCACGTGGCTTGTGCGAGTGGACCTGTGAACACCTTTTTTTTTGCCCAGGCTGTTTTGCTGCCTGCTCCTCGCCTGGCAGCGCAGGAGAAGGGACCGCTTAGCTCCGTGTCCTGGCAGCACCGCGCTGGCTGTGGGATTCACGGAGCAGCCAGCTCTGCCTCCGAAGCCTGTAATGCTGTGAGAACCCTGGGGCCTAATTTGGGGTGAGTCAAGGTGGGAGAACACCCACGGGCGGGTGTCGGGCAGCTGCGGCGCTGCTCCTGCGAGCGATGCTCCTGCCTGCTGGTTGCCACCACTCTTTCCAGGAGCTCAAGGGAGGATCAGCCTCCAGGCGTTACATGCTTTCACGCAGGCTGATGCGTTTGCTCACCTACCACCGGCAAGCACCAGCTTGAACAAAAGCCGGTTGCCTGCATCTGTGTGGTGCTTTTCATTTTTTTTTTATTTTTTTGTTTTAGCAAACAAGCTGGGTGATCTCGGTTTGGCACCGTGTCTTGCAGCATATGACAGATAATCGGCCTGGCTCCCCGCCTGCGTAGGAGGCGAGGCTCCTGTCGATATATGACCTGGAATGGCACGTCAGCTTTATAAATCACTGCTTGCTGCTGCCGGTGCTTCGCGCCTCTCTCCTGCTCCTTGGCAAATTCAACATCCGCTGCGAAGCTGCTGGTGGCTCCTTGCCGCTGGGCGAGCGTGCTGCTGGCCATGGGAGTCCGCCCGGGGCGAGGAGGCACCTGTTCTGGTCCCTTCGCCTCCTTTAATGTGGTTTCTCAAGGGATGAGCAGAGAAAGTAACTCTGATAAGCTGCAGGCTGGTGACATGGCTCGCCCCTCTGCCTGTGCTCCTTGCGACGTGGAGATGTCTCCTTACAGACACCAGGACTGCCACCCAACTCCATCCAACAGCCTTAATCTTTAAAAGGCAAAGATCGGTGGGTGAAGGATGGTTTCATGTTGTATTGCTGTAGCAAAGGTTGTATTTTGAGCAGTTGCCCGGTGTTCAGCCTTGGGGTGCATCAGGTTTCCAGCTTGTAGTGTTTGGATTTCTCTGGCTCTCCACTGATCTGCCACGACTGGTCACAAGTCATCCTGGGAGCAGCCACGCGCTGCCGCTGGGCTCTGCGCCTCGGATCCTTTTTCTAGAAAATGGTGAAATCAATGCAACGACATGTCGTGTCTCTCCTTTGGGGGTGCCAGGTGGGCTGTTCCCGCGGGTATCCTTGGAGAGAAGCCTCTGCTGCCAGCTGAGCCTTTCCTGCCAGCTCTTCGCTCGAGCCGGAAGCTCTCTAGCACGGAGCGCCTTGTGCCTTTCTTCCAAGTATACCTGAATTCAGAGCCCAGCTCGAGGAATTTTTTTTTTCTCTTTTCTTTTTTTTTCTTTTTTTTTGAAGTCACCAGCACGATTGCTATCAAGCAGGAGGAGGGCTTGGGATCTGGCCAAGGATTCCGCTTGGCTGCGTGCTTGCTGGGTTACTGGAGCTGAGTTTGGGGTGTCTCGGGCAGCCCTGTCTATTGTAGGGAGCAGGGGCGGGGTGAATCCCCCGGTCTCGGCACAGGCTTGTTAATGAGCCAAAAGCCATTTTCCATCGCTGGGTGAACTGCAGTGAGAATCGCTCGGCGGGGGCATGGTCAGGCCCTGAGCTTTGCAAGTGCTGGCAGTCCCTGGCACTCGCTAAACAGAGCAAAAAATTGCCGTAGTGCTTTATTCCAGCAGCAGGAGCAGAGGTGAGTGGAGCTGCCAGCCTGCCTGCGCTCGGTTGAGCACGGGGAGATCGCCGCTGCCTGGCTCTGCCATCCTGGAGCCGGCAACATCACTGGGCTGACTTGCCAGACATGATGAAGAGGAGGGTTAGGTGAGAAGGCTGCAAACCGGTTGGTGGACGATTCCCATGGATGCTTTCCTCGTTTGTCTGCCTTCCTTTCAGGGCCGGCTTTTCCAGCTTTCCCCAGATCAGACCAGCAGCTCCTGCTTGATTTCCCCTTCCTTGAAGATTTTTGCTCCAGCTGTCGGTGCTGCTGTGTTCAGGCTTCTCCTTAAGCATCGGCTCATTGTGGCTAAAGACGGCACCAAAGCCGGTCATGGATCCTGGCACTTGTTTTACTGCTTTTTGGCGACGATGCTTTTCTGGCATCCCGGCATCTCCGCTTTCCAGGCTGCATTTGGGGAGCTGCGATCTCTGGGATCGAGCCACAGAAGCTTTGAAGGATGACGTCTCCCAGGGATGAGCTTCGCTTTCTGGCTTGGTGCAGTCGGTGGGATGGGTGGGGGGTGACAGTGGAGGCTGGGCAGTGCTTTAGGTGGGAGCTGCGGTGCCTTTGAGCAGCAGAGCCCCAGCACGGTGGCAGGAGGCTTCACCTCCAGCCTCTGCTTGCCCTTGGCAGTGGTGTTTGCCTGGCCGGGGATGGCTCGTGGCTCTTGGGAAGCATGCGGGAGGGCTTGCGCATGTGGAAGGGTCAGAGACCTCCATTTGAGGCTAAAAGATGACTTCAGGAAAAGGGCTTTGGGGCTTAAAGCATGAAGAAAGCTGTGTTAGTGGTCTGGGTACAGCTGAGGAGATTCTTTGCGAGCGGGATGCAGCGGGTGAGGCCACCGCAGCTGCAGCTGCGGCTGTAAATAGTGCCCCTCTCCTTAGGGAAAGAGCAAATTGTTTCCCCTTGCTTGCTGTGTCCCTTTCTCTCTCCCAGTGCCCTGTTCCCCCTCCTCCTCCCTGCCATTAATTGCTTAGCGATTGCTGATGCAATTAAAACAAGCTGTGTCTGCAGTCTCTGCTCTCGCCTCCCTCCTGCAGGGTCTTCCTCTGTCTGCGTGCGAGGAGGTGGGAGCTGCTGCCGCGGGAAGGCAGCTCAGGTCCCCGCCTTGGCCGGCTCCTGCCCGCAGCCTTGGGCTGGAGCAGGGGCTGGAGCAGGGATGTCTCTCCTGGCCCGAGAAGGTGGCTGTGTGACTCTGGCCGCTCCTGAGGACATGAACAAACTGGAGCAGAGGGTGGGTGGCTTCTTGCAGCTCATATCTGATGGAAAACCTGTATTTTCTTTTGCTTAGGGACCGGGGTTTGGGTTTGGTGTGATGCTGTACGTGCATCAGCCTGGTGAAGTGCTGGGCAAAGCCACCAAGGTTGGGGAAGGCAGATGCAGGGGCAGCAGGAGGCGGGGAGCCCATCGTTTTCGGTTTTTTAGGTGCTCCCCATGCTCAAGAGCGTCCTCCCGCTCTCCAGCTGCGGTGCACATGCTCTGGTGGGCTTTGTATGGTCAGGAAACGCTGGAGCTGAAACCCTGAGCTGGGCCTGGACCCCAGGAAGAGTGATGGCACCGGTTGTCCCCACATGGCCGTGTCCAGGCTGGAAAGCATGTAGCACTGGATGCACCGAGAAGGAGGTGTGAATGCTCCCAGGGCAGCAGAAATGGGGGCTTCTCCGCATCTTGTGTTTCCAGCGCCGGAGCGGCTTTCCGTATGCCTGCGTGAGGTTTGCGTGGGGCAGTGCCTCGCCAGCAGAGCCAGGGCTGGCCACGCTTGTCCTCGTGCCTCCGCTCTGGGCTGTCCCATAGCTGCCAGCCTGAGGTGCTGATGACTGATGGGCAGGACATCTTGCGGGGCTGGGGATCATATGTGCAGCAGCTAAAGCTGGATGACGGATGAGTCGCGGTCTCTTGGCTTTCAAGGGAAGAAGAGTGACAGCCGTGGACCATGGGAGATGCTTGGCTACAGGAACGGGACCCCAGCTCAGTAATCTCTGAGGATGGCAGCTGCAGAGGCTGCTGGCGTGGGGGACAGAGAGGGCACAGAAGACATTTGCTCTGCTCTAGGTGGGAAAGGAGGTTGCTAATATAATGGAGAAAGGTGCTTTTTTTTTTTTTTTTTTTTTTCCCCCCCTGCTAGTCTGCATCCCACATCTCTCCCTGCTTGTGTAGCTCTGCCCAAGGCAGTGTCCCCTGGCGTGGCTCCGGCTGGGCGTCCTCCTCTCTGTCTCTGAAACCTTGTGTGTCTTCAGGTCTCTTCACTTGCTGCTTCTGGAAGTCAGCGGTGCTCCTTCCTGCTGCACTGCCCATTGGCTTTGGTGTGTGTCGCTTTGGCTGTTTGCATCCTTCTTTGTGTTGCTCTGAGTTCTTATTCAGTGGCGTTCTTCAGATCCCCTTCTCTGTCATGTCCGTGGTGGTGTTCCTCCACGTGAAGGGAGTAATTTCTTTGCTTTTTACCAAGTTTTAACTCACTAATCCTGTTGAATCTGTCCCAGCCCCTGGTTGTTTCCTCGTCCCATGCAGCTTTGCTAAGGCTTTCATCCCTGCAGCAGTCAACTTGCTTTTCTGAGGCAGTGCCCTTCAGACGCCAGCGTTTGTCTTTAGTCTCTGTGGCCAAGAAGGATCTCTTGGATCTGACATGTCAACTGTGCCCCTCTCCTGGCAGCCTCTGCTGCCGTGCACATTTGATCCCCTGAGCAGACGCCTCCCCCGCTGTGGGTCTGGGGCAGCATGGCATCTCCAAAGCGCTGTGCTTTGCTTCCTAATTCTTTTTTTGCCCCTGTACTTCTACTTCTGTGGTGGGAGTGGGTTGGGTTGGTCAAGGATTGTGTCCTTGGGTTGTGCCATGGGACTGCATCGTGTTGGATGCCCTTGGGGTGCTCCTTGGTTGTCCCTGTGTGAACTATGTGGTGATGTCTGGGGGATGTGACCACGGTATCTGCTGTAGACAAGAGCTTGGTAATGTTCAAAAGGCACCGGGGTGTCACCTTCTGCCTCTGCTTCATGAAAGCTAACATCAGGTGCAGATGGGTGCAGGGACCCAAAGTGATGGGCAGTGGGACCAAGGAGGGCTTTTGCTGCCCACACCACTCTGAGCACAGTGGTTGCCGCAAACAGATCTCCATCCATCCATCTCTTGCCTTCATGTGCACCTTCCTGCCCATTCCCAGGGTGTCCTGTAGTTGTGCAAAGCCCTGCTGCTCCCTGGCTGGTGCCGTGCTTCATAGCCCCAACATGGGGCAGCCCTCCCGTCTGTGGACAAGCAGCCCTTTAGCATGCCTTGGCATCCTGGAGCTGCTAGTTGTCACGCTGGGGACCTTCTTCCTCAGTCCAAATGGTGTCTCAATAAAAATTGATATCAGCTTCCATCAGGTACAAGGCAAGAGTAGATGAGTGTGTACAGACAGCCACCTCTGTGTTTTCGAGAGAGGTGGTGTGATTGAAGGTCAGATGGGTTTATTCCAGGCAGAAATGCATTTCTGCTTCTTGAAGCTGAAGTAGAGGTATCTAAAGCTGTTGGCCAACCATTGCGGTAGTCCTGTAGCTTCCAGTGTCGGCTCTGGAAGACTGTCCCATTGGTAATGGGGAATCCTGTATTGTGGGGTGCGATTGGGTCACGACACCAATCCAGGACAGGCATGTGACAGTGACGTTCTTGGGAGAGACTCTGGTGTCCTGCCTAGTCCCACTTGCCTTGGTTTCGTATTTTTTTTGTCTTCCCCTCCCGGAGAACCTGCACTTGAAAAAAAATCCCTGATTAGGAGTCAAATCCAAGAAACGCTGTGGGACTGGCTTCCCAAGGAGCGTGTGAATGTGGAGCTGTAGGGTAGCGGGGTCCCTGTGTGATAAGGGCATCCTTTTTATGGAAGCGACCAGAAGGATGACTTGAACAGCACATGATGCTTGCCCATGGCCTCCAGGCCGGCTCTGCACCCGCAGCAGTTCTTGGGCAAGATGACTTTTTAATCATCTCTTGAAGCCAGCTGTTGGGCACGGAAAGCCCTTGGGAGCAGATAGGGGCTGCCTGATCCCTTCCCACCTCTCATCAAGGCAGGAGGGGAGATTGGAAGAGATGGAAACATGCAGCCAGCAGGTAATTAACAGCAGCGCTTGCTCCTTGTTGACTTTCTTTGCCTTGAAAGAGCTCTCCGCAGCTGGGAGCCTCCACGTGCGGGCAGTGGGGTGCTCACCAGCTGTGGTGGGCTTCGCTTGCTGAGCCCACAGCTGCTTTCGTGGGCCAGCTGTGGGGGTGCTTGGGGCACAGTGTCAGCACTCCCCGTTCCTGCCAAGCCCTTGCTCTATGTATGCCCCCTGTGCTGGGCATAAAAACCCTCCAGGTTCTGGCTTACGACTCCGTTGCATCTTTCCGAACAGGACGTGTATTCTCCTCCATGGGTTGCCTGTTTTGGCTGAGAGCACCGTGATCCCTCTCGGCCCCAGGGGAACAGTTGAATTTTAGTGAAGGGTGTCCGAGCTTGGGGCCGTGGTGGCCAGCAAAGCCTGATACGCAGCAGAGTGCCTCATGCGTGGCGTCCTTGGTGCTAGAATGCCCGTTTTTATTATTATTCTGCTTTTTTTCATGATAGTAGGATTGCTCTGCCTTAGCTAGCTGTTTATTTGAAGAATCAATGAAATTTCAGTGGGGCGGGGAATAAAATCGGTGAAGATCTGGGCTTGCTTACGGTGGCTCTGTCTCTAGCAGGCTCTTTGCTTTGTTTTAGGGATGCTGGCTAAAAATCCGGCATGTTGGTTGTGCATGACCTTGGCTGGCTTTCAGCCCCGCTGCTGCCCTGACCCCTGTGCCTGCCAGCCCCGGCGTCTCAGTTTTGCCCACGTATGTGCAGAAGGTGCTGCTGGGTGGAAAGAGGCACAGCGGCTGCTGGCGTTGCATGGTGCTTTTTCGGTGGTGACTGTTTTCCGTCTCATTTCAAAACAAGCATTGGGCTTTGTTTCGTGGCGAAGGGGAGCGACTTCTCGTTAGCTGGAATTCGGTGACCCGTGGGTATCGCTGCGTGCAGCCTGAGAAACGTGAGGTTAGGGGCTAAAAACCTTCCTGGAGCTTAATTGGGCTGGAAGAAAGCTTCAGCCGTAGGTGGTGTCGGCATACCCCTTTGGCGGAGGCTTATTTGGATTTCAGATGCAGCTTTTCCCCTCGCTACAGTCTGGAGGAGCCGACGAAGCAGCCACTTGAAGCTATTTTTCTATTTTTACATCAAGTGCTCTCTAGGAGGAGCGTGGCTGTGGGCGGCATAGTCCTGTGATGCAAATCACAAAGCTCCGCTCCCTTAGACGTGCTGAAAGCCCCCGGCCTGGCTCCGCTGCTCCCTGTCTGGTAGGTAGCCTGCAGGTGATGAGTTACGGTCTGGCTCGGCTCTAGCTCGTCTCTTCTTCTCCCCGGCTGCGCAGCTCGCCTGTGAGCGGTCGATCCTCTGCAGTCGTGCTGCTCGGCTGCCGGCGGCGGTTGGTTGTCAGCACAGAACCCGCCCGGCGAGACCTTCGGGCCTCGCAGCCCAGCTGTGTCCAGCACCCCGGGCACCGGCTCGTGGCAGCGCTGGCGGCGTGGGATTTGCCAGGCACCACGGTTGATGCAAGTGTGTTTTTTTGGCAAGGGCAGCAGAGGAGAAACCGGACCCTGGAGGAGTGTGCAGGGCTTGACTCGTGCTGCACGGGGAGGTCGGTGCCTCGCTCGACACAGTCGTGCTCAGGGTGTTAAAAATGGGCAGTGCTGAATGCCGCAGCTCTGGGCCAAGCTGTGGTTGTTGATCCCGGTGGGTGCAAACCAGACTCGTACTGCAGGAGGATTCACTGGCAAAGCCTGGCTCAGCCTGGGATGTTCCCCCCGGCACGCTCCTGGGGAAGAACCTAGCTCAGCTCATCCTCCTCCTGGCAAATGCTTTTGATCAGACTAAAGGCACCTGAGCTGAAGAAGAGAGAGCTGCTTTTCATCTCCAAGGCTGGAATTAAAATCCAGAGTGATGGTAGGTGATGGGAGCCCATGGGTTCACGTGCAAAGCTCGTTCCTCCTCCTCTTGCGACTCATCGGGAGAGATTTCATGGCAATACGAGCAAGTGCTGTGCTGCTTTGGGATCACTGGGTGCGACTGGGCACTGTTCTATTCAGGGATTAGACAGTGCCTTGATTTCAGTGCTTAATAAAACCTCAGGAACCGGCTTGAAAAACTTTCTATCGAAATTGCTGCGTCCTGCAGGCACTGATGGCTGCATGTTCCCAGCAGGAGCTGATGGACACGGGTGCAAGCCATTGCTCCAGGGATGGGGGAGAGCACAGCATGTATCAGCCAGAATAGGAGTATTGGCTTGTGCCGCTTCAAAAATAGCGTATTTGAAAAAAATTGCTGGAAAGCTGGGATTTATGGAGCAGGGGAAGACACAGCACAAAAAGTGAAGATGTTTGTCATCCCCCACCTTAGCGTGAAGTTTCCATCTTGTGTGCCGGGGCGACAGAGGCATGCACTCCACAAGCAACACTGGGAGCTGCTCCTCCAGATGGGAGTCCCCAAAGGGCAGCACTGCGCTCGTCCCTGCTCTGCGGCCGCCTCGGATGGGACACGCGCGGTGACTCCCTCCCCTTGCTCACCCACATCCTCGTGTATCATGTGACTGGGCTTATTTCTTGCTCGCTCCCCTCCTGTGATCTCCCCATCAGGCTGTCGGACAGAGCCGGCTTTGTGTCTGGAAACCACCAGGCTCTCTCCTGGCAACTGGAGCAAAACCTACAAAGAAGAGGAGCTGAGCGCCGAGCGGGCAGCTTCCTAAACGCACAGCCTGCAAGGGCTGGGACGTGAAAATCATACCAGAACAGGTCTTTAATATTAAATAGATGGAAGAAAGATGTCTCCTCTTGCCTGAGGGATAAATAGATCTGAAACTCCTCCTTAGACTTTGCTGCTTATCGCATGTGAATTACGTGTGTCTCGCCATGGAATTGAGCCTCTCCAGGAGCTGCGAATAACCGGCTACAAAGTGCACGTAAAATTCTCCTGCTTCGGTGGCATGTGTGCAGCGTGCTGGCAAGTCTCTGGATGCAGCACCCAGCAAATGGGTTTGCTCTTCTTCCCCCAGATCCATAGCTGTGTCCAGCCCGTGGTCCGGAGGGGGTGCGAGACGTGCCACTTCTCAGTGTGCCACCAAGTCTGCGGTCCCCCGGTGCTCGATCTCCTCCAGGAGCTGTGCAGGTGGCTCAGGAGATACACCCTGCCTCATGGAGACCTCATGTTGTCTCCTTCCCCACTGCCCCTTCCCCAAGCAAATTTTCTAGGTAAGAGCACTGAGCGCACAGCTTGGCTTCTCATGCCTAGGAGGCAAGAGTCCACAAGACCTTCAAAGACCAAACGTTGTTTGTTTCTGCAGGCTATTGGGTTTCTTGCACAGAAGAACCGCTTAGAAAATACTCCAGCTCACTGACTGCCATTTGTAGATAGACAAAAGTGATGAGAGAAGGACTTTTTTTCTTATCTGCTTGTCCGTGGACCTTCTGGTCCAGCCACAGAGGTGGACTTCTGTGCCCTCATCACAGCAATGCTTGGTATTGTGGTTGCAACGTGGACGAACTTCAGAAGATAACCCTGGCAAGATTTGGCCAGCTTGAGATTTGCTGGTGCCTTGTCTGAACTTGGGCAAGTCTGAACCTGCTGCATGTTGGCTCTCTCTGAAAGCACGAGGACTGCTGCCATGTCTCGGGAGTGCTGTGAATGTGGTTGATGGCGATTCGGAGCCCAGTGTAGGGGTATCTGGGGTGTTAGCAGCACTTGGGTGCTGAAGGGCTGCTGTGGGGAGAGATGCGGGTGGGATGACAGAGGGATGCAGGGAGATGGGAAGGAGGAGAGCAGGCGAAGGGTGAAGGATTTTTCCACCTGGAAAATACTGGTGTGCTTAGGAAAAATTTCCCTGCCAGGAAGCTGTGGCCAACATCTTGCTTAAAGTTCCCATCATCAAGTTATTCCATTCCTCCTTACTGTCACCCTCTGCGTCACGCTGCGTAATTCTTCTCCCTCTTTGATGTTTTCATCCCCTGTGCATTTGTAGATTACAGCTGTGTCCCCACATGGCTGTCGCTGAACCAGGTTATCCATATTTAGCTCTTTTAATCTCATCTTCCAAACCAATCCCTTCAGCCTCCTTGTTATTTTTGTTCCTCTTCTCTGAACTTCCTCCAGTTTGTCTATGTCCTTTTTGATCAGGAGATGTCCAGAGTGGAGCTCAATTGCTGCACTCTTGAGAAGAGCCATCAGGGCAAAACTGTTAAATTTCCCCTTCTGCGATACTGTGTCCCCACTGAATTGGGGTTGAGGGAGAGGCAAGGACGGTTTGGTGTCGACATGGCTGAGCGAAGTACTGCGTGCTACTTCTCACTCTGCTTCTGGGTCTTGCTTGCAAGCTGGCCTCACCGCTTTAGTTTCCCAGTGGGTATTCAAGATAGGACAAGCGTAGCCAAGCCAGCTTGGTGACACCGCTTTGCACCTCTGTGCCATCTCTGTGTTTAGAAGAATCCCTCGGCCATGTTGCGTGAACAAAGATCAAGAGGGTAGGTTTAGATTCAACATAAAAAATTTTTTACAAAGAGGTGGTGAGACACTGGAAGAGGTTGCCCAGAGAAGTTGTAGATGCCCCCTCCCTGGAAGTGTTCTAGGTCAGGTTGGATGGGGCTTTGAGCAATCTGTTCTGGTGAAAGATGTCCCTGCTCATGACAGGTGGGTTGGACTAGATGGTCTTTGAAGGTCCATTCCAACCCAAATCGTTCAGTGACGCTAAGATGGCATCTTGGAGATGATAGCCTTCAAGATCATTGGAAGGACCACCTTGGGGTAATGCTTCACTGATTTATGTGCGTCTGTAACTCCGTATCCCCGCTGCTTTTCTTGCACGATGACTCCAGGTGTGACAGACACTTGCTTTTGGACCCATTTGCAGTGCTTGGATGTTGGGAGATGCAGCCCAGTGCTGCATCTGACTGTTGTGGAAGGTAGAGCTATCCCCATGCCACGTTTACCGCTTGGTTGGTGAAAACACCTGCAAGTCAAGCCCATCTTTGACCCTACACTCCATCTGTTCTTTCTAGGCTCTTCTCTGAAAACAGTGGCCTTTTTTCATATCATGTCTCTTGTTTTACCAGAAGTAAAAATTGGTTTCTTAGCGGTGTGGTAAAACAGCATCTGTGCACGTGGTTGCGTTGTCCATCATGGGTCCTTTGGCTTGACAGCAACAGCAAAGTGGTTGCGGTGGCTTGTGGGCTGGGCTTTGTCCCTTCTCACCTGGGAATGGGTGCTAGCAGTGCTCTGCATACTGAGATTGATGGGGAGAAAGGTGGTCACTAGACCATGTTCAGCAGCAGAAACCCATCCTAGATGAGGCAGGTCAGAGCCTGGCTCATTTTTGATGCAAGTCTGGGATCCGTCTTCCTCTCCTCTAAGTTCACGACAGTTCAGTTTTATATGGAAATTATTAGTAAATCCTGAGCTGTGTCACTTCTGGTTGACTTTATATGTACTGCAGCTTTCTAAAGATAAGAAGTTTGCGCAAGACATTGTGCCTGGACGGGCATCATTAATTAATCAAAGCACTTAATTATTAATGCTCCAAGTGTGCATGCTGGTGTGTGTGCTTGCGTGGCCGTGCCCTGGTGCGAATTGCTGGGGGCCCAGCAGCCATGGTGTCCAGGGACTGGAGGTTCAGACTTGCAAGACTGAGGTGGAGAAAAATTGGGAGGAAAAAATGAAGAAAAGGGTGAGCCAGGCAGGTGGAGCTGTGCGATTTCCTAACCGACAGCTGAGCTGCTGTGCCAGCTTCTTGTGCTCTGCCCTGACCCAAGTGTCTTGTTTGGCTTGTGGTCCTTGGTTGCTGACCCTGATCAAGGTTTATTGGTAACTTTTGGGTTATCATCTCCAGAGGGCCTGTTTTCAGCCTGTTTTATAGTGCACAGCAAATCGGGAGTACCATGGTTTTCTGACCTCTTTGAAGGTGGTGGTGGAGTCAGGTATCCTCTGAGAAGGACCTGGCCCAGAGTGTTTGCGTGGGGACCTCTATACTGCGGTGGGAACCTGCTGTCTGGGGCTTGTGCTGGTGGGTACTTGGCATGGCGATGCTTGCAGTAGGAACTTCAGTTCAAGCATAATATTCTTCTCCTTAAAAACAGAGATAAACTGCTTTCTTTATAGCACCCTGGGAGTCACAGGATTACCCATACTTACTGGCTGGCTGTTGGTCTGCCTAACTGGAGATGCCAAGCTCTGTTAAATGTTCGTTGTCCCTAGAGCTGCTTGGGTGGTGGGTCATTCCTGGGTGAACCTGGGCAGAGAGGAACCTGATGAGGTTCAACAAGGGCAAGTGCAGGGTCCTGCACCTGGGGAGGAACAACCTCATGCACCAGTACAGGCTTGGGGTGGACCTGCTGGAGAGCAGCTCTGCGGAGAGGGACCTGGGTGTCCTGGTGGACGACAGGTTAACCATGAGCCAGCAGTGTGCCCTGGCTGCCAAGAAAGCCAATGGGATCCTGGGGTGCATCAAGAAGAGTGTGGCCAGCAGGACGAGGGAGGTTCTCCTTCCCCTCTACACTGCCCTGGTGAGGCCTCATCTGGAGTACTGTGTCCAGTTCTGGGCTCCCCAGTTCAAGAAAGATGAAGAGCTACTGGAGAGAGTCCAGCGGAGGGCTACAAGGATGATGAGGGGACTGGAGCATCTCCCCTACGAGGAGAGGTTGAGGGAACTGGGCTTGTTCAGCCTGAAGAAGAGAAGGCTGCGAGGGGACCTTATAAATGCCTACAAATATCTGAAGGGTGGGTGTCAGGAGGATGGGGCCAAGCTCTTTTCAGTGGTGCCCAGTGACAGGACAAGGGGCAATGGGCACAAACTGGGGCGCAGGAAGTTCCGTCTGAACATGAGGAAGAACTTCTTCCCTCTGAAGGTGACGGAGCACTGGAACAGGCTGCCCAGGGAGGTTGTGGAGTCTCCTTCTCTGGAGATATTCCAGACCCGCCTGGACAAGATCCTGTGCAGCCTGCTGTAGGTGACCCTGCTTCGGCAGGGGGGTTGGACTAGATGACCCACGGCGGTCCCTTCCAACCCCTACTATTCTGTGATTCTGTGATTCTGTGAACCTGTGGCCCTGGTGCTCAGGATCTCGGCCAGGGTGCTGCGTGGCGCGAGACGCATCCCGTAGGTCTTCTTGCTTGCCAAGGAGTCGGCAAAGTTAAGGCATCTTGCCATGAAGATGCTACTTTTTGATGTGATTTCCCTTGACTGCTTTGTGGATTTGGGCTTTAGGGTTGTCTGTAGCTTGGCTGTTTGCAACCTCCATGTCCTTCGGCTGGATTTTATGTAGCCCGTGGTTATCAGCGAGCTTTTAACGGCGCCTGAGCTGCATCACACCACAGCAAGCGGTTTGTGAAAGGCCTCCTGGATTTATATGCTCTTTCTAGGAGATTGATGGACCGAGGTGCTTGTGAAACCTTTTATGACGCTTCTTTGCCTGCTCTAATGTGCTGGTCAAGGAGTGCTACTATTAGCGGTGGCCATTTGTGCACTGCTCGGATTTGGGTGTGAATTTCACTTGGTCGAAGGAGGAAAATGTGTCTGCCTTGCTGTCATTGTGGCTTTGGTCCTCTTGCTTCTGGTCTTCCTACGTGAATTTCTTTTAGTGGGAGCAGACCAGAAAATGAATGTGGGGGTAGTTGGTTGAGAGCGGCTGGGGACTGGCAGCTGGAGGAGCCTGGTGTAGATAGACATCGTGAGCTGAGGGGGTTTCAGGGCCTTGACGAGCTGCCTTCTGCAAGAAGGTTGAGTGCAGGGCTGGGACCTTGCTGGGAAGCCATGTACTGGGGAAGAGTTGATGGCCTCCAGCCCAGAAAGCAAAAAGATCACATGCACGTCTCTGAAGGGGGGCACTGGAGAGCTGAGCTGCACCGATGGTTGAGAAGGTCCCCAGGAAAGGGGCCTGCTGTGTCTCCCGTGGCGGGAAAGGATCCTTTTTCTGCTTCAGTAGAGTTGCCTGGTTATTTTGTTGGGTTTGGGGGAAAGAAAATAAATAAAAGCAAGACTTGGCCCCATGGTGGTTCTTCCACTTGGCATCTTGGCTTGAAGGACACGTGGGTGGTGTTGGCGTTGCAGGGGATTCTGGAGCTAGAGCAGCAATGTAAGAAGCCAACCACGCATCAGCAATGTTGGCCATGTTGACAGGAAGATGAGCATGGCTTGGGGGGTGCTTAATGTGAGATCTGGGTTGCAGTGGGAAGCCAGCTGTTGTTGTCAGAGCTTTCCTGCTTGGACAGCACTGCCAGAGGAGAGGATGACTCCGGTGACCAGGAGCAGCCTCTGCACAGCAGCAGCAGTGCTGAAGAAAGGACGAAAGGCTGGGTTGGTCAATGCGAAGGATGCTTGCAGACATCTATGGTCGTGCTCCATGTTACCAACCATCTCTGGTCTTCCTTGACCTGGACCCATCTCTAGTACTTACCCACACGGGATCTTTCCCCTTTTCACCACCGACTGAGCCACTTCATGTTTTAATTCAATAGAGCAGGTGAGCCTGGTGCAGCCACTTTGTGGGGCATCGCTTGTTGGCAGTAGGTGAACCGAGACCCCAACAACACGTCCTCAGTCAACTGGTGGAACCGATGCACAGAGATCCCAGCTTGGATTTCTGCTTTGCCATGTCTCTCGCTCACGTCAACTGTCCCCTTTCATCGCTGCTCTTTGCTACCTCTCTCCTACCGGAGACAGCTTTTTTTTCCCGCTTCCTAGAGCAGATCTGATAGTCTTGTAAGCGGTTGGAGCAGGTGACTTGGTGCCAGCACGTCTGTCTTGAATACTATTCCTGGCTTTATTGAAGACGTGGTAATATGCAAGACTGTGCCTTTGCGGCGTCTGCCTCCTCTTGATCTCGAAACGCTGCAAGCGCTGAGATAAGACTCGTTGTGTTCAAGCATGGATTTTATTCCCCTCTCTGCCGGAGAGCGGTGGCCCGGGGAGAGAAAGCGACTCGTTGGAGGTCATGCTGGGTAATATTTGAATTTCTCCAGCAGTATGGCTGGGGTTGATATGCATACGACTGTCTGGATCACCCGGGAGCAGCGTTTGGTTCAGTCCCTCATGGCTGATTTGGTGGCAGGTTGTACCTGCAGCCTTCCCGAATGGGCTGTTGCACCCCGCTATACCCGTTACCGCAGCTGGGTCTGCTTTCAGCAGTGCTGGCGGCAGGGCCATGAGCTTCCTGCAGAGGTTCTCATCCAGGCTTTGGCTTTTGTGACGTGCTCATGTGCGGCCAGGGCAGATTTCCACAGCTGCCTCCCCAGGATGCCCAGATAAGGATGAGTCTGGGTTTGAAAAGTTCCTGCCGACCCCAGCCGGCATGCCGCGTCGTGCTGGCCGTTTGGCCACCATCTTCTCCTGCCATTCTGCAGGGACTTGCCGGCCAGGCAAGGGGTTTGCACGGGTGGAGGCAAAGTCCCTCCATGCAGGGGACAGCTGGACCTTGGACCTGGGACACGGGTGCTTGGCATGGCTGGGAGAGGATGCGCAAGCAACCTTCAGTAGGCAGAGCCTTCCTGTCACACTGTGCCGTCAATGGCCTTGTGACTGGGAAATGCTGCAAATCTCAAGCGGGTGTCTGGAAGGGTGAGAGCAGATGGTGAGGAGCACCGGGGACAAGCTGCCAAGGAGCATCAATGGGAACTGGCCTCCCCTGGTGTGGTTTCGAGGAGATGGTGAGA
Source organism: Opisthocomus hoazin (assembly GCF_030867145.1). Taxonomy (NCBI): domain Eukaryota; kingdom Metazoa; phylum Chordata; class Aves; order Opisthocomiformes; family Opisthocomidae; genus Opisthocomus; species Opisthocomus hoazin. The sequence continues at coordinate 14,033,828 of NC_134423.1, forward strand.
GTCCTGGGTGGCAGAACCAGTCCGGACCATCTGGGTGTGAACTTGCTATCTCCTTCCAGCCTGCCATGCAGCCTGGGGCTCGCTTTACCTGCCAGCTCCCAAGGACAAGCTACATCATCCGAGGAGGGAAATGGGGACCGCTGCTCCTTAAAAGTCCTTAGTTCCCATCCAGATTGCCTGGCACTTCTGGTGGTGGCACTGGCCATGAGGTCCCACGCTCGCTTTTCTTCTCTGCAGAGCGAATTTGGGGAGTGCAATGCTGAGCTTGCTCTGCTCTGCGGCGTGTGGAAGCATAAATCCTTCCTCGCTGTGGCATTTACTGCTTCTTGCTAGAGGGGGCTGTCGGAAACGACGATACTCCTTTTTTCTTGGACCAGCTGCCTTGAAGTCCAGTGGGCTCAGATTTGCCATCTAAGAAACTCGGTGTCCTCCCTGAGCGTGTTCCTGCGGTCCATAGAAATAACTGGATTCATTTATTTAAGCTGGCATCTGTCCAGGGAAGGGAAACTTTATTCTAAAACAGATTTCTTTTTTTACATCTTGATGTCAGCAACCTCAACCTCCAGCTAGCAAGAGGGAATAGCAACAGGCAACAGCGTTGGGACTGGTGCCTCAGACCACACTCCTGACTCTTATCGTTGGACCTAGCACTTCTGCCACCATTATTTCCCTGCATGCAGGGTTTTGTTGGAAGCTCTTGTTGGCTACTGTCTTGCTGAGGTGCAGAAAAATCTGTCCAGCAAACAGTCAGGGTTCATTAACATCTGTGCTATTCGGGGAGGAGGTCTTCTGGAGCCTCCTCCACGCTGCCTGGGGTTCTGTGCCTCCAGTGTGCCAGGATGTTGTTGCTGGGGGATGTGACCGGAGCTTATTGAGCAATGCTTGCAAGTAGACTGAAGACTGAATCGTAGGCATGGTGAGCACGGGTGCCAACAAAGAAATTTGTCTTCTGGCTCTCCATACCCAGCTTTGGGGGTTCAGGTTGGAGAAGACTTCGGTTTCTCTTTGAAATCCTTGCTGAGGTCACCGGTGGTGGGGGAGAGGCACCTTGGGTGCTGTGGTTTTGAGGTTTGGAGATGCCCACCGAAGATGCTCATCAACTGGATGGATCTGCTCCCTGGTTATCTCTCTTCAAGGAGTTGGAAGCTCATGTTCCCAGGTCCTACTCTGAAAAAGCAAAACTGTTGAGGATGTGGTGGCTGAGCAGGACCAGAGTGTTTGCTCCCAAACGGTGGGCTGAGCCATGCAGTGATGTGGGATGCGTTGGCTGCAGTCTCGAGCGGTGCTCCTGTGATGGAGAAGTTTTGGTCCATGTTTTGTCTCCTGGCACATGGCAGCTAAGCATTTGTGACCAGTGATGAGGCTCCCCCTTGGCTTTCATTTTCTGGCTGCGTTTGCAGGAGTTGAAGGACCCTTCTAGATGAGAAACATGGGCCATGGCGCAGTGTAGCTCGTTAATGTGGGAATACACTGGAAGCCTAGCACTGTCTCGGATGCATCTGTGGTCTCACGCTGACCACTGCAAGGTCCTCGCTGACAAAGAGGGAGCACCTCTGCAGGTGCCCTACACCAGGTGGTGTAGATGCACCACAAATGTATCTTCTGGTTAATCTTCTGTGGGGTTTTGGTCTCCCCGACGGCTTTCATTGCTCAAAAATGCAGTTTTCTTGCCTGGTTGCCTTTGATTATTGAGAGCAACCCAAAATGCTCATAAATATTGGTGGGTGGTCTGGGTAGTTTAGGGGTTGGCATCAAAATCAGTATGTTTTTATTTTTGTTGTGCCTCATTCTCTTTCTCCTGTTAGCTAAGGGCTGCCATGAAGCTGTGACGTCCCCTTAACAGTGACTGATGGTAATGAAGCCACGCTGGCACAGCTCTAAGATGGCAGGAGCTGCTTTGTGTGCATCTCTGCGTGCCGGCACCCACCGCCACGCTTCCCTTCCCTGCACGTGCGATCCTGTCCCACCTTCAAGCAAGGGCTAGGACGAGGAGTAGGTTTTAATTACCCAGCCAGAGCCCTTTCACCAGGACCAGCATCATGTGGAGCCGTCAGCATCGCCCTGAGTTCTCAGTGGATTTGCTTTTTTTCCCCCCATCGAGCAGCGCTTGTGCTGGCCGCTGCCTGGGCTTGGCTCCGTTCCACTTCTGTCCTCGGCAGTAGTGAAAGCACGCTCCTCGTGATGGGAAAGCCTCCGCCAGAAACACAAAGGGCTTTCATTAGGGGAGGCACCGGCGGACAGACGCGGACAGCCAGTGCTGGTACGGGGAGGCTTCACCCCACGTAACTCCTGCAGAGGGGTTGCTGGAGACACACCAGCTCCCTCCAGCAGCGAGCACGTAGCGGCTGCGTTTCGCTTGCTGGCATTTAATCCTTAGAGCCTACCCGGCAAGGAAGGAGAAGTACATTTTCCATCTGCAGAGGGGATCTCGGGCCCAGAAGCGTTCAGTGGTTTGCCTGGGGGGTGGCATGCATTGGAACTGGAAGCAGGAGGATGCGGGGCTTGCTGTGGGCAGTGGGAGATGTCCTCTTGCTCCATCATCGCTAGACGGAGGAGATGCGAAAGCCCCTGCTCGAGGGTACGAGTGCTGCCCCGTGCCCTGATGCCAGCATCGCCCTTGGCCTGGCGGAGGGAGTGGGGTGCGTGCCATGCCGATGGTGAGAGCGGCCGGCAGAGCCCCCCCGGCTCCCCCCGGCGAGTCAGTCTTCTGACCTTGCTCGGTGAAGCGGGAGGATGGAAAGCTGTGGCACCGGGAGATAAGACACACGCAGAGGGGGAGAAATTCAGGGGTTGATCCGTCTGTGTCTTCCACCGGCACAGCTTTTGGCTTTTTTTGGATGTGCCCCGGCGAGGCGGCTCTGTTCCTGCCCTCGCCCTTGGAGAGCCGCCCTGGGCCTTTTTATTTTGCTCTTGAGCTTCAGGCAAGGGCGCAGGAGAGCCGCCTCGTCTCCCCACAGCCGCTAAACGAGGCTCTGTTTGTTCCAGTGCAGGGTGAAATATGAAATCCCATCAAGCTGCCTCACTTATTAGAGAGATCTCAGCGAGCTGCTTATTATGCACCGTGGCGTAATGCAGATTATGAATGTGACCGGGCGATAATTAGCAGAGCTGGAACTGTAATTAAACGCTCCTGTGCTGCGTTGTGGTTTCCGTTGCAAAGTGGAAGGAAGCGGAACGGTTCCAAACCCTGAAGCGCACACACGCGGCTGCTGCTCCCGGGGTGCTGGGGGCGAGCGCTCCCCATCACCGCCCGGGGTTCTGCTCCTGCCCGCCAGGATCGGGCAGCCCTGCCGGTCCCTCTCCAGCTGTCCGCTTACCATTTGGCTTGCGAAACGTGGGACTGGCATTTGGCTTGCCAAACGTGGCGGTCACCAGTAGTTTGCTTTCTTGCGCCCCGTCGAAGGAGCCTCGTGGTTGCTTTAAGCATCTTTCTGGATCTGCCCAGATGCGCAGAATGGAGTTGCTGTATTCTGGGGGGGTGTGATTTGTCTGTGGGGGTGCTGCCCTCCCCTCTGGCAGGCTCCTGACGGGTTGTTTTATGCCAAAAAAACCCTTCTCAAATCCGACGGGATGCAACTGGAGCACTGGCTGTGGTGCAGCCTCGGAGGCGTGTGGCGGTGGCAAGCTGGGGATGGGCTCTGCGGGGAGAACTGGTCCTGCCCATGGGAGGTCGGAAGTGATACGTGGGGAAGAGAGCTGTGCTGCTGGTGGAGGGGACCTTGTGGTCCAGCCGCTGCTGCTCGAGACCTCCAGGCCATTTTTAACGCTCAGTGGGGTGGATGTGCTCTGACGAGCTGTCCGGGGAGAGGACGGATGCAATAGGACAAGGAGAAGGCTGCGGGCACACAGGCAGAAGGTGCTTTGTGTTTTCCTGATGGAAGACAAAACCGCTTCCCCTGACAGAGCCAGAAGATCTCCGAGTTCTCTGCGGGATCACGTTCATGTCTCTGCCTGCAGCCACCCCTGTGGGAGCAGGCAGAAGCTGCTGGGCCGATGCAATGTCCTCCTCTCTGCCTAGAGATTTGCCTCTTGCACCTTCTCTGCTCGCAAAGGGTGTTTGTGTGACTGAGGATGCGGAGAGGCTTTGTGGGGTCACGAGCTGATGGGGAGGTGGGATGCTCCGGTTGTGGGCACCATATTGGTGGGGCAGGTGAGATTGGACATGCAAGCTTCTGCTGGAGTTACTTATCTTGCTTAAAGGATGGAGGCGCATGAGCGAGAGAGGGAGTGGATAGTTTTGGTGGCTGGTCAGGACCAGGATGCCAGTTCAGGGTGGGAGTCTGACTGTTTGGTGGTTGTCGGCAGCATTGGCCAAGGAGAGCCAACAGCAAAGTTGGAAGTGGTCATGGGCTGGTGTCATGCCCACTCTTAGTGACCAGCAGGCTTCTCCATGGGTGTAATCATCTCTCCTCAGCAGAGGCTTAGGAGGACATCTCTCGGTGTAGTCCTGGATACTCTAGAGCGATCGTCCCCTGCTTGAAACCAAAACCCATGTCAGCGCTCGCTGATGATTTGACTGGTGGAAACCAGTATGAGGAATCATACTGCTTCTCTTTGAGGTTGCTCAGTATCTTACCAAGTTCATAAACCATAAAGAGAGGAGATCTGAGCAGAGCGTGAGCAGCTAGCCCCAAAACTGCTGCAAATGCTCACGAGCCAAGGCAAGGGGATGACTGACTGTGGCTGGCTTGGCTGATGAACCCTGAAGGACAGGAAGGTCTCCACCCTACCCTTCCCTTGACCAGCAGCAAAATCAGCCCGTCAGCCATCCTTCTCCTAACACTGCTGTAATCTGCTAGCATGACAGAGCGGCCAAGGACCTTGGCTTGTCAGTGGCAGGGTGACTTGGCCATGGTTTCGCTTGGCGTGTTGGCTTGGTGGCTTTCCAAGCCCGGCTCTGGCCGTGAGAAGTGGTTTCCATGCACAAGGAAAGTACGATGGCTGTCACAGTTGGCTCGGCTGTTGGCCAGAGCAGGCTCTGGAGCGGATGCTTGCACGGAGAAGAGGACTGTGATCTGAATGCCTGCGTCTTCAGGTGGTCACAGGGTAGTTTTGGGAGGAGGAGGATGTTGGTTTTCTTGGGTGCTGAAGGCAGACTGCTACTTGTTTGTCCTGTCCTGCCAGTTGAGCAGAAGCCTGTAATTTTTTTTCTTCTAATAAGCCATCAGGTCCAGGTCATTGACTGCATTAACATCTGAACAATAGCCAAAAGGCATCCTCACCGGTAAAAGCCGACAGGGAAGGGACTTGGCACAAACTCTTTCAAGCAGGAGAGCAGATACCTCCTGCGGAGGGACTTTTGGGTATGATCTATATGACTGTAAAGTGCCGGCTCTTCAAGGTTGCATGGGTACGGGCATGCCAGGATGGGAGAGACCTGCGAGATCCTTGTCCTCTGATGGGGTGTGGGACTTGAACTGCCTGCTGGCACAGGCATTGAGAAGATGGCAGCCCTGGGCTTGAGGTTCTCCAGGAATGCAGATGCCTGTTGATACTTGCTCTCCTTCCCATATTCCTAGCGGTGACCAGTGTGTTTCTCTTTCCCTGCAGATGGAGTCTCCAGTCTCTACGCCTGCGGTGTTGCCCTTGCACCTTCTTGTCCCCGTCGTCAACAACGACATCTCGTCGCCTTGCGAGCAGATCATGGTACGCACCCGCTCGGTGGGGGTGAACACCTGTGACGTGGCCCTGGCCACCGAGCCCGAGTGCCTGGGCCCCTGTGAGCCTGGGACCAGCGTGAACCTGGAGGGCATCGTCTGGCAAGAGACGGAGGATGGTAAGTGTCACCAGAGAGCATTTTGCTCTCCTACAATGTCATTTTGGAGTTACGGCAAGCCCTTCCTTCCCACGTCCCTGCTGTGTTGCTTGTTGGCCTTTCGTGGGCTTTCCCCCCACCATCTGGGTGGTCAGGATAGAGGACCTATGTGGAAGCAGCCCTTAATCTGTCCAGCAAAGGGAGTAACGGGCCAAACATGTGTCAGCCCAACACGTTGCGTTATCCCTTTGCCCAGACAGCAGGCAGAAATCTTAAGCTGCCATTTCTCTGCCTTTCTGCAAGAGCTGACTTGTTCTGGAGGTGCCAGAGGAAAGGCCGTGCCAGCCTGTACGGGAACTCGACGGAGTTGACTTCGTTTCTGCTTGGCAACCCGCAGGTCTGTCACAAAAACACTCAAACCCTGGGAGGCAGTAGAAATCTCCTGCTGGATTAAAAAACCCCAGCGGAGCTTTCAAAATTGACTCGGCAGGAGATCAGGCTCTCGTCTCTCTTGCCAAGCCAATCGAATCTTTTTTTTTTTTCCACTGGAGCTTGTCTCATCCGCGCACAGCTTGGTTTGCTTTCCCAGGTCCTTTGATGGGTTTTCATTGCTGCTGGGGCTCTGCCAAGTAACGCAGGGATGAATAGGTGGCTCAGTGGACCATGGCGAGCACCGGAACCTGGCCTTCCCTCCCTTCCTTCCGCCTTGTTGGGTTGCTGGAGGTTTCTCCTTCGGGACGCTCAGGGTGAGCTCCTCATATTTGTGCCTGGCTTCACCTGGGGTCTGGAAGCAGAAACAGAGCCCAGAAGCTCTGAGGTGAGAAAGAGCAGCGTGGTTCACCTCAGCCAGGTAACCAAGAGCTCCTTTTCGCCGTCTGCTTCTGCTCTTCCATTGCCGTTGCATGCAGGGAATGAAGCTGTTGGTCTTAACCCCCTGGCTGCTCTTCACTGCAGCTGTCTTCGTTATCTCTGATGGAAGCTGAACTGGAACCTGTGATCCCCTGAGCTGCTACCAGGAGGTTCCATTCTTACCCCATGCTTTGGGAAGATGGGGATGGGCCCAGTTTGCCTTTCCTCTCTCCCTGGTTTTGAAACTGTGGCTGGCACAGGACAGAGGGCTGCGATGGCCCCTGATGTGGAGGTGGTGACCACTAAAATTGTTCCTTTGGGGAAAAGAGTTGTGACCTGAGCCATTTGGGGAGAGAAGATTCCATGGACCATGCTGGAGGAGACTGGGATGTGCTAGCTTTGGGATGGGGACCTTGCACTCCTCTGCTTTTTCTGCTGCACTCTCTGTTCTGTATGGGAAAATCCATCTGGATTGAGGCAGCTGGGAGCTGTAAGTGCGTCTTTTCTGCTGCTCCAAGGCAGAAGGGCACCACACGTCATAATATCGGGCCCAAGGATCCCCTTCTTCAGGCTAGGCTTGCTGAAGGGGACAAGGAAACACAAAGCAGGAGTGTTCAGGAGCCTGGCTCTGCACACCCCAGGGCTGGGGCATCTGCTCAGAGGAAAACTGCAGGAGGTCTTCTACTGAGCTGCCAGCGCGCTGGCACTGCTTGCTCCGTGCCTGCAAAGAGCCTGATCGCTTTACAAGATGCAATACCTTCAGCTAGGGAAACTGAGGCACAACCAGGCCGCGTGTTGGGACGTGCAGCAGTGCAGAGGAGCGTCGGCACCCCCCACCTCTGGGGCTGCATGCTGAGCCCCCCACCACCTCATCATCCCCACCAGTGTGCCATTCTAGTGTGATTTCCCTCAACCCAAAAGCCCCGGAGCTGCAGAGTTCGCTGAAAGTCCCAGGACTGCTGGAGACCCCTACGGGCGGTGGCAAAGCTGATGAGAGCTTGGACCTTGTAGGGGAGTGTTTTCTTGGGTGGAAATCACGAGGAGAGGCTGGTGGTGGGCAGAGGAGCCCAAGGTGCCATGCCAGGAGGGACAATCAGAGCATCTCCAAGGCAGAGAGCGCAAAAACATCCTCCCCCCAAAATCCTGGTGAGATGGGAGTGTTTTCTTTTCTCCTGCTCCTCACCCCGCCGCGAAGCTCTGCGGCCCGTCTGCCTGTCCATCCGCATTACCCCTCGCTTCCGCAGCCGTCGTTTCGGAGCGTGCCTCGGAGGCGCCCTGCAATTTCCCACAGCCTGGCTATTTTTAGTCTGTGGTAATTCGATGAACTCACGCAAAGATCCTTCTCCGCTGGCTGCTGCTTCATTGCCACCATCGGGAACGATGACTTTTACGGCCAGCCCTGCAGAAGACAAGCCCTGCTGTTGCCTTTGGTAGCTTCTGGTCTCCTGTGCACGTTGGCTCCTGTCATAGCGGCATCTCTTATTCTTGAGTGAAAAGTCAGAGTGAAACCATCCCTAGTTCCTACCTGGCGTCTCTCTTCTGCCTTCCCATTGTTAATGGGGGGGGTCAAGGGCAGTGCTGGAGGAGATGCTGGACCTGGCTGTCCAAAGCTGGAGCTTGTGAAATGTGCAGGGATGCAGTGAGCATCTTCCCTTGCCCAGAGGATGCAGGGGAGAAAGCTACAGCAAGGGCATGTCTACAAAGCCAAACAAGGTGCTTTCAGCACATGTGAGCACACCGGTGTGCCTGCAGACCATCCCCAAGATCTCCAGAGGGACCTCAGCACCCTCACCCAGAGGGATCCATCTCACCCTCTGCTCCTTGTGATGCTGCAGCCTCGCTGGACCGCTCGAGAGCACCTCAGGGTAGCAGGAGCAGTGGGATGGATCCTTACCCTGCAGGGCTGATGGATCCCGATGTGCGGGTCCCACCTGCTCTCACCAGGTTAAGGAGAGCAGTGCTTAAATACAAGAGATTTGACGAAGCGGTTGGTTCGGAAAGTCTTTTCTCGCAGTGCTTGGCTTGCATCAAGCATCCTCTCCGCTGGTGGAGAGGAGCTTCCTAGCGCAACTGCAGCCGCCACTTTCTCCCCAGGGGTGACATCCCTGAATCCCCTGGAGCGACTGGCACGGGGAGGCACAGATTTACGGTTACTCCCACTTACATCCCGGCCTCTCGGGAGATGGGCATCTCTTCTCGGCGGTGCGATGCCTCCTCGAAGGTTGGATTTGTGTCAGACGTGCCCTCTAGACTCCCGTTGGTAATTGCTCTGGTGTGGACTTTTTTTGCGAGCTGCTCTTCTGCCAGCTGCATGTTAACGGCGTCTGCCTCAAGACGAGGGGATCTGCGTTGCTCTGCACACGCTGGCAGAAGCATGTTTGGGCTCGGGGGGGTTGCAAAACTTCATCTCCTGTGGGGCTGGGTAGAGGAAGGCAACGTGGCTCTTCAACCAGAGCTCCCTTTTTGTAGAAAACAGCTTTTGGGTTGTCCCTGGGGCCTTGAAATCGTGGAGAAGGGCTCCTAAAGCCAGAGCCAATGCTGGAGTGACCTTGGAAGGACAAGCTGAGGCTGCCCCATCTGAGATGGGAGCATGAAGCTCTGAGGAGTCCCACGACATCCCTCCTGCCTTGAGCACCAGTTTCATCCTCTCCCACCTCTAGAAAACCTGCTGTGAGACCATGATGGCCACCAAAGGCATCCTGGTGGGCTCCCACTGCCAAACATCTGGTGCCAGGCTCGTGGTCTGTCTGCTCCACCACTGCTCGGGGGTGGTGTCAGGATGAGGTCTGGTCTTGCCAGCAGTGGGCTCTGGTCGTGCGCGCTCTCCCGTGGTTGCCCCAGTGACGCCGTCTCTTCGCTGAGCCCGTCCTGTGCAGGGAACATGTTTTACTGAGACGCCTTTGGTGGGAGCAGCTGTCTCGGCAGATCCCCTAATTCTGTTAGGTGTGATTTCTATCTGCAAGAGCTATTAACTCATCTAATTATACAGGAGAGCATTGCTCCATTTACTGCTTCGTTAGCTGCTGGGTCTCCTCCCTCGGAGGACCTCGGAGGTCCCTCCCTCCTCCCACCCCTCGGCAGAGCTGGTGGCACCTGGCTTGGGGCACATCAGCTCCTTGCCTGTGCTCGCAGTGCGCGGGCTGCGTCCTGGCACCACACTGGTGCTGTTTACAGCCAAACCAGGCCGGCGTCTGACACGCAAACCCTCCGAGCACTGAGGAGTGCGGCACCACAGCACCGCTGCAGACTCTCTCTGCGTCCCTTCTTCCAGCTCCGTGCTGGGGTGGCAGCGGCATCCGTGGCCAAGCTTTGTGCGCTCCAGGGGTTTTGGATTGCACTTTTGCAAACATCTCTTGGGGGTATGGTGGTGTGTGCGCATCCTCGGGGTGCACCGATGCCAATGTGGGCACATCCTCACTCAGAGCAGGAGAGAGAGAGATGCATTGGGTTCGGAGAGGATGGGGAAGGGGTGGAGGGCGAGGGCAAAGATTGGAAGGTTTTCTTGTAACTGTGAGGAAGCCTGACCCCAAATTTGATGGCTTTGCACGTTGAACGTGCTGCCTCGCCGATACCCTCGGCCTTCAGTTGTGCCTTCAGCTGCTCTTTGCTCCTGGGGATGTTTTAAAAGGGCGATGTGCCAAGATTGCATCCCTTATGGCTGGGCTTTGGGGCTTCAGTGGGGGCTACACCATCCCTTACATACCTGCTCCGGTCTCCATAGCAGTGTGTACTTGAACCCAGAAACAGGAGGTGAGTTTTTAAGGCTGATGCAGCAAGATGAGAAGAGGGAATATGGATTTCTCGTTTGCTTTAATGGCATTTCCCAAAGTAGCGAGTGGTTGTAAATCCTCTGCAAGGTTGCTGAGCCAACACGCAGGCTCAACGCGTTCCTCCGAAGCCTTCTAAAGCTGTGACTGCTCTTATCTTCAGATCAGCGATCTGGCAGCTGGCTCCGGGTGGGAGCATCACCCGGTGCTGCTCGGTGACGGGGCATCTCCTCTCCGGCGCTGCGAGGGTTGCTGGTGCTCCGGGCTGCTGCCTCACCCCCTCCTCCCATTTCACCGGCAAACGGGGAGGCTGCAAACCCCCGGAGCGCGGTGGCCGCTGGCTCGTGTCGGCGGAGAGAAGCAGAGCTTTGTTGTGCATCATTCCCTGGTGCTCCCCCGGCGCCGCCGCTTCGTGCCGAATATCTGCTGGCTTGACAGTGCGGGGAGCCAGAGGAGAGCTGATGCACCGCTTATCGCTCTCGAAGCATCTGTCGGCTTTGTAGGGAGACTGTTTTATCAACAGGTGAGCAGTATTCTGCTCCAGACAGGACTATTGCTGGTGCCCGTCTCCCTGAGGCATGTCTGTAGCTGCCCCAGGTAATACCAGCTGGGGCTCCCGCTGTAGCTGCCGAGTGCTGGATTAAAGGGCTTGTTTACAAGGAAGCTCTCGAGCTGCAAGCTGCTCCGCCACGCTTTCCTGGGAGCTGAATTGGTTTCAGTTCCTCTGCCTCCCTTCCCCGGGAGTATGAGGATGGAGGTCTGGGCTGCTTGCAGGTGGCCCTGGGGACTTGGTGCCGCGGCTGTGCTCTGCCCCCCCTGCCAAGCTTTGAGAGGCACCGAGGTCCCAAAATCCTGGAGGCATCTTCCGGATGAGCTTCAGGCCATGGAGGGGGAGCTGCAGCCCCCAATCCGATGCATGTGCTGGGCAGTGTGGGTCACAGTGGGGTGGGCCGCCCTCTCACAGGACGATGTTGGGACCTCGCTCATAGTCACATCATCGCTATTGCCAAAGGTGGATGCTTATTGCAGGGTTTGGGCAGGAGCGTGGCAGTGGGTGTCGTGCGTGTTCAGCAGGTCCTGGTGAGCCAAATGCCCATTCCATGGAATCAGTGACAAGTGGTGCAACTTCTCACAGTCACTTCGGTCACCGGGACCCACAAACACACCCTTGCTGGCTCCTTGTCCCTTGGTGTGACCCACGCTGAAGGTTTTCCTCCTGCTTTTTCCATTCTCCAGCACCCAAGGCCCCTCGTGTAGCCCTCGTGTCCCTTGGAAAGCAGGGTGTTAGAGGGCCAGTGACAGTAATCCACCATCCGAGCATCCATCCCTGCATGGTTTGATGGAAAGATCCTGTCTCCCTCTGACCCTGCCTGGGAGACTGCATTGGGTTTGTGTGGCAAGGTTTTGATACTGGGGGGCTGCAGGGGTGGCCTTTGTGAGAAGGTGGCAGAAGCTTCCCCCGTGTCCATGACAGCCAGCTCCAGCCAGCTCCCAGATGGAACTGCTGCTGGCCGAGGCCAAGCGCGTCAGCGGCAAGGGTTAGCGCCTCTGTGATAACGTAATTGTGAAAGGGTAAAAAAATGCTGTGCAGCAGCCGGAGATAGGAGTGAGATGCGAGAGAAACAACTCTGCAGCTGCCAAGGTCAGTGCAGAAGCAGAAGAGGAGGTGCTCCTGGCGCGGAGCAGAGATACTGCTGCAGCCAGTGGAGCAGACCATGGAGAGGCAGGCTTGTGCCCCTGGAGGTCCACGGTGGAGCAGATCCCCACCCACAGCCCAGGGAGGACCCCACGCCGGAGCAGGGGGATGCCCGGCCGTAGGAAGCCTGCGCCGGAGCAGGTTTGCTGGCAGGACTTGTGACCCTGCGGGGGACCCACGCTGGAGCAGCCTGTTCCTGAAGGACTGCACCCTGTGGAAGGGACCCATGCTGGGGCAGTTGGTGGACGACTGTCTCCCATGCTGGAGCAGAGGAAGAGAGCAAGGAGGAAGGAGCAGCAGAGACAGCATGTGATGGACTGACCACAACCCCCATTCCCTGTGCTCCCGGCGCCACTTGGGAGGAGGAGGTGGAGAAGTTGGGAGTGAAGTCAAGCCTGGGAAGAAGGGAGAGGTGGGGCAAAGGTGTTTTACAATTTGGTCTTTATTTCTCATTATCCTATGCCGATTTGATTGGCAATAAATTAAATTAACTTCCCCAGTTGAGTCTGCTTTGCCAGTGGCTGTAATTGCTGAATGAGCCCTGTGCCGGCCATCCCCTGCCCTGTGCTGTCCTCTGCTCTCCTGGCAGCAGCAGCGGACCTCTTGCATGACAGCCGTGCAACAGCTTTGGGTGCTATGTCCTAAAGACTGGGCGCTGTGGGTCGGGCCAGGCTCCCTGCACGCGAGCAGGGCTTAAGGCAAAGCTGGAGCATCCCAAAAGTGCTGCAGCTGGAGGGGAAGTGAGCTGAAGAAGGGGCATCCTAAAGCCAGAGCATCCCAAAGGTGATGTAACTGGAGGAGAAATTCATGGAAGAAGGAGCATCCCAAAGGCGATGCAGCTGGAGGAGGAATTCATGGAAGACAGGCCTTGAACGCCTCCAGGTGCTGGAGGTTTGGTGGTGCACCAGAGCAGGATCCATGCAGGATGGACTCCTGCTCACCAGTGCAGATGGGATGTGGGGCTGCACACACCCTGGGTCTGGACTGGTTCATGGACCTGCAGGCAAGTGATCTCGAGGTGGAAAATGTCACTGGCTCTTGTCCCATTGCCTTGCAGAAGTCCCCTGCACCCCAAAATTAGCGGAAAACGAAGGCAGCGTCTCTTTGCTCCCCGCAAGGCAGGGGACGCTCCTCCTAGCACCCTAGCAGTCCCCACGATGCTGGAGGCTGGAGACAGCTCAGCAGCAGCATGGCTGGATGACGTTGAGACATGTGATGAACTGGCCACGCGTGGGTTGCAGAGTATCCCTGCTTACCGTGGGTGCCAGCGTGCTGGTTTATCAGCAGGGTTTGGAGATGTTCTTGGTTGGGCTGAGGGACTTCATCATTGCGAAGGGGGGAAACATGCCCTAGGGTGCTTGGGGGGACCTAGGGCACGTTTTCCCCCCCCCGGTGCGATGGCTCCTACTGCCCACAGCCCTGGTGTGCAAGCAGACACCACCACCTCCATTTTAACATGGAAGAGCTGCCTCCCAGCAGGGATTATCCACCGGAAAGACTTAGTCTGGTCTAACCGAGAGGTGTGTTATCCTTGTCCATCCCATGAGCATCCAAGGTGTCACCTTCCCGTGAAACCAGGTGGGGCTGGAGAGGGATTCCTCCTCTGCAGGAGCATCGCTGCCAGCTCTTTGAGCATCTCCAGCCTCGGGGAGTGCGAGGGCATTGCCTCCTTGCTGCCCGCCCTTGCCCTGCCCGTGCCTGCTCATCATCCTGCGGTGGGAGGGGGACGTGGCGGGTGAAAAAAGCCACTTAGGATCCATCCCCGGGGTTTAAATTGTCCTGGGTTATTGTTGGAGGATTAGGAGGGGATTTGGTGTGATTGGTTGCAGTGGGTTAAATATCGGCTGGTGTGTGTTGGAGGGGTGATGCTCCGGCAGGGGAGGGAAAAGGACAGCTGTGCGCCGGCTCGCTTCGCCCCTTCGTCTTTCATCTCTCTCCTGTGATCACGGCAGCAGGGAAAAAAAAAATGCCAGCACGTCCTTTCTAATACCATACTGGCCCTGGGATGTGCAAGAGCCTCTGGTGGCTTGTCTGCAGCGACCTTCCAGCAGCACGTGGTCTGTGCTGGCTTCACAGAGGGCTTGAATGGCTGCACGGTGGGGAGGGCAGAGGGAGCTGCTCCTCTGAACCCCGGGGCTGGGAAGGATGAGCTGGTCCCCGGGATGGGGTCTGGTTCGGGTCTGTTGGTCCCTCAGGTACCGCTTGGTCCTTCCGCCGCTCCTGGGAGCACCCCACAACAGCATGCTGGGGACGGTGGGCTTGGGCTGGGGTGCAGCGTGTGGCCGGCAGCTTCCCTGGGTTTTAAGGAGGTGGGGGACAGGCTCCTGCGTGCCACAAAAAGCCATGTTAGGAGGCATGGAGGGTGAAAACCACCCTCTGTGCACCCACCTTGGGATGCCTGGGATCAGCTGGGGCTGTGGGCTCCCAGCAGTTGGTTTTGCCACTTGTTTCTACCCCACCTTGTTTCCGGTGTCACGTCCTGGCTGCATCCGCGTTAAGGCAGGGCCCCAGCACCTTGCTCCAAAGGCAGGACCCAGCATCTCCGGCTCACCGGGATGAGCCAGCTGTAGGCACCGTGTCTTCCCACGACCTTCTCCCACCAGAGTACCCAACATATTTTCCAGAAGGAGAAGGGAAAAGAGAAGACCTGCATTTCCTTTCTCTTTCCGAAGGAGACCCACGTGTTGGGCCTCGGCTCTGTATATTATACCCCCTGAAGCCTGCAGCTGGCTGCTGGCACGGCGCAGCGGGGCATACGGGCTGAGATTTATAACCGTGCTTCAGGCACAGCTGCTCTGGGCTCCCTTGGCTCCATCCATCTCCCGGGGCTGCACGGCTGTATATCTCGCCGCACTTATCAACCCTTGCAAACGAGTTTCCTATCTCCCGAGTTTTACCGTGCTCAGATAAATGTGCTCGGCGCAACGGACTCCGCTCCTGGTCAGATTAGTTCTGCGGTAATTGGAGCGCTCCGTGGCAGGGAGGAAATGGCCACAAAACTGAGTGATGCTGCGGAAGACCCCCCACCTCCAGGAAGAGACGCCGAGGGTCTGCGTCCGCAGTGTGGGTGTGAGCTGGGCTGCTTCTCTTCTTGAATGGGCATGAAAAACCTGGAACCACCAGGTTTTCTGAGTGCTCGATGCCTTTGCTCCGTGATGGGAGGAGATGCGGCCCCGAGGATGGTTCTCCAGGCAGAGATACAGGGCTGATGGGTGTCCCGGAGCTGGGGGGGGTGCAGAAGCAAAGCGAAGCGGCAGGATGAGGGTTGTTCCTCCCAGGTTGGGTTTTCCTGCCGGCGGTGGTCGCCTGCGTGGGGATGCTGGGCTCAGCTTGCCATCTAGTGGGAACAGCAGCCTTTTCCGGAGAGCTGTGGGGTTCACAGCCACGTACGGGGGTGGTCATAGCACTGCTGGGGGGGTCCGCAGCTCTGTGTTGGGGTCCACAGCCTTGCTCAGGGCAGTCTGCGTCTCCCCCGGGGGGGGTTCCCAGCCCTGACTCCCCAGAGATCGCCTTCCCTGTCCTACCTGAGTGCACGCGGAGCCAGCGTGGATCTTCAGGCCTTCCCAAATCCTGCAGCTCTTTGGGGATCGCTGGTTTTAGCATCCCTGTGAAAACAGGGAAGAGCGCTGAGCAGCTCAAGGAGGAGAGAGTGGCTGGACGCTGGCCATAGCTGCGCTGAGAGAGGGGATGAGCCTGGGGTCTCCAGTTCCCATCTTGGTGCCCCTCCAGCCCAGAGCCTGGGGTCTCAGCTCTCCCAAGAACCCGAGACCCCTTGTCTACCTTCCTTCAGCCCTCGAGCTGAGCTGTCTCGAGGGGTAGATCCCCCTTTGCCCCGATGCCCAGGGAAGGGCAAGACACCATGGGGTCGCGCCTGGCCCCGTCTGACCCTGTCCCCTCGCCTTACAGGTATGCTGGTGGTCAACGTCACCTGGAGGAACAAGACATACGTGGGGACACTGCTCGACTGCACGCAGCACGACTGGGCACCTCCCCGGTAAGCACACAGTGGGCTCTGGCAGCACTGTCTCTCAGCCCCTTTCGCCCAGCCTCTTTTGGCCCCCATGGCACCCGGCACACTCTGCCCTGTGCCCACGGGGCTGCCCGTGGGGCTTGGTGTCTCCTCCTTGGCCAGCTGAGCTGGTTTGTCCACCTGCTTACAGGCTCCCTCGTCCTGGGGACCGGTGGTGGTCGAGGATTTGCTGATGGACCTCTCCTGCTGATTCCTCGGTGCTGGGGCGGTGCTGGGGACAAGCCTGTGGGGCTGACAGCAAGGGGCGGAAGGGCGTCCCCACTGTATGGTGTGGTGGGGATGGTGTAGCCCGGCACAGCTGTCTCTCCATTCAGACCTCCTTGTCCCTCTCCCTGCAGGTTTTGCGACTCCCCCACCAGCGACCTGGAGATGCGCAATGGCCGGGGCAGGGGCAAACGCGTGCGCCCCAACAGCAACACGCCTGTCAATGAGACCGCCGCCGCCTCCGACAGCAAAGGGACCAGCAACAGCAGCAAGACCCGGGCGGGAGCCAACAGCAAAGGGCGCCGGGGAAGCCAGAACTCCTCGGACCACCGCACGCCGCCTGGCAGCACGACAGAGGACGTGAAGGCCAGTCCCTCGTCTGTCACCAAGCGAAAGAGCAAACCTCTCTCCGACATGGAGCTGAACTCCAGCTCTGAGGACTCCAAGGGCAGCAAACGCATCCGCACGAACTCGATGGGCTCGGCAGCTGTGCCGCCTGCCACGGTCAAGCTAGAGCCGGCTGTCCTCGACCGAAACTGCCCTTCTCCCATCCTCATTGACTGTCCCCACCCAAACTGTAACAAGAAGTACAAGCACATCAACGGGCTGAAGTACCACCAGGCCCATGCGCACACAGATGATGACAGCAAGCTAGAGGCGGATGTGGACAGCGAGTACGGCGAAGAGCCCTCCCTGCATGCAGATGTTGGGAGCTGCAATGGTGCTGCCGTCTCCCAGAAAGGCTCGCTCTCCCCGGCTCGCTCAGCCACCCCCAAGGTGCGCTTGATAGAGCCCCACAGTCCCTCGCCGTCCAGCAAGTTCAGTGCCAAGGTCTCCTGCAAGAAGAAGGTGGGTGGGGAAGGAGACACCGACCCAGGTGCCCTGTCCAACGATGGCTCTGAGGATGGTCCCTCGGTGGCGGATGAGACGAGTAATGACGGCTTTGACTCGCTGGAGAAACGGTGCATTGATAAGGACAAGTCAAAGAAGGCACCTGGTGCTAAGCCGGAGAAGATCCCTTCCAAAAGCTTGAAGTCCGCCAGACCCATTGCGCCAGCCATCCCCCCGCAGCCGATTTACACCTTCCAGACGGCCACCCTCACCACAGCCACCCCCGGTTCCTCCACGGGCCTTGCCACCACAGTGGTCCAGACCATGCCCAACAGCCCTCAGCTCAAACCCATCCAGCCCAAGCCTACAGTGATGGGAGAGCCCTTTGCGGTCAACCCTGCCCTCACCCCTTCCAAGGAGAAGAAGAAGAAGGAAAAGAAGAAGAAGGAGCCCAAGGAGGCAGAAAACCCTTTGACTCCCGGCAAAGCCTGCAGAGCGGAGGAAGGCAAGAGCCCTTTCCGGGGAGAATCCGGTGACCTGGGGACGAAAGGCGAGGGGCTGTTGAACGGCTCGTCTGACCCCCACCAGAGCCGGCTCGCTAGCATCAAGGCCGAGGCAGATAAAATCTACAGTTTCACCGACAACGCCCCGAGCCCTTCCATTGGTGGTGCCAGCAGGCTGGAGAACACCAACCCAGCCCAGCCCATGACCCCATTGCATGTTGTCACCCAGAATGGGGCAGAGGCGAGCTCGGTAAAGACCAACAGCCCGGCCTACTCAGACATCTCTGACGCTGGGGAGGACGGAGAGGGCAAGCTGGAGAGCGTGAAGGCGAAGGATCCAGACCAGATGGTCAAGGAAGGCGCCAAAAAAGCTCTTTTCCCCCCCCAACCTCAGAGCAAGGAGTCTCCCTATTACCAAGGCTTTGAAACCTACTATTCCCCTGGCTACCCTCAGGCAAGCCCGGGGCCCCTCAACCCCGGCAGCCAGGCCGCGGCCGAGACGCAGGCCTTGAAGCTGAAGAAAGATGAGGAGCAGGAGAACCTGGAGGTAAAGGTGAAGAGTGAGGGCTGTGAGGAGAAGAAGGCAGAGCTCGGCAGCTCCAGCCAGCAGCCCTCAGTCATCCAGCAGCGTCCCAACATGTACATGCAATCCCTCTACTACAACCAGTACGCCTACGTCCCCCCCTACGGCTACAACGAGCAGGGCTACCACGCTCACCTGCTGAGCACCAATCCTGCCTACCGCCAGCAGTACGAGGAGCAGCAGAAGCAGCGGCAGAGCCTGGAGCAACAGCAGCAGCGAGGGCTGGAGAAGAAAGCGGAGCTGGGCTTGAAGGAGAGGGAGGCAGCGCTCAAAGAGGAGTGGAAGCAAAAGCCCCCCATGCCCCCAACGCTCACCAAGGCCCCGAGCCTCACGGATCTCGTGAAGTCAGGGCTGAGCAAGGCCAAGGAGCAGGGAGGTCCTGACATGGCCAAATCCGTCATCATCCCCAAGCTGGAGGACTCATCCAAACTGTCTGGCAGCCAGGTCACCGAGGGGCTCAAGGTGAAGCTGAGCGAGGCCAGCCACCCTGGGAAGGAGACTGCTGAGACGAAGGCTGGGTCCGAGTGTGGCCGGCAAGCAGAGGTGGACCCCGTGCTCTGGTACAGACAGGTAATGCCCGCCCGCTGCCGGAGGGCTTTCTCTTGGAGGAAGCCCCTCACCGTGGCTTCGCATTAGGGGTTTGCCAGGGCCATCAGAGCAGTGAACACGTGTTGTCCTCTGCTCGTGATGGGACTCCATGAGGTTCCCTTGGGACCAGCAAAAGGATG
Organism: Opisthocomus hoazin; assembly: GCF_030867145.1. Taxonomy (NCBI): domain Eukaryota; kingdom Metazoa; phylum Chordata; class Aves; order Opisthocomiformes; family Opisthocomidae; genus Opisthocomus; species Opisthocomus hoazin. Next base: position 14,052,774 of record NC_134423.1, read on the forward strand.
GGGCTGGGAGGCCGCAGATGGGCCGGGGCGAACCTGGGGAAGGGGAACTGGGTTCACTGGTCTCCTTCAAATCCAGCCTGGTTTTGGAGCAGGTAGGGCTGGGACGAGGCAGCTGCTCTGATGGTTGGCTGGTTCTTGCAGGAAGCTGAGCCCCGGATGTGGACCTATGTGTACCCGGCGAAGTACTCGGACATCAAGATGGAGGACGAGCGGTGGAAAGAGGAGAGGGACCGAAAGTTGAAGGAAGAAAGAAACCGAAGTAAAGAAGCCGCATCCAAGGAGGACGGGAAGGAGAGCACCAGCTCTGAGTGCAAACTGACCCCCACTGAGGAGGCTCGCATGGTGGGGAAGGACCCCAGACCCAGCGTCCACGTCCCCGTGTCTTCACCCCTCACGCAGCATCAGTCCTACATCCCTTACATGCACGGCTACTCCTACAGCCAGTCGTACGACCCCAGCCACCCCAGCTACCGGGCCATGCCCACCGTCATGATGCAGAATTACCCAGGTAGGGAGCTGGGGTCTTCTCTGGGACGTCCCTTCCGAGGCCACCCCTGCTCCTGGAGCAGGGAATGGCTGTGGGACGTCCTCTCGCTCCTGGAGGCACATGTACAGAGCTGTGTGCTCCTGCTGTGCCGCCCCGAGACGACTCTTGTCCTGACCGCTGTCCTATGTCCTCCCCCCCAGGATCGTACCTACCCTCCAGCTACTCCTTCTCCCCGTACGGGAGCAAGGCGTCCGGCAGCGACGACAGCGACAAGTCCCGAGCCAGCCCCAGCGTGAGCTGTAAACCCAGCTCGGAGTCCAAGGCCCTGGACATCTTGCAGCAGCACGCCAGCCACTACAAGAGCAAGTCACCCACGGTGAGGGTCGGGGAGGCACGGGCTTTGTCCAGCTTCGTGCATGAACTTCGGGACAGTCCCTGCATCTGATAGCAAGCCTGGAGCAACTCTGCCTGCTGTGGGTTGTTGCCATTCCTGCTGCTGTAGGAGACCTGGGGGCGTGGAGTAACCCACAACACAACCCCTTTGGGATGGATGAGCCAAACCTGTGGGCAGGGCTGGCCCAGCAAAGCACCGGGGCTCCTCCAGGCCCTGAAGCAACCCAGCGTCACTTGTCTTTGGCCCTGGAGCTGGTGGGTGGGAGGCAGGGGCTGTCTCCATCCTACGACACTGTGGTGTCACGAGCTTCTCCTCAGCAGAGCTTTGACACAGTGAGGAAAGAGCCGCCCTCCGACAGAACCTGCATCCTCCCCACCGCTTTTGGGCTGGTCGCTGGCCATCCCATCATCTCCCGGCAGTGTGGTGGGGAGCCGGCCTTTAGGCAAAGGCAGGGGGAATATTGTCGCGACGGGGCAGCCTCCAGTGCCCGGCGTGGGTCCGAAGCCCTGCGCCCTGGGGCAGCGCGTAGCGTCCCTCAGTGTGCGTCTGCTTTCTCCTCTCCAGATAAGTGAGAAGACCGCTCAGGAGCGGGACCGCAGTGGTTGCGGCGTTGTGGGAGGCGGCGGGAGCTGTAGCAGTGTTGGAGGAGCTGGCGGGGGAGAGAGGAGCACGGACCGGCCCCGCACCTCGCCGTCCCAGCGCCTGCTCTCCACACACCACCACCACCACCACCTCGGGTACTCACTGCTGCCGGCGCAGTACAACCTGCCCTATGCAACAGGTGAGTGCTGAACCGCACTCCGGCACCGCGTCGGGGCCACGGGCACGGGTTGGGGAGCCAGGATGTGCAGCCTGTTCTGGGTGACCCTGCTTCGGCAGGGGGTTGGACTAGATGACCCACAGAGGTCCCTTCCAACCCCGAACATTCCGTGATTCTGTGATTCTGTGATGGAGCCGTGACCACCTTTGGGCGGCGTGAGCCCTTGTGCTGCACTTTGACCAAATCCGGCGCTTCCCGGCTCCCGCGGCACGGCTGGGTGCCTGTCCCGGGCTGCCGGCTCCTGACGCCGTGTCTCCTCCGCAGGTCTCTCCTCCACAGCCATCGTCGCCAGCCAGCAAGGCTCCGCGCCCTCCCTGTACCCACCGCCCCGGAGGTGAGACCGGTAAGGCTCTTCTCCCACGACGCTGGCATGGCCGCCCTGCCTCGCCGTGGGCAGCCGGGCTGGGGCGGAGGGGGCCGGGCTGAGGGGTGGGGGCTTTTCCCGTCGTCCCAGGGCTCGCGGGGCTGCCGGCGGCAGGAGCTGACCTGGTGTTGGGTCGTGGCAGGACGTGACGCGCCGGGACGCCTGGGCTGCACGAGACATGTGACTGGCTCACATGGGGAAGCGCTGGAGACTCCTTTAGACATCAGTTGAATGGTGTTAATTGTTCTGCTTGACGTTCCTGCCGCGATCCGAGGCAGACTCTCTTCTCCCCCACATCGGACACACACACAGACTCCCCCCCTCGACACCCTTCCCTTTGGTGAGGGGCGAGCCGGTACCTGCGGAAATATTTATTCTACTGGGCACCGGCGCTCGGGCTGGAGGCGACTCGCCCGCCCAGTGCATACGGAGAGGAAACGGAAGCACTGAGGTTTCTCGATGGACTTGGGACCCCGCCGCGTCTCTGCGAGCTGCTGCTTCATGCCGGGGCTTAGCGCCGAGGGTCTGGGGTGGGCAGGGGTCCTGCCGGCGCCTCGCTGGGGCTCGAAACGTGGGGCCAAGCCCGCTGCGGAGTCGCGATCTCAGGAAGGGAAGGGCTGGCTCGCGTGGAGCCCAGGCGGGCGCTGGGGGGGTGGGGGTCAGCCTGGCTGGCAGCGGCCGTGGGGCACGGGGACGCGAGGTACACCCTCTCCCAGTCCCACGGCCGAGCCTGCACCCCACAGCCCCCAGCCGCCCTGTGCCAGCGCGTGGGGCCGGGGAGCCGGGGCTGCTCTTGGCTCCCGCGGAGCAGCCTCCCCCCGGGTGGCTGAGCCTCAGCGGGGCTGGGGGCTCCTCCCCAGTGCCTTGCACGGCCCAGACCTGCCCGAAGCTCGCGTCCATGGCTTTCGAGTTGGTTTCTGAGCCGTGACTCTGCAAACCCCTGGACTTTCCTCTGACCCCCCACCCCCAACCCCCGACAAGTGCTCCCCGAACCCCACGTCCTGCTGGTGGTGGGGGGGGGGAGGGCTGTGGCTCCCCTTCGCATCCTTCTTCTGCTTCTGAGGCGACTTCCCCTGGCCGCGGGGCAGAGCCCAGCGAGGAGCAAGCACGCTTGGGCTCTGCCGGAGGCAGCGGGGCTGTGCCGGGGCTCGGGGTGCCAGGCCCTGGGGGAAGCTGCTCCCCGCACCCGAGGACAGGGGCTTTCTGGTCCTCTGCTCCCCCAGCCCCGGAGCGGCTCTTCGTGGGCCGGTGCTCTACCTCGGCCCCGCAGCAGCCGGGCCGCTCGGGCTCTTGTCCCTGCTGCCCGGCTGGGGGAGCGCGGGGGCCATCGGGCTCGGTCGTGTGTGTGTGTCCGTGTCGCACCTGGCGCCGAGGGGCCGCTGTACCGGGATGCTCTGCTCGCCAGGCTCTGTACATACTGTAAAAAGCAATTGTTTGAAAGCTGTTGGTTTGGGTTTTGTTTTCTTTCCCCCGTTAACCCCCCGTCCCACTTTACCCGGTTGGAAAGGAGGCACACGCTGGTCTCGGCCCTGCTCCGGGCGCCAGCAGCGTGGTGGCCCCAGCCTGCTCGCATTGTTCCACTCATTCTTCTTCCGCTCGTCGTTGTCTTGTCAAGGAGACAGGGCCACGCGGCCCAGCACGCTCCTCGGGGATGGGGTCTTGACTCACCCCATGCCTGTCGGGGAGCCACACGCAGCCGTCGGGCTGGGGACCGGAGGGCACAGGTGATGGGGGCAGCCCCACGTCGTCCCATGGGCTGCTCCTACCTCCAGCCTCGGCCGGTCCGGCAGAGCCCGGCTCCCGGCACGGCCGCGGCCCACCAGCAGCTCCAGGGCGGAGGGGTGTCGGGGGGGGTGGGGGGTGCCACAGGCTTCGCCCGTTGGGTCCCAGTTGAATCTCTGTTTAGGTGTTAAAAGATTTAACAACAGTTTAAGCAGAATAGGTTTGAGGTTTGATGTTTTTTGGGTTTTCCTGGTTGGTTCTCGCCTGTGGGGCTGGCACCCCAGCCCTCCACGGCGGTGCCGCTCCCCTGCCTCTGGGGTCCCCCCCTGCCCACCAGGCCCTGCAGCGACCGGCCAGGGCGTCAAACCGTTGGTGTTTATAGCTCATTTCCATTGGCGTTGCTGTGTTGGGTTTCATTTCAGTCTTCCTGATTCTGCCCTTCTGTAAAGTGTACATTATTACCAAGTTCCTTGTTTTTTTATATATATATATATAAATATATATATATACAAACTGTACTCTTCTTGCCTTTGTACATTTGGGCAAGGAGAGAGAATAAATCTTTTTAAGAGACAATCACAAACCTGTGAGGGTGGCTTTTTTCTTCCTGTTCCCCTGATTTCTGGTCCTTTGTCCCAAAAAGCCGTGGCCAGTGACTTTGGGCGGGGGGGGGGGGGGGGGGGGCCCATCTGAGAGAGCTCAAGCAGACCCTGGGGATTCTGCAGCCGAGCTCGGCCATGACAGTTGGGGTCAGAACTCCCCAGGCTTGACTCCCTGAGCACCACCAAGGAGCAGTTGCCCTGCGGTCTGCCGGGGCCCTGCCCCGCACCAGGCAAGCCCCTCTCCGTTGCCCCAGGGAGCCCTGCTGGGCCCTGGAGGTGACCTGTGCAGCACCCACAGAAGTCAGAAGCACGGTGTAGGCTTTTGAGAGGGTATTTCTGAAGACGCTCAGTGGTCTGAGAACCTTTACATTCGACCACACTTGCTTGAGCCAGGGCAGGCCAGCATTTGGTACGTGTCAGAGAAACACAGCCTAACACCTGCAGCTCATTAACAAGCTCAGGAGATCACCTTCACTCCCAGCTCCTGTGACCAGGACTGTGCAGTTTATCAGTAAGGAAGGAGCAAAGAGGTTCCCACCCCATCACATCAGGGATGCACCTGTGGAGGAGCACCATGGGGGGGGGGGGGCAGCACAGCCCTAGAGTGGAGCTCCTCCAGCTACAAGAAGGGATAAAACTTGGCCTTCCAAACGCCAGAACTAAGAATTTGGTGTTCTTTCAGCTAGGGAATATGTGCAAGGTCTCCTCTGTCTCCACACTGGACCTAGAGCGAGGACAGGAGGGGCACTGCCTGTTGCAGAGCCGTGGCCAGCACTAGAGGGGCTGATGGCCCCACGGTAGAAGCCAGGGCAGAGATACTCCCAGCAGCACAGCCCAGCCTCTAATTTTAAACCAGATTTAGGATTAATGCCCCATTGAAGAGGGAGCAGAGCCACCAGCACTTCCGTTTCATTGGAGGGGAAGGAGGGAAAAAGAGACACAAACTTTAAGATTATTTATTCACACAAACTTGTATCCCAGCCCCACCTCTCTCCACCAGACAGAAAACACTGACCATGATGTTTATGGAATGGCTCGGCTTCAGCTTTTAACAAAATCCTCCCCAGAAGGGCGAGAGCACAACAAAGCACACAAAGACAAGTCCACACGCAAGCAGCCAGGCCTGGAGGAGAGCTCACAGCCCGCCTCCGGGGCCCACCTTATAAAGACACCCTTCTTGGTGGCCTCCAGAGAAAGCCAGCACAAAGACGAGCACAACCTCAAGACGAGCACAACCTCATTCTCCCACATGAGAAGGGGCAGGGCTGACACTGAGCTACTGCTGGCATCACAGCCCCCTCCCAGGAAAGCCCCAGGGCAGGGTGGGCATCCCACGCCTGCCTCCACGGCCAACCCCCTTTGGTTTGAATACAGCCACTGTGTGAGATCATCTCTTTGGAAAGGGGAGGAAGAGGAACAGGTGCAGCTGCAGGCCTGCTCTGCGCCTGTCCTGGGGCTGAAGGCGCAGGCTTTGTGGGCTCTTTGGACCATCACAACCATCACACCGCAGGCAGGTAAGGAAATACTCCCCCATTGCTCCAAACACTTGCTTGCCGCCCTGAAACCATGGCAGCACTACCCGAGGCCCACCAGAGGCTCTCTGTTCCCTTCAAGTAAGTAGCCCCAGCTGTGTGAAGTTCATCTAAATGCCCCTTTTATTGAACGCTGTGACAGTGCAGTGGTAACAGTGAACAGAGTTAAGACTGCTTAAAACAAAAGCTGGAAGAGCAAGAAGTTGGGGAGAAAAAAAAAAAAAAAAAAGAGGTTAGACCAGTTAAAACAGCATCGGTCACCCCAAAGGGGAGACGCACGGGGGTTTAATGTAGTGTTAAAGGTTAAACTGCTCACGTCTCCTCCCTGTGCCTAACACTCACAACATGCTGTCTGCTTAAGAGTCTGAGTGAAAAACAAGAAGGTAGTCTGTCATATGAGCACGCGTCACATGACTGGGAGAGGACCAACGCGGGTTCACAGCAGTCCAGGAGTCGATACTGCATCTACCGCTGTGCTCCCCCATGCAGGGCCTGGGCTCCGGCTAACACCACACAGCTGCACGGAAAGAGCTCCTATGCCAGTTCATAAACATCTTCCATTTACTATTTGGTGATTACATGTGTGTATATATAGTTCTCTAGGCAACACATTTCAACGAGATAGTCAACTCTGAGGATACACAGGCCAATCTAACAATGAGAAATGCAGTTTCAGTCCAACAGAAACTTGTTTTCCCTTTCCTCAAGGAAGGAGATGTAACCCTCTCTCCCCTCAACAGCATTTTCAGGTCACACTGGAGTCACCTGCTGCAGCTATTCTTCATCAGAGGAAGAGTTCCGATCCAGGGGGTACACCATGAACATCACGTCTGGCCGCGACGGGACAGAGGGGTGATCAGGCCTCACGATTTCAAAGCCCAAGAAGCTGAATGTCTTCAGGAGTGGAGCTACCAAAGAGAAGGAAATCTGTTACCACCACAAATAATCCTCTTTACCTGCGTCACCCTAGAAGCCACGGGTATCAAAGCGCACCGAGCACCCTCGGTGAGCGCATCTAGAGCTTCCTGCGCAGAAAGGAGCCATTTTAGCGTGACAGCCCTCCCGGAGGCCTCATCTCTTTCTGCATCCATCACAGCTGCTCCTAAGCGTGAAGGGGGTTTTAATTGTGCAGCAGAGCAGGTTCCTCCATGTTTATCCTATGTCTGTTCCGTCCCCTCCGAGGAACGGCAATGGTTGGTCATCTACCTGCACCCGCTGCATAGACCTGCCTTCCCAGGATGCAGGTGGCCATCCCGCAGCACATCAGAGTGTTTATTCTGTACTTAGCTGGGTCCCAGCACCCTTTGAGCCCCGAAAGTGGGTCAGACAGCAGCAAACAGGAGTCTGCTTATCAGGGCCCAGTCAGAAATGTGCTGTCTCTGCAAGGAGCTCAGTGGAAACTCAACGCCGCACAGCTCGGTGCTGTCTGCCAGGAAAGCCACCAGGGTTACGCCCTGAGATTCAGAGCAGGGTCAATCCAGAAGCCCCCCCACACCCCATCTCGATCAGACAAGGTTATGTCACACGGTGACTGGATGCACGCTCGCTTGTTACTAAAACAATCAGTTCCCCGTGGCCCATGAAAGTTACCCCCGTGCAGCATCTGATCTCTAGGGCACCCTCTGATGATCGACCTCAAGAAGCCACTGAACAGTCATGCAGAGGAGCTCCTATCTATGTGCAAGACAGCACTGAACTTCAGCTGCATAGACCAGCACCCAGGAACTGGAGCGCTCCAGAACCCGTACAAGTAAGCCAGGCCCAAGAGCAACACATTGCCCATTTTTATAAACAAACCCCAGTATCAGATGTCTCCTGTAACCAGCCACTGTGGAGGTCACCTATGCAGCCTGCAGTGGTGGTGACATTATAGCAAGAACTTAATCTGAAAATTATTCTTGGCATCATAGCATGGAACGAGACCTTCCTGGGCTCAGCACAGCTGAGCTCTAATAACACGCTTCGTTTCAGAGAAGACAGTGCAGCTTGTGAAGCAACAGAGTAAAATTAGAATTAAGGTTTGAATTACTCCTGCCATGGCAATTGCTAGGTTACTATCTTGCATCTAGTAAGATTTAAAGTGACACATCCATAGCTTGGTACCTCACCACAAATCTCCTCAAACTTCCGTGCTGTAATCACTTGTCCAACATGTCTATCTTTAGATCTAATGCAGCCCCCTTAAGCCATAAGCGTCTATAGCCAGGGTCAGGATTACCTGTAAGGCGAGGAAGGGCACAAGTGCCAGGACATCTTTAAAAAGCAGATGAACATCAGAGCAACAAGCTGGAAGTGTTCATTTAATATATTAATATATCTATCGCAGCTGAAACCAGGACACCCATATAACAACTCCTCCCTGGTTTCTCCTTCCAAATCACACTCCTTACCAAAGGAGAAATACTAACCAATTTCTGGACAAGAAAATACTTCAAGTAATTCAGAAGCAGCTTTCTGCACGACAGTCCTAGTGATACTTTAACAGCAGGACAGCAAAGCATATCTGCTGGAGAAACCAAAACACTCCTTCCGCTCCCACAGTCTCAAGAAAGGGCTTATTTCCTCCAAAAGAAACTATTTCTGATCTGCAAGCACGCCACGAGAATCATGCATGTAACAATTACAGCAATAGGAAGCGTCCCGTGGAGCCCTGCCTTGGGATGACCACATTTTGTACAGCTTCAGCAGCACCATTCTAGATCTAGGGAGCAAACGCGACAGCAGGGGCAAGTTCTCACCTCTATCTTCTCTGCTTTTTCTGAAGCAAATAAAGACGTAGTTTACTTTCATTTTTTCTTCAGCAAACTCCAACAGTGCTGATAACCTGCCAAGGAGGAGGAAGACAAAAGAACATCAGCTATGGGAAGTCCTGTCCTGAGGAAGCCTCTGAGCGTTTCCAACTGTTTGGATGTTTTCAGGCAGAAGGATTCCGTGTTTACAGACCCCTTCCAGTGAGCAATGGGTGCTGAAACAATAGGCTTCCTGCTTGGCTCTGCAGCCCTGCAGAACTAAGAGCCATCCTCACACCAAGCCACCCGACGAGGCCCTGTCCTTGGCATCGGCGTGCCAGCGCGCGCCAGCACCCATCCCCACCAGCCAGGGGTTTTGTGCAGAAGCCTTCGTACGTGGGAAGCCGAATATTGCAGCTCCTCCTGAGCCAGGCTACATCCCCTCTGCTGGCAACACGCACGGGGGGATCTGTGAGTTCTGCGCTTTATGGGAAGTGCAAGAGAAGGAAAAAAAAAAAAAAAAAAGAGAAGAGCTCATGCCAGGCAGAAGAGAAGAGAAAAACATCACTGAAGGAGCACGTGCACAGGCAAAGCTGTCTCCTGAACTCATCAGCTGGATGGCACAGCTGACACAGCCCAAATCCACGCTTCCTGGCTTTCCAGCTAAATTATTTCTGCCACCTCTTGCTGGAAGCAGCGCTGCATTAACCCCTCTCTGAGCCCCAGGGATCGGCACAACGGAGCCATCGATGTCACCGCTGGCCTTGCAACCACTTATGATGCAGGCTGCTAGAGCAGTGACAAACAGGGCTTCAATCAACATCTAATTAAACAGCAGTCAGCAAGACTGGAGTGCAGCAAGGGAGATTAAATTGCAAGGGTTTTGTTAATATGGTAATGAACTATTTTAATTATAGCCTCTACCAGGCTGTTTTACCTAGCTAAAATTAATCTGACAAAATCGCGCTTTAAGTCCTGATGACGCAGGTGTATAAATACCCTCCCAGCAGAACCTGCTCCCAAGAGAGCGGGCACTTCAACAGCTAAAAGATTTACAGGCCATCTGAAGAAATTACATAAACGTTTATCTGGACTCGGAGTCAAATGAGACAAGTGTGAGACAGCACGAATACCAGCACTTACTGAAGGTGCCCAATGAGGTGGGGTTTTTTTCTTAATTAGCTTGTGTCATTTACTGATGAAGCCCACTTGGAGATTTGGGAGGACCTCAGCACACCGCAGAGGAATCCAGTGAAGCCACATCTACGCTACAGTGCTCCTCGCCAGCAGAGATCTCTGGCAAAGCACTTGGCAGGAAGCAGCGGCTCTGGAAGCTGCGTTTACACAAACTTCCCAGAGCAGAGCTGTCTGGACAAAACACTACCATATTCTGCCAACAGAGACAAATTGGAGATTCTGGCAGAGCCCAACGCCTGCGTGGCAGTGCTCCGAGAGCAGATTCACCTACTGATGAGAAGGAGCACATCAATACAATGGAGTATTTTTTCCCCATGAAAGAGGGGAAAACGGCTGCCAAAATAAGCTTGCCAAGTAGCCAGCACGAAAAAACAAAAAAAAAGAGAAAGGCTTGTAGATTTCTCCATACCAAAGTATGCAAAGAATCACTCTGCTCATTTATTGCTTATTTTTCATTAGCATAGGGACTCAAAAAAACCCCAGTAACCCATCTGAAATCATCACCAGGGGAAAATGAATATATATATATGGAGGACTAACAGGAGAACAGTTCTCTGAAGACAAGGGAGTAAGGGCATACTTCAGACACACAAACCAGGAACGGAGCTGCCATACATACAGCCCCCTCTCCCCACACGCACAGCATCACCCATGTAAGCAAAGCCCTGCTCCCTGGGGAGCCACGGATGCAGCGCTGGGACCCTGAACTTACCCTTCTTTGCTTCCATCAGCTAATAATCCGTCAGGGATTTCCACAAAGAGGCTCTGATTAGAGAGCACTGCATCCCAGGAGGAGGTCTTCACCTCTGTGACCTTGTACTGGAAGTGGACAATATGAGGCTTCCCTTCATGCACTGGGACATCCTGGTTAACAGTGATCTTCTCGTCCTGCACAGGGGAGGGAGCAGAGCCCATGAAACATGCTTTATAGGGCTAGAGAAAACCATCCATGAGATTGTAGGCCAAAAACGCAAGAGATCATGCCTACATGAGCATGCACAGGGACTGTGTTTTCAATGGGAGCGCCCTTCTGACAAAGGACCAGCCTTTATACACCGGTGCGTGTCCAGAGTTAGAGCCTATCGCTAAAATCCACCACTAAGACTCACCACAGCTCGTAAAGGTACGCCCGGCCGTCTGCAACCTCACGGCCAAGCCTCAGTGCTCTAAACGAGCATTTGAGGGGTTAAGAGCTATTGTTCTGAACTACCTGTAACGCCTCGCTTTTATTCTAACCTAATACAAGAATAAAGAACAAAAATGTAAAGTCCCACATATTAAATAGCCAGGGGAGCACAAATAGGGAGAGCAAATGCAGAATAAATGGTATTACAGTTTTACTAATACGAACATTATACTTTTCCCCTTTCACTGGCTCAGGGCACACCACGAAGAGCACTCAGATCTCAGAGTGATTTTCTAGTCATGTTTTCCTGTTCAAGGGAATGCAGTTCTGCATACTTACGTTACACTAAATTTCTGGGTAGCAAGAGTCCATTCATTCACCGCAGGTTCCAGCCACATCTTTGCAGGGCAGTTCATGAACTACCCTTCAAAGAACACAACTTGAACCAACAAGCTGGAAGAGCATCTGCTGCTGCGGTCTGACTAATTTCCTTGTCTCCCCAATCCCCACAGTCTTTTTGTTTAAGGGATGACCACAAATTGCTTCCTCCAATTTTACAACCAATTGGTATGGCAAATGGTTTGCCTCCTCGTATAGGGGAGGAAAATCCATAGTGCAGAGAGACTCCCAAGACATACAGAAGCTACACAGATTTGAAGATTGCGAGGAGGTCTTTTCCAGAGACCACAAATGTACACGTCCCTCTCCAGCACTGCTCCAACTAGAATGCCAAACATGCAGACCGCCTCAGCAGTTCCTAGAAAACAATTTTGTGGTTAAAACTCCATTTCTTCTCCGTACAATTTTTCTGGGAAGCTGGCTTGCCCAATAATGATTTCCACATTTCACCACAAAGAGCCCCAATGAAACAATGAAGAAATTCATTAGGTTCCCGAGTTAATATTGTCAGCTGCAGCAGAAGCTGAACTGTTCCCACCTGCTTGGTTACAGGCTCATGCATCCCAGTTCCCTCACATTTACAAAGTCACTTGCACAGCTTTGAAGGGCAGACATAAACCAGATAATACAAGTCATGTCTGCTCTGTTCCCAAGTCACAGGAGTGCCTGGGAAGGCCACATGTCCCCCTCTCCTCAACACCACCAACAGGTGGGGTGGGAGGTGGTTTACTCCATCAGGTCATTAGGTGAGTGATCATCCAGTCTCTGGGCATTTTATTTTCACAGGGCGATTAATTCAGCAGCTCATTACGAGCTCTGATCCCCTGACCATCAGCTGGACTGACAGCGAGACCAGGGACATCGCTGCAGAGACAGCATCTGACCAGACAAGGTTTAGTAAACGCTTTGTAATGAGATATACTCATCTCTGACCGTAACACAGAGAGCCAGTACAGCAAAAACTATCCAGTTTGGATCTGCAAAGGAGCATTTACAAGATGGGGCAGCACAAACACATCAGCAGCCAACAGTGGCCAGTCAGAGGATGGACGGCTCCTCAGTATTGCTGCTTTTCAAGCAGATCTTCTTAAGCTATTAAGGTAAAAGCATCACTGAAAGACCAGCGGTTCAGCAAAAACATCTCCGAGAAGCTCTCTAGGCTCCCCAAGCCTGTGTCCCAGTGCTTCAATTCCTATTACCACGTGTATTAAAATAGATCCCTCTTGGTTTGACTGTTGTGACAAGGAAGAAGCCATTGAGTATGTTAATACTGGCGTCAAAGTAACACTGCATGCAAATCCAGAACTGCCTGGCTTTGGTGACCAGAGCAGAGGAAGCTGCCATTTGTTTAAAGCCCACAAAGCTTAGCTGAAAAACAAGTTTACATTTTAGCAGAACAAATATCCTGCAGGAAATAAAGTTTATTCATCAAGTTTGAAAGCAGTTTTCATGGCTGCGCCTGCTGCTGGGTTTTACTAGTTTTAAGTCAAGTGAGCTAAAAAAACCTACTGACAGCTGCTGAAGTTAAGTCAGACTGCTGCAGATAAAGCCACTGCAGAGCCAGCAGCAAGAGTCAGATGGGAGACCAGCACCACTGAGGTGTATTAAAAAAACCCAAACAAACGACAAAAACCCAGGGGGATTATATGCACATCCTTCGCCAGTGACTTTACAGTTGTTACTGTGCAGAAAGATCCTTCTCAAGAAAAGCTCGCAGATGCTCCTTTTCATATACTTCATGAAAACAAAAACTGGGTGAGGAAGTTAAGAAAAGCAGGCTGGGATTGACACATTAGAGGGGGAGGCACACGCATGCATTTGTGCGGGAAGACTGGCAGGAGCCTGCAGTAGGAGGGGAAAAGCTTTCCAAGGCTTCTGGCTCAGCCTTTCCGTCACCAGAAGTTACACCCTGCACTCCAAACCTAGCGAGGTTTTTCCACTGAAGAGCCTCCTAATGCGACAGCCCACTAAACAAAGGCAGCACAACCACAGGGAGTAACAGAACTCATTCCCCTGGTTCAGCGGGAATTACCTTTACACAGCCTGTCTTGGGCAGCTGATATTTTATTTCTAGGCATCAAAAGAGAGGCAGCGAGATGCTGGGGAGAGAAGCTGTTCCTGTGAAGCAGCAGCCCAGAATTCTTTGGAAGCTGCTCAAAGCAAAATCCTGTTTACGCAACAAATGTTTGGTTTTAGTTCACCCCTGCAAAATCCCCCTGCCACGCTATTGCGGGCAAAGAAACCCCACCAGGCTATCTTTTATACACAGCTGCCTAAGCCACCAGCAATCCAGCCCTAGGCTCCATTTCAGTGAAGTAAAGCCACAAGGACCAGCTTCCACTTGGTTACAATTCACTGAGCACAAGATTTTCCAACCCAGCGACGCTCCTCAGATGTCCTGAGCAGGACAGCAGGAGGCCCCTACGCACTGGCAGCGTGAGAAGAAAGGATGTTACGATCTACCACAGCCAAGCAACTCGAGAAACTCGGCCATGTCACAGCCTCACTGCTGGCATGTGCGACACTGGCAGCCTCCTGCCCAGTCTGCTAGCCAGAGCCTGTCCTGGCTGCACAGCACCGGCGCCGATCGCTGCTGCATTCCCAGCTCAAGTAAAGCTCCTGTGATGACGGGCTGAGTATTAAGTCTCTTAACACAAAAATACCAGCAACTATAGAGAGCCCAGCTGCTTAATTTATAGTGGTGGTGTACACAAGCCCTGTGCTGCGTGCTCCCAAGGAGGCAGGCTCATTCAGAAAAGTCAACCTTTGAACTAGCACAGCTGATACAGCTGGAAAAAGTACTTAATCTTTTGGGTCCAGATGCCTTTCCAGGTCACGCCGAAAAGCTCAGCCTGCTGTAACTACAGCACCGGTAGCTTGAACGGGCAGCTGAGAGGGGCAGAGAGAGTCCCAGTGATGCCCATCTGTGGCTGGACTTTAAAGCATTGGGCAACACAGCCCACTCTGCTCTGGGAAGAGCTACGTTACATAGAGGGCTGATTTTCTGACAGATTCTGCCAGGTTTTCTCAGCAGTAAACCCAGAAAGAATTATGCCCGTATTTCTGGGATGCAGCTATCAAGATGACGTCCCCACAGGCAGCAGCCCCTGCCTACATGCCACTGCCAAAAGCTTTTGTGTAAATTCGAGGCTATACTGAAATCAAACACTTCAAAGCCTCCAAAGGTCATTCTTTCCACCAGCATCTCTTCCACGTTGAGCCCATTTTCTGCCTTTGGACCTTGCCTGGTGTGTACGCAAGGCTCGGCAAAGCTGGCCTGCAGGAGTTTACATTGCAGGGTCCTGTATTTCTCATCCTCTCCTGCCCAGAGGGAATTCATTATTTTTCCTGAGCCCCCTTGAAGCTATTTATGTATCTTCTTTATCTGACAGGAAGCCCATTGTGCTCTTCACTACCTCTCTGCCGCTTCTCTGGATTTCATACCCTTCTAACATCTGTGACAATTCAGCCTGATAGCATTAAGCTGATGTCACGTTATTATTAAGAGGCTACGGAGGTTGGCATTTATTCACAAGGTAAGCGGGTGAGGCACATGCTAAAAATTCACCAAGGCCGCATTAAAGAAAACTCTTCTCAAAGCAGGCATGAGGTCTGTGATTCTCTCGCGAATTTCAAGAGGAGACTCTGGTAGCTGTGAGCCAGAAGGGCCTGTATCTTTGTCATACAAAGTCTGTGTGCCTCCCACGAGGTAATTAAAAAACAAGTCTAACACCTATGACAACACTCCTGACTGAACAGACAAATTTGCAAGCTTAGCATAAATTTAAGCTACCTCATCTGATAGCACTTTGCTCCCTGGCTTGTGGCAAAGCAGCCCCTGGCCCAGAAGAGAGACAGATGTGTGCCACTGTAATCCCACACACAGCTGCACGAGTGCCAGCTGCTCTACAGCAAGGAACACCCTGGTCTCCTTGTTCGAGAGGAGGAAAACTACAAAATCAAGAGGGACAAAAAATGAGAGCTAGGCAGATCCACATGCTCCTACGCAAGTCTGCAGACACAAAGCCTTCCTGACCTCACCTCATCCTACACATGTGTTGTAGAAACATTCGCCTCTGAGGTGGATGGCCACCGCGCTGTTTTGTGAAGCCAGGAATGACTCTGTACATCGGCTCAGGCAGCTCCCAGGCCCCGACAGCGTTACCTTCTGGACAAAGGCACAGGAAGAAGCTTATCAACCATCCTCTCTGCATTTCACCTTTCTGCTTCCTCTTTTTAAGAAGTTGTTTCACGTTTTGATAGTGCTGGCTCTGTATAAAATAGCCGAGACAGGCCTCTCGGAATGGGGCTAGTGAATTATTTGCTGCACACCTTTGAGAAAAGGCTTCTCATTGCTTCAGCAGCAGGTGATATTTAAGCAGCAGAGCGCTGCATGCAGCTTAGCGATCTGCCAACAGGATCACTGAAAAATTAACTGTTCCTTATTACCTTGGAGTTAGTTGCATTTATTCCCATCAGACTGCGAAAGGAACCAAACACAGTTGCAACGCGGGTACAGGTCATTATTTAGACATCAGGTCTTTCTCACCTTATAGATCAGAGCTGAAATAGAAGGATCCCTGCTACCCCCTCGCCCACCGGGGATCTTCGACAGTGGGTGAGGGGCATCAGGAGCACCACAGAGGCCCTGGAACAATGTGCCTGCAGCACTGCAGCTGGGGACAGTTACTCAAAGGTAAAATACTACTGCAAGAAAAAGAGAGAGAACACCAGGTTACATTAGCAGGGATCACATTTCGGATGTTACAGGTTCTCATGAGCCCAAACCACTCACAGCCCCGCTCCTCCACAGCCCGTCAGAGGCAGCAATTCCAGCTTTAGCGCCCGGACAGCTACATTAAAAACACTCACTGCCCAAGTCATATCAGAAGCCAGCGGTGTTTTGTTAGCAATGGAGGAGGGGCTTTGCAGCCAAGAACCCAGAGAGTGCTGAGCAACCTCATGCTAATAAGGGACGCCTGGAAGACTGCCAATAGCAGATGGCTGGAAACGCATGACCAGATGAGCACACATTTTCTATAGACAAATATCTACAAATAGATCAACAGGACACAGAGGGAGGAGGCTTCAAGTTTCACATTTTCAAAACCAGGAGGAGTGAAAGGACTGGTTCTTCACATACTCAACATGCTCTGCAACGTCCAAGTCGACATTTTCGCACGCAAATAAAACATCATACAAGCATCCTTTACCCAAACGCTAAAAACTACACGTTCACCCCACAGATCTACTTTTAGGAGCAAGAAAGTAAGTTCCCCTGGCAGCCTCTAAGTTTGTTTGGATGTCCTACATGCGGTCTTTCAGGATCACTTTGAACGCAGGCTTCAATATCTGCCCTAGCTTTTAGGAAGTTCACGGAAGCAAATTATTTTACTTCTGGAGCACCGCTCCCTTTATCAGTACCACAAAAGCTCTTTGCTGAGGCACGGCACAGCAGCGGTATTCCTCTAACAAAGCCTGCAAAAGCAATGCAGAGAAACCAGTCATTCCCCAGTGTTCCCATTATGAAACACACCAGTGCAAAGCTATGTAAACACCACCAAAACAAAGGAGAATTTGGGAGTTTTTGATGGACACACGGAGCAAGGAACGAAGCTCTAAGGGACAGCCTCTGCAAGTGTATTAACAACTTACTGTCTGTCCTAACACTTCTCACTCAAGCTGCTCCCAAGACAGTGCTTTTCTACTCTAATCCCTCTCCACAGGTGAACAGGCTTAAGAGTCCAAAGACCAAGCACTGAGCTGCACTGTCAGAATCACCTGAACTGCCCACACAGAATGCTGGAGCATACACCAGGCTGCGAACAAGCTACTGAAATCTGGCATGTCTGTATGCCAAAAACTAACTTGCCAACATGGTTACGACACAGGCAGAATCTGTGAATAACTTGGCCTGCCATCTCATACCAAAATAATCTTTCTACAGGAAACACACAAATATTCTCCCTCCACATACTTCCTCCTCCTCCAGGTTTGCTAGACTGAGCTCTTCAGCAGCATTCCCGTGTGCCACGGCCTGCAGCAGACACTGCGTAGAAAAAATGCTGTCTAAACACACGAGGAAAAGATATTAAGTGGTTGCACCGAAGATGTCTCGGGGCAGACCCCTTCGCACACATGCTCAGTGGCGTTTCGCATTAATACAGTCCCTCCTCACGGCACGACCGGGGCTATCAATGGACCAGTGTGTATTCAGTAGTAGTGGATGTCAAGAGACATGACAAAGCACTTTGCTGTGCAGCTCTCCACCCCCAGAAAGCTGCTGGCAGCTTTGTTCTTCCCTTCCCTCCTCCCTCACCCCCCAGTCAACAATGTACTATTGATAGCTCGCTCCAACTTGCGGCCAAGGCATCAAGAAGCTGGATAATGAAGTGTAGTTGTGGGAAAAAAAAAAATAAAAAGAGAGGCTGTAGTTTTCATGCAAAGCAGTTCTAGACACTTCCCAGTTTTGCTTCCTCTGGCACAAGCAGAAGTCAAAACACAAGACCCCTTCAGCTGCCGAGCCTGCCTGCGGCGCTGGGGCTTCGCCTCGCCCAGACCTCCACACCACTGCTATCCTCTCCCAAAAACTTTGCAGTGGCAGCCAGCCAGGTCCCAGGAGCAGCACCATCAGGCAGAAGCGGGTTTGCCTCCTCCAGATGCACTTTAGGACCCTGGGAAGAAGGACATGCAAGCACCCAACAAAGTCTTATCCCTCGCTGCATCCGTGTGCGAGTGGCCTGCTCCAAATCTGCTCCCTGGGGCCTGCCTATAGCTTAAAGATTCAGCCTGTGCTCCCTCCCAGCCTGCCTTCTCCTCCGAGAAGCTGCTTTCCCGCAGTTCGGTTTGGATTACGATGCATTCAGATCACTGAGTGCCTTTCCCAAGCCAAAGCTTCTTGAGCAAGCCCTGCCTGAGACGGGAGCTGGAAGCAATCGCATGCTGTCAGCCAGCGGGTATAATTTTAACTCGCTAAGCTTCCAGCGATCTCAGCTCCGTGCCCTGTCCCTGGGAAGCGCAAAGGGCAGCTCCTCAACTTTTGAACCCCATCACGGCTGCTTGTCAACAGCCCTCACATCTGAAGCCCAAGGCCAGCGCTGCTTTCAGTCCACGACAACGAACGGCACCTTGGGGCCTAGAAAGCGGCACATTTTCTTGGTTTTTTTTTTTTTTTTATTTGCACTGGACACTTGGGTCTGACAGAAGGATCCACGCAGCTTCCTCGGCATTACAGAAACGAAGTCTTTTCGTTTGTTTTCTTTACTCCCCCCCTTTTCAAAACAGGCTCTGAAGATACAGTTGCACTCAGCACATAATAATAATAATAATAATAAGATACTACGCTGCCAGCCATGGCAAGTCACGTATTAAGGAACCTGATTTGAGAGGCAACTTGCAAACGACCCTGTGGGGAAGGCGGCGTAGCTCAGGCCCACCCAACGCGGCCCAGGAGCCAGGCCGGTCCCCCGGGTGCTCATCTGCGCGGTGCCGCAGGGGCTCATGGAACGACGCCTTCCGGGCTCCAAGCAAGGGACAGCCACGGAAAATAACCCGGCCAGCCGGGAAAACACAAGCACCCACGCACCGCCCGAGCCGAAGGGTGCCCGGAGCCCCGCTGCCGCGGAAGCGCCCCCTTCCCGCACCCCGCCGCCCGCCCGGGGGCACCTCGGGGACGGCGAGGGCCCGCTCCCGCCTCGGCGCCCGCCCGCGCCCCAGGCCCGCCCGCCGCCGCTCTGAGGGGAAGACCGCGGCGGGGGGGAGCCCGGCGGGGCGGGGGGGAGCCCGGCGGGGCGGGGGGGAGCCCGGCGGGGCGGGGGGGAGCCCGGCGGGGCGGGGGGGAGCCCGGCGGGGCGGGGGGGAGCCCGGCGGGGCGGGGGGGAGCCCGGCGGGGCGGGGGGGAGCCCGGCGGGGCGGGGGGGAGCCCGGCGGGGCGGGGGGGAGCCCGGCGGGGCGGGGGGGAGCCCGGCGGGGCGGCGCGGCGCGGCGCCCGCCCTCCCGCACCTGTCCTGGGTGTTTATCATCCTCGGCTCGGGTCCGGCTCGGCTGGGGCTGGGGCTGGCTCCGCAAGGCTCTGCACGGCCGCCCTCGCTCGCCGCCGCGCTCCGACTGACCCCGCGAGCCCGCCGGGCCCCGCCCCTCGCCGGGCAGCCTGGGAAACCGCCGCCCCAAACAAAGGCGCGGGCCGCGCCACGCCCACCCCGCGCGCCGGCGCGCGGCGTTCCCGCCCGCCCCGCCCACCCGGGGCGCGTCCGGCGGCCGTTGGGGGCGGGCGGCTGTGGGGGGGATGTAGGTGTCACCCGCGGGGCCGGGAGCCTTGGGGCGGGGGGAGGCCGTGAGGCGGGAGCCTGTGCCTCAGGAGGAGGCTGTGAGGCCAGGAGGAGGCTGGGACCCGTGAGGCGGGAGGCCTGTGAGGCCGGGAGGAGGCTGTGAGGCAGCCGTGAGCAGCGCCAGGCCGGAGGGCTGGGGGTAAAGGCGCCTGTTCAGGGGCGGGGAGCGGACGGCCTGCAGCTGTGAGGAGAGAGGAGAGGCAGCGATGCTGTGGCAGGATACTGGTGTGTGTCTGCATTGTTTCTTACAGTGGAAGAGGTCAGAGCCCGTAGGCTGAAGGCTTTCTGAAGGTGTTTTGGCTACCGTTGAAGCAGTGGGAGAAGAGGCTAGGGAGCAGCGAGACTCAGTAATGAACTGCTGGGCCCTGGTGGTACCACTACAGAACGAGCCACTGGCTCTGATGTGTCCTGCTTAAAGCGTGATGCTAGTGCTTAGAAGGTGGCCTGGGGAACTGGGGGCTCATAACCTGGGTGAGTGGGAGCTAGAGTAAGGAGGAGCGGTTAACAGGACGCCAGGCTGCCCAGGGCGAGGCTCTGCAGGGTTTGTGATGAGCAGCGTACCCACAAGGGACAGGCAGTGGCAGAGTCGCCTGGACAAAGACGAGGCTGGAGAACCCAGCAGTGTGAGCAGGCTGTGGGGTTCAGTCCCGCAGAGCTTGGTGGACACTGAGCCTTCACATGGGCTTAGAAACTGAGCAGCTCAGTGGAAGAGAAGTTCTCGAGGCCCTTCGGTTGTGAGCCCTGCAAATCAGACTCATGGGGAAGCCTCACATCTTCTTGCTCAGTCTCACAATGTCCAACTGCTGGCATTTTAACACATGGGAGAACACAGGCCTGGCCCCAAGCGGGAGTGGAGCAGGATCCCAAGTGACATGCATGGCAGTGCAAGGCGCGATGCCCCCGGTGAGCCCGCAAACTCCGGGATCTGAGAGGCGGCCCACGGCCGAGGCTTCCTGGTTCTCAGCGTGGCGATGCTGGCCTTCGCTCGGCAGGAAGTGACCAGCTGTTCTGTAGAGAGCTGGATGCCGGCCAGAGCCCAAGTTCAAACAGAGCCCATTAAATGGCCTCTTCCCCCTTCCTCCACATTTAAAGCCCTGCTTGCAGCCGTAATTCTATTTATAATGCCCAGGAAAAGCAAGCTGAGACTTTCCCATAGTGCCGGCTTCTCAGGCGATTGTTGTTGGGGAAGCTGGAATGTACTCAGTATTATTTTTGTATCCCCCCAGGAAGGTTTTTTTTTTGTTGTTGCCTGTTGCTCCGTGTCCCCATCTGTGCCGAGGAAGGTTTGCGAAGTGCAAGGTCTCCAGCAGCTGCTCGCGACTCTCGAATGCTTTGCCAAGGTGCCCCTGTTTGGTTGTCTCTGCCTGCGTGTCCCTGTTGGGGAGGGTGGTGCGTGCTGAGAGACGTCCTGATAGCCAAGGGGCTTGAAGCCAAAGAGGGTGTTGCTGTTATCCCCTGTCTCGTTACTGAACCCTGGGAGCACCCGTCGTGTTGCTCACTTGCTCTGTGCCTCGGTGCCCCCCACGTGCAGAGGAAGGAAGAACGATAATCCTGCTCAGAGAAACGGGCTCATGGTTACTGCCCTGCCCGGGGTTTCGGCAATGAGAAGTGCTGTTGCACCGCAGTTTTGGGGTGGCACAGAGATGCTGTGTGAAGCTGGGCGTGACGACTGGGTCGCAGTGTCACCTTTGTTGGGGTGCTGCTGCCAGCGGAGTCTGGTGGGTGCTTTCTTTGCCTTTCTTGGCCATGCAAGGCCGTTCCCCGCATGGGGAGCTGCTGTGGGATATTCTGGGCAGGCTGTGGGCACGGCTCCGCGCTCCCCCTGCCCCCCCACAAGCACCCAGGAGGCACCACACGCCTCCCAGGCAGCAAGGTATTTTACAGAATGATGAAACACCCCGCTTGGACTCCAGTTCTGGCAGAGAGAACACCCTGCCTGTCCTCTCCTTAGGCCCTCGTCACCTGGCAGCGCTGCCTGCAGCGCTTGTGGCTTTCCCTTTCCCTGCTCTGCAAGGCCCTGCCAAGCATTCGTTCTCCCGTGCACGGGAGGGCATTTCGTTCTGTCCCTTGTTTGCTGCCCTCGCTATAAGCAGTGAGGCTCTGCCAGGCGCTGCCACCCTTCTCCCAGCTGAAGATCACCCTCCTGTATTTTTATTTCTCAGAGAAAATCTGTTTTTCAGGCAGCTTCCCAGCTCCGAGAGCTCCACATGTGGTTTTAGCCTGGTACCCGAGCGGCAGCCCAGCAGAGCACTGGCTGTGTCTGCCATGCTCCAGTTCTGCCAGCGCTGCGTCGCTCCTCTCTAGAACCATTTTTGCCGTGTCCTCTCCTGGCCTGGAAACAGTTTTATTGCCCTGACCGGTGTTTCAGCAATGAGAAGTGCTTTTGCGCCACGTTTTTGCACGGGGTTTTTTGTGCTGCAGCCAGTAGTAGGACGGGCACCTCTGAACTGGTTTGCTGTCTGTCGCGCTGGGTGTTGGGGTTGATTATCCCAAATTCTGGATGCAGAACAGATGACATCTGCAACCTTTCTATTTTAGAGGCTTGCAAACATTAGTTGGGCCTCTCCTTAATTATTCTCATTAATTATTTGGATTAATTGTGGACTACGTAGCTCTTAAACAATGCTTTCCATCAGGATGAACGACAGAGAGAAGTGATACATTTCCCCCCAGCTGGGGAATGGAGACCCAGAGCTCATCTGCGCCTGGAGCTGGTGACCACTGGCCGGCTGGGGCTGGGCCGACAGGTAGCCCCAGCCTCTCAGAGCCGCCTGATGCCAATTTGGAAGACGCTAGATGGAGACAGGCAAGGACAGGACGACGGGAGGACAACCACTGGGTCACAGCCTTCTTGCGCATGGGACTGACAGCAGAGATGCTGGCCAGATGTTCAGGGCCATGGAGGAAAGCAGCGTTCCTGTGGGACGGGCCGTCTCTCAAACATTTGCTCCATTCTCTGCCTTGGCTGCAGTCCTGGCTGTGCTGTCTTTGCCTTTGTGTGAGAAACGGCCAGAAGTGAGTTCACCCGCTCGACCAGCGCCATGGCAATGTGGTCATAGGGTCTTGTGCTGACCTCGCGGTGATGCAGCCGCTCAGATCAGGAAAACGACGCTGTTGCAGAAGTGGTTGTAGCAGGGAAGCGGAGGGCCGTAGCCCTTCCCTGTGCCCGTTCCCCCACACGTCTGTCCCCTGGCTGAGCCCTCCCCATCGCAGCGAAGTGCAGCCAGCGTTGGGGTGCGTGGTGGATACCACATCCAGCCAGAGCCCCAGACACAGTTCCTCGGTACCTACAGCGTCGCTGCATTGCGGGCTGTGTTCGAAAGGTGTTGCTAGTGGGAAACACTTCCAAACAGGTTTTGAAAAGGGTTGGTAGCTTTATATGTAATTAATACCCTGTAGTTATTAAAAAACATCTTTAGAAATGTGTTATTCAGAACTTTCTAGGGCTGTACGCCTGTCCGGGAATGTAATCATGTTTTCGACAGCTGCCTTTTCATCCCCCGTTCTGTGATTGCTCTTTTTTTTTCTTTTCTTTAATGTGAGGATCTTGTTTTGCTAGGGGAAAAATAAAAATGAACACTGACAGGGAATTTTGTTTTTGTACCTCGGTCCTCTCAGCCCAGCTGGCAGTTTCGTCTTCCTGTGCCGACATGTCTATATTGTGTTACAGCCATAGCAGCACCAGGAGTGTTTCTAGGTGAGCTGTGGATAAATCCCCTAAAGCCAGTCCATCTGGCTGTGCGGCTGGAATTGTGTCTTGAGGTTTTCATACCAGTGTCCACCTCAGAGGTGGATTTTAGTTGTTTAAACTGTTGAATTAGTTAGTGTCACTAACCCGCGTGGCCTGTCTGCTTCACATCTCTAACAAAAACAAGAGGCTCCTTCCAAGCCATGCTGATATGATTTTCTGCTGTGCTTTATATTTCCGACGGGATGAGTTGACTCCTTGGCAGACCTGCCTGAAGCTGAGGCTCAGATTTAAGGCACATTGCTGACATCAGTGGCTTTCTTTTTAATGGGCTTTGTCAGAATTTGTTATTTAGCCATTAAGCAGTGCCAGCGCAGAGTTCATGCATGAGCTGAGTTGAAAATCTGCTAGGTGTGAATTAGTGATGAGAGAAAAGCAGGTCAAGGAATGTCTTGTTTCAGAGCTCGCTGAGTGTCAAGCTTAGCTTGGGTGATAACTGGCACGTCCAAGGCCTTGAACCAGTGTATGGGCAGAAGAAAGAATGTGGAAGTCACGGCGAGGGGTGACTTCCCTCTGCTGTGCTCTGAAGAGGCATCGTCCCTCTTCATGCCAGCGGGATGTGCATCGGCACCAAGTGAAGGTGTTCCCATGCAGTGCAAATCTGGGGCATGTTGGAGTGGGTTGAGGAGCTGGATGGTGTCAGTGGGATGAGAACTGGCAATATGACATGGTGGCCCACCACGAGGTGGGTCTGTCAGGGACTTGTGTGTCACTGACGAGCCCTGCGCTCCAGGGCGATGCTCTGGGCTGGCCCCAACACCTTTGGAGATGCTAGAGAGGGCTCTGCTGGGATGATGGGATGGGCATGGGGTGAGATGCTACTGCAGAAGACATGCCAGAGTGAGTCCCTAACAAACCTGCTGTTCCTCCAAGCACAGAGTGTCAAGAGGGTTTGCCCTGGAGAGATAAGTAGGGGTTTTACCGGCAAACACTGGAAAAAAACCCTCGTCCATCCACCCATGATCTCCTGGCATAACAGAACCTGGGAATGGGGTGTGATGGAAAAAGTAAACCGTGAAGTACAAAGCCTACAGCAGAGATGGGAACATGTAGGTGCGAGGTTCTGGCGTGCGGCTCCCAGCTTGAGACTGCGTCAGCCGAGAGCTGGCAGCAACATGTACCTGTGGGAGTAGCGCTCTCCCAGCAGCGGTTGTCTTGGGAGGTCACTTCTTTCTTGGCCAAAGTAAAGGCTCCTGTGTTTCCCTGCTTCTGTTTCCCCTGAAGGAAGCCTGCCCGTAGCTTCTTCTCTGTGGCAACTCTGCTCCTCTGTGGCCAAAGTTCTTTTTCTTGGCTGCTCAGGGAGTCGGTCATGCTCCAGGACGTGGCCAAAGCCTCTCAGTGCAGGGTCTAGTGGGTGGTACCAAGACACAGAAAGGAAAATCTGAAGACAAATTAGTAAAAAAGAACACACAGGAAAGCACGCAGAGAGTGAGGAGGTGTCTTCCTGCTGGCATGTTGCACGTCTGAATCTACCTCGGTCTTTGTATTGATTTTTGTAAAAGCTCTTTCAATTATTTTTACAATGAGCTCATCTTTTCTGGCACATCTCTGCTCCCTTGTTCATTTCATACAGGCATGGCAGGCTCAGTTTCACCTTCTTAGTCATCTGCATGTGAACTAGGAACAGGCAACTCCACTTGTTGTCCCTGGAGAAAAACAGTTACCTTCAGGGTGGCTTGTCTTGGCTCCTTTTAGACGCTGTGTGAAGACGAGATGAATGGAGCTGGAGGTGTTTCTAATCAAGTTGACTGAGCTTAGTCAAAATCAGGCTTGTGTACTACCTCTGTGCAACGGGCTTGCTCAGAAGCCGATGTTACTTTCCTGTGTGGTGGTAGTGGTTTGGGATATGTTCCTGTGAACGGAAACGGGGTTGTAGAAAAGGATGTCTGAGCGGTGGGTTGGTGTGAAAAGGTGCGATGATGATGGAACCCACTGCTAGTCCAGCCAAAGATCCAAAAGATCTTGCAGTTGCGTTTTTCAGACCACAAGCTGACTGCCCATTGCAAGGACAATCTAAAAACTAAAGCCTTGGATCTGCTGATGGTGTTTCTCAGTAGCTGAGCGAGGCTTCTTAGAAATGTCACACAACAAGAAGTCAGAACTATGTCTTGGGAGAGCTTGTTTTGTATCATTTGTCTTAATCTATGGTTATACCGTAAATTAAGAAATCTCGGAAGGGACATCTGGAGTTCCTGCAGATCTGAAATCCGTGAAGCGCCATCCCAAAACTCCCTAAGCAGAAGGTGCGCAGTGAGGTAACACTGGCAGCACGGTAAACCTTGCTCTCCCACCGTGTCAGCAGCACAGATTTAAGCAGACTGAGCCTAGGAGTGGGTCCCGCGGGTCAGACACCCGGGTTTTGGTCCCATCCTCCAGCAGGACCTGTGTGTTGGTGTTTGGGGACAGGTTTCGGGGATGCTGCACAGCGGCGCCAGATGTCTTGGCCTGTCCGTCCCCACAGGGCAGCGCAGGTGCTTCAGGGCTGAGGATGTGCCCACGCTGCAGAGCGCCTGTTTGCTGACACCTCTGCAGCTGGCGGCGAAGGTGTTAGAAACAAGGAGCCGAGAAGCTCGAGGACCTGTCCAGGCAAAACACCTCCTCCATTTGCTTTAATAATTTTGTTTTTCTCAATTCTACACCCCCATAATAATGTGTCTGGGCCTGTTTTAGTGCACTGGATCACTCAGAGGCTTCAGTTGAGGTCTGGTATCCAGATATTTCTAGAACCTGATCCTGTCTCTGTCCCATCCTCTGTAAAAAGGTAATGTCATTCCTCTCTTCCCATGTCACTTCTGTGAACATGGACTTCGCTGCCTGGGCTTGGGGATGTGCTCCCTGCAAAAACCCCAGCCTGCGTGCTTGGGTTCGTCTCGTTCGTGGCTCTCTGCGCGTGTGAGGCTGCTGCTCGGTCCGTTTCCGTTCCTGTGCCGTTGGATTCATAAAGCTCATGTTTTCACAGCCCCGCAGGAATTTGCAGGCTCAGTGAAATTGCTGAGGGCTCCCTGCTGAGGCTGGCCAGGTGTTAGCCCTCTAGATTGTTTGCGAACGGAGGCAAAGAGCTGATGGAAGAAAATTTTTCTGCAAAGCTCCCTGCCTTGCTGACGGCCGGGGAGCCGAAGCATGGTTTCTGGCTCCTCTCTGCAGCCGCAGCGTGTTAACTGCAAGCCAGGGTGCTGCTAACCCTCAAGTTGCTGATTTTCTGGAGATGAGCTCCTTTATATTTTCCAAATACTGTTAAAACTGTTGTCTGGATAGTTTTGATATGAATGTATGTATATGTAGGTGCTTGTCTCCTAGAATTTTGTGCTTTGTGGTCTAATGGAAATTTTTTCAAATGATGCAGGTCAATTATTTATTCACAAGGTGGATAGCTAAAATGCTTCATACAATATAAACTTGCAGTCCTTTCCTTTCTATTGGCTGTTTCAAACCCGCCAAATACACCTTTGCCTACTGTTTCAAAGTTGCTGTTTTCTGTTTTTTTTAGGTGTGATTTACTTTACTGTTACAAAATTACACTCTTTATTCGAATCAACCTCAGAAATCACTTGGGTGCCCTATGCTTAGGCACGCAGAGAGGGAGAAATGTCTTTGATTCTGGAGGAGTTGAAAGTTCAACTTAGCGGATGGAGGGCGGTTTGTGATAAGAATGAGAAAAATGCTGTGAGCTTGTTTTCGACCAGTCTTCATACTTTTGTCTTCATACTCAAAAACTCAAAAGTTAGATCGCCTGTAACTCTGATAGAAAACTAGTAGAAAGGAAGTAAAATCTGGGTTTCTCATGCAATTTCCTTTTAAGATAGATGATGAATGGCTCGGGTTTTTTCTTTCAACAACGACTGCAGACGCTTTTGGGGGTTGTCACCACATGTCTGTAGCAAGCCGGGTGGGATGCACTCCCGCGTGGGAGCTGGGGACACAGCTGGGAAGGTTTCGTGCACCCACAAGGTGGGAGAGGAGGATCTCAAGAGCTTTTATTTTGTGGGCAGAGCCCCCGCGAGTGTTTGTGGGTGCCTGAAGTGATGTTCGTGGCTCCCCTGCCTGCGTCTGCCTGACAGGCAGTGCCTGCCCTGTCTCGTGTGAGCGCTCTCCCTGGTGGGTTCGCTGCAGGGGTGTGTGCTGCGTATTGTTTTCCAGCTTTGTTATAATAGCAGTGGAAAATGGGGTGAGGGTTTGTCAGCTCGAAACATGTCCAGATGCCAGACCTTTTCATACCAATTACTTTGCAGTTGTCCTTGTTCCAGGGAAGTGTTATTTGAACACAGCTTTGCATGAAGAATGGAGAGAGGAAAGAAACGAGGGGGAGACAGGAAAAGGGCCTCCCTGGGCTCTGCACAGCTTTTCTTGAGATTTGGGACAGAACCACCTTTGTGTTGCAGGTGACTCTGGCTGGATTCATCCTGGGGCACAGGCCACCAAGAGGCATCCCTGAGAAACCAAATGCCTTTTTCTTCAAGAGCCCACAGCTAAAAATATTTCCAGAGACTTCTCTCCTTTGGGAGACCCGAACCAGGTGCACGGCTGGGCTGTGATGCTGGTGGCTTTGTGTGCAGGGGCAGCCTGCAGTCCTTGGGCTCCAGTTCCAGCCGCCAAGCGAGCCCAAGCTCAGGGAAGGTCTAAATGTTTTGCAAGAAGGAACTCGAGAAATGCCAATCGAACAGCCGAGTAAGGGATTCATGAGCAGGTCATCTGTAGTCCTTTGAAACGCTGATAAAAAGCTTCATGAGCTATCTGCATGGAGGATGTTCCCAAATGTAATAACAAAAGCTGAGCATATACGTAATGCTAGAGCTCACCCACAGGTTGAGGGTATGGATAAAGGTATTACTACGCTCATTGGAAGTGGCAGAACAGCCTCACTGCAGACAACATGAGCTGGTAGGAGCGCATGCTGTCCTGTGGAAGGGACTCATGAAGCCTCTCAAAGGGCAGCTGGTGCCCTGATCCTTTGGATTTCAGTTTTTTGGAGAGCTCTGCCTCGCCGTGTGTGTGATGGGCGTTCAGCAGCGTACCGAAGATAGATGCCACTAGCAGCTCTGGTGCCTGGTGTGCAAAGGCTGAGCCCGAGCAGGGAAGCATCCTTGCTCCCTGCCTCGTCCTGCGCATCTCTGGGAGAAGGGGTGGGAACCGCTGCGAGACCAGCAGCACTGGCACTGGCCTCCCAGAGTGCCCCCTTCAGCTGGCCCTTCGTGAGCAAGAGGAAGTGGTTTTGGGCTGGAGCCAGCCCTGGGCATTTTTCAAAATGTCATATAACAGCTCTTCTGGGGGCTCAGCCTTGCTCTGGACATCAAGGAGAAATCACCCGAGACCAAATTTCCAGAGACCTGCTCTCCTGTGGCATCCGCAGGCCAGCTGGGTAGCAGGCAGACCAATTCCTGGCTGTGAGCAGCTCCCACCCCGCGTGTCATGGCTTTGGGGAACACTGTGTGGAGGCCGTTCCCAGGCTGGGGCCAGCTCTTGGCCTCTCCTTCCACCCGGATCGCAGCGCTTCCGCCACCACGTTCCGCCAGCTGCAGGAAGTGCAGCGGGTCATGGGAACCGGCCTGAGGACAGGAGGCTGAACCGCCGCAGGAGCCAAGAGCAGCACCCCGGCGTGCTGCCTCTGCTCCGCCGGGCGAGGAAGCGCGAAATGACGCAAGGAGCTGGGGTGCACGGGGTGCACGCGCCACCAACGCAGGCACGCAGCCCCTCATGGGCCAGCATCGTGCATGTACGCGTCCCGTGCACGTGTTCCTGGGATCGCACCCCACGTGCCCCTCACCAAAGCGTGGGTGCCCAGCACCCCTCTTCGCCCTGTTCCGCTGTTGCACCCACCAGCCGTACCCCGTCTGAGCTGGGATTGGTCACTGCGTGACACCGGGCAAAGGGGCAGGTTTTTATGGACTAGCTGAAATGTCTCTCATGTGCCTTTTAATATTTTCCTCCTTTTTATTAAGTGAGGACTCTCTTCTGAGCACTAAGCACCAAATACTCGCGAAATATTAAAGTGCCACTTTTGACTCTGCCAGAATTTTTAAAAAGCATTTTAAAAACTATTTTGTGAAGTTCTCCTTTCAATTGATTGAAAAATGCCATGTTTTGGAGTTCCACATCCCCCAAAGCTCTCCCAGGTCTTGCTGGGGCTGTCGCCTTGCTCCAAGAGCCGCAGGAACATGGGCACAGCAGTGCCCTGTCCTTGTCCCTGAGCACAGCCTTGTCGGGAACGCTTTGCCCCATGGCACTGTGGTTTTTTAGGGAATATTCAGCTCAGCCACCGCCTCCTGGCTGTTTTCCTCGGTGCGTTTCCAGCTCACTTCTCTCACAGCAGGGCTGGATGCATGCAGTAAGGGTGGTTTATTTGGGACAGGAGCGTGGGATTGCTTGGAAGCTAGAGGGAACAGCACAGGGCAGTGAAGCAAAGGCAAAATGCAGACCGAGTTTTTCTGTAGGAATTTCTTTTGATGTTGGTGGAAAAATAGTAACTGTCTGGCCCGAAGCTGTGGTTGTACCTCTCCGTCAGCCACGGGCGGGCGTAGCCGTGGGATGGCGGTGCGCTCTCACGTGCCGCACCGTCAGGCTCCGCCATGTCTGGGCCCCTGGCCAGCTTTGTTGTGAGCTGCGTGTCCTCCGTGCGGGACCGTGCCCGGTAGGCGTGAGGTGGATTTCCAGGTGCTGGGTGGACTTATTATTTTGCAGCGCTTCCAGTCTGCTCGGTATTTCTCCAGCCCCAGCTCCAGGCAGCCTCTATCAGTGTCACTGGTCTCCACGTCCATTACCTGGTCTTTTGTCCCACCCTTGATCCTCTGTCCCCTGCATTCCCACTAGTGACTGTATTTTCTTCCATTTTATGGGGTTTGTGTTAACTCCTGCGTGACCTTCCCTTGGCCTCGTAGGGGCACAGATGGCAAGCGTGAACCAGGAGGGCTCCTGGTCCCAGAAGATGACAGCAGGAACAGCAGCATGTCTCACTGCTGCTGTCGGTGGAAAGGGCGAGATCGATGCATTTAAATCCCACCTGCTAGCACCTGAAATTTTGGGGGCTGGACTATATTTTTAAATGTTTTAATGCAAAACCAGGTTCTTCTCCTTACCAGTCTCCTTCAGCCCTGCCCTGCAGCAGACTCCTGCTGGAGAAGGACACAGGGCTACGTCACCTGCAATACTCCATAACTTTTGTTCTTGTCTTGTGTCTCCCCGCAGTGGTTTTACGCTTTGCCCTGGAGATGTTGGCTCTCGCCGTCTGGCGTCGCACTGGCTGAGATGCAGAGGAGGTTTCCTTCCAGCACAACGGTTGGGGTCACTCTTTCACAACGAGCGTTTTTCTCCTGAGCACGAGTTGTGCTTTCCAGTACGATGAACTCTGAGCGTTGCATCCTGTTGACGTTGCGCCGGGCGGGATTTCAAGGTCTTGGGACTACATTCTCTGGACAAACGCAGGGTCAGAAATATCTTTGATTTCAGTTAGTGCAGCCACACAGGAATAAGCTTTTTATGTGGCCTCAGAAGCTCGATAAATTAGTGTCCAAGCTTCATGGGCTTCTCTAGGTCTGGATCCAGCAAGGGAACTGGGATCTGTTCATCGTCTGTATGCTCCTGGCTGTCGTCGGTGGGGAGGGAGTGATATGGCCTAAGCTCGCAGCGTCGTCCTGGGTCTGGCACATGGACTTACGCCATGGCACTTGTCATGGTCACTGCAGCCTCCTTCTTGGCACACCAAAAATGCTGTGGTCCCAGGACAGGGAGAGTGTGGGGTGATGCCAAGACCCTGCTGGGATCCCCATAGGGAGGGCTTATCCCATGTTTGGTTTTACCAGACTTATCATATCTCCCAAAAGAGCCAGTGGAAAACATAATTAGAAAGCAGCAAGACAAAAAGGTCATGGCTCTGCCCTGGCTGGCATGCACTGGCGGGCAGAGATGGAGGATCTCCCTGCAGCTTGCTCCCCATCCTTTCCCTCGCCCCTGCCCATCTCAGTCCCCCCCCATCTGCTTCCCCCACCCCGGCAGTCCCCAGAAAACATTCTTGGTGTGAGCAGTGCGCAGACCTGCCAAACCACTTCTCGGCCTGCCGGCACGTGCCCTGCGGCACCCGGCCCAGCTGGGGAGAGGAGCTGCTGCTGCTGCGGTGCATGGGTCTGGCTTGCGGTGGGCGCAGCAAGGTCCTCCTGTGGGGCCAGGCTGAATCCCGTGGGCTCTTCCCTAGCGGTGGGGGGCCGGGGGCGGCCACGCTGGAGCATCCTCAGGGGGTCCGGCCACGCTACCGTCCCATGTGAACGCGGCCTCTCCCAGCCTGCCCGGGGCACTCGCGACCACGTGGGAATGTCCTGTCCTGGTGGAGGAGGTGGGTGGACGGGGGAGGGGAACACGGGGGTGGGAGTGAAGCATCGCCCAGTGGTGGGAACTGACTGGACCGAGGAGGGGTCTTCAGGGATGAATTTAGTGGCGACGAAAGAGCCCAGCTGGCTCTGGCTGGCTCTGTCATAAGCCAAGCGTGCCAGGAGCACGCGTGGCTCCCGCTGTTGCTGGGCGGCAAAGCCCTGCTGGAAAGCCCTGAATAGCCGATGGGGGCAGGAAGATGGGGAAAATGGGTCCCTGTTGGCTGAGCGTGGGGGCTGGCCAGGCCCTGTGACGGTGTGTGGCCGTGCTACGGGCATGGGCCAGCTGGCAGTGAAGATGTGCATGCTGTGGCACTGCATCACAGGGGACATGGTGCCAGCAACGTTCCGGGCCTCGCTCTGTGGCCAACGCATGTGGCACTGGCCGGCTGCTTTTCCTGGGCTTGCAGTGTGGCAGGAGTGTGTGAAGTGCTGTATTTTCTTGGGCAAAAATGTTTCGCCCTCTGAATTTGATCCTTTGATCCAGGGTCAGCTCAGAACGGTGCTCGCCTGAGAAATGGTGCTGGCAGGGAGCCTTTCGCGCTGCTGTTCATATATTTCCGTGTGCTCCATGTCATGCCAGTCTTGGAAATCCTGTCCCCTGTCCTTCGCTTTGCTTTTAACACCCCTGAGTGAGGTCGAGTGATGGCACACCCGCTGCTGCAGTGCCTATCCCATCCCTCTGCCCCGACCCCATCCCTACATTCCCCTTCTCATGAAGGTCTTCGCTTGGACACCAGAACATCACCCCGAGAGGAGACCGGGCTCAGATGCCACCCTCTCCTTGTGCCCAACATGTCGGATCCGCCGTGGAAAGCCATCCTCTTCTGATGGTGCCAGGTGAGCCAGGCATTGCTCCTTCCCCGCGTCGGTGCAGCTCCCTGGGGCTTTCGGAAGCGACTTTCTACTGGCTTCTTTGAGCAGAGCAAAATCATTCCGTGCTTCTTTCCTGCGTCGGGCAAACACTTGCCATGTTATTCATTAACCTGGTTGGTCACGTAACTGTAGTGCTGGACTAAATATTGTTTAAACGGGTGAAGCTGAGCCTTGATTCACTCCTTTCTACTCCGAGGTACTGTGGCTCCATGGAGGGGGAAGTTTGCACTGTCAGCTTCCCCAGGGAGAGCTGAAATGCAGAGGGCAGCGAAGGATTTGCAGGAGGTGAAGAGCCTTGGCGCAAGGTCTCAGGGGCTGCAGGGCTGTGGGTGTTCCCAAAGCCAGGGCTTGGTTTGGGTTTGGACGCGGTCGGCTTTTGGGGCTGTGCCGGCACCCTTTGCTGCTGCATGTGCCAGCCCTGCCCCATGCCAGCAACGCCACCGTTCCTTCCGCCTTGCCGAACGGCAGCCGGCCCGAGACGGAGCCTGTTTAATTCAGCAAGTCATAAATTCATAATGCTTATTTACCACGCAGGGCCATGAATATTTGATAGCGGCGACCGGCCCGCTGCAGCGTGGCTCACAGAGGAAAAGGGGGAGGCTGGTGGGGGGCTGGTGGTGGGGCTGGCGCGGAGCAGGGCTGTCTGGGCTAGTGAGGCTGCGCCGAGACAGGGCTGGAGAGACGTGGGCTCCTCCTCCAGCCCTGCAAACCTGCCAGCAGTGGGATGAAGCCTTGATGGCTCTGTGGAGAGATGCGTGGGGGCCGGGATGGCAGCTGGAGGCTGTCAGGTCGAGGCAGGAATGAAGCAGGGAGCTGGGTGGAGAAGGGGGAACCTGGCAAATGGTGATGGTGGGGGAAATTCGGAGACCTTGGGGAGGGGGGGGACACAGCTGGGTCCACCCCGTGTGCACCACTCCATGGCAGCTTCGCTCGGCAGCGGTTCGGCGGTTAGCACCATGAACTCGGGAAGCCCCCTGACCCCCGACCCTGGCTCACTAATTGGCTGCGGGGAGGAACACTGCCGTTCGCGGAGGGGTAAGGAGGAAGGAAATCTTCTCCCCGAGAGCTGCCAAGACTTCAAGGAGAAGGCCCGGGTGGGGGAGTTGAGCTGTGCAAAGACAATATTTTGCAGTTGACTCCGAAAGAGCCTCTTCCTTCTTATGGATCTCGAGTGTTTTGCCGATCGTAAGCAAAAGCTGTCACAGTCAGCGGCCCCCCCCGCAGCTCCTGCCAGGCCCCTGCTCCATGCTGGCAGCACCGAAGTTTGCCTTTCTTGCTGTTTTGGAGGAGGCTGCTCTCTCTTCACAGAATCACAGAATCACAGAATGGTCGGGGTTGGAAGGGACCTCTGTGGGTCACCCAGTCCAACCCCCCTGCCGAAGCAGGGTCACCCAGAGCAGGCTGCACAGGACCTTGTCCAGGCGGGTCTGGAATATCTCCAGAGAAGGAGACTCCGCAGCCTCCCTGAGCAGCCTGGGCCAGGGCTCCGTCACCTTCAGAGTGAAGAAGTTCTTCCTCATGTTCAGGTGGAACTTCCTCTGCTTCAGTTTGTGCCCGTTGCCCCTTGTCCTGTCGCTGGGCACCACTGGAAAGAGTCTGGCCCCATCCTCTTGACACCCACCCTTGAGATATTTGTAAGCATTTCTAAGGTCCCCTCTCAGCCTTCTCTTCTTCAGGCTGAGCAAGCAAGCTCCCTCAGCCTCTCCTTGTAGGAGAGATGCTCCAGTCCCCTGATCATCCTCGTAGCCCTCCGCTGGACTCTCTCCAGTAGCTCCTCATCTTTCTTGAACTGGAGATCCCAGAACTGGACGCAGCACTTCAGATGGGGCCTCACCAGGGCAGAATAGAGGGGTAGGAGAACCTCCCTCGACCTGCTGGCCATGCTCCTCCTAATGCATCCCTCTTGCCTTCCCTTCGCCCGAGGCCCCTGCTCCCTTGGGTGCACGAGGGTGATGGAGGGACCTAGGCATGGGCTGCACCCTGGAAACATTGGGCGCCCCCACAAGCCAGCCTGGCTTCCCACTGAAGGGCCGCTGTGGCAGGGCGACGGCATGCAGAGTTGGGGCTCGATGCGATGGATCCAGCCGGGCATGCGGCTGCAGGCTGCCATCACGGGGGGGACGGGGCTGAGGCAGCTCGGAGCTGCCTCGGTGGGTCGGTGCTTTCCCTGGCATGGCTCAGCGAGTGCCAGGGACGCGGCATGCTGCCGATAAGGCGGCTCCCAGCCACCAGAGCTGCGGTGGCACCCGCTCGCTGAGTGCTTCACTGCTCTCCCTGTCATGCTGAGACAAGCCAGACCAGCCCAAGTGACAGGTCTCCCCTTTTACGGTAGCTTTTATCTGTCTCTGGGGAATGTGGCCTCAGCGCTGGCTCAGCCCACAGCGGCACCACCGACAGCTGTGCTGCCTTCACTCCTGCCACCCCGAAACTTTCCCCTCGGCAGTCTGTCTCCCTGCTTCGCGCTCTCCCAGACCTGCTGCTGTCACACCCAGGGGATGTAGCAGGAATTAAAGCCCCTTCCCAGCACACCGGGGGTCCTGTCCCGGGCCATCTTTGCTGGGAGAGAACAGGGCATGTGTCTGGTGGTGGCCTGCAGCTCCATGCTGGGTCGGCGACAGCGGGGTGCCAGCACATCCCTGGGTGCGGCTTCTCAAACCCCATTGCCTTTACTCTGCCCTGGAGGCTCCCCCAGCTCGGACCTGAACTTTTCATCTGGGACGTGACTCTGCACACTCCCCTGGTCGTTGCAACACCGGCACCAGTGGGGCTGCTATCAGGGCTGCGGCTTAGGGGATTTGGGAGCATGGCAGACATGGGCAGCTCTGTTTTAATTTACAGTGACAAATGTTTATGGACCTCTTGCTAGAGCCCATACTTCACTTTCTCTGTGGTCGGCTTCCTCCTCTCACAGCCTAGAAAATGCTGGTGCCGGACGTGGAGTTCCCCATGACAGCATGCACATCCTCTCTAACAAATGCTGTCATCTTCCCCCCACAGCGAGCCAAAGACTTGGGGTGACAGAGTAGAAGCAGAGCAGCCATGCTGCTTGGAGAGGAAGAGCAGGACAGGGGTCAGCTGGGAGGAACTGGGAAGATGAGGTCTGCCTCAGTGTTTGCTGGGAAGCAGCTCCAAAGTGACGTAGGACAGCTGATGGATCGGTGGACACACGTGTGGGAACAAGCCCTCACTGCTATCAGGTCACTGGGTACAGAGTGGGAAGACACCAGACACCTCCAGGAGCAATGTCCTCCTTGGTCACTGCCCCAGTCAGCCGTTTTCAGGCTGTCCCAGAGCTCTGCTCTGTCAGGCATCTCCGCTGGCGTGGCCTGATGCTCCCAGTTGTCGCCCAGCAGCATCCCTGCCAGACGGCACCATGGCCGCCATGGTTACGGGGTGGCTGTTTGGTGAAGCTCTCAGCCAGCTCGCAGCCCTCCTTCGGGTGCCTGTTCCTCTGAAATATTCATCAGCGTGCTCTGTGGGAGACACCGAATTGCTCTAAACCTCTCAGAATATTTCATCCCCCCGCCCTGCCAATAGTACCGCTGTTCTGCGATGTGCGGTGGGAGCCGGCCATGTCCCGGTGCTCAGATCCTTCCGAGACAAGCTGCAAAAATAGGCAGTTTGGAGTCCTGCCCGCTCCTGGGGGCCATGACACCAGCCTGCCCCACCACGCGGTCCCGCTCTCCGCCTCCTCTCCCCGTTGTCTCCGTAACGCCCCCCAAATGTGGTATTTCTTGCTCAAGCCGTTCCCATGAGTGACTGTCAGCGTTCAGCAGGGATGCTGGGCATGGACAGGGCAGCTCTGCCCTGTCCCCGCTGCCCAGGGCGGGTTTGGGTGCAGTGGGTGGCGGGGAGCAGGCACCAGGGCTCCTTGGGGTGCAGGGGTTGGCAGGGCACGCAGGAGCTGCAGAGATCAGCAAGGCTGCAGGGATGGGCAGGGTTGCAAGGATTAGGGATTAGCAGATGATGCATGCGCTAACGGCGGGTGCAGGATTTAGCAGGGGTGGAGGGATTAGCAAAGGGTGCCAGGCTTTGTGCAACCGCTCTGCCTTTCAGCATTCAACTGTTGCTGCCGAGTGTTTCGAGGCACCCAAGTTACTCATAATTCTGATTAATTCATCAGCAATTTTGACCAAATAAGTCAAGAAAGTGGAAAAATATCTGAAGAGATTCTTGCCCCTTGCTGTCCTGCCTGGAGCAGGGTTGGGAGCTATCGCTGCAATGCCAAGGCTGGTTGCCGGCCCCTCCGCTGATTTTGCTGGTCTCGGTGATGGGTGATGGAGGGAAACCAGGGTTGCCCACCCTGGGGTCACAGAGAAATGTGTCTAGCTCCATCCCACTGCCTCTTCCCACTCCTTGGGGGCCTCTTTCTCCACCTCCCTGCTCCAGGAGTTAAAACCTTCCCTCCAGCCTGGCGTTGCTCATGGAAAGTTTATATATAGCCTTTTGTTTTTGCCAGCATCCTCCTTGAGTTTAAATAGCTCTTCCCCGTCCCTGGTGTTGACCCCGGATGTATTTATAGGGAGCAATCAGATCTGTGCTCAGCACCGAGCAAACGAAGCTTGTGTCATCCCCCCGTGGGATGCTCTTACATCAGTGTGGCTTCATGTCTAGCCTTGCTCCTAAGGAGGAGACCTCGAGGAGTGGAGGGCGGCTGCTTGAGGGGTTCATAGCTGGGGCTGTGCCAGGCTGCAGATGGCTTGCTTTGGGGTAGCTGCACCAATTCTGTCTGTGGGGCAGATTTTGGATTGCCATTACTAGGGTTTAGAGTGAACAGCTGGCTTGCAAGTATCGGCAACGTTTCTCCTGAGACTGCTGTTTCGTGTCGTGGAGGTGAACCATGTCTCCGGTGCCACAGGCCACGCAAAGCCGGGGCTGCGAGTGATCCCTCGGGGTGGTTCAACTCCCCAGGGCTAAGCGGGAGCCTCCTGCCACCTCTCCTGCAGCCAGCCAGCTCCCCCCGCGGGTGCCAGTTCCGCTCCCACCCTGGAGGTCCGGGCTGCTGGGCGGCCTCCTCTCCAATCTCAGCTCTTGACTATTTAAGGCAAATCTCCTCGCTGGACTTTTAAACAAAACCCGGGCTCCTCTCGCTCTCCTTGTTTTAAATAACTCGCCTGGCGTAAACAGAATGAGGCATAAGACTATAAATCAGGCATTCCCGGGACCTGCCTGGCAGGGCACGTGCACGGGGGGCTCGCCAGACCCCCAGGCTTCACGGGGAGCTCTTTTTGGTGCCTGGGGGGAGCGGGTGTACACAGGGAGCGATAAGAGGGCAAGAGGGGCTCTTGTGGGGCAGGCATTCCCAAGGAGACTAATGAGATTACGGGGTGAGAGGCGCTGCCTGGGCTGCCGGTGTTTGGGGTAAAATATTTAAGGTTGCAAAACAGTTTCCATCACAGCCCCTTACTTGTTGTTCCTCTACAAGGCTGGAATTTTCCAGGCCGTATTCCCTTCCTGAAAATGAATTTTTCCTGGGAAGTCTGCGCTGGTGATGGTCAGTGATGCAGCGGGTGTTTCACAGGAATTTGGGATTTGGGTGAAGTGCCTACACTGCGGGTGTGCGCCCAGTGTGTCTGTCGTGTGGACATGGGCACTTTGTACTGCAGTGTGTCCCCTCCCATCCCATTAGCTGAAGCGATCGGCAGCAGCCGACTCTGGAAAAT
Source organism: Opisthocomus hoazin (assembly GCF_030867145.1). Classification (NCBI taxonomy): domain Eukaryota; kingdom Metazoa; phylum Chordata; class Aves; order Opisthocomiformes; family Opisthocomidae; genus Opisthocomus; species Opisthocomus hoazin. The sequence goes on from NC_134423.1 coordinate 14,091,114, forward strand.
CGGCCTGTGCTGCCGTCGGTCCTTGGTGTTTACGCACGGAGGTCGAAGCAGAACAGAAGTAATTATAGCTCATCCCAGGGACCAGTGCTTCCCATGATAAAACTCTTTGTTTTCTGTGGTTTTAGGGCTTTGCCATACTTTAATCGTGAGCTGAAGTCTTTCATGCTGGGTGTCCAACATACCAACATATACAAATTCGTCTAAACAGTCCATTTTAAACAAGTCTGGCATTTCTGGGACTGAGAATTGGGAAGATATATTGCTTTAGTTTGCCACCAAGGCTTGAAGCTCTGACGGGTGAGACTTGGGGTGCCCTGGGGATGGGCCATTCACTGTGCCTGTTGGGAACCCTGGGCTCTGGCCCAGCCAAGGTGCCCTCAAAAATCCCGCAGGTCATGGAGGCTCCTTGGCTTTGCCCGGCTGAGCTGTGGTGAGCATCCCTGGCGTGGGGACGGCATCGGAAAGGGTGCTGCCATGGCACAATGGCTTTCACACCGCCAGCTCCAGAAGGGCAGGAGCGACCGTGGAACTGTGCTGCGGTACCTGGCCTGCCCACTACCGCTGCCCTCTGCTCTCCTTTCTCCACCCAAAGACAAGCAGGATGGATGGAGCAGCCTCTTGCAAGACGATGCTTCATTTATCTCTCATCCTCCCCTGACTTGCTAATCCCTCTCGTTATCCACATGACCGAGGAGCAGCCTTCAAAGTGCCGGCAGCGACGGAACGGCGGCTGTTACAGAGCACGATGCACCCTTGGCTAGGAAGCGTCATCTCCAGGAGAAGGGCATGGGTCCTCCTTGACCAGAGGAGATGGGAGGCTGGAGTCAGCAGGAGGTCTTGTCCACATCATGCTTGGTGCGCTGGGATCTCCCCCGTGCTGGGCAGCAGCATGCGGAGTCTGAGAATGGAGGTGTCCCAGGCTGTCCTTTGTGGTGCAGCACTCGGTGTGGCAGGGCTTTACACTCGCCTGGAGAACACTAGGGAGGAGGAAGGAGGCTGCAAGGAGACCTCTTCCCTACCCTTGAAGCCACCCGTGGACACATACCCCCAGGGTGGACCTGCAAGGGGCTGGACGAGGGCAGCCTATGGGAGCGGGGAGAATCCTGGGGAAGGATGTGATAAAGGAGCTGATAAAGGGCTTTTGGAGGTTCATGGCTGCCACAGAGAAAGCACCATGTCCAGGCTGGAGCAGTGGTCATCTTGCATGTCCCTTCTTGCTCCCTGGGCTTGCTCCTTTGTGCTTTGTGGACCGCGGTGCATCATGGCCTGTTGCCGGCAGCGGCGGCAGCAGGGGAGCTGAGCCGTGCCGTGTGCGGTGGGATTGCTCGTTTGGGATTTTGGCCATCTGTTTTCCAAGTCGGAAGGTCATGTGTATGTTGGTCGTGTTGCCAAGGATTCCTCCACAACAAGTCCTTTTGTTTTATTTGACAAGGTCTCCAGTGTTTAGAAGGGCTGGACATTAATAACCTTCGTGAAAATGGGACGCCTTTCCTCTTGGGAGAGTTCGGGCAATTGCCTTTCTGTGATGACCAGGGAACATACCACGTGGCAGGGCTCAAAGCTGCCCACCTCCTCCATTACAGAGATGGTCCTTCTTGATTGTCTAGATGCTTAATGCTAAAGTTCGTGAGCATTTCTGCCCTTCATAATGTCTGTTAATTGGATATGAAGATAATTTAACAGAAGATGAAGAGATCTAATCTGGAGAGGCCGTGCTGAGCATGATGGGTCATGGCCCTTCCACTTGGTAGCACCTGGCTGACGACAGAGGGGGATCTGGGCTTAGGCACCCTGGGTTTCCTGATGCCCAGAGGTGCCTGGGACAGGTCTTGTGGTAGGACAACACATGCAGGCTCAGGACACCCATGACACTGACCGTCTCTCAATGCCCTGGGTCAAGCCACGTCCCGTCCCTGCTGCTCCAGCCACCCATGTGGGTGCCAAAGCCAATGTTCTCACTGAGCACCCTGTCAAAACTGCAGTCAAACAACTGCAGAGTGTGGGAAGGGGCAGGATCTGGCCTGGCAAAGGCTTGCCACAGCATGCTGTGCCTTTTCCCTGCCGCCAGGATAGCTCTGGAGACCATCGGTGCCACTTTGTTGGTGCCGAGTGCCAGACGCTGAAGCAGAGCTGTGCTCACTGACAGAGGTGGTGATAACGGGGTCGAGGGGAGCCTTTCCCCCTGCAGAGCTGAGAGCCTGTCCCTGCACCAGTGGGGCAGCTCCCGCGAAGGCTTAAATGAGCAGGGGCAGACGCGACTGCAGAAGTCCCTCCATTAAGGCCCTTCCAAGCTGTGTGGGACCTCAACAACCGAGGCAGCTCCCAGCTCCTCTGTGGACAAGGCATCATACTGATTGTATCATCGGCGAGGTCCAGCTGCAAGGCGGGGATCGTTTTGGCCCTCGAGAGGACCATGGTGGCTTCAGCTGCTCTCCTTGCTGAACGGCTACAGAAGGAGCTACGGAGAATGGACATGGAAGGAGAGCTCTCGTGCTCAAACATGTCTGCAAGGTGTGGGCACATGGCAGGCACCCGGCACTGGGACAGCCCTCACCCCACACTCGGCAAAGCCGCGTTTCTGTCTCCGTTAAAGGCCAGCTGTCGATGCCACTTGGGCAGCGGTTCAGTGCAGCACAAGCGCCAGTGCCAGGCTTGCAACCCCTCCATGGATGCGGCTGGGCTGCTTCTGGGGCCTTTAATAAATGCCCACACAAAAGGTTCCCCGCTGGTTTCTTCCCCATACTTATTAAGCCTGGATAGTGCAAACGACACATTAATTATGAAACTAAAGAGATAACAGTATGTTGTTTAATCACTGCACAAGCAAGGAGGAGCACTGCCCTTTTTTTCTCCATATTTCATTTTCAAGGCAAAAAAACAAAGAGTTTTGGGGCAGACTGAAGTACTGTCTTCATTTCCTAGGTGAATAACCGGCAAAAGCCCTCCGTGCAGCAGCGCTTTTTCCACCAGGATATTGCTGGCATGTTGCATCTGCAACCCATCAGAGGAAAGCGTTTGGGTTATTGTTCCTGCTCCTGGCTCCAAACAGGCTTTTCTGTTTGGCGGCATTTTTTAATTCAAATTTTGTAAACAGGAGCTCTCCTCGCCCCTTTTTCGTCTGAAGCCCACTCGGTGGGTTCACGTCACGGGGTGCAGCGAGCGTCCTCAGAGCTCAGCTCCAGCAGCGCTGCCAGGAACCGCTCTGAAATGCCCATAAAAGCAGCTTTGCAGCGATCCGATGCGTCTGAGCAAACATTTGCGCACACCTCCGAGCCCTTGTCTTTCTCGGTTAGCTTCAGCTTGTCCTCCTGGGGGAAGGCAGAGCCGGAGAAGACAAGCGGTGACGTACGGAAAGGAATTAAAGTTTGAAAGCGCTCAGTGCCGTCCTCAAAGCAGCTACTCCAGGCATGTGATGTTGGATGAGCCCTGCCATTCCTCCCCTCCTTGTCTCTGCCCAACACCCACCGGGCCACCCGAAATCCTGCACAGCCCCCGGGATGGGGCCATTTGCGTCCCGTCGTTCGGTACCCAGATACCAGCAGTCTCTGGCATCAATTCTTCTTCCATGACTTTCATCCCCTGACCTTCAGCAGTGCTACGAAGTCAATCCTGGGGATGTCACGGGTGTCAGAGGGGAAGGGGCTGGCAGTGCCTCACTGATCGATTCGGGGCATGGAGGGGATGCCCTGAGAGGTTGCTCTGGCCATTACGTGGGGTGACCTGCTGCTCTCCTGCCTTCAAGCATCCTCCTGTTGCTCTGCAGTCCTCAGCCTCTTACGATGACCTTGCCTCTAACTGCATGTGGCGTGCACGTGCTCCAGGGCTGCCCATCCCCTTCTCCCAGGAGGAGCGACATGTCCTGCATGTATCATGGTTAAATACAGCAAAAGAACTGAGACCAGCAGGAACCTGAATGGTTTGACTGGGCAGGAGCAGCTCTCCACCACTTGAACCTCTGTGGTGCTTAGGACCGATGTAGCCACACGGCATTTGGTTCAATGCATGGAATGGGTTGGGGCCTGCTCTTCAGCCTGGTCTTGGCCAAGGGCCACCCCTGCTGTTTGGGGACAGATGGGCCAAAGAGGTTGTGGGTCTGGGAGTAATGGCTGGGTAGGCTCTGCGTCAGGCAGAGAGGGGGACTGGGAGGTGGGGAAACCACAGAAGGAGACAGTGAGGCATCACCAAGGAGCTGGGCTAGGTTAGTCTGGCCAAAAGGAGGACAAAATGGGGTCTACTAGGAGCTTACAACTCCTAGAGGGGTAGTTATAAAGATGGAGGAACTAGACTTTCCATGATAGCGGCAGATGATACAGCGTGAGGCAACAGCCACAGATGATGGCTTGGGAGGGTTGAGCTGGGTGTTAGGGAAGACTTCTTCCCTGCAGGGTGGGACACCTGGAGAGGTGGCGCTGCTCCATCCTTGGGGGTTTTCAAGGCAGGACCAACCTGATCCAGTTCTGGTGACAGCCCTGCAGGCTATTGGATGGGAGACTCCAGAGGTCCCTTCCCACCATCGTAGTGTGATGCTATAACAAGTCTCCGGATGTTTGGATGCCAATCCGTACCAAAAGAAGTGTCTCAGTCCTAAAGCCTTCTCCTGCCTGTGGCCAGAAAGTTCTCTGAGAACTCATCTGAGGTCCTGTAAAGATTCCTTGGTGACAGCACCAGCACCCAACTTGCATGTGCCCATCACTCGTCACAGCAGCACCAGCCGGCCCTGTGGCACAGTAGGGTTGGCTGGTCTGCACTGCTTGTTTGGAAGTCATGGTTTCTCCACATTCCTTGGTTAGTGGCCTGTTTCTAGCCAGTGTTTCAAATCCCAGCCTGGGATAATTAGCCAGAAAGACTAAAGGGCATGAGGCAAGAGCAGCTGGGACGGATGGAGGGGTGTACGGGGACATCTCTGGGGCAGGATGAGCAGTGCTAGCTGGCCTGGTCTGGGGAGATGTGGGGACTCCCACACAAGGACAGGAGGAGGAGAAGTTGGCGCTGGCAGTGAGCAAAGAACCTTCCTTCACCATACCTCAAACATGTTGGAAGTGGCACGGGAGCATCCTCTTTGCCCTGGGACAAGAGCCAAGGCTCAGCTGTTGTCCCAGACAAGCAGTGAGAAACAGCAAAACAACCCAGCACCTCATCCAAAGCGTGGCACAGCCCGCGATGAGTTTTGGGGTAGCAGGGATCCAAGGTACCCACTATGACAACAACCATGATCCCCAAAATTAAATTCATCACCTCTCTACAGATGGGTGAATGAGTCCTGGGATCACAAAACAAATGGGCAGCAGATACAGGATGCAGGAGCCCAGCCAGAGACTATAACCAGCATCTGAGCGGCTGGACACTGCTCCTGGCCATCCTACCTCCTACACTGGTGACCTGCTGGTTCAAGAGTGAGAAAGAGCCCTTGGAAAATGTTAAGCTGAGAAACTATGTGACAACACAAGATTGTCTACAGGTGGTTGTCGTGTCAAGTCCCACCTTGATTTCTCAGCTGATTATAATCTATCTCAAGTATATAAGTAATCCCCTTGGTAGGACCTGCTTGATGGTTGTGAGCACCTTGCAGCTTTTCTTCTTTTTTCTTGACAAGGCACTGCAGTTCCCATCATTTACAGAATCATGGGGGTTGGAAGGGACCTCAGGGGATCATCTAGTCTAACCCCCTCTGCTGAAGCAGGGTCACCCAGAGCAGGCTGCACAGCACTGCGTCCAGGCGGGTTTTGAATATCTCCAGAGAAGGAGACTCCACAGCCTCTCTGGGCAGCCTGTTCCTGTGCTCTGTCACCCTCAGAGTGAAGAAGTTCTTCCTCATGTTCAGCTGGAACTTCCTATGCTTTGGTTTGTGCCTGTTACAGACAGGACAGTGTGGTTGGAGCTGCTTGCGTGGGGCATTGTGGCAGGGCACCTGTAGACAGGTATAGCCCTGTGTGGGCTGCCCATCCCTGTGTGTGAAGCAGCGTGGAGGAGACCTGGAAGTTGCTCTGGAGATGGAGATGCTGTTTTCCAGCTGGCAGTGACCTGCCTGGGGCTTGTGGCTGGGAGACCTCCCCCCCAAGCTGCTTTCTGAGCCCTGCCACGTGCTTGCAGCAGCGTAGCTGGGTGTAGGAGGGCATTGCTGCTGAGTTACGAGAACGTTACAACACTGCAATTGAAGTGTGTGTTCAAGTGACTGCAGGAGACCGTGCAGTCTTGGGCCTAAGAGTAACTTTTTGGTCTCACTTAGATGCTTTTCATCAGTGTGACTTTGGCTCGCCACCAGCTCGTCCACGCTGAACAGGAACTGATGCGGGGGGTGTTGGTGGGTGCGGGCTGGGCAGTCACAGCATCAGCTCTGCTCCTCTAACCAGTGCATCTCATTGGCTGTGGTATGGCAAGGACAGGGCCTCTGGTGCACACCTTGGCTAGGCTGCAGAGGGACATGCGGTTAGGTGGTAGATGCCTCAGGGTGAGAAGTATTGGTGTAAAAATACTTTGCTGTAAAACTTGGAGAAGTGCGGTCCAGAGTGTCACCCTGGTCCTGCACTGGTTCAGCTGATGTGGTCTCAGATCGCATGGTTAAAGCTGAGCATCTCCACATGGAAGTGGAGAACCACCCAAAGAAAAAATCCTCAGCCCAAACCACTGCAGAGACATCACAGTTTTCTGGTGGACTGTCTCACCTGCACAACCTGATAGCAGTGACTGCTTCATTTGTCCCAACTTTTGTCCACCCTTGCAAGCTCCTGGGGGCAGGAAACATCTCCTCCCTGTGCAGTTGGTTGGACCAGCAAGGGCTCCATCTGCTGTGGGAGGGGAGAGGCTGCCTGAGTGTGATGTTTATGGGGATGTCAAAGGGACTTAGGAGCCACGACATGCTGGGATGTAGGGATGCTGCCACCACAGACAGCTCTGGGGGGTGGTCCTGCAAGCAGGATGCTTCTCTCTTGCCCAACAGCAACGCGATTAACTTGCCTACAGAATAAACCACAGGTTATGGGCCGTCAGTCTGGCAGTGATGTGGTGGACCTGCCGTCATCGCCCCAGTGTGATGGATGCAGCAGCTCTTCTGCTTGCGGCGGGTGTTTTTCCTGCTATGGAAGAGGCGGCGTGTTTCCTCTGCATGTGCGCACAGCGTGGCTTCCTTGGGGGTCTGACGAAAACCTGCTGCTGCTTTCTGACTTCCAGCCTTTTGTGTCTTCCTCTGCTTGCTGCAGGCCTCTCGTCTCCTGACTCAAAGGCTGTAGAAAGTAAAAAAACCCCAAAAACTAAACACGGAGAAAGCTCTGTGAGGTTATACTCGGTTTTTCTTATTTAGCACGGGAAGCAAATATTCCTGGTCTTCATCAGGGTGGGCTTGCTTTGAGTCTTTGTGGCACAGCAGGCAACGCTATTCCTGGGAGTTATTCCTGTTCAGTCTTGCGCTGGGGACGACGTTATGATGAAGCGCAACATCAGTGAAGACCAGAGAAAGCCCTTGTTCTGCTGAGGATCTGTCCGTGCCGAGCTCCGTGGGTGTGCTGGGGGTTCTCACTGCAGTTCGGGAGGGCTGGGTGTATTCTTTGCGTGAAAAGTCTCCCAAAACCCCACCTGTGTAGGACAACATTGTAAAGAAGTAAATTGGGTTTTTTTAAATTAAAAAGTGGGCTTTTTCCTCCCCACTTGTATGACCTGGCAGGCTCTCTGCCTTAGCGGCTCGTTACACAGCCTTACAAAAAGGAATCGCCGCTTTGCCGCTGCTGAGTGTGAGAACTCAGGACGCAAACCCACGGTGCCACGTGCGAACAGCTGCTGCTGCTGAAAGCCCTAACCTAGAAAGCAGGGAAACGCAAAGCGAGGCTCCCAGGAGGACACTTCCTCCCCTCCAACGCACCTCCTGCGGCGAAACCCCGCGGGCGCCTGCTTGACTGTGGGAAGCACCTCAGCGACGGCGCTCTCTGCGCGTCTTCCCCGCTGCTGGACCCGCAGCTCCTTGGCTTGTGCTGAATGATGCTCGCGCGTGGCGATGGCTGAGTTTAGGGTTAAATTTTCACGGGGAGCCTCTGCATAACCAGGTGGCAAAGCAAGTCAGAGGCTGAGGCTTGAAGAGGGCAGTAAGCCCAGGTGTCAGTGGAGAAATCGGCTGTGATTGCCCGCAGCCAGGCTCACGCCTGGGCACAGCGTGCACATGAGCAGGACGTTGTCCCCGAGCTGCTGCCGGGAGCAAACGCTCGCTCAGAGCCAGGCGTGGACTCAGTTTGATTCTGAAGTGACGTCCGACGCAGTTGGGACAGCACAGGCCATGGGTGCATTCGAGCGGCTCCAGCCAGGGCTTTTGCAGCTCAGGGGGGGGCCGTGGGACACTGGGACGGGGTAGGGCTATGTTTCCCTGCACTTCCACTCAGTCTCCGTGCTGAGGAAGCGGCGAGGACTGGGTACAAGCAACACTGGTTAAGCCAGCGTGGCTCAGGATCCCCTGAACATCTCCCGCTTGGTAGGTTGACCCCGAACCCTGGGGGGTTTTCCACGTGCACCCCGTACAGGGACCAAGCTGTGAGATGTAGCACGCAGGAACGAGCCACACACACCCCATTTTCTGCTCCCGTCACACATCCCCAACTGCCGGCTGCACAGAGGCCTGGAAGAAGGCAGGACCCTCTTCATCCTCTCCAACTGCCATAGCAGAGATGGGAATGGGTCGGGCTGCTCCCTGGGTACGGTGGGGATCTCTGTGTGGGCTGGGAGCCGGGAACCCTGCCAGAGCCTGGCTCCAACCCGTGCCAGCCTCCCTGCCTGCGCTGTTAGGACGAGGCTGGTCAGGGACCAGCGCGGGCAGGGAGAAGGGCAAGAAGATGGACATGCCTCCAGCCCACTCCTGCTCCAAGGCCCCAGAGCAGGGCTGTCTGTGGGGACATCGGGCTGCTCGGGCAGGAGGAATTGGGCTGCTGTCCCCAGGGGATGGGGGGCTGCTGTCCTGGGGTCTCAGGGCCACTGTCCCGGGCTCGTAGGGCTGCTGTCCTGGGCGTCGTGGGGCCACTGTCCCGGGATTACGGGATCGTGTCCTGAGCTCCCGGGGCTGCTGTTCCGGGGCTCGGGGCTCTCATCGCGGCGTTGCCGTCCCGGCGCCCTCGGCCCCCCGCGGAGCTCCGCCGCGGCCCCCCAGCCCCCGGGATGCCCGGGAAGGAGCGGCGCGGCCACGCTGCGGGCCGAGGGGCCGGAGGCCCCTTTAAGAAAGTCGAAGCCCTGAAGTTCATCAAAGTTTGAGAAAGTTTTTCGTGGAAAGTGGGGGGGGGGGGGGGGCGGCGGATAAAATAATTAAAATAACTCGAGCCCAACAACAACAGAACCCCCCCGAGCCCCACACCCCCGGGGGCGGGCCGGGCCCGGATTGGCGGCGGGCGGTGCGGGGGCGGCCCCGCGCGGGTGGGGCGGGGCGGGCGGGTCCCGGCCCCGCTGCTCGGTGCGCGGCGGCGGCACCGGGAGCAGCGGCGGCGGGGGCAGGGGCGCGTCGGCCCCGCAGCTGCGGCTCGTTGCGCTCCGCTCGGCCCCGCTCCGCCCGGCCCGGCCCGGCCCGGCCCGGCCCTTAACAGCGGCGCGGTCCCGGGACGCCGCATGTGAGCCGGGAGGGCTGCGCCGCGCCGCCCCGCACCGCCCCGCACCACCCCCGCGCACCGGCTACCCCGGAGCAGCCGACACTTCTCTCCCTCCCCGTCCCCACCCCGGCACCCCACTATGAGCAACCTCAACAAGGACACCGAGCACACCAACGGCAGCGGCACCGTCGAGGAGGAGGTGGGCGCCGGCGGGGCGGGGGGGTCCCGGGGCTGCGGGGACCTGGCGGGGGTCGCGGGGAGCGGGGCCGGAGCGCGGCGGGGACCCGGCGGTGAGGCGTCGGGGTTGGGGGGCCGGGGAGGGAGCGGGGATGCGGCCCCGGGGAGGGAGCGGAGGGCGCGGCGTCGGGGCGCCGGGGACGGGGAGGAGAGGCCGGGCCGTGGGAGCCGGGGTGCGGAGGCGTCGAGGTTGGAGGACCCCGGGCAGGGCGCCGGGAGCGGCTCGCCGGGCTGGAGCCCTGCAGAGGGTGAACCCCGGCTGGGGGGCCCTCGGCAGCCCCGCGACCCCGGACCCTCCGGGCAGGGGGTTGGCAGGTCCCCACTCTCTCCAGCCTTGAGTCTCCTGTCCCCAAGCCCCCGCGGCTGGAGGGCACCGGGCTCCCGCGTCTAGGCTTTGCCTGTGTGGACTGCTGGGGACACGCGTGGACCGTGGTGGTGGAGACCTTGCCCCCCTCCCCATGTGCTGGCAGCCCTGTTGGGGCTGGGGGGACTGTGAGGGGCCCTGCCTTCAGCCCCCATCCCCTGCGTGGCCATTGCAGAGCCTGGATGCTGCTGGGCTCTGCTGGGAGGGCTTGCAAGGGTTGCTCGGCTGTAGCCACATGCCGAGGCCAAGCTCACGTCTGCCCTTCTGGCTGTTGGTCGCATCGATGCTCGGGCAGCGCCTCTCTCATCGCGCCCCTCGAGCAGGTGTTGACGCAGTGGGTCGCCAGCCACCCTCCATCTTGGAGACGACGCTGGAAAACACCCGGCCTCAGTTGCGTTTTCTTGCAGTCCTCTGCACCCAGCCCTCGGGACCGGGGAGGTGCTCTGCCCCCCTCCCCTCACCCTCCGCCAGTGCGCCGTGCGTTTGCGCCACTGCAACATGGCGCCTGGCTTGCTCCGCCACCCACCAGGGCCGGATGGTCCCCGTGCACCAGGTGTCTTGGGGCCGTTGTCCCTGCTGGTCTTCAACCCCGGCATGGGGGGACCCGGGTAATGGGGTGGAATGGATTGGTGGGCGGTGGCTGTAGCATTTCTCTCCCCTGCACAGAGTGGGGCTTAGGTGATGCGATGGTACGTGGATGTGATGCTGCTGGTGGTATGTCCCAGCCTCCCTGGGTGGCACTGGTGTGGGTGGGTAGAGGGACAGAGCACCTGGGGCCCTGTATCGCTTCCCCAGTGTGGGGAGGGTCTGTACTGGGGGTTTGGTGGGCTGTGCACGCGTGCGCAGAAGGCTCAATGCGGCTCCTTGATCCAATTATTCACTGGCCTGCGCAGCTGCCCGAGGTTGATGCAGCATTGCTTCGGCTGGGCTGGTGCTTCGCTGGTCATGGCCAGGCGAGCTCGTGGTGCCGGCCCCAAGCCGGCCTGTTCTCTGCTGCTGGGTGGTGGTTTGGCAAAGTGGGTGCTGGAAGCTACTGCGTCTCAGGAGCCTGGGAATCCTAGTCCTTTGGGGAGGCCGGTCCTCCCCTGAGTGATGCTTGGTGGCTGGAAAACCGAGATAAAGATTGCATCCATGGAGAACAGGGCGAGGGTGGAACAGAAGCGGCCCCTGCTCTTTGTCATGCTGCCCGTGGGTGTGTGCAGGGAGGGGGACGGTCCAGTCCACCCTGCTAGATGGTCTGCAGCCTCCCTGGGTGTGTTTGTCACCCTGCACCCAGGGGTGCAGCAGAAGACCAACGACCCTGGAGGTGGCTGAAGATGCTTGGGAGGTGGTGGGCTGGAGCTGGGGGGGGGGGGGGGGGGGGGGGGGGCGTCCCTATCCCTGGTGGGATTGTTGTTGGAAAGCCCTCTCTGTGCCAGGATCCACCACAAATAATGCTGTAGTTGATGAGCTGCTGGTTGGGCTCCATGGTGGCCACTCTGAGCCTGCGGGAGCCCTCTGAACGCTTGATTTTCCCGCACGTCCTCCTGGCTGACCAGGAGCCATTCCTTGCAGCAGAAGCAGCTAATGGTGGTACCAGCAGTGACCTTGTGTTCAGGGTCCCAGCATGGTCTGGGGAGTTTAATCCCACATCCCACCCAAATTCTTGCCCAGAGCTCCCCTTGATACAGAGTGATAAACAAGTTTAAGGCAGAGCTGAATCCTTCAGTCCCAACGTACGCAGGAGGGTGTGCTGGAATATCTTCCCACACTGCGTGGATAATGCCGCCAGATCCTGGCGCTGCAGACATTCCTCCATTTCCATCCCTCCCCGCCCCATGAGCCTCCTTCGCCGCCTCCCCGAGCATTTGCAGAAGGGTGCTGGTGCCCCAGATACGGTGGGGCGAAGCTCCCAAATTCAGCCTTTCCCTTTATCTTATCTGCAAGCCCCTGGATCTCGCAGCCCCTTCCTGCCCGGTGACATGCGGAGGACAGGAATGCTTCTCACTCCTCTCGAGGTCGTTAACGGGAATGTTAAACAAACAGGGCCTAATGTCAGTCCCTGCTGTTCCTCACCAGACACCTCCCCGGACTCGATCCCTCCCCACTTGCTGCTATCTTCTGTTTAGTTTTCCAGGCAGCTGCCAATCTGTGTGACAGTGTATGTCCCAGCACTCCAAGGGGTGGTGTGAGACAGCTGCCGAGGTGCTGCACACCCCTCTTGCACGCAGAGCTTTTTCTGGCAGCTGGAGGAGCTTACTTGCTTGCCGTGGACACTGCGTGTTGCGTTCGTGGTCATATCTTAATAAGGATGCCGTGGGTTCACGCTGCTGTCTTGGGTGTCTGCTGAAGCAGTTCATCCTTGCTCTCCCAGGAGGTCACTGGAAAGCTGTGGGTCCATGGGGAGCAGGGGTACTGTGGAGCAGGCTGTCCAGATGCCCAATGCAGGTGGCTGAAGTCTGTGGTTGTCCCATGTGTCCTCTTGGCCCCTTCCCTCTGAATGACAGTGGCTGGTCTCATGGGCCAAACTGCAGCTCCATGGGTGGTGGCTGCTGCCGTCGTGGTAGAGCTTGGACATCGTGGACCCCTGAACGGGGAAAATGTCAAACATGAGGTGGTGCTGGGTGGGCAGAGCCTGGATGAGGACCCGGAGAAGGTACCTGGCTAAGCTCTGCTAGGAGAGGATCATCTTCCCTGGTGGTCCACGGCAAGGCTGCAGTGTTGCCCATTATTGTTAGAAAATACGCTGTTAGGGGAGGCAGAAGGCTCTCAGCTCCCAGACAGCCTCCTCGGCAGCAAGTACGTCATCCCTGGCCTTTCTTAGCTGTTGCATGCCGGGGCTGCCAGAAACCAGGCGGGAATGCCACTGGTGAGCAGCCTGTGTTACATACTGGATGTCTGTAGCACTTCATGGACTGGTGCCAGGCATCTCTTGACTTCTGTAATCTCTGCTTGAGTGGACCTAGATACCTCTTGCATGCATGGATTCTAGCTCTCTGACTTGAAACAAGTAAGGCTAATATAATTTCCGAAGTCAAATGACTCTCTGATGCTACTCCTTGCTACAAAGAGCTTGAGGGTGTAGTAGTTATGGTCATCACTTGTTCATCTTGCACTGGTTCTGGCTGAACCAAGATGGTGCTTCAGAGCCATCTTCATGCATTGTATAAGTCCCCTCGATGTTGGATGCAGCTTTCTGTTAGTGACAGATTGTTGGCTGAGCAAATACCCTGAAGTCACCATGCACGTGGAGGTTCTGGGAACTGGTGTGTTCCCAGACCTCCTCTTGGTCTATCAATGAGTTCCTCTTACTGGAGGAGGGATGTGGGAATCTCCCCGGTATCTCCTCATGTCCTGGTGCCTCTGCAAATACCCTGTAAAGGAGCTTCCTTCTCCTTTCTTGCTCTTTCAAATCTAAGTTTCTTAAATGTGAGTTTAAGCTGCTTTGAGCATCAATGTCCCAACTAGTCCCCATGATGGGGAAACTGTTCCTACTGCTGCTACCTGGCTGTCTAGCTGGTCTAGTAAATGTAACCCAGCTTCAGAAATGAGTCTTCTTCCTTGGCTAATCTGAGGAGTTGCTGGGCACAGCTTTCCCTGCTTGGCCTCAAAATGGAGGGGGTTTCTGGTGGTGCCTGCAGAAGTTGGGAAGGGCCAAACCCGAAGACTTCTTTGCTAACAAGGGATTCTCCTTTCCCCTCACCGAAGTAGGAAGGATGCCCTTGGAGATGTCTGGAAGGTAGCTATGAGTGGTCCAGGCTTTGCTGTCCTTCCTCATGCCTCTGCTAGAGGAACTGTCACTGTGGGAAGTCAAGTATGACTTGCTGGAACTGGTGCAGAAGGTTTTTGGAGCCAAAAGATCCTTTGGGCTTGCTGATCTTGGCCATGCCAAGTCATGAAGACTCTACTACTTGGATCCTGGAGCAACGCTTCTACATGTCTTGGAGCTCTGAGTGTGGAAGTGAGGTAGTCAGCACCTCAGCTACAGTGCTCAGCACCTTCTCTCAAGGAGTACCAGGCACTAGCTGGGATCCAGTAGCCTTCTCGGATCTGGAGGTGAGCAGTCTCAAGAGCATGTTCCCAGGGATGCCTGTACATCGTAGGCCCACCCCTGGAGCAGGAAAGTACCTTCTGCAGCAGCAGCCACCATTACAGGAGGACGTTTCACATGGCAGACGCTGTAAGTGAAAAGAATTTGTTTGTGCTTTAAAAGACCCATATGCCACGTGGGATGGCTGAAACAGAATTCCTCCTGCGTGACCAGTGCTGCAGAGCTGGACCTGGTGGGGAAGCAGGGCAGTGGGATGCAACCCTGGCACTGGAGCTGCTGAATCTGGGCCATACTGAGGTGCATCAGTGTAGCTGTGATCGTGAGCCAGCCCAGCATGTCTGATGAGGAGGGACCTTTGGGCGGGCAGTAGTACTAGCACCATGAGGAGATGCGTGCCAGGTGACCCTGCCCTTGGCATGGCAGAAATGGATGCTGCAGACTTGACAAGGACACTTTGAGCACTGCACCGCAGGGTCACGGCATGGTTGAGAGGCAACCTGTCCCAGGGCCTGCTGTCCTCCTCAGTTCAGCCGCACCGGAGAGGGGTGTTGTGATGCTTTAGATGGTGGCTGGATGGCAGGTGAGCATGGAGCTAGAGGCTTACACAAGATCTGGGCTGCTCTTGGTGTGTCTGGGGTGGTGAGGCTTTGTTTGGCCCCAGGGGTCACCCGTTGGCTCTTGCTTGGAGATGGGAGCAGGGATGGTGCTGAGCCTTGCTCTGCCTATCTGTCTAGTGAACATCATCTCCTGCACCTAGTCCTGTGGGCAGGGACAAGATGTTGACCTCTGTGTTTCCTATGGGAAGGAATAGTCTGAAGCCCAGCAGCCAATTGTTGTCCTGTGTTAGGGTGAGGTGGCAGAGCATAGATATGAGATCCTGCCTCCAGCCTTGCTCTGGTGTGTCTAGTGGCTGCTGGGGCGGGTTTCTGTAGAGGACAGTTGCATGGGGCTGCATATGGTGGCCTTGCACATTGTCCTCCTTGATCACTGAGCCCAGGCTTATCTGGGCACAGGCTGTGGTTGCTGGACACCCAAGGAGTTAGTTGTAGTCTTATCCATGTGGGAGATCCACAGCCCTGTTGCATTTCCCAGAAGAGGCTATGGAAATGTTGCACCTTCTAGTTTGGGATGGTGCATTCCCTCCTGCACTGCAAAGGATGTGATGATGGGTTCTTGCAATAATGCGGGGTCAGGTCTTTGTATGTGGCTCTGTCAGAAGCTGTTGGCCTGGGGATGTATGTCCCTCCATCCGCTTTCAAGGATGGGAGGCCAGTGTTTGTCTGAAACTGTGGCTCCCCTGGGTCACCTATAGCAATGGCTCGAAGTGTAGAGCAAGCTATGGACTTGGAGAGAGCACCCAGCTCCTCTGGGAGGTATTGGAGGAAGGAAGCTTCACCTCCTGGGTTTCCCTCCCTGCAGTAGGATGCCAGTGGGCAGCTGGCTGGGACATGACCTATTTCTGTTGGGGGCGTTAAAGCTTAGACTGTGTGCTGTATCCATTTGTGTTATGGGCTCTGCACTGTCCCAGACTCTCCTTGCCCTCTATATTGTACAAGCTGGGTGCCTGCTCGGGGTCTGGTTGATGGCTAGTGTTGGCACTTCTGGTCCATTTTTGGGTAGCACAGCCCCTGCCCACGGCCTAGTGGCCCTGTCTTGTGAAGAACTGGACTAATGCAATGGTAGCTCAGTCCTGTGGGTGCTGGGCATCCTACTGGTGTCCCCCCAAAGGTCTCCATGTGATTGGGGTGACAATCCAATAACCACTGTCACCAGTGGAGAGCTGCTGCAAACTTTCACTTGGGTTTTGTGGAAGACTTACTTGCTGTTGGGCCGTGGAGATACCAGGCGTGCTCCATGGGGCTGTGGCATGGCCATCGGTGAGAACAAATGCTTGGGTGTAGGTGGGAGGAGCTGGTCTGCAGCAGGTTTTCCTGGTGTGAGAGCTGTCCCTGAGGTTAAGGTCCACGGCTCCAGCTGATGCTGAAGGGTGTCTGTAGGTCCCCAGACATCACAGGCTGACAGATGTGCTGCTGGGACCATGGAGTCAGGGACTCAGTGCAGTCTGCTGAGTAGTGCAAGCATCGGTGTGAGCATCCTTCAGCATGTTGGCTATTATGCTTGTGCACATCTCCTCTAGCTTGGAAGACCTCTTAGCAAGGTGGAAGGCTGTGATGGCAGCCTGAGGATGTTCAGCCAGTGTCTTCCTGAGCCAGGGAATGGCTCTTCTGGCACAGCGACATCTTGGGAGTTGCAGGGCTGGCCTCCCCAAGTGTTTCAACAGCTCTGAGCCCTTGCTGTGGATCAAGGCCCCTGGGTGCCATCCTTTCCACAACATCCTGCAGGGATGCAGGGGACAGGACTTGATAGCAGGGAGCTGGGGGGAGTCTCTGTTGCAGAGCCGCACCAGTAACGCTTGCTGCGCCGAGGCCATGGGCTATTCTTGGGTGCTGCTCCAATATGGCTGGACTTATCGGTGCCCATGTACTTCCTGCTCCCTTGGGCAGGGGCCGGTGCCTCTGCCTGCTTCCCCCTCGCTCGCACGCCTTCCTGCCCTGACCGCAGGGGCGGCTGAGCCCCGCCGACATCCCCCTGCGCCGTGTGGGGGAAGAGCGATGCCGGCGAGGGGCTGACCAGGCTATAAGCAGCGTCACATGTGAAACGCCCCAGCCTTGGGGACAAAACGCTTCTGCGTTTGGGCTTGCTTGTGGTCAGCCTGCCTTCCTGCTCTCCAGGCGAGCAGCGTGTTAGTCCTTGGGCACCTTTTGCGTGAAAGGCTGATTTTGGAGGGAAACGCCTGAAGTTTTCCTTGCTTTGAGTGCTGGGGGAGGTCCAAGACCCTCTTCCCCTCTGGGAATGGGTGCACATCTTTGTGGTGTGGAGGAGATGTCCTGTGGCTGTGGCTGCTCGGGGATTCCTGGTTGGAGCTGGTCCTGTGATGGGGCTCAGCACTGCCCTGCCTGCCGGCCCTGTGAACTGCCCGAGGACATCGCAGCTCTGGCAGCGCTGGAGTTGCGAGCAGACAGCCAGCTCTTGCAGCTTCTCTGCTGATGGAGGGGGAACGGAGGCACGGAGCGGTGAAGGAGCCTGCTAGCGAGCCCATTCCCCTTGGGAGGCACACTCTGTGGCGTTGAGGCTGCCCTGCTTTCCTGCCGAGCTCTCCCTAGCACAGACCAGCCATCTCTCCCCCCCTGTTTCCCCTCTCCTGTGTTTTCTGGGGGTTTGATGTGCTGAGGAGCAAAACTGCCCAGGACTGGGTCCACCCAGCACAGTGGCAGGAACCCTCCAGCCCCATGTCCCATCTGGGGTGGTGAGGTGAGGGTACCATCCCATTTTTAAGCCCTGCCACTGGGCTCTGGAGCGTTTCCCTCCCTGCAGCCCTGTTTTGCAGGCTTGCCTCCCTGCCTTTCGCTGCTGTGCCTTATAAGTCCCGGCTCCCGGGGCAGCCGACAGCCTCGCTGCATTCCAGCGGCCTCATGTCAAGTGGCCCTTGCTGTATCGTGGTGGCCAGGGCTGGGGCTCTGTACCCTCCCTGTGTCTCCGCTGGTGGCCCCGGGTGCCAGAGAGCCACCCCACTGGGATGCTCGCCCATGTACCTGGGGTGCTGAGACCTCAGGGTGGCTGCCCGGAGCAGGGACTGCCTTTGGGGTGCTGCGGCAGAGCTTGTCCCCGTCCTTGGCAGGGTGATGCGGGCTCCCTTCTGCTGATGGTGCAGGAAAAAGGCTCAGTGGACCTATCAGTGTGTCTGAGATGGCTTGTCTCCGGGGAAAAAATGGCGTGTGCCTGTCTATAGCTGGGGGTGGCTTCCCAGAGGGTGTGACATCCTGTGGCACGGTGTGGATGAGGCATTAGAGCACGTTGCTGCTGTAGCTGTCCTTGGGTGTCTCCTAACCACTGGTGGAAAAGGCTTGCATGCTTCAGGTGCTGGGACGGTGGTCGCACACCTGGCCAGTTTTGGGGGGACTGGAGAGGGGTACTTGTGCTTTTACATCTAATGTTTCTGATGTAACTTGACCCTTGCCAGGCTTCACGGCAGTGTCTGGCTCTGCTTCAGGCTCCCTTTTGAGAGTTCTTACTTACAAGCAGACGTGGCCAGGAGGTGCTGTAAGAGCCATGCTGACCTCCTGGCTGTGGTGGGAAGAGGCAGGTGTTGCTTGGCTTCTTCAAAGCCTTGGTGCCAAGTACCTGGCTGTGCTCACACTAGCTGTGTGTCTCTTCTGGGAGACACAGCTGTGTAAGGATTGCTTTCGAGCCACCAAGAACTTCAGCACTGAATGGGTTTGTCCTTGTCCCTCCCTCCTCCTGCGTGGGAAGCTATGCTGGGATCCTCCCTCTCCAAGAGATGGCCTGGATGGTCTTGTCCCTCCTGGCACAAATCCTGTTTTCCGTGGCTCTCCTCCATCTCTGCCAGGTGTTTGGACTGGGGACATCCCCAGAGGGGGCAGGGATGGGAAATGGAAAGTGTTTTCTGCAGGGCCTCCAGCAGTCTGACCCCGCTGGGCTGTCCTGGGCGAGTGCTGCTCCCTGCCCCACCATTCTGCTTGGTGTGTGTGTGTCCCGTTGTCCGGGGCGCGATGGGGTTGCTCTCACCTGGAACCTCATCTTCAGTGGCTGGTAGCAAAGTCTAAGGGTAAGCATAAGAACAAGGTATTCCTGGAGACCTGCTTCTGCTGTATATTCTTCAAGCTCCTGCTGAACATGCAGTTTGGCCCAGGCAGTTCCTGATCTAGACCCAGATGGATTTCTTTTTGTCCTGTGGCTTTTCCAGCTGCTCTGTGGGGAGGCTGAATATCTACATGGATCCGGTGTTTGGCAGCAGAGAGCTGGAGTGGGGAAAATCTATTTAAGCAGAAGCCCACCTGCCTTGGCACGTTGAGTGCAAGGGCTAGAAGCCTGGGTTCGTCAGCCCTGGGTGACCCTAGTGGGGTCTCAAAGCCTGCAGGACTCAGGCTGCAAGGGGGTGGACTGGGGAGCCCCAGTTCCACTGGAGGATGCTTGTCCGGATTCTACTGTTGCCCTGGTCTGTAGTTTCTTCGTTTTTTGGGGGAGAAGGGGGAGGAGGCTAGACCAGGGCTGCCCACAGTGCACGAGATGCTTGGACTGGCAAGTTGCTTCCTGCTTTTCTCCTGGGAGACAACCCAAATCTCCTTTGCCTTCTGATTGCTCCTATGTTTAAGCCTGGTCTCGGAAGCAATCTCCCTTCTGGCTTGCCTCGCCCTGTCCCTCAAATGTATTGCTTGGGGGTCTCACCAGCCTCACCCTCCCCGGAATCACTTGGTCTCACTTTCCCCTTACCCTCTTCTAGATCACTTATGGATGTGCTGAACTGCAGAGATCTCAGAAAACCAAATGCTTGGTCTCATTGTTTCTCCTAACAAGCTCTTCTGAGCAGGGACCTTCCTTAGTCTGTATTGAGACCCTTGGGGGAAACCTCATTTGAAGACCTTAGTTGGTGGCATTTGGGATTGCCCAGGCTTTCTTTGGGGTGATGCCAGCCCTTGGTGGGTGGTGTAGGTTGCCTGGGATCCCCTCTCCAATGCCATGTATGGTGCTAGACTAGACCTGGAGGCCAAGGGAAGCTTTTGGCCTGTGAGAGAAGGTCCTATCCTTAGCAGAAACTTATGGGGCTGGCATTAGGAGCTTGCTACGTCTGACAAAGCTTTGCTAGGCACCTGCATTCCTCTGTTCAGGCTGCTGTAAGGACTCCAAGTAGCTGACTTTCCCCTTCCCCAAGCAGCCATGTGTCTTCCATACTGTCACGCCTGTCGCAAGGACTTACCAAGCAACGCATCACGGGACCATTTAGAGACCCAACAGGGATGCAGATTTCTATCTGCTCGGAAGAATCATCCATTCTGGGGTCTGAGCACGCTCAGATCCTGAAATATTGAAAAGGGATGGTGCTCTCACATGGCTGAGGCACATGTGTGCTACCACACTGCATGCAGTCCTCCCCTGCAAAAGATGGCTGTGCGTCTTCTGGGAATGTGCTGCAGGCGCTCCACGTAGCTCACGCTGAAGTGCAAGCGCCAAAGTCTTTGAGGCAGCCAGCAGGCCGAGAGACAGTGCCGTCCCCCACTCTGTCTGGGCATGAGGTGGCCCTGGAGTGCTGCATCAAATGAGGGGCTGGCTGAGCAGGGAGACTGTAGGGAGTGAGCCTAAGCATGGAAAGTGTTTCTGGAGTGCTCCAGGTAGCATTCCGCTTCCCTGGACAGGGCAAAGCAGAAGCTGGGGCGTGTGTCACAGGGCTGTCCACACTGAGGGACCGAGGAGGGGACCGGAAGGATGCTGGTACTGGAGGGAGGGATGCTCAGTGGCTGCATCCTGGAGCAGTCTTGAGATGCCAGACTGGAGAAGGCTTTGCACACTAATGGGGGGTGGTAGCAGCCCACTGGATTGTTCAGTGGGGGGTAGCAACCTTTAGCCTCATCAAGAGGCAGAGGACCCTAAGACTTTCATGATCACTGTCCCTCCTGGAGGGCTTAAGCTGCCCGCTGAGTTGATGTGAAGGGTATATCTCTGCCCTGGCAGAACTGTCCTGGGCACGGGAGCTCAAGGAGGTGTTTGTTTTCTCCTGTAAGTAAGAGAAACCTCCCTGTTTGGATGAGTCCGAATCCGGGTGCCCCCAAAGAGCTGCACGGTGCAGAGGCTCTGCTGCATGCTCCTGTGTTTTCAGGTGGCTGCTGCCTCCAGTGCAGGAGCTGGGCAAGCGTGTGCTGCTCACTTTAGTGGCAAAAGAGGTTTCACGAGGAGTCAGATACAACCCCCTTCCTCTGGGGAAAGGCAAATGGCCAAGCAGAAACTAAATGAGGGAGCAGAGCACTCCTGCCCTGCAGATGTAATGGGGTTACTCTGGACTGGAAACAGGCCAGGAATTGGGCTCTGTCTTAGGGCTTCTGGTCCTGCTGCATGTCTGGCAGCCCCAAAATGTCTGGCACTGTTTGGTGCCTTTCTGAGTGCCTGGGCATCAGTGCTGTCCCAGGACCTTCGTGTTTGGGACTGACTGGGTGGGTGGCATCCCCATGCAGTGAATGATGAGGAACGCAGAGCTCCATCTCATTCCCATAGTCTTGTCTTCCCTCACTTCTCTGTCGGTGCTGGCCGAGCTGTGCTTGTGGTCTCCTGGTCCTTGTTAATGATGACTAGTGTCTTGGTGACCTCTGTGCATAACTTCCCTTTACAGCTCTGTGCTGATTTACAAGAAGTCTTGGCAGCTTCATCATGCTGTTTCCTATGGAAATAGGCTGCCAGCCAATGTTTCCCAGCGCAGGGAGAAGGTGGCCATGATGGTCTGACTGTTGAGCAGAGTTCTCCCAGGCCGTGAGCCTTTAGCAATGTTTCTTCTTCCTGGCTATTCATGTGAACTAGTATAGATAATTTCAACAGACTATCTATTGAAATCTTCTGTACTGTATTTTTGTTTATACATGCTGAGTGCATTTGGACTTGGTACATGACTTCTACAGCTTGGAAAGAGCAGCAGCCTACATGGACTTGGTGCAGCACAGCTGGCTTTTGGCTGGGCACGACAGAACAAACACTGCACAAGCTGGTTTGGGAGCAACTCCTGAAGGGTCTGATGTGTGTTGGTGAAGGAGCTGGGATGGACCCAAAAATCATCCTCCCAATGATGTTCTGGGGCTTTTGCAGTGAGGTGTTTTTCAAAATTGAGGGCTGTCTTTGAATCAGTGGCTAAAGTGAAGTGCCAGGGTGGGCTAAGGAAAGGCGATCTAGTGTGTGATCTGTAGAAAGCACTAGAGAGACAACTGGGGTTTGTACTGGACTCTTCTGTACCTTTGGTATGTGTCAAACTCTGTGTTAGTGCTTTTGGGAGTGTATGGTCTTCTAGCAGTCTTTTCAAGTTTTGGTCATTAAGGTCCAGTCAGACTGTGGGGCTGGTGTCCATGCCCTAATCGGCCTGTTCTCCTAGAGACTGAATTTTTTGGAAGGTCTAAATCCTTTGTGGTAGGGAGGAAAGGACTGAGTGTATTTTTATCCTGGACAATGCTCCTCTAATGTAGTGCCTGCAAAGCCACCTTTGGTGCAGGGTGTCCTACTCTTGTTGCACCCAGCTTCTGAACTGTGCTCTGTGCTCCTGCTTTGGTCCTAAGCATCTCCTTTCAGTAGACCTTGTTGACCTCTCTCCTAGGTACGGACACTGTTTGTCAGTGGCCTTCCTGTGGATATCAAGCCCAGAGAGCTCTACCTACTCTTCCGACCGTTCAAGGTAAGAAGGTCTTCAAACTTGTTCTTTGGTGGGAAAGATGCTGTCTTGTGGCCAACTTTGCAGCAAAGATCTCTGTCAGAGGGGAAGCAAGGATGAAGCGGGAAGGTAGGCCTTCTTTGAAAGCTTGGGGAACCAGGTATGAAACAAGAATGGTATCCCATAGCTTGCACTCAGCCGGGTAACCTCCTCTGGAACCTGTTGTTGAAATCATGCTGTCTCCAAGCTCAATGAAGGCTGCTCAGTTAGCCCTTCTGCCCGACTGGACCAGCCCTTCGTTGAGGATGTGTCCTGATCCCCTAACTGTCCATCCTTCACTAGATCACCACACAGGCTGTCCTTGGGGGAAGTGGGGTTCCCTTGTTTGTGCTCTTCTAGCGCAGGGTGCTCTGTGCTCTCTAGGCACTAGCCAGACAGGGTGCTCATCTTAGTAGCTTGGTGAAGAGCTAGAAAATGGGATTTCTTCCCAAAGGGCCAGAATGGAATAGCTAAGATACCCCTTACACCCTTAGTCTAATCTGTCTTCTCTTTTGGTGGGAAAGAGGAGAAGTGTTATGCACCTCCTCCTGCTGCAAACCCTGCCTTATGAAGGGTTTAGTGCTACAGGAACTCCTGGAGCTGTCACATCATGTCTCGGTTGTAGCTTGGCTCCTTCAGGAACCTGATACTGACTTGCTTTCTTCCCTGCTGCAGGGTTATGAAGGGTCACTGATCAAGCTAACTTCAAAGCAGGTACTTCTTTTTTCCAGCACTTAGGTATTTTTGACTTTTTCTAGAAAACTAAACATGCCTGGAGGAGAGGGGGGACAGACACCATTTCACTGTGTGAAGCATTGTCTGTATTCAGCACCGTGTATACAGCTGGGTTCTGCTCACATCCACCATCCTGGTGGCACGAAGCTCTCAGCATGTGTTGAATGGCTCCATATCTTCTGTTGATGCCCAGGGCCATGGGCACTGGGTGAGACCTGATGCTTCAGCCTCAAACCCTGTGCTGCCAGAAACCTTCCCCAATCCCAACCTAAACAAGGCAGTGGTTCTGCTCATGGGCAAGGAGGAGTGCTTGCTTGGTGGCTACCAGGGTGAGCAGTGCCCCCACGTGTAGGAATACCAAAGCATTTTGGTGTGGTGGGAGCAGACACCAAGCAGGAATCTTGGGATCATCACCCAAGACCCTTCAAGCTCTTCTTGAAGGCCATATGCAACTTTGGATGGCCTCTTCTTGCTGTAAGCTGTCTGGGGCAGAGGGGGTTGCAGGGTAGTCTGAGGAGCTGGAAGAGGCTTCCAAACTGAAATTTGCATTATTTCTTTTAGCCAGTTGGTTTTGTGACCTTTGACAGCCGGGCTGGTGCTGAAGCAGCAAAGAACGCCTTGAATGTGAGTACCTGATGTGCCGGGAGGCCCCAGGGAGGGCTGGGAGCCATGCAACCTGCCATAGCTAGACCTGGGGTTGTGGGCTAGAGTGGTGCTTGGCTTGTCCATAGCATGGGAAGGGTCAGGGTGTCTCAGCTGTGACCTTGAGTATGGAAGCTAAATGGTCCTGCAGCATCTCACCAGGGAAGCAGGAGAGCTGTTTAAGGCTGACATCAGCCTGAGCAAATGGATGCAAAAAGGTGTAGTTTCTGACCATGGTCAGGTGCGGTTTCTGACCCTGGAAGACTGCTCCAGGGCCTGTGAGGGTGTGGGGAAAGAACAGCTACTTCTTTTCTGGAGTTGGCATGCACCTCCTTACTCAGCAGTTGGCCTCTGATAACAGAACCCAGGCTATGAATCCTTTTCCTTATCCATTAAGTGTTCCCCCTGTACAGGGAAGAGTTGTGGACTAAGAGGACCCCTTGTTCGTTACCTGTGTGTTGAGGGGTGGCCAGAGCTACTCCTCAAGGAGTTCTTCCTCCTGCTGTCTGCACTGAGTGCCAAGGTGGGGGCTCGTGCTAGCCTGACTGCTTGACTTGACCTTGGCTTGTAGTACCTGAAGAAGGCAGGTCTTAGCAAGCAGATGAGAAGAGAGGAGTTGAGGGCATAGATGGTTGTCAGGCTTATACAGGCATAGAGTGATACCCAGTTGACACCCTGTAATGTTTTAACAAAGCATGTGGAGCTAAACTTGTGTTTAGTGTCAGCTTTTTGAGGCTCTAGGTCAAGTTCACCAGGGTATGTGGGTAGTGAAACAGGCTCATTGCAAAGCTGGTCTGTCATGTGGCTGTAGGACTTGCTTGGTGCTAGTGGCCTTGTTAAAGCTTTGCTTACCAAATACCCTGATGAAAAGCATGTGGCAGTTCAGCAGAGCGGGTCCTTGTCTCGGACTCTGGCCTGCCAGGGCCTCTGCAGCCAGAAGGTACTTGCTTCAGAAAGGAAGGAAATCAGCCTTCCCATGCTCCTGTTTCCATGGCAGGGCATAAGGCAGGGCCAGAACTGTCTGGTACAGGATCTTTAGCACATTGACAACATTTCCAAACTTCTGCAGCTCAAGAAAAAGACTTCAGGATGGTCAACATGGCAGGCACACCCAAAATGTTCTCCATGCCATGTGGCCCTGCAGAAGTTAGTGGGATCTAGACAGCAGGATATGCGGATCTGGTTCCGCTCTGCTGTGGACCTTGCCTTGGGCACTGGGCCATGTGCTAGTGTCTCTGCCCAGCCTGGCAGTAGATGTAGCAGCACCACAGATAGGAGCTCCAGCAGACAGATCTTTCCTGACCAGCACTGGTAGCCATCACTGTTGTGATGGTTGGTGAACTGCACATAAGGAGCAAAACTGTGTCCCTCGTGTTGGAAGCAGTGGTCCTAGGCCAGCTAAACATAGAAATACAAGCATGTGGGAGCTTGAGTGTTGCAGTGAGGTGACAAAAAACTGGGCATGTGGCTGCAGCATGGTGGCCTTGGTTCCCTGTTTGGGCTTTGCTCCATGAATAGATGCAGCCTGTGCTTAGACTAGAAACCTCACCTCTGAGAGATTCCCGTGCTTTCTTCTGTGACAGGGCATCCGCTTTGACCCAGAGAACCCCCAGACCTTGCGGTTAGAGTTTGCTAAAGCCAACACAAAGATGGCCAAGAGCAAGCTGATGGCAACGCCAAACCCCACCAATATCCACCCTGCCTTGGGCGCACACTTCATTGCACGGGACCCCTGTGAGTATGCCGGGAGGCAGTTTGAGGTCGTGGCTGGTCCAGCCTGGGAGATGCCCAACACTGGGAGTGTTGCCAGGATGGGAAGGAAACCATACCCACGTGTGCTCTGGCTGAAATCTGTCTGGTGCAGGAGGGCCAGCACGTTAGAGTTGCAGGAGAATAATGGACTGTCACCTTGTCCTGTTTTGTCTAGATGACCTGACTGGAGCAGCTCTTATTCCAGCGTCCCCAGAAGCGTGGGCTCCCTACCCACTCTACACCACGGAGCTAACCCCTGCCATCCCCCATGCCGCCTTCACATACCCGGCGGCCGCTGCTGCGGCTGCTGCTCTTCACGCTCAGGTGAGTTGTTCCCTGCATCCCGTGACAGGAACCGGGCTCTCCTTTCTCCCCTGCCCCTGGTGCTCGTTCCCGCGGGTCTCTGCTTGGCTGGTTTGACCCTGGTCTCCGCACCTTGGCTCCTGGGCAAAGCCTCTTCCCGGCTGAAGTGCACGGGAGGGGGGGGGGGGGGGGGGTGCCCCCAGCCCTGAACAAACCGAAGGAGAGAGGTCTTTGTGATGGAGAGCAGCCAGACCTGCATGATGATTTATGACCCTGCAGGTCCAACCTGCTTCCCTGCTAGAGGCAGGCAGGTGAGGAAAGTCAGGGCTCAATTTCTGGCTGCCTTTGCTGGTCCCTGTGGCTGGAGAACCATGTTGTGGGACAGCTGGGAGGAAGCACTACATGCCAGCAAATAAAATAGCTATGAAATCTTCTCCTTGAAGACACAGCCAAGGCAACAGGCTTAGCTTGCTGCTGAAGCTGAGGGGCTTAGCTGGAACCCCCTTGGGCCAAGCAACTCAAATACTTTTGAGGCTGGAGGGGGATGTCCTGCAGGAGATAAGTGATTAGAGCCTTGCCACAGCAAAGAACTCTGACGGGATGGTAGCATTAGCCACGGGATGCAGGTCAGAGATGATGACTCTGTGTACAAGCCTATGGAAATGCTGGTGGTGGTGCAACCAGCTGCCTGGTGTCCCAGGGTATGCTTGCTTGACAGCTGGGGGTGTAGGGATGCCTGTACTGGTCTGAAACTGGAATGCTTTAATGTACTGAGACCAACACCCCTGCTGAGCATGAAGTCCCTGAAACCATGGAAATTCAAAGAGAAAGCCAAAGCAGAGAATTGTCCTAATTCCATGTTAAGGTGCTTGGTTTGGAGCACTTGTACAGGAGAACCTGGGGCCCCTGTCCCTACCCTGCTTGGTGTTACCAGCCAGCGGTGGTCCCTGCTCCTGTAGTAGTGCCATGGGGGACTAGGGCAGTGGGGCTCTGGGCTTACACCCCAGAGCATCAGGGCATAACCTCTGCTCTCTGCACTGCCAAGCAGGGTGTTTAGCTCCAACCCTCCCTGCCTAAATTGAAAGGAAGAGCAGCTATGTCCCTTCACCTTGTCCATCTGCCTGGTGTCAGCTCAGTTGGCCCTTTGGCATCCTCTAGCTTCCTGCAAGTGTCTTGACTGTAACTGTCCAGCTTCGACTCAAGCTTGTTTCTCAAGTGCAGTATGGAAGCACTGGATTGATGGCCTACATAGGCTTGTCCGTCCTGCCCCTTGCACACTCGCAGACCTCTGCTGCTTTTGCCCTGCTACTGGTGAGCTAGCAGTGGGCTGAAGCTCCTGCAGAGCAGGCAAGAAGTATGTGGGGCCCAGGGCAAGACCAGGCACTGGCTTGTTCTTCCAAGGGCCTCCAGAGCCAGGCTGCTCTTTCAGGTAGGCTGGTTCTTCACTGGGAGGGTTGTGCTTGCTGGTGTTCTCCAAAAGTTTTTGATGATGTCGGCAGCTACAGGAGCATCAGAGTGTGCTCTGCTCCTGGGCAGCCCAGGAGGACAGATGTCTTCCCTTCCCTGCCCCTTGTGTGTAGGATGGCGGAGTCAAGGGCTGTTGCTTCCTCCCTGGCAGGGAGGACCAGGAAAAAACATCTCTGGTCTGGCTGAGGTGGTTGAGGGAGGCGAAACCATTACCACAGGTCCTTCAAGGATGATCCCCAGTGACATGGGGACACTGAAAGTAAGGCTTGGACACCAAAACTTTATGGTGCATGGTGGGGCAGAAAAACTCTGCTCTCCTAAATTGGAGGGTATCAAGCAGGCCTTCAGCCACATCTTTTCCCTCTGGGGTCTTAGTTCCTGCCCTCCAGTTGGCAAGTTACTTGTTCTAGACAGATAGCTTAGCTTTCAAAGAGGTCTTCTAGTCTGAAGAATGACCCTGAGGCTCCAGGGAGCTCCCTGTACAGGTAGGGCTTCCTGCCCAAGGAGGTCCACCAGTGGTGATGTGCCCCTAAGCCTTAGGGAGCCACTGTAACCCCTCCAGGCTGTGGCCATGGCTGGACCCACCTCTCCTCTGAAGAAGAGAAACTGGGCTGGCCGAGCAGTTACAGCTGCTCCTTGCTGCGTTGTGCTTGAGCCGGCAGTGACCTCACAGGGACACATTCTGGTGCAGTATACATTACCAATAAAGTTTTATGGGGTTAAACATTACTCAGGCTGGCAGCTCTGAGCTGCCTGATCTCCAGGCTGGAGCCCTCTCCTTTGCAGAGCTGAGGCAGGGTGGAGCGAGTCGGTAAGATGACTTTTGCTCACATACTGGGCCAGAAGCTGTAACCTTGGTCCTGGTGTGATGAGCCTTCTGCCCTCGCTGGCAGGGGCTGGCTCGCATTACTGGTGGGGTGGTGGGCATGTGGGTTGTTCCCCAGGACAGCTACAGCTCTTTCTCCTAAGGCTCTTGTTGGCTGGAGGGTGTTCATGGGGATGGCCAGAGCTTTAGTAACTCCATAGCCTTCAGTCCTGGAGCAGACATGAAATTGGAGGCAGTAGCTAAGCTGAGAGCTTGTTGCAAAAGATTTAAACCTGAAGCGCTCATCTTCTCGCAGCTCTGTTCAAGTCTGGTAGTGAGCAGGAGAGGAGCTAGCCGCCCTCTGTGATGCACCTGAGCAACCTCCTGAAGAGCTGCCCGGAGAGCTGGCAGGAGATGGCGCGAGGCTGGCCTGGCCTTGGCTCGTGCACTGGGAGCTGTTGGTAAGCTGCTCGCAGATGAGACTGATGGCTGCTGCTCCCACCATGGCCGAGCTGCCGTGCCGTGGTGATGCTCCCTGTGGGCACCAGGCTGCTGTAGATGTGACAGTGGCCTGACACTGCACCGCTAAGAGCCTCTACCTGTGGGGACTCCACTGACTTTAAGACTGTCCCATCTGCCTTCCCTCCCTCCCACCCTCTCTCAAATCCCTCCTTTGATATCCCTAGTGAACTCCAGCCATGATGCCAGCGCAGGCTAGCCCTGAAGCTCAGAGCTGTCCCTGGAGATGGGGACACCCTAGTGATGCCTTATTGCAGCTAGTGGAGTGGCTGTACTACAGCTCCATTCCTAGAAGTGTTAAGCATGATGGCAGCCACGTCTGGAAAGACTGGTAAGGTAACCATCTCTCCTCCAAGGTGCACCATGGGATTTGCAAGCTTCTGCCCATCTCTGTAGCCCATATCTCCTTGGCAACCCAGTGCATGGGCCTCACGCTACCCACCCACCAGAGCCTGGGGAATGAGATACCAGGCCTTCTTTCTAACCCACATCTCCAACTTGGCAGCACATGACATGGCGCACACAGCATGGCACCATCTTACATCAACTCCTCCCAGCTGAGCCAGGCTCAGCCAGGTCCCGCTGGTGGGAGGGGAGCAGCCTGGTTGAGCCGGGGCAGAGACCACCCTGCTGCTCTGCGTGAAAGAAACCTGGTTTCTCCCCAACCATGACCGTTCGAGGGCAACCAGAAATACACCTTGACCTCACTCCTGGCACACGGTGGGGGAGGTGAGTGACGTGATAGCGATAGCACACAACTAAATTCTAGCGGGCACGTTAGACAACAGCACTTGCCAGTCACTTTGTTCCAGAACTGCATACCGGGACAGACCCTGCCCTTAATCATGGGTCTAATCTTACCTCTTTCCTCTCCAGTTGCTGGAAACAGAGCAAGTTCCTACCTGGAGCTTGGCTTCTCTCCTGCAGCCTGAAATCACAGGCAGGACACAGGTCTTGTGAGCCGTAACAAAGGGAATCAGCCTGGGGGAGATGGGAGCGGCATAGGAAACTGGGAGCTTGGGAAGAGGGAAGGTGTTCTGGCCTGAGACTGGTGGCAGGGAGGATGGCTGCTGTGGTCAGCTCTGAAGGAAGAGAGTCCTGGCTCACTTCTTGCGGTGGTTCCAAGTAGACCTTTTTCCTCTGTGTAGTAGTGATGCTGGGGAAAGAAGTCATCAAAGGTGGGGGCACTGGTCTGCCTTTGTCCTTGGAAGACTGTGAAGTGCTAAGATGTGCAGACCTGGTCCCCTGGAAAGATGGGGAGAGCCTGACACAAGCATAGAGACAATGATACATCTTGCCTTGTTCTCCTTGGGTATGGTGCAGTTTTATCTGTTGCCTGTGTGGTAGAATTGGGCTGCATTGTGTGTCTGATGTGAAACCACTTGTTTTGGAGTGCCTCTAAGCCAGGGTCTGAGTGGGCAGTAGGAGACACCAGCGGCTATTGATGCTCATGGATCTCTTCTGCAAAGAGGTGCTTCCTTTGGCAGCACCCCTGAGGGCAGGACTCCGTTATGGGCAGGGCTTGCCCTGGAAAGCAGGGGCTGGATGCAGGACTGTTTCATAAGAATATGGGTGAGGCTGGTGGTGGTTACCACATCATGCTTGTAGGAGACAAGGTGGCATTGGAACAGGCTGTCCATGGAGGTGGTTGAGTCACCATCCCTGGAGGTGTTCAAAAAACATGTAGATGTGGCACTTTGGGATATGGTGTAGTAGGCATGGTGGCGTTGGGTGGATGGTTGGACTTGATGATCTTAGAGGTCTTTTCCAACCTATGATTCTGAGGTGAGGCTGATGTGTTGGGTGCCTAGAGCCTGGGAGATTGTCTGTGGTAGATGCTTCCAAGGCAGGGAGAAGGTCATGGAC
Source organism: Opisthocomus hoazin (assembly GCF_030867145.1). Classification (NCBI taxonomy): domain Eukaryota; kingdom Metazoa; phylum Chordata; class Aves; order Opisthocomiformes; family Opisthocomidae; genus Opisthocomus; species Opisthocomus hoazin. The sequence continues at coordinate 14,121,624 of NC_134423.1, forward strand.
TGAAAGCTCACAACTGCCTATCCTTTTTGGGGTGGGCTGCCCAAGGTGCCCTCAGAGCCTCCATGTTGCTGCTGCTGGCAGCAGCCTTGTCTGGAGGCTTCTGGGCCTCTGAAACTGGGACTTGTCTAAGTGAGTGGTAGGTGGAAGGAGCAGTCCTGGCTCGTGGCTATGTGGTGGTACAGAGCCCAGCAGGACCCTGAGGCTTCCCAGCACCAGGTTGAGGTACAGCCCATTGATGGAAGGAGAGGTCAGTGCTCCAGAAAATATCTTTCCCTCTTGCTGGTTGCCTGGGCTAGCTCAGAGCAAGCCAGATCTCTTGAGCGGAGGCTACTGTTGTGGATGGACATGAGGCAGATCCCAGTGACTGTGATCTTGTGCTGGCCATGGAGAACTGGAGTTGCAGGAAGATCTGTCTGTGCTCCTCCTCAAGTACTGTCTCCTGTTGGGATGCTGCTGTTTGGGTGTGTGACCACCTGGGTGAAACCAGCCTGGCTGATCCCTGGAGCATCACACAATGGCTACCATGGTGGATCTGCTGGAGACTGGAGATCCTGTCTCTGTGCACTGCTGACTGGTGGACTGTCTTCACAATGATGGTTGCAAAATCGTATGGACTTCATGTTGTGCCGGTTGAGCTCTGGACACTCCCTGGGATGGAACACTGGAGACAGTGATGGATTTGCTGTGCCTAATAACTTGTTGCTGTCATGTAGGACTTGCTAGGATTATTTTTTCTGGGCAATCTCCACACTTCCTGGAGGTGTGAAGCACTCTTCAAGACTTTCATAGTTATGGCATTTTCCTAAACCTGAGCGACTTGGTGCTGTTACAGGCTGACTAAACAGCCCTGAGCAAGCTCTCCTCAAGCCAGCGATTTCCCTCTAGCCAGAGAAGACCAGGCAGGAGATGCTCTTAGCTCCTCCAGCTACCTGCTGAGCAGCACTTCTCACTGAATCATGCCTGATGAGTGAACTGGACTGAGATGGTGTCAGAAGTGACTTCCTGACCTGTGGCCAGCACTGGCTCTCCCTGGCTAGCTCAACCTGGATAAAAGCTGCACAGCTCACTTCCACTCTGGGAAAAGGAGAAACGCTTGTTCGCCGAGGTCTGCAAGATGGGTATGTCTCCACAAGCTGTAGCACAGGCTGCCTCAAGGCCCAGGGGGTACAAGGCAAAGGATGGATGCCTGTTGAAACATCCTGTCTAAGCAACAGGATGGATCAGTGCCTGTTGTCATCTGTGTGCTCTTCAGTGTGGTGTGATACTATGTGGTCACGCTGCAGCTCTCCCACCCTGTAGCTGCCTGGGGAGATGAGTGTGCTTGATTCAACTACAGCAAAGTTTTCTTGGTGGCAGGCTGAGCTGCTTGGGTCTTACAAGGCATGTGAGTGTTTGGATGCTCGTCTCCTCAACCCAGCCCCCTGAAGGACCCTGGAAGGGGGTGGCTTGGGTGAAGTGCCTGCTGCTGAGGCTGGAAGTGTGTGTCCAGAGCACACTGGTGGATTACATTAGTGTCTTGTGGGTGCACCTTTGCAGGCTGTCCTTGCCTGCCATGGGTCATGTTCCCATCAGCTGTGTTTGCAGCTGGAGCAGAGCAGCTCTTGCTGGCCACCAGTGCAGTCTGCCCAAGGCTTGCACCCAGTGACCTGCAGTCTGGGGGAGGTGGTGACCGTGAAGTGCTTATGGCTTGCTGGGGTGAGGCTGTCTCAGCAGTGCGATTGAAGATGCCACTCTGCACGTCAGCAGCTGGTAACTAGATGCAGCTCTTGAACATGCTGGTTGGGATCCCAGAAGCTCCCAGGGGCACAATGAAGTGCTTTGTCCCTGCCTGCACAGGGAGCATTTCTGGTACCTGGAGAGGTGGCTGGGCCCATTCCAGTTCTAGGGGTAGCTCTGAGCTCCACGAGTTGCTGGGGCTGACTACAGAGCAAAGATAAGCAGACCTGTAAGTAACTCAGGAGAAAAGGCGGGCCATCCAAGCTAAAGGTGTCTTGAGGATGGGTCTGTGTATTCAGTCCTCCCTTCTCCCTTCTCTTTTTCCTGCTGAAAGAATCGCTCTCCATAAGGACGGTGGGCAAGATAGGAACTTGAATTCTGAGGGTAACTGGGAGAGACAGTGGAGGACTTGACAAGGAGAGTGAAGCACTGATGGGGTGTTTACCTGCCTCATTTATCATTCCCTTGTGATTTTTTTAGGTAGCTGGTCTTGTACTACAGCAAGGGCAAGGCTCTTCACTTCTGGATGTTCACCTGGCCTCTGGAAGGTAGCAGGCAGAGGCACAAATTTCTCCAGCTGTTTTCTGGGACAGACGTTGAGCGCAGCAGCACGAGGCTGGCTGCAATCGGCTGGCGGTATCTGTCTCGTCCCTATGGGCGGGCGAGCAGGAGATGCTTGCGGTGGTGTGGCCAGACTCCTTTCCAACTGTGAGCTAATGCAGCTCCAGAAACAACTGCATCTCTTCCAGTAAAAACCTCCCTTGCTCTGCTTTCCTTACCCAGTGTTGGACATCTCCATTCACTCTTTCTCAGCTTCCTCCTTGACAGACATAGCATTTTGAGAGATAACTGATCTTCTGAAAGCCCTCAGAAATCTGCTTCCTGGAGGGAAGTGCTCTGGCCTGGCCTGCCGGCTTGCAGCCCTCTTGGGACAACCCTATGCAGTCTCTCATGGCACTGGTCTCCTCTTCCTGATCGCTCTGGGAGCCCTCTGTTTGCAGAGCCTCTCTACTCCCTGGCAAAAGCAAGGTGCCTGAGACACTTTGAGAGATGTGAAGAGTAAACTGCCTTGGTAGGTGCCACTGTTCTAAAGGAGCATGTCGTCTTTGCTAGCTTCTGCCTTCGATCTGGTTCTTCTGGTGCTTTCTGCTGGTTTTAGAAACATTCTCCCTAGTGAGGGGGTGTTCCTGTCTTGTCCCATCAAGCCCTTAATCATTCTGTGGGCTGAAAGACCTGGCAGGTCATTTCCTCACCCTGCCAGCATGTCGGAGCCTTGGCTTGTACCCAGGTTCATTGCATCTGCATGAGCTCTGGCCAGGCGGACCCTGTCTGTCTGCAGGGCTGTGCCACTGGCAGGTGGGGCCACTGCGAGTCAGGCTGGTTGGGTTTGCATGTACAAGCATCGGAGACCTACAGGAGGAAGGCAAGGAGAGGTGGTCCATCAGATGTGGAGGTTTATTACTGCCAGAGCTACAATGAGTGCAAGTTTCAGGAGAAAAGCAGGATTTCTGTTGAAACTGGAGGTGCTGGAGGCTCTGACCAGGCTTGGGGTGGGGTGTGTACGTGGGGCAGAAGCTGGTTCAGACCTCCTGCAGAGGGGATGAAGAGCAGCCAGGCTTGGGGAGCGGGGTGGGGAATGGCTGTCCTGCACGTGTGCAGCTGTTGTGCCTGCTTACGTAGAGCTAGGCTGCTTGTGCGGAGCCTGGCGTGGGATGGAGACAGCTCTCGGGGTTAAGCGCTCACAGCCGTGTGAACGCAGGGGGAGTTTCTTGTTGCTGCTGGGCAGGAGGAAACTACTTCCAGCTGTCGAGGGGAGGGATGCTGGAGTGGGAGACGCTGGCCAGGGAGGAGGACTGCTGGCTGCTGAGAAGATGAGGCTCTGCTGAGCAAGCACCTCCTGGTGACTGGGCTGGGGAGGGAGCAAGTAACCCCTGTCCTTGTACTGCCAGCTGCTGTGGTGGCCATGAAAGGTGTCAGTGATGCTGCTGCCCGCACCGGGCTGCGAGCCTTCCTGGCCTGTGTCATGCAAGGAGATAACCATGCTCCAGAGCAGTGTGGTGGCCCCAGGCTGGGAAACAAGGGTGCAGCTGAGCTGGGTCCTTCTCACGTGCTAACGGAGAAGCGAAGGCATGGTGTGTGTGGCACTCTGGTCATGGTACTAGATGGGACCCCTCACCAGGGAAGAGGGCCTTGTTTATGTCTGTGCCCTTGGTTCCCTCCACCTAAGGCTGGACCGACTGGGATGCACCTGGCTGCTGTGCTGTGGAGCAAGCTATGGGGCCAGCTGTGAGCTGAGCTGGTGCCATCCACTCACCTTGTGAAGGTGTCTGGAAAGGTGTCTGACCAGCCCAGTGTGTCTGACTACAGACAGCTGCCTCAAGTGTGGAGCTGGTGCTTGAACAGGAGCCTGGGGTCCAGCAGATCCAACCTAGATGAGGAGAGGCTTCTGCTAGGACAGAGCCTCTGCAGACTTGCAGGCCTCCTCCCTGTAGGAAGCATCGAAAGTGGAGGGACTTGAGCAGCCCCAAGCATGAGCTCAGGGACCTCAGTCACTGGCATCACCACCCTTGCGATGGTGGAGGGGGGGAATTGGCCATCGCAGGCAACTGTGTCTTCTGGGAGGTGCGTGCTTGTTGTCCCCTCCAGCTCCCGTAAGGAGGCTGCAGTGTCAAGGTCTTGGCCATTTGCTGCGTGTCTGTGTATGAAGGAATGAACACAAAGCCAGAGGCTTTGCACCTTCCTTGGGTGTCAGACTTCTGCTTCTTACAAGGGTCAAAGGAAGTAGAGTTTGAAGGGACCCATTGAGGATGTGCCTAGCTTGGTGAGTAATCCAAGGGTGTTGCTAAGTCTGAGTGTTCTGGTCTTCAGCTCTGTGTCTTCTGAAGACCCATGTGCAGCTTCTGGAGGTCTCATGCAGCTGGGTTTGGGGACACAGATCTGCATCTCCGCTCCTGGATAACTACAGCAAGACTTGTGTTGCGTGTTGCATCAGTTGGGCAGCCTGCTGGCTGCTAGGTAGTTGGAAGACACCTACCTCCTGTTCCCCCTCACTGTCAGATGTCATCTCAACCTGGAGTGGCTTTCTTGATGTCTCTCTCATGCTTACAGCCTGCAGGGAAGACCTGACTCTGGCAAGAGACCTGTTAGAAGGAGGCTGGCAGAATTGCCCTTGCTGGCATGGCAGTAATGCATCAGCTGTGTGGGGCTCAGATGAGCTCCAAAGCCTCTGCCAAACTAATGCTTTGGCTGTGGCTGCAACTCTTCCTTTACTCAACTGGCATGGGATCTTGCTTCAAGAAAGTCCACCTGTCCTTGGCCAAGAGTCCCTCTTAGTGGGAGAGTGGCATACACAGGGGTCAGAGCTGGTCAGGGAATGCTGTTTTTTCCCCTCTGGCCCTGGAGTGGTGCATGTGCTTGGGAGGGGAGCATCTAGCCAGGCTTGATCAGGCAAGGGGACAACCTTGCCAGGATGGTCTGGCAAGGGGAACCGTTGTCTGCCTCTTTTCTACCCATCTTAGAGCAAAGTCCATTGTTCTGCTGGTACCCAGAGCCATGAAAGTACCTGCTGCTCTTGATGCCTGTCCACACTGAGGCTATGCTCTCCTCCCACCAGCTGGGGAAGGAGGAGAGAGGGGATGACTGCTGTGTTTCAGCTCGTTTTGCAAACAGCAGCAGGACTGAGCTCTGCTAGCTGCTCCTGCTCCTGGATCTGTGCTCAGTCAAGTGGCACAGACTCAGCTTCTGCTGCTCTCAGCCATGAAGCTGCTAACTCAGCCCAGCCTGACATGCCGGTCTTGCAGACCAAATGGGAGGATCCAGATGTCTGATGGTGTTTTACTGGACATTGTTAGCTTTCTGCATCTACTGACAGGCTGGAAAGTGTCTCTTTAGTTACTGTTCCTACGTCTGCTTGTTGGGTTCCCATCCAGCAGTCCTTCCTCAGCAAGAAGCAGGCCTGAGCAGTAGATGTGGCAGTAATGACGTGCCAGCAAAGCCTCCAGGTCTTGATGGTCTGCAGCTTTACCAAGCTCTTTCCATTATGTGGTCTGCCTAGAGCTTCTGATGGCTGGGTTGTGGCTTCATGGGAGTCTTCTGTGGTGGATGAGCCAGTCCTTACCCTGTGCAAGTCATGTAGAGATTGTCTGGTTTAAATGTGTGGTCTTGAGATGCCGCCTTCTGATGGTTGAGGGCAGAGCAGCCACCACCTTGGGGTGCTGCATGCCTGAAGTGAGCCACCTAGGCCCTGCCTGAGCCTGAATGAGGGGAAAGATGTGAACCTAGGGTGTGTGTGGGAGTGGGAGCATGGCTGGGGGTAACATCCCCTCCTTGCACACACTTCTGTAGTGGTAAACTTCATAGATAGCTTGGTGGTGAGGAGCTTTCCTAGCTTGAAAGGTGGTGTTTTGTGTAGTGAGCTGGGGTGTGAATTTTGAAGCTGTCTTCTGGTTATGCCAATAGGCAGAAAGTACTTGAGATGTTGAGGCAAGCCCTGAGATGGGGTGATAGCTTCCTTCTTAGATGTGTGGAATCCTGCCGTGCTCCTTAAGGGAGGAGCTGGCCGGGTCCTGATCCTGGTGAGCCTAAGCCTGTCCTTGCATGAGTCACCAGAGCTGGCCAGTGTGAGGATGGCACACTGGGCAGTGCCGGCATGGTGCAGCCCCAGGTTGGGATGCTACTCAAGTAGTGTTTAGGGTTCACCCTGGAGCATCCTTTCCCATGCTGGAGACATCTCTACTCAGTATACCTCATACGTGGCCTGAAGGAGCTGAAGGTTTGGGCTCTGATTGAGATAATCCTGGATCATGGAACTCTGGCATGGCTTTCTTTTCCAGATGCGCTGGTATCCTCCCTCCGAAGCTACCCAGCAAGGATGGAAGTCTCGTCAGTTTTGTTAGTTTCTTAGTAAGTAATTAATTACTCCTGGAGCTGGGTCCTTGTCTTGCTCGTTCCTGGGGTCTTGTGGGGAGGAGGGAAAGGAGCTCAGGCTCAGCCCCCTGCATCCACCCAAGGATGTGGTTGGGTTATGTTGATGGGTGATGGGGCCAAATCCACCCCAGCGGGAGCAGGGACACCCACCAAGCCCCCCCCGGGTGGGGAAGGGGCTGTGGGTGCTGCTTGGGGAGCAGATCCAGCCAGCCCTGCTCACTGCCGCTCCTCTCCTACAGCATCTCTCCTCGGCTTGTGTTCCTCCTCCTCCCTGCCTCTCTGCGGAGGGATGTGCCAGGGATGATCGCTCAGACTCCTCTCGGTTTGGTTTGCGGCCAGCGGACAAGGTGCCCGGCCCCGGTGTGGTCCCCCTGGGCTGCCAGCATCCCCCCTCCCTGGACTGTGAAGCCGCCGCGGCCCCCTGCCACGGGCCATGCGCTGCCTCCATCCATCCCTCCCCAGGACATCCTCCCTGACTGAGCTTCGCCGTCCTGCTGTGCTGAAACCCAGCCGGGGGCTCGGTCCTGGGCTTCCCCGGGCTCGCCCTGTCCTGGCGGCTCAGCTGAAGGAAACGAAAGGCAATGGGTTTTGCATGTTTTCTGGCATGAATTAAAACACTTGTGTATGTGTGAGTGTAAGTTTGTTTGTTCTAGCGTTTGTGTAACCGTTAGCAACAGGTCTTGGCCCAATGGATTGATCCATCAAGGTTTTCATCTTGCTTCAGTGAAGACTTGGCTCTGAGAAATACTAACTGTCCTTGTCTCACCCCTTCTCCCACCTCCACCCTCCCCTTCCCAGTACAACCAGAAGAATTTGAAAAATGTTTCTTTTTTTTCTTTTGTTCCACATATGATGCACTGGGTTTCTGTTCTCATCCATTTTTCTCTGGTTTTAAAGTCAGGGTTGTTATAATTTTTTTTTCTTCTTCAGACTTCTATATATAGAATGGCTGTAAAATATCTAACCTCTTTTTTTTTTTCCACATCCTTCTCATTGGAGAGCATCCAGTCCTGCCAAATAATCAGCCATCCTTATGGGAATACCGAACAAAAAAAAGTACGAGTATTTTTGTACCATGTGTAATAAGGAAATATTTATGCATCATAAAGAATTTCTTGTGTGTTTGTGTGCAATTAATTATTATTATTATTAAAGAGAAATTGTAATCCTGTAAGATAAGTTAATGTTTAGTTAAAAGCTTGAAAGAGAAGGGTTGTCTTCTGTAACAATGATTCAGTCAGGCATAGTAAACAAGAAATTGTGCAATTTTTTGTTTTAGCATCTTATTGCTTGGTATTGAAGTGCTTTAAGTATTATACGACCATGGCTGTCTCGCTTGTATTAAAAGATTTAAGAATAAGTTGCTATATAATTGCTGATCCTATGAGAATGTGAAACTGGATAATATATGAAATGCAACAAAAAAAGAATATACCCAGAGGCTGCTGTGACTCTTTTTCTGTGGTCTGTTGTGTTTTCCTTCTGCGGCTGGGTTGGGATGCTTCAGCCTGGGGGTACCTGCCTGGAGGATGCAGGCTCCTTGGGGAGGCTACTGAGACCCACGAGGTCCAGGAGAAGGACAAGTCCTTGCCTGCATGGGTGCGTGTTGAGGGGGCTGCTGATGCTGAGCTCTTCTGGAGGCCTCCATGAGGGCAGCCGTCAGCATTTCTGGGTGTTTTTGTTCTTCCCTCCCCCCCTTCACTGCTGGCAGAGGCTGACGGCCTCTCCTCTGTGCCAGCAGTGCAGTGAGATGTCCATAGAAGGCAAACGTCCTCTGCAGCTGCAGCATCACCCAGCTCCTCCTCCAGTACAGGGTGCCCTGGCCAGGCCTGCCGACGTCTTTTTGTGGCCTTATCTGTACCTGCTAAAACAGCCGTGGGAACTGCAGCCCTGGGAGGGGTGGGAGTTGTCCTGGTGTGATGGAAGCAGGGCTGGATGTTCCAGCAGGAGCTGCCTGTGGACTGATTCGAAGATCCCTTCAGTCAGGACACATTGGAGGGAGCTTGCTGGAGTCCCAGCGGGGTGGCCCAGGGGTTCCCCGTGGCTGGACTCTGCGATGGGGTGCTCCTACAGCCCTCCCACGCAGCTTCCCACCCGAGGGGGCTGTGTTTTCCTCTCTTCCCTGGGGCTTCGAGGGCAGTGCTGAGCAAAGGCGAGGAGCTGGGGAGGGGGGGGGTGAATAATAAGAACAAGCAAAAGGCAAGGTCTAAAAATAGCCCTGCTGGCCACCATGCCTGGGAACGGGCTCGGCTGAGCTCTGCTGCTCCGGGAAGTGACTCGCTGTGGGGCTGCCCGAGCCAGAGCAGTGCTGCCAGCCCCTTCCCCGCAGGAGCCAGAGCTTGCTCCTGCCTGCATCCCGGCTCCTGCTCCCATCCTGGCTCTTGCCCGTTGGGTCGATCCACATCTCGCAGCTCTGCTCACCTAAGCGGAAACACTGCGGAGAGCAGTCAGGGCCTGGTGATGGGAGCGTGCGAGGCTTTAAATTATAGAGGAGAATTTCTTTTTTTTTTAAAAAAAAGCCTTTAGCACATGCATTAACATGGCCAGGCAATGAATAATTTACACCCGGCTCTATTAAGCTTTTACACTGGGACCCGTGCAACACGGCTTGCCTCGGAGCTAAAGTAGGTCACGTCTGCTCCGAGGGTCCCTGGGCATCCCCCTCCCCGGCCGGTGTGAGCATGGCGCAGGCGTGTGTGTGCACACCTGCTCTTGCTGCCTCTGCGCGTCCGTGTCTGCTTGTGCGTGTGTTTAATGCCCCTCCTGGGCTGCTCCCGCTCATGTCCTACTCAGAGGGACTCTCTCTGGGCAGCGGTTTGGGGACAGGGAACGTCCCCGGTCTGTGGGTGGGACGAAGCCCCAGGGTGGAGAGCAGCTCTGCGTGGGGCACAGCCTGATGGCATGGCCAGGAAAAAGGGTGCAGGCTGCTGGCGCCCAGGTCCTTTGGTCCTTGGTGCTGACTGGACCTGCTGGGCATGGACACTCCTGACATCGGAGCCAGCAGGTCTGCGATCTTGTGTGATCAGCAGGTCCCTGCATGCATATAGCTGTTAAATGACCGGTGTCCTTTCCTACATCTCTGATTTCAAGCAGGGACTGAGTTTTGCATCTGGGCTCCGTGAAGGCAGCCTGGCAGCTGCTGGTTCCAAGGTCAGGAGTGCCTCGCAGCGCTGATGCTCTCCTTGTGGTCCTGCATACCTCTGATAATGATTAAGGGTACCCAGATGCAGCTCAGTCACGCAGATTGTGTGATCTAGTGTCTTCAGCCCATTTCTACAGCAAGTGCGGTGAAGAGGGATTCAAACGGCTGCTGCAAAGGATCAGAATTGCTCCTGCAAACCCCAGCAACTTCCATCTGCTGGTCCGCACCGGCAGCACAGGGAGAAGAGTCTCTATCACCATCTCCTTTCCCCAGGGCATCCCTCCTCTCTCAGGCTGAAGCCTTTCACGAATGACAATCATTTCAAAGACCACTGATGTCCTCCCAGTTGTTTGGGCACTGGGCAGATATTAATGGCCACAACCATGAGGAAACGTCTCAGACAGCTGCAGAACCATGCTGCAACAGGCTTTAGCAGCTACTGCTCCCAGCTGACTTCCAAGAAGCTGCAGCTCACGTAATGGGATTTCCCTGGCAAATGTGTGTGGTCCAGCCCCGTGGGGATGAGGTGCAGGTCTGCTGTGGTCAGGGAGCATCACATGTACCAACTCTGTGGAATCCCAGCCCAGCTGTGGCACATGGCCATACGAAATGAATGGCCAAGCTGCTTGACGATGGGTGAACTTGGTAGCACCGCTCTGGAAGAGGCAGGCTTGGCTGGTGGTTGTACAACTAGGCTCACCCAGGCCAAAAACATCACCAGTAGGGCAGAAAGAGCTAGGAAATGATGGACACCAAGCAGGGAGGAGAAAGCACGCTATCTGTTCCTTATCTTGCGTTTCCTTATTGCACAGTACCCCCTCTCATGAGTTTTGCTTACCTGCAGAGGTTGGATATTGCCACACCATCTTACAGCTCCAAAAATACCTTTGCTATCCCCCTGCCAGCCACCCACTTGTGACGTTATTCTCCAACCCAGCAAGAAGTCTGTAGAGAATCATAGAATCATAGAAAGTTTTGGGTCGGAAGGGACCCCTAGAGGTCATCTAGTCCAACCCCCCCACAGCGAGCAGGGACACCACTAACTAGATCAGGTTGCTCAGAGCCCTGTCCAACCTGGTCTTGAATGTTTCCAGGGATGGGGCCTCCACTACCTCTCTGGGCAACCCGTTCCAGTGTTTCACCACCCTCATTGTAAAGAATTTCTTCCTTATATCCAGCCTAAACTTACCCTGTTTTAGTTTAAAACCATTACCCCTCGTCCTGTCACTGCTGTCTCTACTAAAAAGATTGTCCCCATCTTTCCTATAGGCTCCCTTTAAGTACTGAAAAGCTGCAATCAGGTCTCCCTGCAGCCTTCTCTTCTCCAGGCTGAACAAGCCCAACTCTCTCAGCCTGTCCTCATAGGAGAGGTGCTCCAGCCCTCGGATCATTTTTGTAGCCCTCCTTTGGACCCGCTCCAACAGTTCCATGTCCTTCTTGTGCTGAGGGCTCCAGAGCTGAACGCAGTACTCCAGGTGAGATCTCACCAGAGCAGAGTAGAGGGGCAGAGTAGAAGGGCAGAGTAGAGACTTGGAAACTGCATCCCAATACCCCAAACAGCGAGCATGGCAAGACACAGGTGATACAGAACAGACTGCACAGGGGAGTGGGACAAAACACACCCTGCACAGTAACTGCTGGGGAAAGGTGAGAGGTACCGGGGCCCAGCGCGAAGGATCGCAGCCTGAGGGGCTTTGGCAGTCAAGATGCTGCTGCGGTGGGATCCTGCACAAAATCCTGTAATACCGTAACGGCGAGCGGGTAGCTGGAGGGTTATTAGTTAGAGGAATTACCTCCATCCTGATTCAAAAACAGAGGGGAACGGGTCACATCCTCAAAGAATAAAAGCTCCTCTGCACCAGCAAGGCTTTAGACGCTTTGTTATTTCTGACAGTGGGATGGGAAAGGTCCTCCCGGATTGCGTTGAGCGCGTTAATGAGATGCACAGTACAGTGGGAAAGCCAGGAGGTGGCATCCGAGACCTGAGCACAAGAAACCAGGACACTTCCCCAAGCAGCAGCTTACCGGGAGGTTGCAGCTCAGGACAGCAGAGAAAACATGCATGGATTTTGTCCTGCACCTTCCTCTCCCCCTTGGGATGGGGAGAGTGTAACTACTTCAGACAAAGAACCTCTGTATTAATACAGGGAAATCTTTTTACTTTTCTGGTCAGCTTTAGCATTGTTACGAAAAATACCCTGAAGCTCAGTGGGCTTGCTGCAGGGGGGTGTCCATAGCACAAACTGGTGGTGGTGGGACCGCCACCAGCACTGACTCAGGCCAGTCGTGGTTTGGTCCAGCTGAGCCTGGGAAACCCCTGAGGCTGGAGATCTCCCTCTTCTGGGTGCCTCTGCCAATGCATAGCTTCTGGTATTATTTAACTAAAAAAGAAGAAAATACAACAGTCTTATGTGATGTTATAACAATGACACATTCAGCTCGTTACTAGGCAAGGAGCAGTGGTGGCCACCCGAGCTCGGCAGTGGGCTACCTGGTCTAGCTCTTTTTGCAAATGAGCTTGAAGCTCGAGACGGCCAGAAGCATCACCATCACTCTAGGACAGTGTTGGGCCAGACAGCAGATGGCACTGAGACATTAGCTCAGGAAGGACTCTAGCAGGTCAGGATGCCTCTGCCACCAGCCCCTGACAAAAGCCTGGAAGTGTCTCCAAATACATCCAACATGTCCTGCTCCCTTGGTCTGAGCACTCAAAACAGGAGGAATCCCAGCTTTTCCTCTGTGGTGCAGATGTATTGCAGCCTCCAGGGTATTTGTCCTGCTACAGGAATCCACAGCTCTCCCTTCCCTCAGTTTCCCATGCTCTCTAGGCACGGCAGACTGAGCATACTTCATCTGGTGCGTTTCATCCACTGGGCTTCATCTGGTGGGCTTCATCAGCTGGCCTTCACCCTCTGGGCTTCACCTGGTGGGCTTCATCCACTGGGATTCATTGTGATTGACACACTTCTTTCACTCTCCTCTGGGTCACAGGAGTGAGTAGGAACTCCCGAACCTCTCCTGGGGACCAAATCTCCATGCTGCTGACCCACGACAGGCGTTTCAACAGGCAAAGGGAGGATACTAGCTTGCGCCAATGTGTCAAAGCCAAATGGCTAGTGCAGCAATTACTGACTTTCAGGACATGCTGGTACCACGACCAACGTATTTCCATCTGCCCTTCGTCCTCTTGCTGTCCTTGGCGTTCTGCTGAGGACTAGGTTGGTTGCTCCAGGGTCTGTGGGTGACAGCATGGTCCCCCTCATGCTCTTTCAGTGAGGTGAGCACCTGCTGTCGTCTGCAGGGTCTTTCCCTTCTCTGCTGGCAAAGACAGCAAAGACAGTGCTCTGTTCACCAACAACTGAGCTCATGCAGGGTGTGCTGGAGTTTCTCAGGAGATCTACCAGCCCCACCAGAATGCAGATAGGGCCTGATCTGACAGGCTGTCATGGGACCTGCCAGCCTTAGGGACTGGTGCTGGGGGGTCATAAGCAAGCCCTCAGTCCATGCTACTGCCTGTTGGGTGTTTCCAGCCTGGAAACCACAGATACTGATAAAAAGTGCTGGAAGTCCTCCTGCAACTGGCTTTTCTGGATGTTTGCCCAGGGCAGCACGGGAAAAGCTATGCACACAGGTCTGGACCGTGGTACTTAGTGCTTCTCCAGAGGTGATACAGAGTTGCCCTGCATGGAGAAAGCACTTTACATCTTAGGGTTGTCGTTGACTTTCAGGTTACTCTAACTTCTCAGCACTGGCAGCAGTGGCCACAACTTGCATATGGCCTTCCAGGAGAGAAAGCTGAACGGAACGAGGGAGTTTGGAGGGGTTTTGGCCTTGCAAATGGCTGTCGGAGGCTGTCAGCTTTGCTCTGTCCGCGGCGTCCCTGGTTTCAACCTGAGCTGGATCAAGCCCTGCTTCTCCCAGCAAGAAGCATCATCACTGCCCAGTTCCAGGAAGACCAAGCATCTGCCACCTCCTCCCTGCCAGGGGCAAGGGGCTGGTTCATATCTGCTAATGCTCCCAGGAGATCTCTGTGCTGGTGGGTGGCCATGTGTGGCATTTTACGAAGTGTCTGCTGGCGCAGGTGGATGCCAACCACTTAATCCCAGCACCTCACCTTGGGAACAAGTCCTGTTAATGTAGACAGTCTGAGCCATGGGCACCATCATTGACCAAAGTCAACAGCATTCAGCACTGCTTCCGCGTGCTTTGCTCAATAGGGCTCCTGATTGATTGATAGACAGCCTGATACAACATCCCCACATTACACGAAACTTTGTGCCTTTGCCTGCTTCCTGCCAGTCATCTGCAGCCAGCATTTTTGCTTTCCAAACCCAGACTTGAGGGAACACGGCTTCTGTGCTAGAGGACCATTTCCTGAAAAAGCAGGGGTGAACAATCGGCAGTGGTATCTGGGTGGAAACGGCTCCCTGGGATAGGTCTTCTTTTCCAAGATGCTGCAGCACAGGGCTGTGCCCCTAGCGCTCTCCAGGAGATGCCTGTGGGTTTGGGAAGTGTCATCTCCACCTGGAGAAAAACACTCCAGCTCCCCTGACCAGCTGCTGGGAACCAATCACCCCTGCAGAAGATCTCCACTGCTTTGTCTGTGAGGCCAGACCACTCAACAAAAACCTTTTGGGTTTCATCCTCACTCTTGGATGAATGAAGACCAGTCATGATGAGGGCTTCGCGGACGAAGCAGCTGAGATCTTTGGGAATGGGAATTGCTGCCCAGCCAATTTGCCAGCTGCCATGCTTTCAGAAACGCATCGCAGGCACAGAAGGGGTTTGGATGCCATGGTTACAATATTCGGCAGTACTCCTGCAGCTGTAATGGTTTATTTTTTTCCAGCTATGCTTACTGGTCTTACCCAAAAACTTATGTCTTTGAAAACAGAGCAAGTTGTTCCTCTAGAAACGAACGTCTTTATTAGCCTCACCACCACCCCCCTGCACTCCACGGCTCAGTCTTTACAAGGATACTAACTAAGAAAAGCACCTCCAGTCCCAGGGGCTCATTTCTGCAAGAAAACCACTCCCAGAGAAATCACTGACTGCAAGTCATGACTGTCCTGTTCCTGAACCAGCCCTGGCACTTGTGTCCTGAGTACATCAAAATGCTGACGAGGACCAAACAAACAGGGCAAAATTTTATTAGAGTTTAATTAAATACACCTGTTTTGGGGTTAGCCCTCTGGTGTGGGCACTGAGATGTGAGCTGGGAATCAGTAAGGAAATATTGCTTTTTCATGGAAGTTGCCACCTGTAGCTACGTGGCCTCTTTTGGGGCAATTTGGGGGAATTGGAGAGAAATATTTCTCTTTTGTGGATCAACCTGGCCATGGCAGTACCTTTCTAAAATGCTGGATTTCAACAGATGCATCTTAAAATTACCCTTTCTTGGCTTGAACTGAACACTTTGACATGGACCACTTTCCTTAATATTTACAAAAAAAGGCTTGTCTGGAAATCTCAGGGAGCCCTGGGTCTGTTGTCTTGGCTTCTTTTCTCAGAGAAATGTTAGTTCTGAAAAATTTGCCCTTGTTACAGATTGAAAGGTTACAAGGGCATCTCTTGGGATGAGTTCATGTGATGGATTTGGCTTTATTAAACAGATTCAGGAAAGCTTATATCCAATATATTTAAAAAATGGTGGTGGTAGAACCTTAAAAACTATTCTAGTATTCAAGTAAGGTTAAAAATCCTTCACTAACAGTTAACTGTTTCAAATAAGTATTTTTTATTTCTGACAGAGAGGCCCTGTGGCTGGGGAGAAACCAGCTTCCCCCCTTGGGAAAGGGGGGGCTAATTCCAGTCAGGTACAAGGGGAAAAAATTCACATTGAGTGTGGTGGAGCTGCTGGACAGGGGATAGAGAAGTGGAGGGGGATGTCCACCCCTGGAGACCTCCAGTGCACACGTGGTGGACCGAGCCCTCCAGCGTTCCCTCGACCCTCAAACTTCCTCTGATTCTTGCAATTTATGGGGACGTTGCATGGCAGAGGGGACAAACCTGGCTCAGCAGATCTCTCTGGCCACATTCAGTAGGAAGTTATTTATCACTTAATTCATGTGGATGAACAGATTTTTGCTTAAATAAACATAAGTTTCTAGCTCAGAACAAAAAATTGTTTTAAGGATTAAATTTATTATATCCACTGAACGCAGCCAATGTTTTCCAGAGGGTTTAAGCATTTCTTAGTGTTCAGGCACTTCTTGGTGTTTGCTTCTCAAACAAACTTGCCCTTAAAAAAAGCACTATACAAAAGAAAACTGGAAGCTAATAGCTTTTTAAACAGTTTATATTCGTAAAAAAAAGTATTACAAACAGACACAAATCCAAAGCCAGTAAGTAAACCTTGGGTGTCTAAAAACACGTTGTGGTTAAAAGAAAGGCTGTCTCCCCAAGGTGTGTGCTTGTGTATGGGATCAGAGTAAAGCTGTGATGCACAGGAATTTCCTGAACTAGAAGATGGAGACAAACACTGGTGACACTAACAAAGGACAGTGTTGGGTGAGCCCTGGAAAAAAACAAGATATGTTTTCTCACGTTTTTCTGAGCGGGGACAGTCAGAGCTATGGACCTTTCACTTCTGGGAAAAGTTTTCAGCATGAATGTTAGATCTGAAGCATTTGCAGTTCCAGAGGGCAGAGAGGAACTGGCCAAAATCAAAGTCCAGACAAGACAGGGGAGAGCTGGGCTAAGCCTTTCAGGGTTAAAACATCCCTGAGGTACCGCATGTAATGCTCTTTGCAGTGGACTGTGGAAAATAATATTGCTATAACTACTTCCATTTAAATTCATGTTTCTACCTTCTGCTATAACTTTCTTGCATGGACAAGACAGGATGCAAGGCAGTGTTTTGGGAAAGTTTCAGGAGAAAACTCAAGTGATAGAGGACTGCCAAGAACTAGAGAGGAACATCATCTCCAGAGCCTGTGATGAAGGACAGACACCAGGAGAGAAGGCGTCTGCCTTCCCGAGATAATGGAGCAGGGATGCATGCCTTTCCTTGGACAAGATGGACCACCAAACTGTCCCAAAAAGAACAGAGGAACCAGCTGGTGGAAACCAGCTCCATGTCAACCCAGCAAACCACGTGTAGCCCAATTCTCACCTGGTCACACAGGTCAAGGGCAGACACTCCTCAGAAATGCAACTGTGTTGAGAAAGAATTTGACAGTCTTTGTTTCTACTTACAAATATGTACCTCGAGGTGTCCTGACTTGCCCAAAGAAATCCCACTGCTGCTTAAAGCAGAGCCTTACAGTAAACACGGGCAAAACCAAACTGCTTTGTGAAGACTATTGGGCTAGAGAAATGTGCACACTCATCTCCAGCACCTGACAGTGCTGTTACGTACACCTTCCTCTGAACTTCTCCCTCCCATGGTTTTTGGGCAGATTTCCGTATTCCTTCTCTCCGTCACCTGCATCTCACTCTTTTGTTCTTCTTCTAGGATCTCCTGCTATTGTGGATATTTCTGGTCACTATTAAAAAATGCATTAACTCTTTTTGGGGAAAAATGGTCAACTGTTTTATATAATTTTGAAAATGTCTTTTTAGGGAACAGCAAATACAGACTTTGGACCATCATTGACGCTTGCGTGACTGAGGCCATTAGGAGCAAAGCTTGGGCTAACAAATGACAAAAGTGTTGTGCAGGAAAACATGTATTTTGGCAGGGAAACGCTACAGGGACAATTTGTTTCTAAATATGGTCATTAAAAATAATCGTATAAGAAGATGAATGTAGAAAAGCAAAAGCAAATACACAGAATGTATTATTTTCCTCATTTTAGGACAAAAAACCCTCTCTGTGCCATTATGTGCTCAAACCAAATTTCTCTTAATAACTGCACAAAGATCTCCAGCAGAGAGCAGAAGCTGAGCTGGTGAGTCAGGCACATTGCAGAGGACCTAGATCATGCTCAGCTTACACAGAAGTAACCATTTTAGATATTTTCCAGTGTGAAGAAAATACAAAACTAAAGGACTGGGTTTCATTTGCCACAGACGAGCACCCTCAGACTGCTGCGGGCAATTCGGTATGTCTGTGTGACTCACGCTGTCCCTCGCCTCACTCTCTTTGCTCCTCACTTGCCCTGGCAGACCAGAACCAACCCTCCTGGGTGAGGCTGAAGCACCAGAGTGAAAGCTCTGCCCTGGAGATGCTCATCCCAGCACCAATGGTAGCAACCTGCAGGAGCAGGAGATTTTAGAAGAGCTGTAGGTACTAGAGGGGGTGAGACCTGATGGAGGCTAAGCCCTTGGAAAGTGCTGGGGAACAGCAGAAATTTGTTAGGTTGGTGCTGCCTCCCAGCCACTGCCTTGCTCGTTAGTTGTCTCAAAGCAACCTTTGTGCTTCAGCCCCGTGAAAACAACAGGCAACTCAGCCCAGCTCACAGCAGCAACAAAAAATACCTCTGCTGCCTTCTTGGAGGGGACCACCCTCCTCCACCTGTGGAGTCACACCATGCCTTTCCTTTTGAGTCATCCTTGCCCGCAGCAAGGCTGGGATCCTGTCTTCCTCGACTGAAGTCTTTTGGAGTATTTCAGCAGTGGTAGAAGGCACTGGCCTGATTCACAGCTCTGAGAAATCATTTTCTTCCAACGAGCAACTCTTCTGCATCCTGAGGTTCTCCCCAGCCTTGCTCCTGCAAACCCACATGGTTCCCTTTCCTCATCGGCTGTTTCCCAGCTAAGAAACACAATCCTGGTTACATCCATGTCGATGTGGACTTGACCTTTTGCAGAGCTGCAGCTGTACTGATGGGATAGAAGCTATAATGGGTCAGCGGTGCTTCCATGCTGCACCTGAGGCATGGGGTCTCCACATGTGCTAAGCACAGTAATCCTGCAGGACTGCTTGCTGGAGAAGTTGGTACAGAAAGCTCAGTTTGTTAACTACAGAATTGCCCCAAGGCTCAGGCAAGAAGCATCTGTGTATGAAAAACTAAAGTCACAGAGAGAAAACAATGGATTGTCCTATAGAATGCTGGGTCCCATGGTAACAAACATCTGTGAAATCATCTTTATTGTCCTGTTGAAATCTTCTCCCACCCCTAAGATGGCATCCATACCAAATGGGTTCCTGTCAGGGCTGGGGGAAGAACATTAGAAAAACTCAAGCTACAATACCTATAGAGGCTGACTGTGGGCTTTTTAAAAATAACTGCCAGAAGTAATGTGTGGAAGGAGCCATTGCCAAGACAAAGAATGCTTTGGAGGACAGCTGAATGTGAACATGTGCTCCGTTTGACTGAGATTTAAATTGTACTGTACTCAAGTCTAAAACTACATTTTCTCTACTACCAAAATACTACTGCTTTTGTGCGGTTCTAAAACTCCTCATGCATGATTAAGAGAAACAGGTTTGCACCTGAAAATAAGAAAAGTAGTGACGTCATACTTGCTGCTCCATTTCTGAGTTGAGCTAATTGCACTAAAAAATTTTTAATGCAATGGTTTTCCCTGCCTCTGAGGCTACTTAGCATAGCACTAGCTGTACAAAGCCACTTGTAAAAATCCAGTTCAAAGAAACAAAAAGTGCACTTTTAACCAGTCTTTTGAAAAGCCTGGCAACTGTGATGATAAAAATGTCATAAAATAAATGCTTTTGCCCTGAATTCTTGGCAGAGGCGATCGTGGCCAACATCGTAAGAATACTTGTGTGCAGAAACGAGCAGGTCTTGGGAAGAAGTGGTGTGGCCCTGCCAAAACAGGCTGGCAATACAAACTATAGGCAAGAGCTGAAGTACTCTGTCAAGTTCGTTTTGTGGAGTAAGTGGTGAGCAGGTAAACAAAGACACCCAGTGGCTCAGACTTCGCAGCCGGCTGCCAGCATGTTAGTGATGATTAGGTTTTTAATAGCTGTGTCCACCAATATGCATGTGAGAAATAGGTAATGACTGCTAGTTAATTTGCTGGGGCACACAGAAGTGATGGTGATAAGCAGAAGCAATGGTCTCAGCCGTGGGAGCGCGCAACCTTGCAAGAGACGGGCTTAGCATTCGATTACAAAACAGCTTCTCTAATAGGACCAGCACCTTCCAACTCAAACACTGCTTTGGAAGAGAAGAAAATGCACCAGTGAGTCAGCTCTGAAATCTCATGTGTAAGCCAACTGGTATGTTGGAAAGAAGAAGGGAATGTGTCACCGAAATTGGGAGTAAAACTTCTTAATGCCAATGTGGCATTAAAAAGCAGGCATTCTTTATTACGGTGCCAGATGCACGGGGGATTGCTCCGCCTAACATGCATGCCATATGTTGCCTTACTCCAAACTTATATCATCCTGTTACATACATGTGCATTAAGTCTACTGGAATGTTCATACATATTTATTCTGTTTCCTGGAACTAATTATCATATTTGCATAATCATTACGCATGTGGCCTGGGTCTCTGTGGGGCTTCCATGGGGTCCTCAATGGTCTCTGGTGGTTCCTGGTGGTTCCTTGTTGTTGTTGAAGAGGTGTCTCTTAGTGTCCTTTACATGAATTCTGGGTCTTTTCTTCCACATATGGTCATGAGTTGGCTCACTGAGCAGTTTGTGGATTTCTCAAGTTTCTTATCTTGGTGTCTGCTGGTTTACCTGCACTTCTTTGCGATGTGCTAGTTATATGTACTTGGGTGTATTCTTGCCTGAGGCCTCTGATAGTCCTTCGTTTCTGCTTAATCTTTGTGAAACTCCTTATCACTCTTATGCATCATTTACCCTGCTGTATACCACATACCCCCCCGCACATCATGCACCCTATTGTACAACAAATGAACAGGCTGTACACAGCATCCTAAAGACCAATTAATTATCTATGGCCAGCAAGTTATGGCCAGACTTGACATCTTCTTGGCCTCTTTCCATCTTAGCTCAGGGATGTAAAGGATGGCCATCTGCCAAGAGTTAAAAGAGCAGGCACCATTCCACCAAACAAGTCTTTGCAGAGTTTCTCAAGGCATCATCCTGTTTCTTTCTCGGACCCTGGCTTCTACTTCTTGCCAGGGTGTGTCGCGACTCTGAGTCAGCCAAACTTTTGGCAGGGATCTCAGACTTTCCAACACCCCACAGAGACTGCTAGCATAACAAACCCAGGTATAAACTAGAATACATCACCCTTCAGCTAAAGGGAACTCAGAGGAACAAGTCTGGAATAGAAAAATAAGAGGTTCATAAACATTTTCCTCCAGCATTGTGTCCTTGTAGGTGTCCTTGCTTCCAGACTTGGGTCTAGTCAGCTCTGCAGCTTGGACTTCAACTCTGTGTGAGGCCATTGGTCCTTCTGCATCACCCCAATGCCTGCTCCCTGCTCCTCCTTGCTGCTGCTTCTGGAGATGCAGCTTCCCATCTCCTTGTCATGGCTATTACTTCTGCGCTTTCTCCCCAGCTGGGCTCAGCTGCTCCCCAGGGAAGAAGCCAACCAGTCACTGCGTTCCAAAAGGAACATGATGTGCAAACTTAGAACAAGCAAATCACAGAGAGAGAGAGAGTTGTCGGCAGCCTTGCAGATGAGCTGTTAGACTGATCTCCAGAGCAAGTTTCGGAGTAGGATGTATCACCATGCACGTGCAGGTCAGTGCAGCCATGCAGCAGCAAAGAATTCACAGCTCATGAATGTCATCTGCTACTGGGTGAAAGTCTATAGTCCACACACTGAAAAAAGCTGAGCATTCATCAGTTGCAGTCACGTTGGTCTTCAGGCGGATGCAGAAGAACTACCTTGTGTTCCAGCTGGCAGCCCAACATCTCTGGCTTGTGGCTTGACAGACTCCAGCCTATTCCCAGCACTGGCGTGCTAGGCTTTCTCCCCAGCTCAACTCAAGCCAGTTTTCCATGCTCAGCCTCCTCCTTCAGCAGTTGCTTTTCCATTGTATTTTTGAAGGAATGCCATTTGTACATGGACAGTGGTCATGCCAAGCCCAGCACGCCTTTCCAACCACACCCAGCTCTTGGTTATTTGGACTCAAAAAAGATGTTCCAGATCATTCCTGCTGCTCACAGTGTGAGGGTGAGTACGCAAATCCTACATACCTTTCATAAAAGTAATGCATAGTCTCCTCTACCTCCCAATACAAACATCTTAGAAAAAAAGTCAGCATTAGGCAGAACAAATGCATAACAAAGCCAATAAGCGAGTGTCATTTCAGACAGTCTTGGGGTATCTCCAGTTTGTGGAAACCACCATGACGAGATGTTCTGAACATTCCTAGTGTTCCCATGTTCTTCTCTAGACAATTCTGGAGATGAAAAGCTGCTGAATTCTCATATATTCACTTTGTTATGCATTTGTTCCATCTAATGCTGACCTTTTTCCCAAAGAGTTTGCATTAGAAGGTGGCAGAGACTATGCATTACTTTTATGAAAGGTATGTAGATAGTCCATTCCTGTCCCTAGGCTTGTAAATAGGAATGGCTATTTAACAGTAGACAACAGAGGGACTGAATGGGAACTATGTTTCCTCCATGGCTGAAGATTTCAGAGTGGGCAGTGATTTTGTGATCTCCTTGGGTTGCTCCTTCCCCTTGGCAGAAGTGCTCCTCAAGCCTTTGGCGGTTTGGTCAGCAAACAAGAAACACATGAACATCTGTTGTTATAAAATCCACAGCCTTTGGAAAGGAGGATTTTATTTGGCCCCAAAATACTGATATTCTCATCAGTAAGAGAGGTTTCTCTGAGTTCTTCTGATGCTTTGGGAACCGGAGCTTTGTGCAGTAATCAGCCAGACAGAGGGTGGCACTAGGGTTTGTCCATGTTTGCTTAATTTTAGAGCTATCTAATCAGATTACTTTCTGCAGAAATGTCATGAAGTGCTCTTTGCTCTTGACATCCATCTGGCTTGGAGCACAGACTGGCAGTGTCACAATTAACCTCGATGGTTACTGTAGATGATGTTTGGTTAATCTTTTCCATTCTTGGGAGGAGAGCAGAGAAGGACAAGAATGTCACACCTCTATGTACTGACGATGACATTAAACAAGAACTCTCCTGGGAGACTGCACTGTTAGGCACTCCACGTTTCTGGGAAGACCACTGAATGGGGAACTACTGTGCTGTTCAAGGCCTTTTTGGTGACACTGGGTAAGCTCTCCAGGTGTGTCGTGCTGCCAGAGGAAGGAGAAACCTGGATGCTGCAGCTCCCCAGGTTATCACTGGGCTCACAACATGTCTTCTGTCTGTCTTTGGGTTTTACTCTCCAAGCAGGGGACCTGCTGGCTAGGTAGATTTTTATGTCAGTGGCATCCTACCCGGCTAAAGTCCAAGACCCAGGATGCATTCAGGAGCCTGTCCCTGCTCTTGGTGTATCCGAGTCCCTGCTCCCGAGGATGGGGATGTTCACAGCATGGACCACTTGCATTTACCTCATCTGCTCATAGTGCAGAGCTTGTTTCTTCTCTCAGCATCTTACCCCTGGACATTTACCCAGATACTCTAAATTGTTTTTGTTGAAGTCTCAACCTCTTTTGCCCTTATGGGCTATTCATGTTATCCAAGGGCCAAGATGGGAACATTCCACTGGAGCCAAGACTTCCTCTGCTGCTCACACCTGTCTCAGAAATGGGGTCCACACCACATTAGAAACAACAGCTTCACCCCCTGAGAAGAGGAAGTTACTCAATCCCCTGTGAGATCTAGCATTCACTTCTAGCCCTGGGTGGTTGTATTTATTGTAAAGAGGTCACCCTGTTTAACAAGAAATAAAATCAACACATTTTTTTTAACTTCCCAAACAAACCTTGAGGGGTAGGGCAACAAACTAGTACCTAGCTTCCTTGCCGCACTTAATGTTTTTGTTTCCCTGTGTTTCCTCATCTGTCAAGGGAGTGTGGCTTATGATTCATTCCACAGTGCTTAGTTATTTGAGATGTATTTAAAGACATGTGGGGTTTTTTTATAGTATTACTTCATACTGCTGGTGTTGAACTTTGTGGTGGATGGCAGAGGCATGGATTAGATATGGCTACAAAACAAAGCAAACCACTGCCTCCAGCCTGGTGCTGCTAGTGCTAAAAAAGGCCAGGCCCTTCCATGAAGCACACCCTGGGGAATGACCCAGCACAAGGAAGGGACAAGGTGCAAAAACAGTGTATCATCCAGAGCCTATCCTGGAGTATTGTTCCCTGCTGAGAAGTAGCTGGACTTTCCGCATAGCCTGATTCATGTGTGGAGAACGTAATAGCTTCCAAGGTCCATCACTGCTCCTCACTACCCTCCCTGTCTCCACCACAGCATGGTCCAGTGTCCCCTCTCTGCCTTCAGGCTTCGTTGTAGCTAGTCCTTCTCGAGTTACCGATCTGCATCTCTCACCAGGCCCGACTTGTTTAGTGCTCTGTTGTCCCATTTTTCTGCTTCACTGGCAGGGACCTTTCTGCTCTTTCAGCCGGTCCCACAGTCATGAAACTGCTCCCCCAAAACTGGCCTCACCTCTCCTTCAAGGATCTATCAGCGCTCAGCTGCCCATGAGGACTCAGCAATGATTACAGAGAGGGCTATGCAGGAAGACTGGCAAAAGCTCTGAAAAGCATCCAGGCAGCTTCTCTGTCCTTCCATCATCAATAGCCATGGTACGTACTTATAAAAATAATAGTGAAATACTAGAAGCCCAAAGCATAGGCTGTTGACTGCACTGTTAAGTCTGGACCAAGCCATTTCTCTGAATGCAAGGTGAATGCAAGGAACACGTGGCTGAGCCCTAAACCATTCTGGAGTCAATGATATGTGACGAGTAGCAGAAGAAACAGAAAACAAGCCAAAGACATGAACGAGATAATCATGCTTATGCAGACAGATAGCTTCAGGGTGCTACACGGAGAAAGGGATGCTGCAATGGAGCGGAGGTAACATCACTGACAACTTGATTTTGCCTGTGTTCATGGAAGCAGGACTTTGAGCATATCCTTCCAGAGAGGTATTGGAAAGGTTGGTCGACTGTGAAGTCCAGCGGAGGGTCACTAAGATGGTTGAGGCTTGAGTACATAGCATATGAGGAGATGCTGAAGGAAGTGGGCTTGTCTCACTGGAGAAGACAAAGTTTCTGGGGAATCGAATGACTGCTCTCAGTTACCTAGAGGGAGAATATAGAGAAGACAGACTCAGACTTTTCTCAGAGATGTCCGAGAAAGGACAAGAAGCAACAGCTCAGATTAGACCTTATCACGCTCTACAGCTACATGAAAGGAGATTGTAATGAGGTGGGTGTCAGTCTCTTCTCCCAAGTAACAAGTGATAGGAGAACAGGAAACAGCCTCAAGCTGTGCCAGGGGACGTTTAGGTTGGATATTAGGAAAATTTATTTCACGAAAGGGATTGTCAAGCATTGGAACAGGCTGCCCAAGGAAGTGTCTGAGCCACCATTCCTGGAGGTATGTAAAAGACGTGTTGATGCAGCACTCAGGGACATGGTTTAGTGGTGGTCTTAGCAGTGTTAGGTTTACAGTTGGACTCGATGACCTTAAGGGTCTTTTCCAACCTAAATGATTCTGTGATTTTGTTATTCTAAATTGCAGTAGGCACATTCTAGGAAAAAAAAAATTGTTCAATGTAAGCATGGTGCAGATGTGGGACAGGCCCAAAGATTTGGAAAGGAATTGCCAACCATGAGGACATCACCAGACTGGACAAGGCCCTGAGCAACCTAATGTGGCTTTGAGGTTAACCCTGCTTTGGCCAGGAGCTAGATGGGAGATCCCCTGTAGGTCCTTGCAGGTTAAATCTCTCTGTGATTTTATGGTGATAGTTTCTGATGACTGTGTTTCTTTGTCCCACTTCTCTTATGTCAATGGGAATAAGGCTCCTATGGGGCTAGAAAGGGTCAAATAGTTGGATTTTATTTGTTGCTTTGATGCATCGCAGATTATCCACAGCTAGAGAGAGGATATGGGCTCTTGACTGCTGGTGTCTATTGCCCACCTGTGCAGGGTTAATACCAGATTTTAATTTAGGCAGGAATTTCAGTAGGGTATTGCATGGCTGTGGCATATGGGGGTGTCATGGATTTAACATTACGAATTAATCCAGGCAAGTCTCCAGTATTAAACACCTGCTGCCCAAGTGCCATTCTCTGCTGGTTTGGGCAAAGAAGCAAATCTCATTATAGTACACTGACATGCAGAATGACTATACACAGGCAGACTACTAGGCTAGGGAAATGATACTAGTGCTTGGCTCCCACGAATAGTAGTAAAGTTGGGGAGATCTGGAAGTCTTTTGAGTGAAAAGTGGCTGTAAACTCAGTAAAATTTTACCTCAAATGGAAGTGGACGTGGTAGGGTGGGATTTACCTGCTCTTGAGGTGGCAACGTTAAAGCAAGGAAGAAAGCAGTATGGGAGACTTCAAAATACATTAGCAAGAAGATCTTGCTGCTTGTAAAGCTGTTTTATAACTGCAGATGTCTAGGAGAACAATTTGTCCTTACAAGCTCTTGAGAGCAGGACCAGAGCCTGGGGCTCTCTGCTCCCATCAGCCTTGGGCTCAATCCCCTCCATACTTGCACTTGAGCCAGTGCTTTAACCACTATGCACTTATGTGAAAGTACAGAGCTCTGCCACTATCCGACGGCTTAGCAAATCTAGCTGGAGAGGTGTTTCTGGGCATGCAAAGCAGGAGGTAGTCATGGAGTACAGCAGAGTTTCTCTGGGTTGTGGCCAGAGAAACCCTAAACTCCACCAAACAGTCTTGGGTGACTACATGGCAGTTTGCACCCTGCCCTTGTGCAGCCTGCAAGGCTCTTGCGTGACTCACGCTACTGCATGTGTGGGCTCGGGATATTCCAGGGAAGGATGCATCAAAAAAATAGGTGGACATGTGCTCCAGCGCTAGCCACACAACACATGCCCCAGATCTGCTGCCGTCCTTTGGACAAAGCTCATTTGCAACAGTGATTTCTTGTAAGCTCTGTATTTCTGAGAATAAACACACCATGCAGAGGGGTGGTTCAGCCACTGGACTTCTGGTCCTGCCACAGGCCTGGGGACAGGACAGACCTGGAAGGCTGGCATGAAGGGTATGGCCACCTCTCCTAGGATGGGGGAAAGTGCATGCCTTCATGCTCTTAAAAAGCTGACGCAAAATCTCTAAATGATTGTCTCACAAGGGGATTTCAAATTATTCCTCTGGGGAAAATTGCATTAAACAATCGATGGGATGATCTGAAGTGTGATGTTTTATCAGCATGCAAGGATGCAAGCAGGTGTGGACAAGGAAGTCAGCGGCTGAGAATGATTTCTGATGAAACTGTTAATCTGAGCTATGCAAATAACTACGTGTTTATGAAGTATCTGACTTATCAAACCATGGCACAGTGCGTGGTGGCACGTACGTGCAGGGATGGCTGATTCTTGAAGACAAAATGTTCAAGGTCTTGACCCAGAATAGAGCAATGCTGTAAAAATTTATAACCAGCAGCCAGAAAGGCTCCCAGGATCTTCTCCCGCCCCTGTGCAGCTGACAAGGCGGTTGGAAATGTTGGATGCCAATATATTTCTCTATCTATCTTCCCAATGGAGCATCTTGTGAAGTGCTCAGAGGACAAGGAGCAGAGGCAAGCTCTGTGGTGGTGCACTAGAAAAGCCAAAACAGCAAAGGAACTGGTTGGGGGGGGTGGGGGTGGTATAAGTAAATATTTAAAAATATGGATTGTTGATAGATATTTGAGCTGCAGCCCTGTTGGCATATTCAGCAACGGAGGCTCTTTTTTTTTTGGCACAAATTTTCTCAAGATAAAATTATCTGAGGGCTTGTCCCTGCAGGGAGTTAATATATAAAAATACAACCCACTGTTACTACTTCAGAATATAATTGCCCACACTTCAACCTATTCCATAGGATTATTGAATGCCACTTGATCTTAATCTGAATCTAGGTCCAGCGGCCGTGACCTACCTCACACAGCACTCACGCTTGTCCTCACTTTGATTCGGAGGTGAGAGCAGCTGGTGGCTCTGCAGTTGAGGTCCTGTTACAGCATCTCTCTCCTTGGGAGAAAGAAGAACTTCTTACTGTATTTTTTAATTTACTTCTTGTCATCGTTTAGAGCAGGGCACCAATAAATTGAGTGACAGACGCTTTCTACTAACCCCTGCCGTCCCACCAGAGGAAAGGAAAAAGAAGGAAAAGGGAGAGAGACTTACAAATTGAATATAAAAAGTATTTATATTTATATATAAATATAAAACACTAATAATACTAATAATACTAATATTAAGAGAAATAAAACAAAATATACAAAACTGATACTGAGTTTCCCAGAGTTGGGTGCCGCGGGTGCTGGTGTCCCGCCAGCAGCTGCCAGGCAGCACCAGGAATTCCCAGACTGGCCTCAGCAGTAGACAGGAACTGGACTCAGGGATGCACAGATCAGAATCTGGATCAGGATTGCAAGCAGGATGAGCAGGGTCCTCTTCAGAAGCCGGCCATGGACAAAGAGAACGAGATCCTCGTGATCCCCAAGCTTTAAACTGAGTATGACATGCATGCAATGGAATTCTTCAGTGGTCAACATTCGGTCACCCCTCCCTGCAAGTGCGACCCTTTACGACTCCTCATTCGTGGGACCTAAGAGATCTGTTGGTGACCTTGACTGCCATAGTAATAGTTACAAACAAGGGCCTTTTTCTGCATTCCTTTCCTGCCATTAGCTCAGGAAGACTATAAAGAGTAGGTGTTATCAGCTTTGGAAAGGACACTGTCTGTAAAATATGCAGCCAACTCCAGAAAAATTCAGTTACTTAGAAGAACTTAGCTGTAAGGAAGATTCACTAAAACAGAATCGGTTCTGTTTTAACCAAAACCAGGACACTTCTTTTTCTAACTGTTGTCAAAGGTGCTGGCAGATCTGGACAGACGTCTTAGAATTTTCTGCATAAATCTGGGAGAAAACATTTCATCTAGTTGGTCAGAAATAGAATTGCTAGGCTGGGATGTGCAAGAAGCTTCAGAGGGACCCTGTTGAGGGTGACACTACTTCCCAGGCAAACACGGAAACTCTTTCTAGGGTAAATAAGGGGAAGGGAACAGAAGTAGCTGCCTCCAATGTAAGTCCTGCTTGAGATGTCCGTGGAGATGGGGGACTCATGAAGGTGGAGAGAGCAAGCTCAGGCTACAGGGAATTCAGCCCTTTGGTTACATTTTGGACCAGGCAGAGGCTTGCACTGACATCTGATGCTTACAGCAGATATTTGGCTGCTCCACACAGAGCCCCCAAGCCAGCACCACACCCGAGGCTGCCCCATCATTTGGGACTGCTGAAGGATCACTGCCAGGAGCCTGGGGTCCAAAATACTGTCTTCACTCTCCATGGGGAACCAGCGGGTGTGCAACCTGTGGTGCTGCCCTCCTCCCAGATGTGGAGATGAGTTCCCCTGAGGTCACGTCACCCCTCTCCTCACCTGAGATGGTCCAGAGGGGTGTTTCATAACTTGCAAACAAGGAAAATACATGCTGAGTTTGACTGCTACAAGTGAACTGAGTTATAATCATGTCAACAAAACATCTACCTTCTCACCTAGCAAGACAACAATGATCCTGATCATTGACTAAAAAGGCAAACATATATTTTTATTGAGCTAATGCAAAGTGAAACTGTTCTGGAAATAAGGATTGTTTTGCAAGGTCAACTTACAGTTATGACATGCTCTTTATAGCACCACCACTGCATGCTTGAAGGAATGTGAACGACCCCCGTGGTCAGTAAAAGTTGGATTCCCCTAAGCATAAGCGAATAAGAAATGAATGTGCAACTAAGTCCTAAGTATGGTTTGTTGAGAGCTTTCTTTGGTTGGCAGTCAAAAGAGCTTGCCAGACAGTATTGAAGGCAAACAAAGAGAAATGGACCATGGCAAGAGCTTAAAAATTTCTTTTAAACGAGGATCTCAGAGGACTTGTAGCGGCTAGCAAAGTCCTTGAGATCTTGAAGCAAGAGCTGACCCAGTCTGCACGCTGGAGCTAGCTGCCAGGCAGCAAATACTGGCAGAGAATACACAGACGGAAAATGTGAAGCGGATCTGATCCAGAAGGAAAGCGGGGAAGAGAAGGGGAGGAAACTGAAGACACAGTGCTGACAGTCATGGCGGGGAGGAGTGGAAGAGCTGAAGGAACAAGCTCTTCTGCCCCAAATAAAAGCTGCTTGTCTGCCCAAATGCTGGCGAGGAACTTGCTACAGGGCAGGAGCAGAGGCTGTCTGGTCACAGGGCCCTGTTGGCCAAGGGCATCACTGTGCCTTGAGAGGTAAAGCCAGCACCATCAGTTCCTCCCGGGAGAGAAGACAACAGAACCAAAGCACTGTCTGCAACTGTGCCCGAAGAAATGGAGGTAGTTTCAAATGGAGAAAAATTATCTGTGGCAAACATTGAGCCTGTGAGAAACTTCCCTCGAGAAAAGGAGGAATAAGGCCACATGGGAATCACCAGCTTCCTGGGCATCCCCAGCCATGCTTAATTCTGGGCAACTCCACTTGTTCAGAGTTTTATCTAAAAATCAGAGATATTGGGTAAAAGAGTCCATCAGGAGAGCGAGATTCAGTGTTGTGGGAGCTGAAGATGACTCCTGCAATCCAAAGGACTTGCGTTGTAGCAAGAGCCCCAAGTTCTCAGCTGAGCCCCAAGCAGATGCCTCCAGCTCTTCTTCAGATTTATGGAGCCAAACAGCCATGCTGCAGGTTGCTGGTAGAGCTGTGGGATTTCACAGTGACTTCCAAGCTGGGATGCAGACAGAGCAACACATATGTCCCAAAAAGGAGAAGTGCAAAGGGACGCCTTGAGAAAACGAGCATGCCCAGGAAGACATGGCTGTTCCTTGTCTTCCCATAATTTGCATAAATGTAAATATTCCTGTGTCATCCAGTGAGGCAGTGGATAGGACAGAAATTGCACTGTGATGTAAACACTGAGTAAGGCATTTTGTCACAGCTTCCCTCGCGCTCAGGCTTCTTCCCCTGCCCTCAGAGGGATCACAAGGGCAGCTCACAGCCACTAATTTGACACTGACTCCGACTCAGATAAGCATTACGGGGAATGACCCTGATAGGGAGAAAAGAAATGCCCTTGTCTGCTTGTAAAGTGAAAGGTTTTCACAAGAAGGAAAGGAAATTCATAGATACTCCCACTCATGCAAGTAGGAGCAAGCAATATTATTGGAAGTGCAGCCTATTTTTAGCCAGTACTGGCAACTTTGCATGACATATCCTCTGCACTTTCTGTTTTTCCAAGGAAGTCAAGCTCGGAAAGCTTTCAGCTTCAGACTGCTCTTAGGGAGCACTGGAGAGGATAATCTTCTTGAGACTTGCCAACTCCATTAGCCAAGGATCTTGGGCAGAAAATCTCTTATCCCTGAAATGCAGAATCTCCATAATCTCAAGTTTTTTCCCAGCAAGCCATTCTCCCAGCTGAGACAGCCACATTCCAACGATGCCATGTCTGGTTGCGTCCAGGCAAACCAACGGGCCCACGTTTTGGTCGGTTTTAGCCAATGTGCACGGCGCCGCACTGACACAGGATTCGCCATGGGCGGGAACAGGGCCCAGTGGCACCCAGTTAAGCTCTGAAACACCGGGACCATTGCGTCTGGCTGGGGTGGGGGTGCAGGGAGGGCACCCAGTGGGCCCCCAGCTGAAGCTGCTCCTCAGGCGCTGCTGGAGATGCGGGGAGTTCCCGGGGCTGAGGGGGCTGAACGCTGCGGCCTGCCGGGCTCCGGACGCCCTGCGGGGGAGGCCTAGCCGGGCCTGGGGCCTGCGGCGTGGGCCTGCTGCCGGGGCATGGCCTGGCCCCTGGGCCTGGGCCTGGGCCTGGAGCCGGGGCATGGGGCCGGGGCCGGGGCCGGGGCCTGGAGCCGGAGCCTGGACCTGGGTCTGGGCCTGGAACCGGAGCCTGAGCCTGCGCCTGCAGCCGGGGCTTGGGGCCGGGGGTCGGGGCTGCCCGCTGCGTGCCGCGGGGGTGGCGCCGGCCCTGGCGCGCAGGGCGGCCGGGGCAGAGGGGCGGCCCCGCTGCGGGAGGCCCCGCCGACGGCCTTTGGACCCCGGGGGCCGCGCCCAGCGCAGCCGCGGCGCGCCGAGCCATGGCGGCACCGGGGCAGAACCTGGCGGTGGTGGTGCACCGAGCCGGGGACTTGCGCCTGGTACGGGCCGGGGGGAGCGGGCCGCTCCGGGGCCGCCGCTGCGCGGCGCGGCTCGGCGGGGCCCGGGGCCCGGGGGGTAGGCCGGGAGCGGGGCCGCGCTCGGCGGCCGGGCCGGATGGCGGCGGGGGCGGCCCCGCAGCTCGGCCCGGGCGGGGTGGGGGGGAGCCGGGCCGAGCCGGGCCGGGCTGCCCCGCAGCGCCGGCGGGCAGCTCCCCGCGGGGCCGGGAGCCCGCCGGGACGGAGCCCCCGGCACCGGGGCGGGGGGGGACACGCACGACACATGTCCGTTCCGCCCGGTCCCCCCGACTGGTGCCGGGTCAGTGAGCTGAACTGGCCCCGGGCTGGGAGCGGTGAAGGGCAGCGGCTGCCCCCGTGCTCGGGGGCGGCCCAGCCAGGGGGCAAGGGGAGCCCAAAGCATGGGGCTGCCCCAAAGGCTAAGGGCCACTGAACCCCTCTTTAGGGGGGAAGAGGGGATGGGGAGCGGGGAGTGGGTGCTGTTCAGTAGACTGGCCTGTTCCCAGAAAGCAGAAACGGAGGGTGAGGTGTTGCTGAGGTGTTGCTTCATCAGGCTTGCGAGAGCCCAAGGGAGAAGCAGGAGGGAGGTTCTGGGGGAGCAGCCACCCGGGTGACACCTGTGCCCGTGCTGGAGTGCCCTCCTGTAGAGGGGAGCCCGGATTTTCGGTTGGTTCTTCAGTCTGCTCCGACTGCCAGCGCTTGCATGTTCCTGGGGGGTGGATCGTTGCGATGCTGCTGGAGATTTGTGTTTGCCAGTTTGGCAAGGGCCAGATCGGGGAAGGAAGATTTACATGGGCAAACATTGACAGGCCGTTTTCTGCAGAAATGGTTCTGGTGGGAGGGCTCTTGTGAACTCGCAGACTTTGGATACCTGCAGCAGCTCATGTGGGGGATGATTGTCAGGGAAGCAGTTGATTTTTTACTACTCCTGCACAGCTGAAGTGACACATGCTAAAGGCTAAGCAGTGCTCACTTGTGTAATTCCCTGTGGCTCCTAGCCACGTTTGATATAACTGCAGTTTCACTAGAAGCACATGCAGCCTGACTTTTACTAGAAATGAAACATATCGTGACAGTGAGAGAGAATTGAGATGGTTCCTCTAGTTCAAGAAGGTGTTTCCAAAGCCCCGTGATACAGAAAAGTGTGTGAGACTTGTGAGGGTGGATACTGTCTCCGTCCTGTCTATGTTACTGGTCTCTAAACTGGCTTACACCCAGATGCGTGAGTTTTCCTTGGGGTGTTTGTACTGCTGGAGACATCGGAGGTGGTTGTCAATGCTCCCCTGGCCTTACTGGCAGCCCCTCGGAGAGTGATCCTTCTGGGCTTCTCCAAAGTTGCTTTGCCGTGACGTAAATGGCACTCATTGTATTGCCCCACTGGTCATGTAAGGAGTCTAGGCAGTGAACACCAATGTTGTTAAATGCCTTATTGATACCTAAAGTTAGGTGAGATCGTTTTCGCTGTGATTCCCACACACTTCTTGATTCTTAGGGATGTGTTTCCCATGTGGAGAGTCACCATGACTTCAGTAGCTGGCCTGCATTGTGCGAGAATGTGTTGGCTTCATTTTTGTTGACTCTTCGCTTGGTCTTAAGTGATTGCCATAGGCTCCCATTTGCTGCCTGTTGAGGATTTACTGGTTTTTGTGCACGTACCATATCCTCTCTTTACATGTCTCCTTTCACAGAAAAACTTTGCTGCATTTCCTTCACGTCCTCAGTTACACCAGTTGCTGTGTCTAAACTTCTCAACGGACAACGGACAGTGAGCAGAACACGCGTCCTGAAATACTTTGCGGTCTTCCAGTTTGGTCACTCCCAGTTTTCTACAAATCAGGCTGGAGGATTCGCTTTCCACCAAGATGTCTGTTTTTCGACACAGCTGTTATCGAAAAAAAAGTGGTTTTTTCTGGGCTGAGGAATGCCACATACACATTTTCAGCTAGGAGTTGGCTTGCATTATCACTCACCATGGGCTGTTCTTTTCAGTCCCTGTGAGGTAGCTGAGGTGGTCTGTACCTCTGAGGTATTACCAGATCGCACGCTTATTGGACATTTTCTATATAAGAGGTTACATCTAAATCAGCTTCTTTTAAAAATGATGCTCTGGGCTATGTCCTTAGTGGGACAAAGCGAACACCTTGCATAGAAAAAATGTGGATACAGTTGTGAACCTAGAAGATTTCAGTAGGTTGAGTTGTACTTAGATTTGCACTCCAGTCAGCAGAATTTGGGCCATCCTGCCCACTTACAGCACTGATTATTCCGTAGGTATTTTAGCAGAGCAGCACTTTGAGAACGTGTTTCCAGAATTTCTCTTTTAGTGATGTTTAAATTGCTGAAGTACAAAGTGCAAGCTGAGGAATATGCTGGGATTGAGAATGTATTTGATTAGCTAAAATGCAAAACAGCGCTCCCCAAAAGCAGGAAGGGATACCCCGCTTGCTCTGCAGTAGGGCAGCAGAAAATCTCGTGTTCGTTGTTATCTAGCAGCTTCTAACTGGTGAGGCTAGTACATGGAGGACTGCTATAAAGCGATTGCTCATCTCTTAAATCCAGAGATCAATTTTCTTACAAACTGAAGATGCTCTTGCCAGGAGAGGTAACTGACCATGGGCTCATTCATATATATACACCAAATTTTTGACGAGAAACTGTGAATAGGAGGTCTGCTCAAAGGTCTTGTGCCCAATTTTGAACTGTGGGTACAGGGGTCTAAGATGCCTGAAAATTTGAGCAGCACATGGATTATGAAGAGTCCATTGTCAGCACAAACTACTCTGGTGGGGCTTTTCTTAGAGACATGATCCTAGGGTGGGTGCTAGGTGGGTATTGTACTGTCTTGGTGCTGTAAAACCCAGCAAAGTTCTTCCTTTGTCTTTTGAGGCAGCTGAGGGAGTTCAGTGAAGGCAAAAGACCTGCAGACCTTTTGGGTGGGAGGGTGACTGGGGGCCAAGTGACTACTTCTGTGATTCTGGGTTTATCATTCATCCCATAAAGAGGTGCCGTGCCAGTTACAAGAGGCTGTGGCTTTTAATGTGATTTACAGTAATGTTTACAATTGATTTATACATTAGGTTATTATTATGTAGTAAAAATATTTCCTATTTTTTATAATAATAATATAAACACTGCAGTATTAACCCTTTATAGAAACAGGTGGTTCAGAATCTTCCTGGTTACAGAAGGTGAATTTTTTTGTCAGTCAGTGGGATGAAGGATTCAGCCAAAACTTGAGACTGTTCCAGGGCAGGAAAGTTTAGTGTGTGGCTCTTATCTGGGCAGGAAAGGGGAAATTACTGCAAAATAATTTGGAGAGTGGTTTTACAAGCTGGCTGTGTGCTCACTCATAACGGGTGCCCTTGTTACTCCACTGTGCAAGCAGAGCGAGATGAGCTTAGGGAGGAAGTGTGGACTGCACGTTTATATCCCTCCTTGTTGCACAGCAATGTCTTATTGAGTAGACAGAACCAAAAACCCAATCTGCTTGCGGATTTACTTGAGCTAACCTGGGCTGACTTCCCACGAGGTATTCCCATGGCTATGCACAAGCAGCTGAATGCTTTTTTTTTTTTTTCTTTTTGTCCATAGGAAAACCGTCCAATCCCGGAACCAGGTCCCAATGGTAGGTCTAGAGATGACTGCTTCTGTCTGTTTTCTTTGCTCATCTATTTCTTTTCTCGTTCTCTTTTGTCACTCCTTGATATTATAAAGAGATAAAATATTTCTGAGAAAGTTTAGAAGAATCCAAAAAAAGAATGTGTGGCTGAAACAGATAATGCTACATTTCCACGTAAAAGGAAGAGCTGGAGCAGTGACAGATACGCCCCTTTATCTGGCTTTTTTTCCTTCCTGTTTCATCACTTCATGTATTTCACATTAAACAGCTCTTGGGACATGTCAGATGATCCTATTGCGGGACTAAATAGGCTAGGCATATGGGCTGATAGAAATTTGATTCACTAACTCTCCAGGGCTGAAATCATAGCTTAGGGAGAAAGAAAAATTAAATGGACTTGCTCTTTTATTCTTGCTCCAGGAATAGTCAAGCCCCTCTTGGGTTGCATTAGCTTTCGTTGATAGGGGTCTTACCATATTTTAAGCTCTCCTGATTTGTAAATCCTTGTGTAGGTTTGTATTTCAGCAGGTGTCTCATGAACATGCCATCCATCCTAACGAGTGCACATGCTGTTCCAGTACATTTATTTAATGCTAGTGAATTCGGATGTTTTGATGCTGGCTTGGCCTTTGTTGTGGGGCACAGGGACATCACATGTGTCACTCTCCCAGTGCCTGAGAAGGTAAGTTTTTCTACAAGGAGCTTTTCTTTGTTTTCTGTCAGAGGTCCTCCTGCGAATGCATTCTGTTGGGATCTGTGGGTCCGACGTTCACTACTGGCAGCATGGTCGAATTGGGGATTTTGTCGTGAAGGACCCTATGGTGTTGGGGCATGAAGCTTCTGGGACTGTTGTCAAAGTGGGATCAGGAGTGACTCATCTGAAACCAGGTAATTGGAACCAAAACTGTCTTTTTATTTGTTTTCCTGCTAATCAGTTCCTGAGAATGTGCTGGTAACAGGTTGTGCTTTTCTGTTAGGTAAATTTATCTGATGTTCTGAGCTGTGAATTTCACAGTGTGACCTTCTCCTTCAGAGTGTCACTGTGATGCTATTAATCGCACACCTTGGCTGCTGTAGTTCATGGTATTTCTTAGGTATGCTCTATGCTGGGTATCTTGAGCTGGTCTGACTATTATCATGCAGATGCTGGTACAAGATGCCTTTTGAAGAAGCTAGGTAAAGCTTCAGAAACCACGTACGTTGCTCTTGCCAACAGCCTGCTGTTAATAATACTTTGCTCTATGTGTTCTTGAAGGAGCAAATGGCCTCCTGCATTGGAGAGAGATCACTGGAGCAACTGTATCAGGCCCTTGGTGTGACCTCTACAGTTTGCTGTGCTCATGAATGCCCTAGCAAATGGGCTGAGCAGTGAGTTTTGCAAAGTTTGCAGATGATAGCAACTTAGGCAGGATGGAGAGGACACAGGATAGCTGGCAAGAGAGACCTTAGAAGGTGCCTGGGCAATAAGATGCAGATGAAATTCAATGCAGATAAACATAAAGTATTGTCCACAGCAGAAGAAACAAAACCAGCTGTATATCTAAAATGATGGGCTGGCCATCACTGCTGAAGAGTGAGACCTTTGGCTCTGACACAAGTGCATGGGAACGTTGGCTCAGTAATGGTGAAAAATGCAAATTTGTGTTAGGAAAGGGACAGAGGCTCAATCAGAGAACATCACTGCGCATCTGGAGTTCTGCATGCAGTTCTGATCTCCTTTCCAAAGGGTTAGAAAAGAAGTGAGAGAGTTTCAGAGGAGGACGAGGAGATGACGAGATGTGGAGCAGCATCTCTCTGATGAATGACTAAGCTAGGAACTCGAGCTAGGAGTTGGAGAGACAACTCAAGGATGTGTAACACAGGTCTGAAGACTCCTGGAGGGCAGGGAGAGGGCACATAAAGATTGCATGTTCTCTGGTTCCTCCAATACAAGAGCGAGGGACAGTGGGAGCCAGGTGCAGCATTCACCTAAGATGTAGTAGACATGCAGGTCTCTTTGGCAAAGGATGCCGTGGATGCTAAAAGTTTACGTGGTGGAAGGTGGAGGAGAAATTGTCGAGGGTTACTAAATACAAAGAAACCACATGCAGCTTGGGAGGCCCCACAGCTGAATATAATGGGAGGCTGGGAGGACATTCAGGATGTGCTTGTCCTGCTCCTCTCACCTCCAGACATCCCCCGTTGGCCATATCACAGGTGGTGTAGTGGACTAGATGGGTCTTTACTTCCTGCTTGTCACTGTGTCTGAAAGCCTGTTGGTGGAGAGCTTCGCTGGGAGATATGGCATCGATTGGCTTCCTCTGCTGAATAATAAGGGCCTGTCTTGTGTCCCTTGTGTACTTGCAAGTTGTATTGTGGTCACACAGTTGTTGTCTTTAGTCCATCCTGCCTTGTGATTGCCATTAAATAATTACTCTTTGTCCTGCAGCAAGTGTCCTTCCAGCAGCCTGGGCTACACCATCGCAGCATCAAGATGTCTCTGTTCCCCGATAAGTCCTGCCTGACTCCTGGGTGCACTTTTGCACCATGAGCTCCCCAGCTGGCAGCATGGTGGCCAGAAGAGCTCACCTGCTTTGTCCTAATTATTTCCTCTTCCAGTTGCTACAGATTGTGAAAAAAATCTTAGCACCATGCGATTTCCTGGGGTGAGGGCTGCCTTTTCATCTGCTAAGGTTTAGTGCAGGGCAGCTGGAGAGAGGTTTGTGTGTGACTGAGCTTCCGTCTGCTCTGTGTCTGTGCCTCGGAAACACCGGCTCTTTTTGAGTAACTGTGAAGATCTTGATGAAGGAACTGTTAGGAACTTGCTTGGTGCATGCAGCATGATTGTTCTCAGTTAGCATATGTCCCTCAGGCTTATCTGGTGCCAGGGTTTCATGCTGTCTTCTGTGGTTGTCCAGTGCTGCTCATACCTGTGTGCTTACCTTCTTCCCAGGTAACACAGTCTGCTTTCACCCTGGCAGGTGATCGAGTGGCCATTGAGCCTGGAGTCCCAAGAGAAATGGATGAGTTCTGCAAAACTGGACGCTATAACCTGTCTCCAACCATCTTCTTCTGTGCAACGCCTCCCGATGATGGGAACTTGTGCCGCTACTACAAGCACAGTGCCAGCTACTGCTACAAGTTAGTCTGGGCTCCCTCTGCAGAGAAGTATCTACTCACTGGGGGATTAGCTGAAGCAATCTCCTCTTGACCCTTTTGAGTATCACAGTGAGCATTCTCTGCTTGAACACAACAGGTTTTATTGCTTTCTGATCCATAAAAAACATGTACAAGGCTTGGATGGCAGTCACTTTGCAAAGGCTTTGTCAGGCAGCTGTAGTTTATCCCCTCTGGCGCTAGACAGAAACAAACATTTCTTGCATGTTTCCTGGGATGTCACTACTGGTTTACCCTTCATCTTACAGCTGCCTTCCCACAACTGTCGTTTCCGTTACTTTGGCTTGGTGTTGGCTTGGCTAAGATCTGACCTCCAGCTTCCCAGGCCTGTCCTCGCAGTCACAGCTCCCGGCACTTGCTGTGTGAGAGCCCATGCTGGCGGCTTTCCGGAGGGCTGCATTGCGGGACTGGGGGTTATTTCTGTCAGCAGTTCAGAAGGGTTTCAGCCCCCTCTGCTTTTTTCCATCACTTACACGAGCTGCATTATGGTGCTGTTTCTGTCTAAAAGGTGTTTCATACCCACTGTACACATTTGACCTGACTGCTGGGAGGGTGCATGCTGGCACCAGTCCACTGGTTGAAACACTTGGTACATCACAGGAGGACGTACAGGGCGTGATGGCGAGACCTGGGTCTGGCTGCCTGTGCTCTATGTGGCATCACCACTGGCAGCAAGATGTTTTCTGAAAGTCTGGAGCTGAATGATTCATCACAGATGAGGGATCTGGGAGCTCAGTGATGGGGCTCAGCCATAGGACAGCTGTCGAAGTGGTGTATACGCAGCTGTGGGGTTTATTCCAAAGGGGATGAGCAGCAAAAGAGATTTAGGGTTGACTTGCCAAGTACTGGAGAGATGATGTGGGGGAGTTTGTGGATCCCTGTGTTCGGTGCTTAGGCAAATGTCACTAATACATGGTTTAGGTGTACTTGATGCTGCTTCAAAGGAGGGAAGGAGACGATATAACCTCTGCAAACGCCTTCCAGCCACGAATTTCTCAGACCAAGGGTGAGAGTGTATTTTGCCACTGATTTAGACCGATGTTTGGTCTTCGAGTGTCATGGCTTTCCTCATCACCCTCATAAACCTTATTGGTGACTGCTCCTTGTGTCTGGTTCTTGCAGGCTTCCAGATAATGTCACCTTTGAAGAAGGAGCCCTTATTGAGCCCCTTTCCGTGGGAATCCACGCCTGCAGAAGGGCAGGAGTCACTCTGGGAAGCAAAGTCTTTGTTTCTGGCTCTGGTAGGGTGAACATACGCGGTCCTTGGGTTCTCTGCGTGCCTCGGCATGGAGGGAGGTGGACAGGGTGCATGCTGTGCTTCGAGGCTCTGCTGTCAGCGTGCATCCTGGCAGAGTTACAGGGATGCCAAGGGGGACCGTGAGGCTGTCCTTGGCCATGCTGCACCACGCTGCTGCATTTTGAGCATCCTAAATGCGAAGTGTAGTGTCTGGGCGTTCTGAGCCTACCAGCTCGAGGGAGCAGAGGAACGGGTGGTGTTTTACTTGCTGAGACCCTCATGTAGCAATAGCTGCTCTCAGCAGCTGGTCTCTCTGCCCTGGGATTGTGGTGATGCTGTGATCCTAGAGCTGCCCATCTGTAAACACAGTCGGAGCCTTCATTAGCCTAGGAACATGCTGAGCTCTGGGCATATTCAGACCCTGTGCTGGTGCTGTCTGTCAGTTGTATATGTTCTCTTTCTCCACTTCGTACCCAGGACCAATTGGCCTTGTTAACGTGCTTGTTGCTAAGATGATGGGCGCAGCTGCTGTGGTAATTACGGGTAAGTCCTTGTAACCCTTAAGAGTGTGCTTGTTTACCACAAAACAACACTTTGACTAGTTCCGCGTATTCTTTCAAGGTAACTGCTGAGGAAGGCAGCCCAAGCACAATGGGGCTGTTCGTGAATGGAGTAGCAGCGTGCCTGTCTGGAGGGAATCCTAATGAACACCTCATTCCTGAGGACAAGGCTTTGATTTTTGCACTCTGCTAGGTTAGCAGACCAGGGTAATAGCTTCTGCTTCCTAGCACAGACAAGCTGTGTGGGTGGAGTAGCTACAGTGCTTGAAGGAGAATAAACCAAAGGCTAAGGAGTGGTCCTTGGATCAAGCCTAGAGACCTTTTTCAGACTTTGAACAGGTCTTTTGGGATGAGGCAATGTGTCTGTATGACAAAGCTCTGAGTTACAGAAACTTCACTTGCTCTTAGTGCCTGTGATCACTGACTTCTTTTTTTTAATTCTGTTTTGAGCTCTTCTGACCTCAACTTTGTTTTTTGCCTTTGGCTCATAGATCAAACCTTGAGGATCAGGTTTTGTCTTCCCCGTATTTCTTATAGACCTTGATTATATCTGCTTCTACTCTTCACCTAGGCATGCAGATCAGGCAACACAGCATACTTTATACCCTGTTGGGAGCTGTTCTTGGAGGTTGTCTCTGAGCAGGTTTTTTTCCTTTCTTTTGTAGTGCTAGGTGAGGACCTGGACACATGTTTTCACAGTCCCTTCTGTGTGCAGCCACATTGTCCCTCTCTAGTTCTCTTTTGCTGCCCTTCCTTCTGCTGTCCTGCTGTGGGGTTCATTTTCTACTGATTATCTGCAATGACTGAAGTGGCCTTTTCAGGGTCCCTGTGTTTCAGAAATGGGCCTTCCTTGCGTAACTGTGTGCTGGAGGTTTCTGGCCCCCTGCCGCTTGCAGCCGTGGTTTTGTCTGGCTGCCCCTGGAAAACCACTGAGGATGGAGATCACCTCTTCCTGAGTACCTACTGCAGAATTGCACTGCCTCCTAATGAAGAAGCTGAAAGAAGTCTCCATTGTCTTTGCAGCTGCCCTTCTGGTTGTTGCAGAAAGCTGTTCAGTCCCCCTTCTCTTTGCCGTGCTAACCCAGCCCAGCTCCCTCCACCTCTCCTGAAAGGTCAGGCTCTTCTCTGTGTAGCTTGCCCAGAAGAAGTGAGAGCTGGAGTAGCCTCAGGAGGTTCCCTGGTTGAAGTTTCCACCTGGGGTTTGGACAGGGCCTGGAAGTGGTGTTTCCACTACTCTTTGATCCTTCTGAGCTGTGGTGGCTAGGAAGAGCGGTTGCAGGTACAACTAGACAACAAGCACAGGTTGCAGCAGTGGTTTTGGGCCAAAGCCCAGCAGACCTTTCAGAAGGCTGTTACTCCACCCCCCACACTTCAGGCCAGGTGTATTTTTGACCTCTCTGTTACTGTGTTTCCGTCCTCGGGTGGAGAGATAGAATTCAGGTCCCACCCCCTTGTCTTTGCGGAAGCATCCTTCAGTAGTGGCTTGTGTCAAAACCTAAGGCAGATTATTGCCTTTTCCTCTCTAAATCCTTATCCTCTCTAAATGCTGAATCCAGGGCATTTTTTTCTCTGCTGGCCCCACCCTGCAGGTGTGTGTCCTTGGTGGGCGTGATCAGTCCAGGTCTCAGATTTTGCAAAGTGTTGTCATCTGAGGAGGATGATTGCTATAGCAGGAAAAGCAGCTCTGCCTCTTGAATCATGCATGAGGAACCTTGCTGCTGAGCTGAGCTGGTGCAGGGGCTGGTGGGTGACCCAGTCCTTGGGTGGGGAAGGGTTTGGGTGAGCTGGCAGGGGTTGGTGGGGCTGAGGCAGCTGATTCAGCCTGCTGCCCCATCCCCGCTCCTGCCTGGGTGTATTCTTCCCTGTATCGCTGGGAGCTGCTGTTGCTCCTGCCTGTAGACTGCTCCTGGGGACCTTTGGCAAGCAGGTCTGAATAACATGTGCCATAGGGCTCCAGGTGGCCATAGGAAGTTCTTGGTGCCTGGTTTGTAGGGTCAGCAAGCTCGGCTACATGGAATTAACCCCTGCTTGTCTTTATGCCTTGGCCTAGGTAGTGATTCTGACTTGTAGACATCTCCCACCCGAG
This sequence comes from Opisthocomus hoazin, assembly GCF_030867145.1. Classification (NCBI taxonomy): domain Eukaryota; kingdom Metazoa; phylum Chordata; class Aves; order Opisthocomiformes; family Opisthocomidae; genus Opisthocomus; species Opisthocomus hoazin. The sequence goes on from NC_134423.1 coordinate 14,164,184, forward strand.
AGGTGCTTGGCTCAGATGCTCAGAGACACCCATGGAGATGCTGTCCTTAGTCAAATATTTGTATGTGACATGAGCTGAGGAATGGGTTTAGTTTGGCTCGTTGCTGCTGCAGACTTTGCTCCCTTCTCAAGGAACTGCTCTTTGCATCAGCTTTGGGAGCCAACACCTGTGAGGTGACTGTTTGTCCCAAAGGCCCTCTTGTGCTTTGCTGCCAGATTCTTTGAATTCATTGCCTGGAGTTTTTATGATGTGTTTGTCCGAGAAGAGCTTTGTCTGCACAGCACTTAAGGCTTTAAATGTTTGTGTTTGTTTTGACAAGCCTCACACAAATATAGAAATATTTGGAAGAGCTTTTTCATGACCTGGGGAGAGCTCAGCTCCTGCAGCTTCTGCAGTGAGTGTCTTTGGCACATCTGGAGGCAACGGATTTGGAAGGTTATGTCTCTGCCGATTGGTCGGGTCCCTGCTCTGGGACTCCTGGAGAGCGGCTGGCACTGTAGTTAGAGACCGGTGCTCAGCCCTACCCTTCTGAAGGCTTGTGTGTGCTAAAGCTTGCCTTTCCTCCCAGATACGGCAGCTTGCCTGATAAAAGGTATTGGTGCTTCTGATAACCTTTGCTTTTCTCCCTGAAGTGCTTTATTCCCAGCAGACTAGTGTTATCCCTTTTGGAGGCGGGCTTGATGGGTTTGGTGGACTGCAGTTGGGTGCAGAAGGTTTGTTTCATGAGTCCTCATCTACTCTTCCCTAAGGTCTACGGCTTTCTCCACTCTGCTCCTGAATGGGTGTGATTGATATTTGTGGGCAGCCTTCTCCTGTCCTTCTGCCTTTCTGTGGACATTGCTGTTGCTCTGAAAAACTGTTTTTCTCTTCAGATGCATGTAAAAGCAGCCTTATTCCCCTGCAAATGAAGTGACAGTTTGAGTATTTGTATGGCAGTGTTGGGCTGGCTTGCCTTACTCTGTCACTAAAGGTACACTTAGTAATTCCTACTTATGGGAAACTATCTAAATCTGATGTCTAAAGCTGAAGTCCTGGGTGCCGGTGCCTTCAGAAACCCTGGAAGTCAAAGTCAGGGAAGATGAGTAACTGGACAGAGTTCACTGCTTTGTGAAAGACCAGTGTAGAAAGTGTGAGAGCTTCAGGAGTGTTTGTCTGTTAAGCTGGCTCATAAACCGTCATGAGAAGCTTAAGTGTAATTTGATAACTTCTGTGGAAGCAGAGGTACAAGAATGGGCTATTCTTAGTCTAGTAGTCAAAACTTTAATTAGCTCCAGTGGCCAGGAAGTGAAAACAAAGTTCTGACTAGAGGCAAGGTGCAATCATTTAATTGTATAATTGACCGGTTTCCCGGGACTTGTGTGGTCCTCAGCCACAGTAAAGTTTAAAATCTGAACGACTTGGTCCTTCTCAAAGTTTGCAAGTGTCTGGAGCAATAAACAATACGGTAACCTTCTCGTTCAATAACCTGTAGATCTGTCAGCTTCGGTAGGTGCTTAGCAGTAATTCACTGAGGCCAGGGGTATCAAGATGTTATCACACGTGGGTCTGATGGTATTACTGCTGCATCCAGTGTGCCTCTCCGCCCCAAGGGCTTCCTCCCCGAGCAGGTCAGCAGACCGGAGGCTGACTATAGCAAAGGTGTGGGGGTTTTTTTGCTTCACGGGGAGCGTGGTTGAGCCCCACTCATCCATACACTGAGACACCAGCCATGCCAGGCAGAAGTGTTTCTTGGCACTTCAGGTGCCTCAGAAATGCCCGTGCCCTTGCTCGTGCTGCGTGGGAGGTCTCCGAGTGCAGCTCAGCTAGCAGAGGGTCAGGCATGACCATACATGCAGCCCGAGGCCCAGCGCTCAGAGCTTGGGAGGGGCAGACATGACTAATGCCTGCTGCAGGCACAGGGACGAGAGCCCACGTCAGGGCTTCTAGGGTCATGCTGCCCTTACCTTTCAGCCTTGGTTTTTCCTCCTTCGTCTGCACTTTGTTACCCTTTGTTATCCCTTCTTGAAACTCCCTCCACAGATCTCGTGGGTGCTCATCTCAGTGGGTGTGCCTGCACCCAGCACTCCAAGCCCTGCTGCTGCCGGTGTGGGCATGTTGATCGCCTCCCCTCCTGGTAAGCAACGTCACATTTGCTGTGTAATGGGCAGGGCAGGTCCTCTGCCCTGGCTTCCTCCCAGCGCTGGGGCTCAGTCAGAGCAGCTTGTGTCAGAGCAGTGGCCTTCTCCTCCTTCTCTTTTCCCTTGATATTTCCCCCCCCCCCATCTCTGACTGCACTGAAGACTGTGCCCTGGTGAAAGGTGTATTTTCCTCTTTGTGGTGGATGAGTGTGCTGTATGTCCTGGAGAGGAGCGTGTCCCTGGAAAAGGCATCATTTTCCAAATCTTCAGGCCTAGGACCTCTGGCAGGAGACATTGCTCACCCTGCAGTTTTGGGTCTAGGAAATCTTGGCTGTTACAGCTCAGTTTCCGCCTTTGATCCAGACGTATTTTCCGGTGCCAGCACACAGGCCCCTGTAGAGCACTGCTTCAGTGCAAGGCAAAGAAGTTGTTTCTGCCTGGGAAATGCCATTCTTCTCTGCTGTCCACCTCCTTATCTCCAGAGATGTCCTGGTCACCAGTGGTGCCTGGGGAGGGCTGGGTGGCTTACTTCCAAGCGATGTCGAATATAAGAGACAAACTGTGGCTGCCTGCCAGGGCAGCTCGCTCCATGGTACAAACCATTTTGTGGATCTGCAAAAGATACTTATAGTGCTGTGGAGATCACTCTGGACAGAGAACCAGAGTACAGCCATGCTCTCACAGGCATTTATCATCACCAGATTTGTTGCTCTGTGTTAGTGGGGTACCTGAGGTCCACCATGTTACCAGATCTACTCTCTTTTTTTTTTTACGGGCTTTGCCTGCACATTCATCTGTGACAGAAACTGCCTGAGATGCTCAGCAACCTCCAGTGCTGTTACAAGGAGGGCAGAAGGACGGGAGAGGTCTGTAGCAGCAGGGATGCACTTTGTATTGACAACTAATGCATTCTGCAGTTTGCTCAGCTGAAAGCATCTGCTGATGGTTCATCGAGGAAGCCCTCAGAAAGCTCGTGATCTGCTCTCATCTGGTGTTTGTTCATAGCCAGGTGATTTCTGGGCCATCAGGGAGTAAGGTCAGAGCAACCTTGCATCTTGCCTAGTGCCCTTTGAGAGGTATCCTTGAGGCTGTGAGCAATAGCAAATAATCTGGAGAGCCAGGGAAGGAAAATGCAAAAGGAAGTGGGGTTTTTTTTTGCCTCAGTGTAGGCTTCTACCTGGGTTACCTTGCTGAGTATGTATATAACTTGGTTTTTTACAGTTCTTTTTCACTAATAGCTTAAGGTCCTGTGTGAATTAGTGAAGCTGCTTCATGAAAAGACACCTCTCTGTTAGAGAGACACTGGCAGTGGACAGTCTTAGAGAGTGGCAGCTTTGGCAGGACACAGCCGCGCTGTTCAAACAGCTCAATGCTGCCCTGTCTGTCCTGCCCTCCTGCTGCCCTTTGCCTTTGCACTGCGGTTCCTCCGCTCTGCAGTCTCGGGACAGCCACACACCAGTGCTTGCCTATGGCTGTTCCTGCGGTGGTTCCTGCTTGCAGCATCGATGTGCATGCCTTTTGGAGTTAAGCCTGGCCTTCTGGTTTGTCTTGGCACACTCTCAGTGTTCCTGTGGTACCAAAGAGAAACTGGGAGGTCTACGAACTGATTGTCTTAGAAGACACTCCTTGAGTCTAGGGGTGGCAGCTGTTCCTTCACTCGGACATTGCTTTGCATGATGCGTATTTCATCTGTGCGTTTATGGTTTAGTCTCTGTGAAGCACACTCCCGTCTGCAGCTGGAAAGCCATCTCCTGTGTCTTTAAATTGTCCTCATCGCTCATCTTTCTCTGCCTGCCCAGAAAAGTGAGCAGGTCTCCTCTATTCCTCCTGATTGAAGGCTGTGTGAATTTGAGGGAGGGAATGTAGACCCTTTCCTCTCCTGGTTTGTGTGCTGCCCTGTGCACACATGTTCAGCGCCCAGACGAGTGTGCTTGCATCAGGGCTCCTTGGTGGTGGCGTGCTTGCATCAAGGGTGGGAAGCCCTTTGGTCTGGGTGGTCTACATAAATTCTTGAGAGGTTCTAGCAGGCTGCAGTTTCCCATCTTGTCCTGCCACATAACAAATGCTGTCTTCTCTTCTGAGAGAGAAAACAAACAAGGTGGCTCTGCCAAGATGTCAGATGGGGGTAGGAAGCAGATTGCAGGCTCACGTTCTTTCTCGCTTTCTGCTTCACATAATGCTCCAGTTCTTGACTTGTTTTGTCTTTGCCCAGATTTATCTGCCTCTCGCCTGCAAAAAGCCCAGGAGGTGGGGGCAGATTTCACCATTCAGGTGACGAATGAGACCCCGCAGGAGGTGGCCTCCAAGGTGGAAAGTCTGCTTGGCTGCATGCCTGAGATAACTGTGGAGTGTACGGGAGTGCAAGCCTGCATCCAGGCTGGCATTTACGTGAGTACCACTTGTCCCCGGCTAGAGCAGTGCTGCCATTTGTTTTCCTCTTTCTGGGACGCTGTAGTGAATGACCGTTATTTCACTCCCATAGCGCTTAGTTTCAGCACACTTGGTATGGGGGAGACAAGGTGCTCGTTAGACAGCTAAGAGAGACGATTAAAGATGTCTTTGCAGGCAGCGTGGAGAGAACTGTCTGCTTTGATGCTCAGCTGCTGTACCACTTATCAAAGAGGCTACAGTAAGACCCCAAAACCCAGGCATGGCTACGCAGCCGTGTCAGGCAGCTGGTGCAAGTAGGGCAGCAGCTTTCATTAAATTGAAGTTATGTCCAAATAAGGAGAATACTTAAGAAAATTGATTCCAGCAGGTGAAGAAAGCAGTTAAAGAGGGGATGTTTTGCTGTCAGGAACTGCCTAATGGGAGGACGTGGAGAAGGTAGTGCAGAGTTTCACAATGAAAGGACAGGAGACAAATGGGACAAGCTGCAGAAAGAGAAATTCCAGTGGAGCATCAGGCTCTTAGTTTTAAATATCTCCCGCTGAAATCTGAAAGTCCGTTTCGTACTCCTAAGTGCCGGTCATTTTTCAGAATAAGATTTAGATCCCCAAATCCTTCAGGGATTTTTGAAAGATTGCTTTTTAAGCCTTGTTTATTGTGTGTTTCATGCTTATGGGCTCCTGACAGCATCCTGCCTCTCCCCTGGTTTCTCTGCTGTGCCCTGGACACTCCATTACAGCCACAAAGCGTGGCTTTAATTTTTCACAGACTTCTCGTAGACCTTGGTGACTGGTTTTTGCAAAATACAACATATTTATGTGTTTGTTCTCCAGGCCACTCGTTCTGGTGGGACCTTGGTGCTGGTGGGGCTGGGGCCTGAGATGGTCACTGTGCCCATTGTGAATGCCGCTGTGCGGGAGGTGGACATCCGGGGGATATTCCGCTACTGCAACACGTGAGTCTTGTGCAGGGTGGGCTGATGTGACTCCATGTCTGTCCCTAAGAAATTCTTGCTTTCCACAGGGAGAGAAGACTTGGAAAAGGCTGGTTTTCCTTACAGTTGGTTAAACCTCATGTCACTCTGAAATACGGGCGCTGCAGTGCAGACAGTGTGGCTGATGTCTGGCATTTTTTGCCTTGGTTCCTGGAAGAGCCCTGCACTGCAAACTTGACCACAACAAAGCAGCCCAGTTGGGCTGTCCTCCTGTCCTATCTCATGCAGCATTTGGTGCAAAAAAAGGAAGAGACCCAACAAACCCTTACTCTGCTGTAAGCAAGCAAGCCAAAATGAAAAAAAAAATCAAAATTAACATTTGTACCTTCAACTCGTGCCCTGTAGAAAGGGAAGGCCAAGTGCTAGGGGTGGTTTGGCAGAGACTGGCTTGTCCACCGGTGTGCTGGCTCATGGCATGGCAGAGAGGAACACACAGCTTTTAGCTGCTTCAACTCTTTGGGTTGGGAGATCTCTTGGCAGCAGCTTGGCCTGGCGCTGATGCCCCGCACTGCTTTGTGAAAGGCTGGCTGCCTCCTGGCATCCACCTTCCTAACTGTTACGTTGCCAATTTTGAGGCAAGTGATACGGGGAATCTTAATTCTGGGCAAAGAGTCAAAATCCTGAGCGCCAGATCCTGTGTCAAGCTGTGAATACCCAGCCTTGCTGGTGGTGCCCAGCTCTGCTCTCCTCGCTCATCATGGAAGGAATTCACATCGTCATTTGTATCAGAGATCAGCAAATGCTTGGGTGAGCAAGAGCGTTGTTTAGTTTTCGTCATTTTGGTGGAGCTGAAGATATGTCTGGAGCCAGTTTGAAGGTGTATGTGCTCTCTAAGGAGAGCTGGACTGCACGGTTTGTGGACAGGCAGGTCTCTGAGTCTACTGAGAGCTGGCCTTGCCCCGAAGGCAGGAAAAGCTCAGCTGTTCTCTCTTTGGTCTTGTTCACCTTGGGCAGGCCGTGAGACCCAGCATTGCACGCTTGCAGCCTGGTTTCTGCTGTGTTCAGAGCTGTAGTTTCTTCCTAGCAGAGCAGGAATCTGTGCTTTGTAGAGGTTGTTTTCCAGGAAGGATTTATGAGACATAGTCAAGCTCCTTAAAATGAGAGAAATCTTTAAGGATTTGGTCTGGGAATTAGATTAGCTGCTGCATCCCTTTGTATCCCCATCACTCTAATTTGGCCCACTCAAATGGAGCGGCAAGGCAACCAAATTGCACGAATCTCCACCAAAGCAGAGGTTGGAAGCTGATGAGAGGCTTTTCCTTTCTTCTTCCTGCACCGAGTCGGTGAGTTTGAGCTCCGCAGGGATCAGCCTGCAGGCAAGGAGGCAGGGCAGGAGGAGAGCGGCGCGCAGTGTCGTTGTTCATTCGACGCTTCGGGTGTGTAGTTGTTTCCTGTGATTTTCGCTTAGGCAGCCTCTCATGGCCATGTGTCTGTGTAGCAGTGCCTGCCTTCTCGGAGCTCAGCAGCCCAAAGCAGTTTGCTTGTCCCATCTCCCCTGAGGATCCTGCTCTGGAAGGTTGTTTGTGGGCAAAACTCCGCTTGGCTGCCTGGGCTGGGGACATTACTGCAATGAACCTAGGCTCTCCATGCTCTTACCTTGGGGCTCCAAGCTGGTGGCTGCTCTCACCTCCTGCTCTCCATTGCCCTTGCAGGTGGCCCGTGGCAATTGCTCTGCTTGCATCCAAGCGAATCAACGTCAGGCCCTTGGTTACGCACCGCTTCCCCCTGGAAAAGGCTCTTGAGGCGTTCGAGACCACCAGGAGGGGCGAGGGGGTCAAAGTCATGCTGAAGTGTGACCCCACTGACCACAACCCCTGAAGATGCCACGGTGCCCAGCCCTCTCCCCCGTTACACCGCCTGCCTGAGATGCGAAGCATGAGGCCGCAGGAGGCTGATGTATGGCTGTTGCATGTTTACACAGTCACCTTATGCAGGCGCTGCTTTGTAACAGAGCTGGAAAATCAAATGGTGATGAGGGCTTGTGGCACTGAGGGACACACCATTAGAGGACTGACAGGTAACTACAAATGGAGAACCAATAGGGAATATGGGGAATAACTTGAATCAAAATGCTGCTGCTTGGCTAGAGACGATGGTTCGCACAGCTGGCTCTCCTCCGGCAGAGCATGCTGTCTGTGCGTGTGGCGGGCAGAGCTGCCTGCAGGGCTGCGGCTTTGTCTGTGCGGGCGGCTGTCACCAGCTGCGTGGGTGAAGCCGGGTCGGAGATGCTGGCTCTCCACCTTCCCGCCCCAGCACGGCCCTGGGGCTGCGCTTGCCGCAGCTCTCCCTGCCTGGCAGTCCCGGGGCACGGGATCGCCCTGCGGCCCTGCTGCGCCTTCTGGCCACACCTTCCCCTGGTGACGCGCGGGGGCTGTAACAGCCTGTGGAACAAAGCCTGGCCAGCTTCCCTGAGGGAAGCATCTGCACGTTCAGGTCGTTGTCGTCATGGTCTTGGCCAATAGCTTACTGCGGGCCCAAAGCCCAGGGCTTTTTTGGAGTAGATAGTTTGGGGACCATATCTGCTGTGCCATCCCCAGCAGCTCCCGGTGGGGCAGAAAGGAGCGATGCAGGGCAGGCTGCAGGGTGTCTGCAGGGGAACTGCCCTGTCTCAGGGACTGCAGGGAGCCCTGCCCTTGTGTGGCTCCCGAGGAGGGGCCGCTGTTGGGGGGCACAGCTCGCTTTTAGCACGGAGGGGAGCGCAGGTGAGAAGGGGACAGCATCACTCCAAGGTTTTACCACTGCTAACAAATCATAGCTTTTCAGGGATACCAGGCCTTCCTGCTGAGTTTGTGAGCCACGAACAAGGTACTAACAAGGTAGCAGGTTGCACATAACAAAATCTAATCTTTGATTACAGTCATGTTAATTTTAGTACTGATTAGTCCCTTTCTTGGGCTGGGACTGAACTTTGCTCAATAAATTCTGCCTACCCGATGTGTCTGTGTCCACTGAAACGTTGGGTGGGTGGTGGTGGTCTGAAGGGGTCTGACTTTGGGCCCTGGGGATTGCAGACTCCTGGGCTGTTGCACTGCTGGTCTCACCAGGCTGCAGGGGAGCGTGGCGCTGGCAGCACCACGAAACCTTAAATGACCCAAGGGCCTGCAAATCAAAGCTTGTGTTTGTTGCTGGGTTGGGTAGGTTAATCTGGGCGGAGGGCCTGCAAGTCTGTGCTGTGTTTTATGGGGCTAAGATGTAACCCAGGGAAACTTCCTGTAGCCAGAAAGAGAAGCGATCAAAGTCCTGCTCGGAGCAAACTGCGTTGTTCATGTGTCAGCCTGAGCAGGTAGAAGCTACCTGGGAGCCTCGCCTCGTAATCAGACGTGGTGTTAGTGGAGACTGTCCGAGAATTGCTAAAATGTGCCTTGCTGAAGGGTGCGTGGTGGTGGGGAGGGGAGGGCTGCCCAGCTCTTCTTGCTGAGCCTAGCCCCCAACTCCCATCCTGGGGGCCCCCACTGGCATGGATGGGGGCCTGCTGGCCACTCCCGTGGTCTTGGGGGGGCTGTTTAACACCCCAAGGGCTGAAACTATTCCTTCTTCAGATCCTTGGCTGTAATTTGTTCCCATGCCAGGTCCTGCTGCGTGGCGTTGCCACCACGGGGACGTTGCTGGGGGTGCTGAGGCTGGCAGGACACAGTCTGAGGGGCTGTGCCTGGGCTCAGGTCTGTACCCCACCCCACCCCACCCCACGTGCGTCACCAGTGCAGCGGAAGCTCACTCCTGTTTAACCCATTTCCCAGTGGGCTGTTGCAAATACTCTGTAACTGGAGCAAGGGCAGCACTGCGCCGCAAGTCTCCAGGTGACCGAGACCCACTTACAGGAGGCAAGAAAATGATTTAAAACTTCAATCAGTCAGCTTTATTTAAGGCCAGTAACAGCCTCTGAGAGCAGCAGCCCTGCAATGCAAAGCCAGGCATTAGTTACACAAGCACAAATGATCCCTGATCAAAGGATGGCGACAAGAAATCAGGGCAAACACAACTAAGACCCTATGCAAACCCAGGGAAGGCTCGGAGTGAAAACGAGCAGGCACAAACCAACACGTTGGGAAAGCCAAGCCTGTTTCAAGGAGAGGGATGGTGGGGAGCTCTCTGGGTCCTCATCCCCTGTGTGTGCTGCTTGGGTTTTGGGGCAAAGTGCTGAGAACTCGGGTTGTGCGGGTACCAAGCTGTTCCCCAAAGCTGTTCAGCAACAATCCCTGAGCCACCTGGCAGAGCACGAGCTCTGTTTTGCGGGATTAAGGTGGCAGAGCCAGGCTTGACTCGAACACTGGGTTTTCTGGACTGGGACATGCCAGCCTGACCCTGGGCACAGGGCTGCAGGAGTGGATGTGGGGTAGCAGGACGCCCAGGGCCAGGGGCTCACAGTGGGGCTGTGGGGAGCAATGCTGGGAAGGCAGCGCTTCACTGGTGCACCACGTGCTGGTCTCAGCTCTGTGGGTCTCAGCATCTGTGCACTCGCCCATGGGTGGCTTTCTCCTGGGGATGGTGGTGGGTGGGAGCTCAGGACCGTGACCAGCCAAAAGCATCACCACACAGGTGCTGGGGTTGAACACACATTTCCAATGGAGATTGCAGGATTGGTGAAACAGCACAGGGTAGGCTCAGAAATTCTCGTAGTGATGTGCAAAGTAGGTCTGGTCCTTCTTGTTCAGCTGCCGACAAGCCTTCTCCACACTCTTTGTCATTCCAGGCGGACCACAGCTGAACACCCCGATCTTCTGCACCTGGGGAAGGAGGGAGCCAAAGGGGTCAAACCCAGCAGCACAGGCTCTCTCTCCAGCCCAGCTCCCCTTGGCCCCTTGCCCTTCGGTAGCTTTGGGCACAGGCACCAGTTGAGCAGTCTGCCCCGCCTGAAGAGGCTTTCAGGATGTTGTCACATCCCTTTGGACCCACTGGGGCCATGGAGGAAGGATGGCAGGTCTGCAGTGGGGTTCTCACCATAGCAGCGGGTATTTGGATGCCGCAGGGCACTAGTGACCCTCATCAGGGCTCCAGAGGGAAAGTCAGGTTCATGCCCCTTCTGCCTTCCCCTTGGTGCAGATACCACAAAGGTCCCAATGGCCTCGGGGAGAGGCTGGGACCAGTCGTCCACACGGGCCAGTGGGAGACCCCCTCCTGCCCTCAGCCAGGCACTGACCTCAGGGTGCACCTCCTGCAGCGAGCTGAAGAAGGGTATGAAGGGAGGGCGCCCAAAATGGGTGATGGAGCGCAGCCCCGTGAACAGGCTCTTGTTCAGCACCTTCTGGAAGTGCCGCTCGCAGATGTACTGAAAGAGAGATCAGTGCACGTCAGATGGCCCAACATAACCCAGCGTGGCATGGCATCCTCCCCGGTGGGCGGCCAGGCTCACCAGCATGGTGGTGCGCAGGTCAAACTTCTCGGCCAGCTGCGTGATGTAGATGTGCACGGAGACCAGGTCTTTCCCGTCTGCCTCCTCCACCTCGCGGATGATGTCTGTCAACCACTCAAACTGCCGCTGTGTGCGCGTCACCCAGATGAAGTAGATCTGCGGCACATGGGGATGAGGCTCGGCATGGGGCCAGCATTGCACGCACATCCATGGGAGTCCTTCTCAGCCAGGTCATGGGGGATTTTGCCCCTGAAGAGGCCATCAGCAGCACAAGGCATCTCGGGAGGACTCTTGTCCTCCAGAGGCTTCCTCTTACCTTTTTACACAGCATCTTGGAGTTGATGGATGACTTGAAGACCAGGTCCTTGAGGATGGATGCGAAGGGCGTCACCCCGATGCCTCCTCCCACCAGCACCGACACCTCAAACTTGTTCCACTCCTGGTGGCCCTCCCCAAAGGGCCCGTCCAGATAGAGCTGGAAGGGAGCCAGCCATCAGCAGAGCATGTCACTCCTCCACTTGCCCAGGTCTTGGCCTCCTTCAAGGCTGGAGAAGTGCCTTGGGCTGGGTGCAACCCATTGCCAAGATCCTCTTGGGCTCGGATGTCCCAGTCCCCGCAGAAGCAGCACAGGGCTCACCTTGGGCAGCTTGCCGATGACGGCCAGGCTCTCAGGGGAGTACAGCTCCCGCAGGCGGGTGGTCCAGGGCCCCACGGCCCGGATATGCAGGCTCAATGTGTCTTCGTGTGGCGCCGAGGTCAGGGTGAAGGGGTGGTACTCGGTGGTGCCCAGGGCCACACAGGCGATGCGCACCCACTGCCCGGACTTGTAGTCAAAGTCCTGTGGCCGCTGGAACTGGAGGTGGGTGACACCTAGGAGAGGACAGGGATGAGGACTTCGTTAAGGTGGAGACACTGAGCATTGGAGAGGAAAGGCTGGAGGAGATGAGTGGGCTCAAGGAAAGGTGGAGCACTAGAGCTATGTGCAGCGTGGGTGGGAGGGGACATCAGCACAAGACGTGGAGGCAGGCACAAGGCTCAGGATGCTGGAGAGGCTGTGCTGGGGCACAGCCCGGGGGCCAAGCAGTTCTTCTTGGGTAAACAACTGATCCCCGGGTGTGATGGCATGCGCTCTGTGCCTCAGGTTCCCTACCTGTGTGGGGAGGGATGGCACAGGAGACCCTTGCCATACAGGGGTGCTGCAAAGGCATTGGGACAACACGTGTAACAGGATGCAGCTAACTCTTGGAGGTGCCAGTCTGAGCCACCAGCACGTGTGATAGTCAGCAGGACAGTTGCTGGGACCAGACCTGGGTTGGGAACTGCTGCCATCTCGGTGTTGGCAGGGCTGGTAGCTGCATTTCTTCCATCGCTGCAGCCCCAGATGGCCGGGGAGGATGTGGTACCTGAGGGTAGGAGCTCGGCTTTCACCACGCTGATCTCCACCTTCTTCCTGCTCAGGCTGAGCAGCTTGTCTGCACTGTAGATGAGAGCTGGGATGATGAAGTAGATGTGGAAGCGGGGCTGCTGGATCAGCGCATAGCTGCCGTGGATGATGACCTGGGCAGGGAGCAGGCCCCATCAGCATGGCACTTGGCACAGCAAGCCATTGCCCCGTGTCTGATTTGGCAGCAGCTCAGCAGCAGCCGGGATCCAGGACTGCAGTCACCATCTCCCTTGGGACCTCCCCAGCTATTTCACCTTGTTGGTCAGGCTGACTCATGGGCTTGCAGGGCATTGGCACCACCCACCCTCCCAGCCCAAATGCTTTACCAGGACATAGAGCAGCACGTAGAGATGATGGGTGATCCAGAAGCCTTGGAAGCTGACATGCCGGAAGTGGCGGGTGGCAAACACATACATCACAGCCAGGATCACGAGCAGCAGCACTCCCGTCATGCCTGTGAGTGAAGAGGTTGGGAGGTCCCAGCAGGGATCAGGGTAGCCCCACGAGGGCTCCACCTGGGCTGAGCACAGGCGTGCAGGTGTTCTGCCTGCTAGGTGGTCTCACCTGGAATAGTCTGGAAGAACCACCAGTAATACTTCTGTGGGAGCTGTGACCTGGAGAGGGACAAGAGATTGCACCATGGAGTGGCCAGAACAAACTGCTGGTTTCCACTTTTGTTCCCGTCTGTGCCCAGGACACTCTGTCCGGACAGTGCTTTAAATTTCACCTACCCATCATCCATAAAGACACTGGAAAAGAGGCAGGACAACACGCTGAGAGGCATGACTGAGAAGATGTAGACGTTCACTATGTGACCTGCAGTGTGGAGCACTGTAAGAGACAGAAACCAGGAGAGAAAAGCATCACTGCTGCTGTGGATGGAAATGCAGCAGACCCTGCTGATCTGCCCAGGGACCTGGCGGTTCCTCCTCTTCTCTGGTGCAAAGCACCTATGCCTCTCCAGGCTCCGTATAGGTCTTCAAGCTTCTGCCTGGTCTTGCTGTGCCGTGATGGGCTGTTCCTCTTGCTTTAGCTGTGGTTTGTGGCTGACACATCCCCCATAACCCCACCTACCTGAGAAAATCAGGGCTGCCATGGCAACCCAGCGGTGGAAGTCCACGGCAGCATCAAAGGGGATGTAGTGATTGAGGAAGGTTTCCCGCAGGACAGTGATGAGGTTGCGGCACATGGTAAGCAGGATGTAGGAGTACAGGAAGGAGATACAGGCAGCCGATCCCCGGGAGATGATGATGCCCACAAAGGTGGTCTGTGCGATTCCAGTGCTGGGGGATGCGAAGGCATAGTCTGGGGAGAGAGCAGAGGGGGCATCAACATACCCGGTGCTGAGAGCCATGACCCTTCCTTCCTGCAACAAGGGGACAGCCACCTGTGTGGCTGCATCACGAAAAGGTCACCAGGGATGAGGCTGTGTGGGGACAGCGGCACAATTCTCCATGTCAGACCCTTGAGAGCGGCTGGGTGACAGGGTCTCCTTGGTGGTCAAGGGAGGGGATGGTACAGGTTCAGGCTCAGCTGGGTATCTGAGAGGCATCAACAAACCGGAATGAGCTCAGTGGAGGCCACCAGGATGGGTGGGAGCTAGTGGACGTCATGTAGGGGAAAGGCTGAAGGAAACATGCTTGTTCAGGCTGAAGGAGATGGATCAGGAAAGACCTCGTGGCTGTCTGCAACCACTTAATGGGTGTTACAGAGGGGAGAGAGCCAAACTCTTTCTCAGAGATGCACAGTGAAAGGACGAGGCAACAGCATGAGTTTCACTGAAGCAAAGTCAGGTTTGATGTAAAATAAAAACTCTTCACAGGGAATATGGTCAAAAACTGTCACAGGCCCAATGAGGTGGCAGGATCTCCAACCTTGGAGCTCTTCAAACCTGCTCTAGATAAGGCCTTCAGCAGCTTGATTCAGCTTTGAAATTGGGCTTGCTTTGAGTAGGGCATTGGACCAGACCCTTCCAGAGGTCCCTTCCAACCTCAGTAACCTTTTGGTTATTCCAGGGGAGGGACAACACTGTTTCCAAAAGCTGTGCCAGGACCTTTCACACCCCAGCATGCCCCACGAAGCTGGCAGCCTTGAGGAGCCAAGCCCGCGCACTCCTCCGCATCTAGGGCAGCAGGGCTGGGTGGGAACTCACAGTAGGCTCTCTCCACGAACACGCCAGCGGTGATGGCGGAGAAGAGGACCACACACACAATATGGCGCCGGTAATTCTCAATGAAGCGCTTGAACTCTTGGATCTTCTGCTGAACTTTGCTCCGCTCGTACTTCTTCTGTTGTGCTTCGGTGTACAAATGCAGCTGGTACTGATTCACCCTGGCAAAAAGAGTAGGGCTGGAGTCATTTCCAGGTTTAGTTAGCAAGCTATGACTCAGGGCCATGCTGCGCAGATTTGGGTCTTCCTCCCTGTGCCACACAGCAATCACCTCTGCACGCTGTTGAGTGCAGTGATCTGCAGACCACAGCGTCAGTGGTTGATCTCAGGTCATCCCACAGTCTACACACTTTTGAAAGCTATTAACAAACATGCAGACAGTGACAAATGAAACCACAGATCAGAACTGTAAATGGTAATTTTCATAGCAATATTCAATCAATATTGAATCTATAACTGTTATTGCTGTTTAGCTAGTAATTAGCAGGCTTCTGTGCTTGTCGTGGGACATGCTTGCCTTACTGTATATTATATTTTAGTGCTTTTTAGTGGCTGCTTTTTGCTTTTGCTGTTTGTTGTGGTGCTATACTGCTTATCCACGCTACTCTGCTGTGTCTGGGAACATTCTGATAACAGTGATGGCCATGCCCTTGCCTGGCAGATGGCCAGGACATCACTGCTGTTTCTGTGCTGCTGTACTGAACAGGCTGGAACTCCAGCACGAATTTGAGTGGAAGGGACTGCGACCTGTGGATGAATCCACATGGGAGCAAGACACCCTGAAGCATCTGTGGCCGTGGATAAGCCCACATCAAAGCAGGTACATCTCAAAGCATCTGTGGCCATGGTTATATTTTTGCTGCAGTAGATATATCTCTGAAGGGATTGTGGCCCAAGGATAACCCCATGCTGGAGAAGGTAAACCTCAAAGCATCTGTGGCTGTGGATAAGTCCATGCTGGAGAAGGTACACCTTGAAGCATCAGTGGCTGTGCATGAGGTCATGCTGGAGCACCTCAAAGCATGTGGCCACAGCTAAGCCCATGACAGAGCAGGTACACCCCTGGATGGACTGCTGCCATGGGTAGCACTGGAATAGGCTGCCCAGGGAGGTTGTGGAGTTTTCTTCTCTGGAGATATTCAAGACTCACCTGGACAAAGTCCTGTGCAGCCTGCTGTAGGTGAACCTGCTTCGGCAGGGGGGTTGGACTAGATGACCAACAGAGGACCCTTCCAACCCCTACCATTCTGTGATTCTGTAAAGCCATGTTGGACCAGGTACACTCCTGAAGGGACTGTGACTGTGGGTAAGGCCAAGCTGGAGCAGGAGCACCTCCAAGTGACTGTGGCTGTGGATAAGTCTACACCACAGCAGGTATACTCCTGAAGATAACCATAGATATACCCATAGATAAGGCTCTACTTGGAGCAGCTACTCCCCTAAGGAACTATGGTCCATGGATAAGTCCAAGCTGCAGCAGAGGCAAGGGGAGGAGTTAACTGCAATGTTAAACCCTGTGGTCTGGTCCAAAGGGACCAGGAGTGAAGACTGTAATGGAAATACCTTTAAACTGTTGTAACCCATGATTTGAGTTCCATGTTATAGGAACTACTATAGCAGGAACCACCTGAACCAATGGAGGACAAGCCTCACAAGAAGCAGTGCAAGTGCGGCAGTGACCCGACCTGAGCTGGCTTTGGTGCCCAGTAACTCCATGCGACACACCACCTCTCCTGTCCTGAGAGACCACTGTAACGGAGCCCAAAGTCATGGACTAAATGAACTCAGCGGACATTCTGTGGACATTCTAAAGATATTTTACGGGGTGGTCCATAGACTAAGGGCATGATACCTGCATATTATATCAAAGGATGGGAAGGGGGATGGTGGCTAATGAGGTGGTAATGTATTCGATAGTGTGGGACCTCAGCATGATGTAAATGGTAAGGAATAAGGAGTGGAGAATGTGCTGGTGTTGGCTGGGATAGGGTTAATTTTCTTCATAGTAGCTAGTATGGGGCTATGTTTTGGACTTGTGCTGAAAACAGTGTTGATAAAGCAGAGATATTTTAATTATCGCTGAGCACTACTTACACAGCGTCAAGGCCTTTTCTATTTCTCACACCACCTCACCAGCAAGTAGGCTGGGAGTGCACAAGAAGTTGGGAGGGGACGCAGCCGGGACAGCTGACCTCAACTGACCAAAGGGCTGTTCCATGCCGTGTGATGTCATGCTCGCATATAAAGTGGGGGGGAAGAAGGAAGGGGAGGACATGGGGAGTTATGACATTTGTCTTCCCAAGAGCCCTGTTTTGCTGGAGATGGCTGCTGATGGGAAGTAGCGAATGAATACCTTGTTTCGCTTTGCTTGCACACACAGCTTTTGCTTTACCCATTAAACTGCCTTTATCTCAACTCATGAGTTTTCTTACTTTCACTCTTCCTATTTTCTCCCCCATCCCACTGGGCGAGGAGTGAGTGAACAGCTGCGTGGTGCTTAGTTGCTGGCTGGGGTTAAACCACGACACCTCCAAACCTATCCTGGGGTAAGGGAAGGTGCTTGGAGCTATTAAGGCAAATAAGGATATTCTGGCCATGAATAACAACCACTTCACTGCTTCCTTCCATAAATATTTTCTTCTGGCACATCAGTGATGACCAGAGTCTCTCCTGCAGCTCTTGCAGGCAGCCCACAAGTGAACTAGCAGCATCCCACAGGGTGGAGGAGCACAGGCAGGACCTGCCAGGCAAAGGGCCTCTCTGTGGGTAAGGCATACACTCTAAAAACCACCATCCTGGGCTCTGGAGTTGGCCACTTCATTTTTTTTTTTTTTTTCTTTTTGTAGAGGCACATCACCCAGACCCCGCTACGGCACTGTCCCCACTGAGACAGGGTTGTTCCTGTAGCTGCTCGGCAAGCGAGAGGCTGTGATCTGCCTCCCTGGGCTGGGGCATCTCCTGCAGCGACGGTCTCACATCCCCTCCATACATTGCACCACCATCATGGGGGTGGTGGCTCCTTGCAGCAGTGCCGTTTGACCAGAGGGTTACCCAATCTGACACAGAAATACGAGACACAGCAAACAGGCTGAACCCAAACCCTTGAAGCGCACCCAGTGAGGAGAGGGCGTACTCACTTTCTGCCTGGTCTCTTCCTCAGCTCTTGCCCTTCTCGCTCCATGTAGTGGCTCATGGTGTCCATGTTTGGGTCTTTCTCCTCCTCTGAGATGGTTCTGTTAAGAATACACCTATGTCTAGCCCAAGGCTGTACTTGCAGGAAGGGCTTGCCAAAATTCTCCCCATTTCTCCACTTTCCATCTCAGGCTCAGCTAAGAAGGTGTCCAGCTCTTTCCTGCAAGCTTGCTTGCATTAGCTTTAACTGCATAGTACCCAGGCCGGATTCACTCAAGATAACCTTCCCCTCTGAAAAGCAAGGTAGGACTCCCATCCCCGTGTCATGGATGCAACAGGGACTCAGCGGGAGATAGTTCCTCCCCTCTGCCCGCCTGGGTGCCAGGGGAGGAGGGCAGCAGCCCCACTGCAGCGTTCGGCTTGCTCATGGGCATGTCCCAGCATGGTTGTCCCAGGTGAAAGACAGACATGCATCCAGGCAGAAAGAGAAGAAGAAATAGCAGCAGCAGCAAGACTAAGGAGGAGAGCTTACCTTTTTGACTCTTTCTTTTTTATGAAGGAGACGCGGTTTTGCAGGTTTTGTTTGAACAACTCGGGAACACCTTTCAGGAGCCAAAAGGACAAACAGCAGTTTAGAGCATGTGAGATGTGGTGGACAAGGTTTAGGCATCTCCCCTGGGCAGGAGTGGGGTGGGGAGAGGCTCTGAGCTGACCCCAAACATGTCATGCGTGGACAGCTGATGTCCCATTACTGCAGTTGGGCTGGAGAGATTGATGGGACAAGATCTGGGAGCTACGCATTGGGTGCTGCCTGTGGCCTCCAGCCCTGCAGATCCTGGCATGACCCAGTGCTCCTGCCCGCTGACCTTTGATGCAGAGCTGGGTGAGACGAAGCTCGCTGTCGTGGTCCCGCAACATGTAGTGGAAATCCTCCCATGTCAGCTCATCCCTGTCCTGAAACCCTGAGGCCTGAAACATGGACTCGGTCACCTGCTCTGCCTGGTCTCTTGACAGGCAGTTGTTGGAGATCTCGATGAAGGACCTGGACCAAGGAGGGGAGATGGGAACTTCAGAGGACCACAGCTTGAGTCGGTCAGATAACACAGGGCAGAGCCCTAAACCGATTTCACAGGAGAAATCGGCTCTTGGTTGCGAGTGCTGAACCCATGGGGTCTCACATAGCACCATTGGGGAGTGAAGCACAGAAACTGGGAGCTGCTTCTGAAGCCATTTATGTTTACAGACATTGTGTAAACATCTAGAGAGATGAGGCGAAGTACCTGAGCATCCTCAGAAACTCCTCCTTGGAGAGGAACCCATTCTCATCAATGTCATACATCCTGAACATCACCTTGGACTTCTCCTCTGAGGACCCTGGTGGGGAGGAAGAGAGGCAAAGTAAGACAAGATCCTATTTTCATAGGCAAAAGTGCTTTCAAACATTGTCTTCAAGATTCCAGACCTGCAGCAGTGAAGTCTCACCTAGCTCTGAAAAGACTGAAAGCACGCTGCTGATCACAGCTTGAATAGTGACTGTGAATAGTATGCTTGGCTTTCTCAAGTGCAAGGTGAAAAATCAGGTGGATACACATTCTTTCTTGTGCATTATTTTGCAAACTCAAAATGTGCTTTTACACAGCAATGATTTTTCTGGGAGCTGCTTCGGTTGAATCTGGTGATCACCACCTCCACCTACGAATCTACCTTTCCAGTTGCCACTTAGGGGGGATCAGATATTATATCTGATGTGGCTGTTATTGTCTGTTAAGGACAGGATGCGTGGTCCATTCAGAAGACAGGGTAGACTTGTCTATGGAGGCGACAGATCAGCAAATCACTGCTCTGAGATAGCTCCCCTGATGGATAGTCTTATAGAAGACATAATTATGTTGTCACTGCGCCACAGCACCCTAAGTGAAGGGAATTTTAATCTGTAGATGCGTCTACAGATTGACCTGCCGGTAGGATCTTCTCCTTCACTGTGCTGGTGCTGTTGCCAGAGCCTAGTAACAGGACTTGGGGCAACAAACGAACATCAGTTCCACCTCCTACCTTTCATGAAGACCACCAAAATGTCCAGAAATTCCCTGAAGGAGATGTAGCTATTGCCGTCTTTGTCGGCCAGGGAGAACATGGAGTCCACAAACATGGAGTGTGCTTTGAGCCCCAGGGCCTCGGCAAACTCAGCCCTGCTCAGCTCACATGTTAGAGACTCCTTTGCCTTCTGTGAAGATTCAAAGTTGAGCTCTCCAGCATCGGACCTGTCAATTTCCAGCACCTGCAGATTGTGTCCCAGAAAAGAAATCCCATGAGTGCTGGCAGAGCAGAAGGCTCATGTTCACTTGCCTGACCTATTGCACAGAGACCAGTGGCTCCCCTGGAATAAAACTCATGGCAGATACCATGGGGAAGTCCCATGTCCCTCCTACACAATGAGACTTTCGCACTAAACACCACTGACAGATTGTGGAGAGCTTGGTGACATCATCCAAATGTCTCTTTGCAAGAGAGCAGAACTTCCTTTGTCTTCTGCAAGGGAAAATGTCCCTTGGTCCTGAAAGTATCAGCAGCTTCCTTGTCCATGGCTTACCAGCTCTTACAGAAAGCAACGGCAACAACGTTCTTTGCTTAATCAAATCAGAAATACCTTCCTCCATGCATCATAGTCTGCCACGCCTCTACATACCTGCGCAAACAGGTGCCTGAAGAAAGTCTCCAGAATTTGTTTTCTCTGTTCCTGGGTGACTGCCCGTTTCATCAGGCTCTTCTCCTTCATCTCAGACACATGGAGATCAAGCCCGCTTTCCTCCAAATAGCCTTGTAGCTTCCCAATGAAGTTGCTCCTCTCTGCCTCCTCACTGAAAAGCAGCACCTGCAAAAGACCCCACAGAACAGCTGTGAGAAGCAGATGTTCAGTCGGGATGTGAGTGCTGCTGTGGTTTCTCCATGGTATGAACTGGACCTGGTGGTTCTCAGGAGGCCACAGCCACCCTTCAGGGAGCTACTTTTCTCCCAGTGCCCAGGACTGAGTGGTAACAGGGTGTACGTGACCAGTGGCAGAGGGTAGTGGAGGGTCCAGGGGAAGGCATCATACCCAAGACATCATGATACTCACCAGGTCATACTCTTTGGGGCTCTTCAGGAGGAGAGCTTTGTTGCCTTTGTTGCTGGAGACGATCACCTCCACCCTTTGATGGGCTTTCAGGCTGATGCTCCGGAGCACAGACCCTCTCACATCCAGCACTTTGAGCACTTTGTCAGGTTGGAGCTGAATGAGGATGGGGGAGCTGTCTGTCTTGGGACCGTGCCACTCCAAGGCTGATGGGAGAGAGCACAAGACTTAGAGGCAAAGGCATCCCTGCGCTCCTTTTCATCCCAGCACCTCCCTCACCAAGGTGCAGCTTGGGAGTGATTGCATGACCAGACACATCTTAGGGAGAAAACAATGATCTCCCAACCACAGAGCTGAAGTGCAAGGACACAGGAGGAGTAGAAGTCATGGAGCAGCAAGGCAGTGTTTTTGCAGCATCCAGAGCAAGGATATACAGTCCCTGTCCTGGAGCTACTTGTCCAGCTGCTTTACATAGGTTTCCTTCAGGTAAGGTGTGATCTGGAGAGGTTTGGAATTAGAGGGTCATTGGAAGGGACACAGGTTGGAAGTGTCTCTCGCCCAGTCTCCTGCCTAAAGTACGACCAGCTACAGGGTCAGGCCAGTCTGCTCAAGGCTTTATCTCGCCAGGTCTTGGATAGGATGGAGACTGCACAACCTCTTTGGACTGCCTGGTCCACTGCTTGACTGTCCTTCTGGGGAAACTGTTTCTCCTTACATCCAGCTGGGATACAAGCTCCAAGCCCAGCCCTGCCTCGGTATGTGCCCTGACTTCAGCAGCACCACCAGACACCATCACGGGATCGACAGTGCCACCTCACCATGTATCGCCTCGCTGGTCACCTCCCTCCTCACACTGGAGCCCTGCTTCTTCTGCAGCTTCTTGAAATCTCTCTTGCGGAGAACGGCAACGATCCAGGCAACAAACAGAGTCACTGGGGACACATGGGAAAGGAAAGCATGAAATATCACAAAGCTCCTTCCCGCCTTGGCAGCATCACCTGTACGACTGGGGCAGAGAGGGGTTTATTTCTTCCTCATCACCCCCAGTTCAATGCTCCATGGTTTTAATTAATGCAGGGCTGCAACATGAAAGCCCCGTTTCCATGTGATACCCAAGGACCTCAAGAGTGGCCAAGACTCAGCAGCTCCTGCTGGGAGATGCTTGGTCCATGGGCACTCAGCCCCTTTCTCCGGTGGAAAAGGAGATGGGTAAAGAAATGGAGCAGCAAACCTAAAGGCAGACAGCAGAGCACAACGATGATGATCCCAAAGCCTGCACCGCTGCCTTCAAAGTAGTCCAGCACCACCATGGGCGTGCAGTTGGCCAGGTGTTGAGCTGTCAGCTGCTGGGGCTGGGGGCACGGGTCCCCTGCATGGGGAGAGACAGGCTGTGAGTGTCATGGACCTTTTACTCATCTCACCTCTATCATCCCCAGGAACCTCTGCATGAAGATGCTGGTGGGGTTCATTGCCAAGTGACCTAGGGAGCACCACAAAACTGGGATGCTTGAGTTGAAATCCAGAGCTTAGGGGGCAATCCTTGTTTTTGGGTTGAATCTTTGCCTGCCACAGCAAACCAAGCACAGAACTGGACTCCAGCACTCTGGGAGATCAGCAGCATCACCTCACCCGATGGGATGGGCTGAGCCAGAAGCACCCTGTGCCAGGGCAAATTGGGACTCGGGGTCTCTGCTCATCCATATGGTGCAAGTCCAGGGAGTCATCCTGGTGCAATTGCATGGACAGTACACCAAGGGAACCAAGGCGCCTTGCAAGGGCTGGAATGTGCACCAAATAAAACACTTTTGGTAAATGGGAAGGGTGTGGCAAGATCCTGAGAGAAAAAGGCGAGTTTGTGTTTGGCCACACCTCACCCTGAACATGGCAGCAGGACTCTTTGTGGGTCTCGGTGGGGAGAGGAAAGCTCATTTCAAGGATGGCACAGGAGGGCACCAGGGTGAGGAATGCACATCAGCATGGAACTAGTCTGCTCCTAGGCTGCTGGAAACCCAAAAGGTGCTGAGACACAAGCCCTGAGCTCTCCCTGGGCTGAAATCCTGTTGGCGCTGTTCATGCTGCCATTGCAACCACATCTGCAGGAAAGCCTGGCCAGCCCTTCCAGCAGCTGTGGTTAACCAACAACGCTGTCAGCGGAGCAGCCGGGCAGGAGTGGGCATTGCAGTGCAGCGCCCAGGGCACATTCAGGGGTTGATGCAATTAAAGGTAAAAGTAGGCAACATTACACAGTTACAGTATGCAAAGCTTAACTCATCTGTAAACTTCATCACTTTTCGGGTCACTCATCAGTTTAACCTGCAGACCTGTGTGTGCTTGTAGATCAAAGGAGCTAGAGGACACGTCAGTGAGGAGTGTGACACAGCATGAGTTAGGCAGAGGCCAAGTTTTAACCCGGCACGACCTTCCAGGGCATCAGTTGCATTTTTGTACCTAGTGATCTTTCCAAGACTCGTGCAATACTCCTGCCTGGACTTCAGCCCACTTTCAACATCAGCACTGCCCACCTTGCTTGCAAGAAACCCTTACATTTTGCTGGCTTAGAGGCATAGCACATTTCAGGCTTGAGAAACTGCCAGACATGCTTTCCCTGTGTCACTGAGTCACCAGCTGTGTCACCAAAATGGGTCTGCTTTCCTCCCTAACTCGCTGGTGTCATTTGCTCCCTGCACCTTGCCATTGCATGGAGCACTCACCGTCGCTCCAGACGAACACGTGGGGCTGGAGGTCTGTGGAGTTTGCGTGGGTGACAGCAACCAGGACATCATGGAATGTGGTGTTACGGATCTCCCTGATTTCCTCTGCTGTGAACAGCCTGGGGAAAAAGATGTGGGGCCAAGCAGTGTCTCTGGGTGTCACTGTCTGGTGGCCTGAGGGATTTGCTCCCCACACTTTTTAGGAAAAGAGAAAGCTGGAGGATGATTTTCCTTCCAGCACCAGTTGTTACACCTTACTGGAGCTGGCAGAGCAGTGGGCAGCCTACTCTGTGTGCCAGACGAAGAAGAGGCATTTACCCATTCCTGGTGTTTTCGAACCAAAATCTGTCACCATCACGCAGGCGCACAAACTGGTCCAAGATGATGGCACTGAAGAGGGAGCTGTTAACCTCCAACATGCCTCCAGGGAGCAGCTCCAGCCCGGCCGTGTTGTTGGCATACAGTGCAGCCACCTTCTCCAGGACCTGGCCAGAAACACCCACCGCACGTATGAGCAGAGGGAATTCTGTTGAGGCCTCAGAAAGCCTTGGACAGCCTCAGGAGGAGCGAGGAACATGCATTTCTCAGGTATCTCACATTCATGTGCTGGAAGCATGCTCAGCCCCACGCAGCCTTGAGCTCATGGCTTGGACTTGAGCAACTAAGCATCACTCCCAGAGCATCTCAGCTCCCGGAGAAGGAGAGCACAAAGTGGCACAGGAGCTAACACTAGGGCGGGACGTTTTTATTCATGCCATGTGATTGCACAGTTACCCCAATGCAACAGCCCCCCAGGCATGAAAATGAGCTAGGGCAGAATGCGCACTGATGTTCCTCTTACATTGCTGGACAAGCCAGTTGCTGCCTGGACTGCCCCAACGTCCTTTGACCCACACACTTTCTGTTCCCAGACCAGTTTGCTGTTACCTGTTGCTCCAGGTGTGGAGCAAGGTCTGACCAGTTCTGGAGAGGCTCCAACCCAAATCGCTCCTGGGCTTGGTTATAGGTGGGCAGGCCAAGGTCTCGCCCGCGCTGAAGCCAGCTGGCCACGTAGTCAGTGCGGGAGTACTTCAGGGGCCCGTACCAGTAATCTGTGGGTAGATTCGAAGCCATGGTGATGGCAGGGCAGAGCCAGAGGAGCAACCCCAACTGCCAGAGCTGCTGGGCTGGCCTCGGCCCCCTGGCACGGGCCATACTGAACATGGAGATCATCTCCATGCCATTTCCAGGACAGTCACAGTAACATGCTTAACATGCCCCGCAGCTTCTCCGCACCTCCATTAACAAGGCTGAACCTGATTTGAGTATGTGGTTGAGTGCTGATTGGGGTGGTGATGGGACATGCCTCCCCACCTCAGCCCCTGCATAGGCCCAGGAGAGAGGGACCCCACCAACACGCCAGCTTCAGTGCAAGGGAGTGCAGACCTTGGAGATCTTCCACCACAATGTTGTCCTCCCGCTCTGCAATCTGTGAGCTCATTCCCAGCAGGAGGTTGTCCACGTCCACAGCCTCTGGCTGCTGCAACCCGGCGCTCTGAGAGGAGATGGGAAGAGCAGGTGATTCGCCACAGGACTGAGGACGTAGGGCAGACCCACATCCCTGAACTGGTGCCCATAGGAGTGCAGACCCTGGGTATAGGGGGACCAGCGACTTCTTCCAGGCTCATTTTCTCCATGACAGCTCAACCTTGAGGTCTGAGCCTGCTGCAGCTGGAGGCAATATCTGGGGATGTCTGGATGGGGAGGATCTCACATCCCTTGGTTGGCTGTCATGCTTTGCACCCAATTTCCCTTTCAGACGCCTTTGGGGTCCTCCGTAACATAAAGCAAAGAATGGAGCACCCCTGGCCAGCCTGCCATGTCTTCAGGACCCCAGCACTCCCTTCCCTGTACCTCTCTGCTCCAGTAGCTGTTGCAGAGCCGCATCGCTGGGAATGAGCCACCGTGACCGTCCACCTCCTGGAACTGGCACCTGGGGTCTCTGGAACAGCAGAGAAGGGCTGAGCCCACAGGTCCCAGCTGGGGCTGCACTTGGCCCTCCCAGCAAGGGGCAGGATGCGGGGAAGGGACAGGGATCATCCCTTGCCACCACCCCAGCTCAGGCATCCCCTTTGTTAGCATGGGCACTGCTCTCCCACAGTCCCACTGGGCTGATCCTACCTCTTGTAAACACCCGGTGGCACCATGGTGGCCAGGAACTGCCCCGCGGCTGCCACGAACTCCGGTGAGATGCTGGGGTCCAGGTGCTGCTGGTAACCTGCAAGGCAGCAGCCATGGTCCAGCAGCTAGGCTGGAGGGAAAGGGGGCTAACCCCCACCCTTCTACCCCATTCCCCGGCTCCCATGATGCCCCTACCCTTGCTCCCCACACACCCCACAGCTCTATTACCCGCTTGCCCCTCACCTTTGTACTCTGGGATGGATGTCCCCAGCAGGGTCGGCAGCCACTCATACAGCACGATGCTCTGGAGCACAGGGGAGTCCGGTCAGGGACAGAGATGGGGAGGGTTATAGGGGGTCCTGGCAGAACCGGGGGGTCCCATCCCTCACCTGGAATGTGGCGATGACCCTCTTGCGAGCATGCTGGAAAAGGTCCTCATCGGACCAGGTTGGATGTGCCTGGGCAAGTGCTGCGGCCAGGTGGTTGTGATACCGAAACCAGGCAATGCTCTCAGCCTGCAGGAAGCGGTTCTCATTCCCCCAGGCACTCCCCAGGTCTGCAAGAGCCGCCAGGACCATCAGTGGGGGATGCCGCCACTGGGTCTAGCTTCATCTGTGGCTGGAGGAGCAGCCTCAGCCCTGTGGCTGCAGCCCAGCATCCCTTTGTCCTTCCTTCCTCCCCAGGGAGACACGCAGTCTGAGTGAGCAAGAAGCAGCACTGGGCCCCCAGCGTGGACAAAAGGTCGAGCAAGTAAGGATTTCAAAGAAAGCTGAGCAGGATTTTATGGGCAGCAGCCCCTTTTCCCAGATGAGATCACCTTGGATCAGAGAGACCAGCACCTACTGGTCTCTGCATGTTGGCTGGGAAATGACCCGTTGTCTCCCAGCGATGCAGCACCTTTAATGCATGGCGTGGGAAGCCTTTGCCGGGGCACGCATATTCCTCCCCCTTGGGAAACTGCGTGCTCTCCCATGGGACTACTGATCCCCGTGTCCCAGCTCACCACATCCCCTGCCCTTTCCTGGGGTCCCCTCTGCGCTCAGCTCCAGGGCCCTCCTGCTCCCCCTGTTCACAGTCACCGATGAAGCCAAGCATCTGTAAACCCATTGAGGATGCCACCGTTACCATAGATCCCCTGGGGACCACCCTGTCCTGTGGATGGATCCAGCGCCTTCCACATGGGGAGCCTCCCGTCTGTCTCCCTCGGAAGCTGCCCGCTGGGCCCTGATGCCAGCTGTCCCCCTGAGAAGCTCCTCAGGGCATCACTCCAGGAGTGCGAAGGGCCGTAGATGGAGCTGCCATCCAGCCAAGCTGTCACCTCATTGATCTAGGGCAGGCACGGAGAACAGGCATTAACAGGCACCAGGGTCTCGGCAGAAAGGTGCAAAAAAAAGGTCTGAAAAGCCCCAACCCGGCCCTTTTGGTCTTGCAAAGCAGCCACCCCATCCCCTGTTTTAACACGAGCTATCGGGATGCAAATATATGCACTGACAATCTCTATGCAGACTGCAGGGATTAGTGCAAAGTACAGGAAAAGACCAGGTACAGGTTTTTCAAAAGTACATTTTGAGGTTTTCATCCCCATTATTTTCGGCTATGTCCAGAAGCAGACACCTGTGGATCCCTATGCAGGCAAGACCAAGGTGGAAGGGAATGAAACCCATCTCTGGGGCAACAGGAAACGCTGGAGCTGTCCCCTCTGGGGAGCCCTGTCCTCGCAGCAGGGAGTCCCACTGTTGAGTATCTCCCCTGCCAAATGTTTTCATGAAAATATCCTTTTTAGTCTGAAAACATGCTGGAGTTTTCATTTTTCTAAGGTTTGAAATATGGCTAAAAACATGACTTGCTAATCTGATGTCATCATGGTTTGTCACGTGAAAGGTTCAGGGGGGTATTTTGCTTTGGCAATTTTGATTGGGAAGTTTACCAGCATGAAAGAAAAAGCACCTGGGCTTGGGAACACATTCAGCCTCAGCACAGCAAAACACAGAGAAACTGGGGTAAAATCTGGATTTTTTCAAAAATGACTGAAATGCAGAGAAGTTTTACAACTTTATGATGGTACCGGCTCAGTTTTGTGATGCATTATTAAAGATAAAAGTTGGTGCCTAAATAATGTGTCATAATTACCCACCTTCTACAGTGGCACAAGTGTATACATTGGTTATGCAAGTTCATTACACTTGTACTAAAAAGGCTCCAGCTATCACTTGTTTCACCAGATACAGACAGCCCTACTTGTGCTCATTTTGACTGAAGTGGTAAAAACTTCAGCAGCCAAGGAAGACTGAATTGCTCCTGCTTTAGCCTTTCCTCTTCTGCCTTCCCTAAACCATGCAAGATACTCAAATTTGCATTAAAATAGATGACACAGGCAGATCTAGAGAATCACATTTTCTTTGCCCAAGAAAAACACCGACCTTGAGCAACCACAAATGTTGCTCCATGTGAACCAGTACCTTGGCGGCTGTGCTGCTTTGGGTTCATTTGCAATTGGTTCAAAAACACAAGAGACGTATATTTTTAAGGAAACAGCAGTCCTTTCCTTTCGTTTTTGCAAACGCTATCTTGGCTGCTACAGACACCGATGCTGGGTGAAGATGAATTTAGCCAAAAGGCAAAGAGCAGACAAAATGCTACCAACCTGTTCCCGGGGGCTGTTTGGGCTCTGCCCCGTCTCCATCGCCCAGTGGATGCGCTGGAAGGGCAGTACCACGTCTCCAGTGCCTGCAGGGTCAAACACTAGGTCTCCAGATGGGATGTGAATGTTCAGGAACTCAGCAGGGCAGCCAGGTTTCTCTGTCCCCAGGATGTCCGAGAGCACGTGGAAACCTGCCAGAGAACCCTACGGTCAGCAGCTAGGCCATACGTGGGCTGAGGGGATCACCCTGTGCAGTAAGAGTGGTTTCCTTCCTGCCTTCACTGCTGGTTTTCTCCATGACTTTGAATAAGTCACTTTGGACTGGAGCCCACATGTGCTAAGCTCCACTCCCAGGTGCTCCTGGCCAGATCTCATGAGTAGGGTAGAGTTATTCAGGGACCAGGCTGGAGAAACTCCGCCAGTGAATGTTCAGAGACCACTGGCAGCTGGACCATCTGCTGGCCACCACTTCACCAGGCTCAAGGCTCTGCATTTAGCCATTATTTCCCTGAACTCCTGCTTGCTTGTGGCCTTCAAGGCCAAGGGCTGCTTCTGGTGCTGAGCCTGGCAGCTGCCATTGCCGTTTGCCCATTTGAGCTTTGGTGTGATGGGAGAAACTACCTCCAGGGAGAGGCTAAAAGGTACCACAGCAGTGTCTGCCCTCCTGTGGCCTATTTTGGGTCAAGCACACGAGCTTGGGTGTCCAGGGATTCTATGAACCTGAAGCTGTACAGGGAGTTAACTGTCTCCACTTTTCTGACAGGTTCACCCTGTTTTCTCAATGGGCCAAGGGTATTTCCCAGAGACAGACATCTCTGGGCTTGGAGACCCAAGACCCCACCGAGCTCCTGAATGACAGCAGAAACTGCTCCAACTTGCAGCGATTCTGCCCAGCAGTCACTCATGGCGCAGCTTTTTGTCGCATCTGTCATGCATTTTGCAATGAGATAACTCTATGGCTAAAACAAATGAGGAAGTTTCCAAACAACAAATATCAGCATTTGGGGCAACTGCCAAAGATCGATGAAATTTCATGCAAACTCTCTTGGCAACACTACTTCGGTATGGCAATACCCAAGGCTTTATCTTCCAGGTGTGGGTCTGCTATGAAGCAGTGGATGAGGAGCGCTCCGATGCATGGTCTTGGGGTATGAGAAACCAACATTTTTCCACACAAACCAACATTTCTCCACCTGGTGCCAGGCCCCAGCTCTTACCGAAGAAGACAGCCAGCACGGTTGTGTTCTTGCAGGAGGGCAGCCCGGAGGGTCCCCGTGCCAATGCATTACTGAGCTGGCGAGCGTTAGGCACGTGGGGCTCCTGTAGTGCCTGGTAGACGCCGTCTGCGTAGTTGGCTGGCAGGAGACGCAGCAGATGGGCACCTGCAGCAGCAAAGCAACATGGCATAGGTCCAGCGGCACCCAGCAGATGGGAGATGCAACAATACACTGGCATGTGCGATGGTCCCAGAAGAGAGCAAGAGGCTGGCATAGAAGCTTACAGTGGCCAAGAATGTGCAAGTTTTGGAACCAACACCCAAAATAATCTCGCAACACTGGGATCAGACCTCTTAAAACTAGGAGGGATCCTCCGTGAGCATGTTCCCTTCCAGTTGTCCTTCTCTGGTCCATGTGCATCCCCATTGCCTCCTGGAGCTCAGGGGTGGTGTGGTCCAGCAGGTAACTGGAGTAATGTTAAGCTGCCTATGTTGACTATGCAATCATACACAAGCATGGTGATTGCCAGCACCATAGCAAACAGGAGAGAGAACAGCCAGAGAGGCAGAGAGACAAGGGAGAAGACAAGAGAGAAACACCCTGACTTCGCACCCACTGCCCGTCCTCTAACTGAAAAGCCCAGAGGCAGGAGGTTGTTTCTCACTGATGAGAGAGTTTGTTCCAAAAGACTCTTCACCAGTCTGGTGGGCTTCATTTGCTGGAGCTCCCCAGTGATGGGGGAAATCCTGAATTACTGGCTTAGTTTCAGGCTTAGTATCCATAGGTTTGTTTCCAAATGTTAAGACTGATCTGTCTGTTCTGGAAGAGGGAGATCTTGTCTGCAAGGGACCTGCTGGATCTCCCTGACAGGCTTTGGTGTAACCAAAGGGCTGATGATACACATCACGTTGGAGAGTTATTTGGACTCAGAGGAAGCTGTGTAATTGTCACCATGCCTTGTGTCACCGTGTAGGTGACTCATCTGGGCTGCAGGAAACAGAAGGATTCACAATCTTTAGTGTTTTAGATAAGATCCTGCTTGATCTGCCCTGATCCCTGGCTCAGGAACTTCTGCTGGAAGTGGGCCCATGGGCTCGTTGCAGGCATGAGAAAGCAGCTCACCACTGGCACAGGGAAATCCCCCATCACTGTCCCAGTACAGACCAGTAAATGCTGCACAGCAGCCCAACAGTGCAATATCTGCCCTGTGCAGAGTGCGAAAGGAGTAGGTCCAACATGCCTGGACCATGAACTCTTCTGTCTCTGTCCTTGTGTTGAATGCTGATTGAACTGCATGCTGACTTTGGCTAAAGGTGCCTTTTCCCAACTCTAGGACCCCTGATCATCACTGAAATGCCTGCTGATCATCACTGAAACGCCTCGGATATTTTGAACAGCCCTGCAAAGGCATATTTCTGGTCTGGGACTCATCCAACACCAGCGCGACCTGCAGATGGTGCCTGGACAGCAGGTAAAAGTGGCAAGGCCAAGACATCGGAGTCACAGCTGGGCAGCTGCCCCTCCAGACTGCTCCAGCAGGGCTCTTAGATGCATCTAGGGACATACCCTGAGTGCAAACAGCCATGTCTCAGTGCCATGGGAGGTGGCATTGCCTGGTCACCTGCCTGGTTCAAGCTCAAATCAGAAAAGGTTTCTCTCTCAGTCATAGAGCAAGCCAGATGCCCAAGTGCCAGCTCGCCCCGTCCCTCCATCTCCATCCCCAGGCCTGGCACTCACCCACCGAGCCGCGGCTGTGGTGCAGCAGGTTGTTGTACCAGCCATCGTAGCGCTGCACCTCCCAGGAGATGCTCTCCTGGGCTCCTGCAAGAGACCGGACCCAATTGGTGAACAGCAAAAAAAAAAAGGCATGAAACAAGCACCTCCATTACAGAATTATATTTATATTGTGATATTTTCCCATAGTCTTTTTGAAACTTTCTGAAACACAAACGTGTTTTTAGAGAAGTTTTACACTCCTTTTGAGCACTAAGCAATGTCTAAAATTAGAAATTCATGCTTGTGATCCTGATGTCCCCAGAACAGTTTCTGGCTCCCACCAGTTTACTCCCAAAGAATCTTCGTTTCGTCTTTCTCTCTCATTGTATCAGAAGAAGTCTCTCATTACTTCTGACTCCAACAATCTCTATGCGAGTCAAGCAAAGGCTTTGACACTGGAGTTACGCTGTGCTCTGTGTATCAACATCAGCTTTGTCAAAAAACACATACTTTGTTTCCTTTGTGTTAATTTTTATTGCTTTTATTACTGTACTAGGAAGAAGCTCCAGTCCCTGGTTACAAGCTGTGTATACATGTAAACAGAAGTAGGTGAGGCTCCCAACCTGCAGGCTCTGCAAGTTCAGCGTTTTGCTCCATTTTTTTCTGCTCTCACCACAAACTGAATCATCCTCATCTCTAATACGATGCCCAGTGAGTTAGAGGAAATTCCTCTGAGAGAGAGAAACTATCCAGTCTCCCCTTGGATCCCCTTCCCTGAAACCACACTTACTCCCTAAGGTCCATGTCACCAGCAGAACCACAGTCAAACTCAACATCATCTCTGCGGCTTGCGTTATCCACTGCGCCTTTGGAAGCAGCGACCTGCAAATGGAGAGGAGAAGGAGGGAGCTGGAGCTGGGCACAGACCATTATCTCAGCTCCCTCTTGGGGTTTCTGCTGCCTGGTAAAACCCTGCTGCGGTCATCATCCAGTCAGCAGTATCTCCCAATTTGGGCTGCTGGAAGGTCGCAGGGGGCACGTGAGACCCCATCGCTCTGGGAAAGCTCTGTCAGGGGGTGCCAACTGGCCTGAGAAGACCTTTCTTCTGGAGAAGGACCAGCACCCCTCCTCTGGGTACCCCACCTGTAGGTTCACAACTCACCATCCACAGCAGGAAGATGTTAAGCGGTGCCAGCTCTGTTATAGCAACATGCCCTTCGTTACAGAAACAGACACGTTTCAGCTGGCCATTTCTCTGCACAGGCATTGTCCCATCCAGGCAAAATCCAGCTGTGAACACGATGCGAACCACCTCAGCATGCAGTCAGACATCCCGAAGTGTGCTGGTACTGCAGATCAAGACCTCTTGATCACCCCTGGGCTATCTCGACAGCACTCTCTCATGACCATCCTTTCTCATGACACTTTACCATCTCACTTTCCACAAAGGCACTGGATCAAGGGCAAATTTCAGTGGGACCTGAACCTTTAAAACCCAGGCTAATACCTGGCTGAGGAGAGGGATACCCAGCCATGAACAGCAAAGGTGACATTTTTTGGTCATAAACGCTACCATGCTGCTGCTGGCTTTCCATGCACAGGAACATCAAACTTGGATTTAAGTCCAAGATAGGGTTTTCTGCTAAATACAGCACTTTGTCCCTTGTTGCAGCATTGCAGGTGTGTATCCAAAGACCAGCATCATTTCACAGGAGCTGTGTTGCCAAGAGGTGTGGCGTTGCACAGGTTTCAGCTTTTCCCACATTGCTCTGTTGCAAGCCCAAGTGATGCTTTTAGTTTCTTTTTCGTTGTTTTAATCAAAACTTAAAGAAATGATATTTTCAGAAAGGCTTACACGTTGCCAGCAGCTCTGGGTTTTATTTCTGATTTACTGGAAATTGTGCATTTCTGTGCACAAGCAAACCACAGCTGCTGCAGGTTGCCCAGGAGATCTCCAGCCATGCAACCCTCTACATTGGTTTCATCAGGGAACAGGCTGTTTCAATGGAGAGAGCTTTCTGGCAGGAGAGTCCCATGTGGTGACACTGACTGCGCTCTGTTGCTCCTCCAGAGGAGGAGCTCTCTCCATAGTCACAGCGTACCATGTCTTCCCCTTCCTCTTGGGTCTTCTTGCAGGGCTCCAGCATAAAATGTGTTTCAAAATTCCTTCTGCCACTGAGCAAACCTCCATTTTCCTCAGATACGGGAATTGCTCTTAACCCAAGCCATGAGATGACATGACAGTTCTTACGCACTTTTCATCACCCCGTGGCCCAGCACTGAAAACCAACTTACTGCCAAAACTGGGGGAGGGGGGGAATCTCTGGAGGCTTTCCAGCCTCGACTATGGCCAACCTGATACAGCGACAGTGGTGGCCTTGCTCCAAGCAGTAGGTTGAACCACAGACTTCTGAGGGCCTTTCCCACCAACACAGAACTTTTCTTCCATGCCTCTATGCTGCCTTTATGTCTTCCTACAAGTTACTCGGCTCATCAACAGTTTGTCTCTCCTAACCAAACTTCAACAACCATTTTCCTTCCCAGGAGCTGCTCTCCCTGGCAGAACTTGGTCTGTAAAGGCATGAGGAGACATGGAAACCATGTCTCCCCTGCCTATCAAACCTTCTCCAGCTCTTGCTGGGAACCTCCTCACAGGCAAGGCTGAGTCACAGCAGTCCTTACAGGATGCACTCAAGAAGAGCAATATGCACATCTGGGCTAGAGGCCTCATGCCCAAGGAATATGGGCAGATCATGAGCGGCATTCAGCTGTCCTACAAGCTCCTTTCCCATGCTTCGGCTGAGAGCTCCAGCTTCATGATCCCCAGTGTGCTTTCCATGTGTTGAGTTGCCAGGCTTCTCCAGAAGGAGCCCGATGCTCTCACACCTGCCTCCCAAATCTCACAAACCACCCAGGGGTTTCCTTGACATAATGAAACAAGGCTGACCTTGGAAGCCCATGGTGCAGCTTGCTGAGGGAAAGCTTCGCAAGCTTAGATTAGTTCCACAGATTTGTCAAGCTTTCCAGGAATTTTGTAAGGTTTGATGAGCCCTCCAGTCTCTGCTTTTCCACAGATTCCATGTGCCCTTTGGAAAGTCTTTCCCTCCCTCTGCACCTAATGAAATCAAGTACCTGCTTCCCCAGCCTTTTCTTCTCCCATCAGAGAGGATCCCTGGGCCCTATCGAGACCTGGAGTTTCACACCCCTCCAAAAACTGTGCAAACACATGGCTTCCCCCAGAGCAAGGATCTCCCGCTCCACCTGATCTCAGCAGATTTGGCTTCCCTAAAGTTAGGGCTTCAGCCTCCAAATGTCTCCTGAGCTCTCCCCAGAGCCACATGTCAGCTGGGACTGTGGGACACATCAGCATACTGAGGGAGCAGCAGCCCCACTGCAGAACTTAGTGTGACCATACAGGTAGAGGACAGCAGTTTCAAGGCATTCAAGAAGCCTGGAGCCTGATCCCTATGGTCCTTGCTAGTCACAGCTTCCTTCTAGCTCTTCCCAGTGCTGGTGGGACAGAGTGGGGGGCTGCCACCTTTCCCCATCAACCATCCAGGCCTGGGGTCTCAGAACAGGCTTGCATCTCCCCAGCCTTGGATGTCATCCAGAAAATCCCAGACCTGTGCACATGCTATAGACAGCATGTGCACTGGGACCAGCAGTGTCTCCAGCCTTCCCACCCGAGGACACCCCTGGGGCCAGATGCCTCAGTGCCAGCACAACGCACAGCAGGGACCCACTCCCATGGTGGGACAGAAAGGGTCCCTGCTTTCCCCGTGGCATCCTGTGCCCAAGCAGGCAGGGGCATGTCCCAGCCCTGACCCTGACATGTCCCAATCCACCCTGTCCTGCGGCCCTGCTACCTCACAGGCAGGTTTGTGCGTGGCTCCATCGCTCCCTGCAGGCAAGGAGACCCTGTCACAGAATCACAGAACGTTCGGGGTTGGAAGGGACCTCTGTGGGTCACCCAGTCCAGCCCCCTGCCGAAGCAGGGTCACCCAGAGCAGGTGGCACAGGACCACGTCCAGGTGGGTCTGGAATATCTCCAGAGACGGAGACTCCACAACCTCCCTCGGCAGCCTGGGCCAGGGCTCCGTCACCCTCAGAGTGAAAAAGTTCTTCCTCATGTTCGGACAGAACTTCCTCTGCTTAGTCCTCAACACAGGACCCAGACCCCCCCCACCCCAGCCCTCCATGCAGGCAGGGACACGGGTGGTCTCAACCTCCTGCTGTCACAAGTGTGTGCCCCAGGCAGGTGGGGACACCGGAGCCCCTGGCCCCTTGGTCCCCCATGCTGATGGGGACAGGTACCCCCACCTTACCCAGTGCCCTGTGCTCCAGACAGGCGGGGACACCAGAGCCCCTGGCCCCTTTGTCCCCCATGCAGACGGGGATGGGTACCCCCACCTCCCCCAGTACCCTGTCCCTCGGGCGGGCAGGGACACCGGTGTCCCTGGCCCCTTGGTCCCCCATGCAGACAGGGATGGGTACCCCCACCTCCCCCAGCACCCTGTGCCCCACGCAGGCAGGGACACCGGTGCCCCTGGCCCCTTTGTCCCCCATGCAGACGGGGATGGGTACCCCCACCTCCCCCAGTGCCCTGTGCCCCACGCAGGCAGGGACACCAGTAGCCCAGCACCCTGGTTCTCACGCCGGTGGGGGGTAGTCACGTGTTCCCATCCCACCTTGCCCATCAGAGAGGTGTGGCCCGACCCCTTCCCTCTCCCCACCCAACGACCCTGTCCCAACTTGTTCCCCCAAGCAGGACGGGACAGGGGCAGCACGACCCCCTGTGCCGCCCCGCCCTCCCCTCCCCCCCCTCGGGGACAACACGCGTAGCCCGACCCCCGCATGCAGCGGCGGGCACAGCCCTGGCTCCCACGTGGCCCAGAACCCCCAGCCCCCGGTCTCAGCGCTCACCTGCGCGGCGGTGCGGTGCGGCGAGCAGTGCGGCGGGGCGGGCCACGCCGGCGTTTAGATAGTGCTCCGCGCCTATAAGAGCGCGGTGCGGGACGGTGCCGCCTGAGCTCCTCTGCTGCCGCCGCCGCCGCCAGGTAGGTGGGGGGGGAAAGGTCCGCCGCGCCCCGCACCGGCCCGCCCGCCGCCGCCCCCGGTGGGGAGCCCGCTGCCGGCCCGGCCCTTCGCGCCCTCCGGGCAGCCCGCCCCGAACCTGCTGGAGGGGGTGGCGGCCGGGAGAGGGTGGGCGAGGGTGAATCCCCGTCCTGACCCGACCCGGCCGGTCTCCCTCTCCCGGTTCGACCCGCTTACGGGGGCAGGAAAGCGCAGGGAGCCCCGTGTCCCCGCTCCGTGTCCCGTCCCGTCCCCCCCCCGCCCCGTGCCTGAGCTGCAGCTCTGGTCATTCGGTGTCCAGGGGACAGGATTTCCCTCGTTTCAACGGAAAGCACCGACTTGCAGCCCTGAGCAACCCCATCTGGGACTGCTGTTTGCTCCACTGCAGTGAGATCTTGGCTGGGCACTTCTGAAAGGTCCCTTCCAGCACTCTGGCAGAGGAAAATGGGGTTTCTTTAAGCAGAATCTGCTGGGGTTTGGGCAAATTTTCTACCTCCTTTGCCCTTCTCCCCTGCCGTTCCAGAATATTTTAAACGAAAGGTAAATTGTCTGTTTCCACTGAATTACTGCTCTTTATTTGAACATGTCTCTAGCCTTTTCCCTCTATATATGCCGTGACAGAGGAAACCGGGGGGCTCTAGGGCCACCACCATGCTTCTGTATGGAGGGTATTTCCCAAGGTGCAACAACTTCAGTTTCTCCTGCCCTGAGCTGCAGGCACCAGTTTTCCACTTCAAAGACGCAAAAATGCTAAGGACCTGGTCTTCTGTGCAGCGCAATCAAGTGAGAAAGGTCAGGTGGACAGCAGCAGCAAGAGTTGCTTCCCTGGAAATGCTCTATTAAACTATTTCCAAAAGTCACAAAGTGTAGAGGAAATGCAAACATCCCTTTATATTGTTTGAAAGCTAAATACAGATTTGAAAAGGCAACATTTTCTATGTTACGTTCTGGGTTTTCA
This sequence comes from Opisthocomus hoazin, assembly GCF_030867145.1. Lineage (NCBI taxonomy): Eukaryota > Metazoa > Chordata > Aves > Opisthocomiformes > Opisthocomidae > Opisthocomus > Opisthocomus hoazin. The sequence goes on from NC_134423.1 coordinate 14,201,367, forward strand.
ATTGTTATGTATTGCTTTAAGCTGTGAAGAGTTGCTCTTTGGTGAATACAGACTGGGAAATCATTCCTTCCCTCATTGCATCTCGTATGAAATTTGGGCAAAGACATAACAAAAGCAGCGGAATTCAAGCGATCAAGATTTAACTTGTCCTAGGCTAAACTGTTCATTTATTTCTTCTCTTACAGCCACTTGGACCATTTTGTGGGCACGTTTGTTGGGCTACAGACCCCACAGCTGGACTTCAGTCCGAAGTCGTAGCATCCGGAATCAATTAAAGCTCCTTCTTGCCAGGTAACGATAGCAGGAACAGCGCTTGAAGGCTGCCCTTCTCTGGGCTTGGCTTTCCAGGCAAAAAGCCCAAAACAGTTACAGCAAAATAGTCCAAAACAGGATTTATAAGCACACACAATAGCTCTGTTAGTCTGGAGCAGAACATCAAGATAAGGTCAGGTCCAGATCAGTCATGACCCAGTTGTAAAAACCGAGTCTCTGATAAACCGCTGTGATGATCTGAGTTGGTGGACAGAGAATGATTCTGAAACCAAAGGTTGCTTTATGCACTGGAAAGTGACTTCAGCTGCCCAGGTGAATTGTTTTAGGACACTTACTGTAATCCCCACCCACTTCTAGGGATTTGGGACCTGCTTTTTTGTGGCTGAATTGCTCTGGGTTGGATCTTACCAAAAAATAAGATTAATACTGTTTTCAGAAATTGAGAATAAAATCAGCTCCTCCATGCAGGGACAGAATGAAATTGTATTTGGTCGTGATTCATATTAGCTCTGGCATTCCCTGACTTTAGAAGACTTCCTGGGGTAGCTGCATGCAGAGATGCTATTAAATAAGCAAAATAAAAGGACCAAGCATGCAATCAGTTTTGGTAGAAAAGATCTAACTTAGGAAGAGGGGAAGCTCTGTAATTACTAGAACCGAAGTGTCAGTAGGAGTTCAAAGCCATCTATGGGAATTACATACTTTGTCATCTCATATAACTCAGTTTCCTTTAGCCTTGAGATCTGCTCCTGATGTTCATGTGCTCCTTGGACCCCCATCCCTACTCTAGGAGTTGCTTCTGGCCCTTCTGGACCAAGCTCAGGAACAGTCCTCCCTCTCCAGACTGTGTTTTTGCGGCTCCTGGGGAAAAGCCTGGTTGAGGAGAGTAGGTGGAAATGGGGGTGGTGGGCTTCGTTCCACTTGGCAATGGTGGCCTCTGGCTGGGGATTATTTAGCTACTGTGAAATCGATATTCTTAGTGGTTCCTTGTTGTTTTGGAGGAAGGCTGCATCTGTTGGTGGTTGCTGGCTTGTGGACTTTCTCCAAGTGTGCACCTCTAAGCGGAAAGCTCTGGCTGCATCTGCTGGAGGGAAAGACCCAGCTCTGCCTGGGAAGGAGCTGCTTGACTGGTTTCTGGGCTTGGGCTGCTCCTCAAGCTGCGGCAGGACAGTGGCTTGTGGTTCTCTGGGCTGCCACCATCCCTCCAGGCTGGTGGAGCCCTGCCCTAGGCACCTCCTGTCCTCTGCCGAGAGCTGTTGGGTGGCGTGTTTGGGAGTATTTCACCCTGAATGCTTCCTTGCAGTGTCACATTTCCTTGTCCCTCTGGGGAGTTTTGAAGTGGACTTCCTGCAGCTGGTTATCGCAGAGCTGAGCTGGGGTTGGCCACCACGGACTGGTAGGGCAGTGCAGGGTCCCCGCTGTGATCGCCTCTCTCCTGCAGGCTGTCGGAGGTGCAGGATGACTCTCTTTGATGGCGTCTACCCCTTCTACCTGCAGCAGAGGAAGGTCTATGTGTTCGACGTCAACACCATCATCGTGATCGTGGTCTTCCTAACGTTCGCTTGCACCTTCCTGCTCATCATCCCAGGCATCCGTGGACGGGCGGTGCGTGACCCCTCTCACTGGCGATAAGCATCTGGTCCCCACGTTTCAGATGCTGGGACACTGCTTGCGGGTTTAGGGTGAGGCAGGAGGACAGTTGGGGTGGTTCCCCCCTGCCTGATGCCCCACCTCTCTCCCCACAGAGGCTGTACTGGACTCTCCGGGTTCTCCTCAGCCTCACCGTGGGAGTGGTGATCATCGGTAAGTACTGCGCAGCCCTTGGAGGGTGGGTCTGGGGGCATGTTTAAACCCCGGGGCAGGGTCCACGTCTGGGAAATGTGAGCTGGTGGTCACAGCTGTGGCCTGGCCAAGGCTGGTTGCAGGGTCTACCCTACACCTGCTCTACAAAGCAGTCACACAGCTTCCCAAAAGGGCTTCTGCGTCCTTGGCAAGGGGACTGAGAGCACCCGGAGGTGTCTGTGGTCAGTTCTGAGTAGAGAGGGAGCTTTGGCTGTAACTGCACCACACAGGGCGAGCAGCCCCGGCTCCAACGAACTGCACAGCCCTGTGTTCCTCCAACCATGCAAGCCCTCCTGAGCTGCCTGCTGCTGAGGGAGCACGGCTGAAGCAGGTCGGACTGCAGCCAGGCACGTTTGGAGGATGAGAGGAGCCTTGCAGTGATGTGGAGAGAGCAGACTGAAATAAAACACAGGCAAGGCAGAGGCTGGGGTGGGGGGGTAAAGACCTTCCAAGGAGCAAGGCAGGAGGAGATGGAGAGGATTTGATTTACTAGAAACCAGCAAGTCTTCTGTAATAAATGGGACCGGTGGTGGAAACCAGGCTGTGGGATTTCCAACTCGGACAGGGCGCCAGAAGTGTAAGCAAAAGATGTACTGAGGGGATAGAAGATGCCAGATGGGGAGAGCAACCAGCCCTGACCCTAAATCAAAGAAACTCTCCTGCTGGGAAGGAGAGGGCAGATTACGAGACTGCTTGGAGAGGGATGATGAAGCACAACCTAAACGGCTCAGCCTCTGATTTGACCAGGCGGTAGAAGTAGACAACCAGGCTGTGACCAGCCGTGGGACTCTGACAGCTGACACATGGGCCAGTCTGGCATGCAGTGGACACCCTTCACCTGGGGATGTCCAGGTGCTGGGAGATGCTACCAGCGCTGCCCAGGAACATGGCACCAGGCTGGAGATGGTAGAAGGGTGGAGGTCAAGGCTTGCTGCACAGACTTAACCGTCTCAGCCCTGGAGAGCCATCCAGCGCTGCTTTCATTACAAGAATGAAGCCAGGCGCTGCTTGGGCACACAGGAGAAATCAATTGTTTTGAAGCCATCATCAGGGTTTCTGTCTGGCGGCAGCAGGGCACGCTCAACCCTGCAGCTAGAAAACGTTCCTGCAGAGCTGCTACTGGATCAGTGCCCTCACAAGTTGATTCAGCAGCTGAACTTATTTTCAGGAAGGTTTTCTTGTTCAGCCTAAGATTAAATTATCATCTTCAATTTCAGCTCATTTCAGTGCTGGAAAATTAAGCCGACCGCAAAGTGAAAGTGTTTCAGTAAAGGATACTTTGCTCGAAAATGCAGATACCAGAAATGCTTCACATTTTTCTTTTTCCCCCAGCTGAAATGAACTGTCAGAGCTGTGTCAGCAATTGCCACCCCTCTCCACCGCCTCCATTTGACAGTGGTCTTCGATATTCACCAACAGCGTGATCTAGGGAGCTTAATATTTGGAATGAAACTCACCCCTGTTCCCGAGGCTGAGGAATGGGTTCATTTCCGAGCCCTGTCCCCTGGGGCTGTGGTGCTCGCTGTGGTGGGGAGCTTGCAGGGAAGTCCTGGAGAGGATGTCCAAGGAGGAAATCAGGTCATGGGATTTGTCCCTGGGGATCTGAGCTCCCCTGCTCCCGGAATGAGGGAGTGGATGCTGAGCACGGGGAGGACATGAGCTCCACCAGGGCGTGGGAGCTGGTTGAGGCACGTCCTGGCGGCTGAGTCAGCTCTCCTGCCCTCCCTACACTCCCTTGCAGTGCCACAGTGGGAATGCTGTCGTTCACGCTCGCCTGTGATCCCCTTGAGCACACAAAGCCCGAGACCAGCCCCTCTTTAACCCCAGCTTTACTTTTCCTGGCAGCTGTCCAGTTCACAGGGGACTGGGAGACCGGCTGGGTGAAGGCAAACACCTCCTACAAGTCCTTCAGCCACGATCTGGTGACTGCAGACATCGGGCTGCATGTTGGCCTGGGGGGGGTCAACATCACGCTCATGGGTAAGTCTGATATCCCTGTCTGCAGCTCTGGAGCAGCCATGGCCCCAGGAGGTCTCTAAGTGCTCTGTGGGTGCCCTTGGTCTGCGTGGAAGGCTCCTGGGACCCTGCTGTCCCTGGGGTGCCCATGCTCCTGGCTGGCAGTGCCCAGGCTGCTGGGACACAGCAAGACCTCAGTCTTCTCCCTCCGGCAGGAAACCCGGTGAATCAGGTCAACGAAACCATCAGCTACAATGAGCATTTTGCCTGGAGCTTCGATGCAGACTATGACCACAGCTACAGTGAAGGGCTGGAGAGGGGGCTGCCCAGCCCCATCCTCTACGTGGCTGAGAAGTTCACCACGCAAAGCCCCTGCAGCATGCACAGGCAGTACCGCATCTCCGGCCACTACGCATCGGCCACTCTCTGGTGAGCCTTTCTTTCCTGGTGCAGGCAGGGGAGATGCAAGGATGTGGAAGGTCTCTGCTGCCTTGTCCGTAGGCCTCTGAGATGGATGGTGATTGCATGCTGCCAGCAGACATGCCATGTGCGTGGAGGGGCCTCTGCAAGGTCTGCAGTCAGACCAGTGGCCCTGTAGGCACCTTGGGCTGAGCAGATAGGAGGTCCTGGTTCTCTCTGCTGGTCGACTCCACCAGGGCTGGGCACAGGAGAGAGGAATGTGGTACATGCCCTTGATGTGATGTGTTGATGACGGCAGGGCTCCACTCCCATGGAGGGAGTTGGAGCTGCTGTTCTTGGTGGCTTAGAGAGGCCCATGAGCATGTGCAGAACTCTCCCATCCCCATCTGAGAGGGTATTTAATGTCAGAGAGTGGGAATGGATGAGGAAAACCTGACAATGCTGTTATGGGATCAATCTCGACTCTTTTATCAGGATTTTCTGGGCGGCGACACGTTGCTACTCACTTGGGCTGAGGGAGAGCTGGTCCACAGCTGTCAGGAGATGGTTGCCTCTACCATGGATTGTGGAGGGCAAGGGCCATTGCAGTGCTGTTGCCTCTTCTTTGGGTTTGACAGCAGGGATGTAGAAGTCAGGAAAGGGGCCTGGCAATGCCATGGAGCAAGAGCTCCTGGCCCATAGCTGAAGGGCTTCCACTGTCACCCAGCTCCTCAGCCAAGTCCAGAGCTGCTGCAAATTACTTATGCCTGCTTCTGCAATTATCCCAGTCCTGTGTGCTCTCTGGGGTCTGCACTGCCACACACGTGGAAGGGCAGGGAGCTGGGATGGTTTAGATACACTGAGAGGGCCTCCGTGACCTCCTTGAGGCTGGTACAGTCTGTGAGCTAAGCAATGGGGAGAGGAAATCCAGGCTTCTGCCTGCTGGATGTAGCAGTGCGAGCATTGCACATCTGCTTGCTTAGCCTGGGAGGCTAGGAGTCACTCCAGCCTGCGCAGAGTTTCTTGGCCTCATACAATGCAACCTGGAGCCCAGATCCCTCCTCTCACGTGGAAGTCCTCACACAGAGCGTCCTAGTCCATGGCAGTTGCACAACTCATCCATTGGTCTTCTCTTGTCTCCAGGGTGGCCTTTTGCACCTGGCTCATCTCCAACATGCTCTTCTCCATGCCCGTCCTAGTCTATGGAGGCTACATGCTCCTGGTCACAGGGGCTTTCATGATCTTTTCGTTGCTCTCATTCTCCACTGTGAGGAACTCCCCGATGTGCCCGATCCAGTTTGGGACCGCAACCCTGCACACAGGCTATGGGGGATCTTTCTGGCTCACGCTAGCTATTGGTAAGGACACCAAGCTACATCAGGGCACACCACCTTGTCCTTCGGTGTGCAAGGATCCCAGTGCTTTCACCCCAGAAATGAAAGTGAGAGAGCTCGGGTAGTGCAGCCCACCAGAGCCCTAGCCTCTGCCTTGGCAAAGCAGATCCCGGCAGAGATGTGGAGAGGGTTGGAGAAGGAGGAACACCATCCCCACCTCAAGGGTAGTGGAGAGATTATTCGTCCCTGAGGTACAGTAATGCAAGGAGACGGGGATCACTTGCCTGGATTTAAGATCCATGACTGGATTTTAATATGCTCAGCACAGCAGCTGAAGCTACCTCACACAGTAGAAGGCCATCTTCCATAAAAGAAGGCATTGTTGCCTGGCAAGAGACCATCAGAGGAGGGGTCTAGGGTAGGAAGTGTGCCAGTGTTTACAGGAACGCTTTCAGAGGGCATGTTGTCTTCCAGGCTTGCTCTGTTTTGTGGCTGGAACCATTGTTGTCGCACTGCACTACTTCAACTTGGACCTGCTGAAAGCTTTCTTTGATCTCCATGAGGACGAAGCAGAGGAGTACCAGGAAATGTCTGAAGTGTACGTCAACTCTCATTTTGTGAACAAAGGACTGTCTCCTTCTCAGCCATCTAAACTCAACACCAACAGCGTCTAAAAGGAAATTTTTCCCACTCCTTCCCTGAAGGTGTGCCCGAAAAGGCAGAGCACAAACCCTTCGTGATGTCCCCAGAGACCCATTCCCCCATCCAACTGCCTTTGAAGAGTGCAAGAGTCCATGCTGGGATGGGTACTTGCTGAGAAGTACCTTTGCAGACTGTATCTCCCTGACCGTGCTCTCTGGAGAAGGGCAGGCTTTGCAGAGCTGGCAGGCTGCAATAGGAGCAGCTCACCGCTCCAGCGACTGGGGATCTCTGTCCCAGCAGAAATGCCCTTCCTGCTCCATGGCATGGCACAGCTTGGTGCAGTGAATCTCCGATGGCCAGTTCCCACATCAGAAACTGGGCTCACTGGCAAGATTTCTCACGGGGAGCACCCATGAGTCCAAAAGCCAGTGATTAAACTCGCTCATTTATTTCCCAAGCACTGACATTTAGTGTAGACCTTTAGGTGTACCTAGGAAAGCCAGGCTCAGATCCAGACTCTGTCAGGCTAGATGCTGCATGAGCTAGAGAAAAACGCTGCTCCAGAAATAAAGACTGAGTGAATGTACAATGGAGTTTGCTGCAGAGGGGTTGTGATAATGTGATTATTTCCCACTTTCAAACTTGGGTTTTATTAGATAAGACTTGTAGCCTAGCATGAGCCAAAATGCTGCCACAAGAAAGGAAGGAGTCGGACCCAGCCAAGGTGAGAAATGAGGTGCATGAAGTTGTGTTATTACAAACAGAAGATGGGCTCTGGCACCAAACCCACTGACCCAATGAAGTTTCTGCAGGCTAACACAAGGAGATCCCCATATCTGAATGCTGAAGGCCTGGGAAGCTTCAGTCCAGTTAATCGTAAAGTCCATAATTTTGGTGTTTTGGCTCTTTTCTTTCTGAGAAAAGACCCTTACTACCAAGTTACTTATTTCTTTCACTTGATATTTATGTTGCCCTGATGTGATTTGTTGTGCACAAGAATTATTATTTTCAATAAAACTTTATGAAAAACTCATTCCTTTGAAACACTTTGAGCATTTTGGGGGGCTGGTTTCTTAGGATAGGGCTGTGGGTCATTTCTGCAGGCAACTGCTTGCAAGCCCCCAGCAGCATCATCCTTCCCATGGGGGAAGCTGCCCTGGCAGAGGTGTCCCCTTGGAAAGACAAGGCTTGCTGACACGTGTCAAGGTGAGCCATTGAGAAACCCTTGTCATGGGGAGCAGCATGCTGTAGAGATGTAGGAGAGCCTCAAAATGACTTTAACTACTGAACGGCAGGACAAAAGCCATAAGATTATACCACAAAACCCCCTCAGGAAAAGGAGGATCCTTTCTCAAATCTTTCTTGCGTCCAGACATGTCAGGTCTGGAGGCATCATGGGAAGATGCTACAACCAACCACAAGTTATTTGGGCTGGTGTGGGACAGATGCCGTGCCCTGAAAGCACAGGAGGCTGAGGGGGTTCCCATCATTTCTGCCACTGCATCTGGCACTCTCCAGCCTCATCTCCTGCTTTCAGGCATGATTCTCCCCAATAGCATCTTCACCAGAAGAAAAGCTTTTGCCTGTTGCATCAGACATGGAGGGACATGAACCCAAATAAATAAAACATAAACAAAATTTGATCTGTTTGAAGCATAGAGACACCAGATCTCTGTGTGTCTTACCCGCTTCCTAGCAAGAACAGGATGGCCGGGATTTCTACAGCAGACCTCGCATGGGGCCAACTGAGCAGTGGCAATGACATGATGGGGGATGCAGAGGTCCCTTCACATCTCGTGCAGAGCAGGGGATCTGGACAACAGGGGCTGGTTATGTCGCAGGGGCTGGCCATCTGCAAGGAGGTTTGCAGGTATAGGTCTTCTTCCCTTGCTACCACAGGGAGGTGCACACACCAGGGCCATTGCTCAGGGATGATTATGTTGCCTCACTACATGTTGTCGTAGCAGCTTCTTCACATGCACTATAAGAGCTGGGCTGTACAGCTGCGGGTTGTGCTGCTGCAGGTCCTACTTCCTCCATGCACCACAGCTCCCATCTCAGTTTCCTGGCTGGTCTGAGCTGTCGTTGGACAACAAGGCATAAAATAATTGCCATTAAATCCCTGGCTCTTGGCCCAGGCTGATCCTGGCCCCATGCTGTCCAGGGAATCTGGCATCTAACCGGAGAGTCAGTGCCAGCAACAGAGCAAACACCGTAAGCATCTCAGAGAGCACAGCCTGGGTCTCTGCAAGGACCATGTCCCCCATGCCTGGAGGCACTCATTGCACCAGGACATGCAGCCAATGTGCCAAGCTGCCAGCTCCCACACCCTCCAGGGCTGGGCTGCAAGGGGGAACACATCAGGGAAAGGCTGAAGTTCTGAGGGCTGAATTTCAACTCAGTAAATAAAAGTAATTTGTTGCACCTTGGATCTGGTCCATGTGTAAGCTGAAGCATGTCCTGCTAGATGCCATTGGGAACATTGTGGCTGAGGTCTCCCAAGCCCAAGGAGTTCAGCTCCAACCTGTTTTTAAATGCCTGTTGGGTGCTCTGGGTCCTCACTGAAGGCTCTTCAATCCAGAGTGGGATGGGGCGGGAGGCCACGTCTGAGCACCCCCTCATCTGAGGGCCTGCCCCATGGTGGTCCCTCTCCAAACCTCTCTGCTGGGCTGGGGATTGCTCCTGTCAAATCTTCCACATGCCTGGGGACACTCCAGGAATTAAAGTCCTCTCATATACGCCCTGCTCTGATACCTTATTTACTGCGGGTTGACTTGCCTTTATTGCCCTGAACCAGCTAGCCATGGTCAGGTGCTCCATACAGGACCACAAAAGGTCTCTGCCTTTGCCTTCTCCCCTTCCCTATGGCTGCCATGTCACGGCAACAGAACATCCCCAGCCTGCCAGCCCTCAGAGGGACTTCTCTATTGACAGACAAGAGAAAGACCAGGTCCAACTTATTTTATTGAGACAGAGGAGAAAAGAAGGGAGCACAAAACAGAAAAAAAAATGTTGCAAAACCCACAGAGTTAAAGGAGTGCAAACCTGAAACATGCTCCCTGCTTCCCTGCATGGGCAAGGTACCCGCTAGCTGTCAGCAGCCAGGAGTGGGTGGCTGCATCCACCTCAAGTGCGCAGGATTTCAGCATTGTGTGCCCCATGACACTTGTATTTCCACAGCTGAGCAGGAGGAAACCAACCCTCCCAGGCTGGGTGTGATGCTCGCCTCTTGCTAACTGATTAAAGCCACTCTCTGGAGCACTGAGGCACTTCCATTCCCATCTCCTCCTCTCCTTCCCTCCCACCACAGTGTTTTACCTTCCTTTCAGAAGGCTGCGAGGGCACTGATAACTGACCCGCTGCTCACAGGCTGGTGGCTGTGGTTTGGGGTTTTTATAAGCACTGTAAGAAGCAGGAGCTGACCAGCCACCTCCCTGACTGTGCTGTTTCCAGCCCAAAGTACAGCCCAGCACATCTCAGACTTACATTGGACTTGAGCTGTGGGGTATCAGGACAGGTCTGAAATCCAGGAAGCCACCACAGTGCTCCAGCATCCTACTAAATGATGGGCCAGCCTGCTCTGCATCCCAGACCAAGAGGAGGTGGTGAATACAGGGCACCCTGGTGAGCACAGCTCCAGTCGCTCTTCCTGACCGCTGGTGGGAAGGGCAACCCTGGGCAGAGGGGACTTCTTGGGGGCCTTCAGGGTGCGAGTGCTGTTGCAGGGGCTCTACTTCTTTGGTTCATATCTATGCATCTGCAGTTATTTGTTTTCTCTCCAGTTTGTTCTGATTTAGTCTCTGTATCTTAGGGAGGACTCTTAGGGTTTGTTGAGAATGGACTTAGAAGGGCAAGTAGCCCAGTGCCTGTAACTGGACAGCCAGGGATGGGGCATGGGTTCTTCTCACCCCAAAAGCTCTTCCAGCTGCTCGTGAGTAAAACAATAGCTAAAAAAAAAAAAGAAAGAGGGCAAACTGACATATTTGAGATACGTTTCCCTCCTGGATATTCTTGCCACTCGTCTCTTGTTGTGTCTATTGCCACTTGGGCTCCTGGTGGCGCTGGACCAGAGTGTGAATGCAGGAGGGGTGTCCTTGGGGTTTGCCCTGCCTCCCTCCAGTGCCTTACAGCTGGGTGGCTGTCACCTCGCAAAGCTCGCCCAGGGGGACCATCAGCACATCCTGCGCAGAGGAGCTGGGCTCAGCTGGCAGGTAGGTCTTGTCCCACACGGCTTGTTCTTCTCCATTTCCCTTGTCCAGGTTAAAGACAAGCTTCAGCTTCTCTGGCTGCATGGAGTTCAGGATGATGACTCCCAATCCCAGCACCAGGCACAGCAGCCCTGCAATGCACAGCATGGGAGACGTGTTAGCACCTCCTGCCCACTGTGTCCCAGCCCCATCCAGACCTGGATCTGGGGCTGGAGGCCAATGGCACATGGCATCACCCAGGAGGTCAAAGCGAAGCCATTATTTCACTCTCCACATCTGGACTCTGCCATCAGTTTGGGCTCCCCAGTACAAAAGAGAAGTCAATAAACTGGGATAGACAGCCAGGAGAGTTGGTGCTGGAGCCCACCATGTATGGGGAAAGGCTGGAGTAGCTGGGCTTGTTTAGCCTGAAAAAGAAGAGTCTTCAGGGGGACTAATGGCCATCTTTTGCTACTGAAAAAATAGCCAGTGTCTTCTCGGAGGTGGACAGTTGTAACATGAGAAATGAAGGGTTGATAAAATCACTGCTGCCCACAAGTGGGACAGCTGTGGGTCAGGTTCTGAAAGGCACAGGAGTTCTCTAGCCATGGGGACATCCACCACCAGACTGACCAAGGCTCATGAGGCTTTGAGGTTAGCCCTGCTCTGGGCAAGGGCTGGGAGAGACACTCCTGAGGGTCCTGCCATACCAGGTCTTTCCCTGACTGCAATTCATGACTTTCGTGGCATGTCTCTGTGTGCACCTCCATGCAGATAACTTTGGCCATTCAGATCTCCTGGCTGCTCAGCACTTTTCCCCCCAGTCTTGATGATTCTATCCTAATTTCTTGTATATCATTTAAAAAACAAAAAAAAGTCATTTTCTGTGACCAGCCATGGAGACAGAAGGAGTGAGACGCTGTTAGGACATCACTGAGCATCATCACTGCAGGGATGGAGAACAAAAGACCCAGGAGCAAGCAGAGCACTCACCTGTTGCTAATGTCAGCCAAAAGGATCCACCATAGTCTGTTTTCAGGGAAGATGGGCCAAACTGGATGGGACATTTTTGAGTATTCTTTGCAGTGAAGAAGAAGAGCAGTGAGAAGAGCATCAGAGCAGCAGTGAGCAGGAGCATGTAGCCACCGTAGAGCAGGATGGGCATGGAGAACAATAAGATGGAAATGAGCCATGTGCAAAAGGCCATCCTGTGAAAGGACCACAAAACCGAGCAGAAAGTGTCATGCTTGGAGCCTGTTCTCAGGGTCTCCTCTCCACATCCCAATGGAGGGATACAGCCCTGGGCAATCTGCTCTGCCTGGCCTTGTCTGAGCAGGTGGGCTGGACAGGCTGATCTAAGGATCCCTTCTAACCCAGATTATTCTGTAACTGCATGAATGGTGGGACTCTGAGACAGGTCCTGCAGTGGTGGAGAGGCATCTCCACAACTGGGGACATTCAGTATTCAACTTCACAAAGCTCCGAGCACCTTGCTATGGCTTTGACATCAGCCCTGCTCTGAGCAAGGGACTGGAGTAGAAACCTCTGGAGGTCCCTTGCAATTAACTCTGACTCCTGTGGTCCTCCACAACTGGCTGCCCCCCGGCAGTTCCCACCTGTTCAAAGGGAGAACGGTGACAAGGGAGACCTTTATTTGGAGAACCGCACAAGGAGCATGCCCACGTCTGATTCAGCACCTGGAGTGAACCCAGATGCCAGCCCTACCCCGTGCTGGTGTTTAGCTCACTGGGGAGGGGAGCCTAACAAATTGTTCAGATTCCAAGAATAATAACTAAAAATAAGTTTACATCAACATCCCTGCCTTGACATACTCCTTCTCAATAGCAGGAAGGTTTGGCTGGGACTAGCATATTTTTAATGAAAATAAAAAAGCAGATGTGGGCAGGGACCTGGAGCCTACATCATAGTGGGAATCGAATCGCAAGACTCTTCCCTGCAGGCATTTCACACAACCTCTGAGACACATGGGGATGCTCTGAGACTCCACGATCAAAACACACACAAGGGCTCTCAGTTTTACACTACAAGACAGTCTGAGCACCCTCTTGATGGTCCCTCCTGCTGCCCACCAGCAGGTCTCATGCCCTCTTGGGCATGCAAGAGGAACCACCCCATGGCTGGTCTTGTCGGGGCTCTTCATCTTGCTTGGGAGAGGACCTTGCACCATAAGACCCACAGAGCTGCATCTGCTTTCCTTTAAATGAAGAATTTCCTGCAACTGCAATTTTGCACATAAGGGCAGAGGACACAGAAGAGGACTCTGAGGAGATGGGCAGGCCAGGAAGTGTGAGCATCCCTGGTTCTGCAGAAGGATGGGTGCCAGAGACCAGCCAAGGCTTTGTCACAGCCTTACAGGGAAGAAGGTGGTTCTGTCAAGCTCCCTCTGCTCTACCTGGTTCTTTCCACCTCCCCACTGAGCCAAGACAGGGCTGATCTCTTGCTCTAACTTACCACAGTGTGAGGGATGCGTAGTGGCCGGAGATGTGGTACTGCCTGTGCATGCTGCAGGGGCTTTGTGTGGTGAACTTCTCTGCCACATAGAGGATGGGGCTGGGCAGTCCCTTCTCCAGGCCTTCACCATAGCTGTGGTCGTAGTCTGCATCAAAGCTCCAGGCAAAGTGCTCATTGTAGTTGATGGTCTCGTTGACCTGATTCACTGGGTTTCCTGCCACATGATTAAGACTAAGGACCTCTCTCAGCCTTGGAGGCAGCTCCAAGACTTCCTGGTCTGGGGGCTTGAGTGCCCACAGCCCCAGTACCCAGGTACATGTCTGCCGAAATTTCACCCAAGCCCCTCCTGTTGTGACGTGCACTCACCGACTAGTGTGACGTTCACTCCTGCCAGACCAATGTGCAGCCCAACATCCACGTTCACCAGGGCACGGCTGAAGGACTTGTAAGAGGTGTTTGCTGTCACCCAGCCGGTCTCCCAGTCCTTGGTGAACTGTATGACTGTGAAGACTTCAAAGTTTAGTCATAGCCTGGCAGCAAGACATTTAGTGCTGGAAGCACCACCGTGATGATCACCATGGCCTGAACATCACCTACTTCATCCCAATGGCAAGGCCCGGGTTGTCAGCCCCAAGGACCAGAAGCCTTGTATGTCTTTCCCCAACACCAGCCCCCAACCCATGACCCTGAGAGCCCCACATGGGTTGGTTTCTCACCAGACCCAGTGCAGTCCCTCGCCCTACAAGCAAAGGGGCTGATGTGTGGGCTCTGTCCAGGCACTGGTCCTCATCTAAGCACCTGACAATTTATCAGGGTACCCTGGCAGTTGGCAGTGGGCTTTCGGTGACTGCCCTGGAAGTGGTCTGAGCACACAACTGCCAACCTTCGGTGAGGAGACAGATGGGTTCTTGTACCTCTCACTACTTGCTGGAGCCTGGTCCCAGACACAGATAGGGGTCAGTCTTCCCCATAAACTCATCCTGCAGGCTGGACTTGGCACTTGGATGCTCTATTCACCCTCCCTAGCCTTGGTCCTCCACCCTCCATGTCTTGGGCATCCTTGAACTTCCCCCCTAAGGCCCAGGTACTCACTGAGGACCACTGCTCCCACGAAGAGGCCCATCAGCACCCGCAGGAACCAGAAGAGTCGCTGCGAGGGGTGAGCAGAGATGGGGGACGGGTCTCAGTCTGATTCTGCCATGGGGACCTCAGCTCCAAACATGTCATTTAGAAATGCCAGCTGGTGAGATACGGGCCTGTCTGTCTGCTGGGGAGTCACCCCAGGGGTTCTGCAGGTGGGTGGCACAGGGGGAACATATGGCCGGGACATCCCTGCCAAGGGGTGAAGGTTGTGCCAGGGAGATCCGGTCAGAGCAAGAAGGTCAAAACAGCCCATTTGGGAAAGCCGTGCCATCCCCTTTCTGGGAAGGAGGAAGGAGACACTCCCTTTAATAGTACTGAGCTGGGATTTCCACACTCATCCAAACCTCACATATTCGGACGTGTTGGCAGCTGGCCACAGCTAGAGACAAAAGCAGGGGCCAGGGGTTTGCAGAATGTCCCCTGTGGGGGAGACGCCTCTCGGCCAGCCCCGCTGCAAAGCCAAGCCCGTGACAAGTGCGTGGCATGAGAGCGGTGGGCTCACAGATGGGTTCGCTGAGACATGCGTGGTGCACACCTCCTGCTTTTATTGGGGTTTTGGGGAAGGCGGAGCGAGGTCTTTGAGCCTCACCCTGTTTTTCCGCTCCTGTGAAGTCACTCAGGCTTGCTCACAGCAAAATCCAACCAAGCTCAGATCTGGGCACCTCATAGATTTGAACTGGTGGAGTTTGGTGTCTCCAGCATGGGGGTACATGCTGCGTTCAGCTGGAGCTCACCCCCATGGCTTGCTAGAGATCACAGAGCCCTGGCTGTGAACGTGTGGGCATGTTTGCTCCCCAAGTCTGTTTTCAAGGCTGGGAAGGAGAAGGCGTGTGGGATGCATAGGGCAGGGACCAGAGGGCTGAGCTCCCCCAGCCCCTTCACTTACCCCCCTGCCCCGGATCCCTGGCAGGATGATGATGAAAGTGGCCAACATGGAGAGGAAGACGGAGATGATGACAGCCCAGGTGGTGTCAAAGGGGAAGCACGCATTGGCTCCAGGGTAGAAGGGGAAGGAGCCATTCCACAACGTCATGCTGCTGCCCAGGACTGCTGGAAGAGAAACATGCAAGAGAATCACGCCTTCTTTGCAGATCCGTCTCCTGTCCACTTGCCAGCACACTGCTTGTCCCAGGCATGGCTGTGTATGCATCTCCAGTGCCCATGCACTTTGCAGTCCTGCATCTGGGCATATGCTCAAGCATCTCCCATGGGAGCCCTCCATCTCCCCAGGATGCGTCCCAGAGCAAAGCAATTCTGCAGTCATCAGGACATAAGCTGCAATGCTCAGATTGTCCCAAAGATGTGACAGTAAGATGTGCACACATTGTCATGCCTCTTTGCTTCCCTCATCTGCCTGTTCTCGACCCCCAGACTCTTGCCTGTGCTCCCACCCTCCCTAGTTCAGCTTTTTATCAAACATCCTGGCTCCTGACTGTGGGTGTTGTGCACAGGGTGCTCAGTGAATGACCACACAAACGCGGGCTGCACCCCATTGCGCTGCTCCTCGTGAGGAGGTAACTCCTCGCCGTCCAGGGAAACAGGAGTAACCCAGAGGGGACAGAGAAACAGCCTGTCCCTGGCAGCAGGGTGCAAATCACCACTTGCCAGCCTCCGTCCCAGGAGCTGGCTGGAGGCAACACCGTGCCGCAGCTGGCAGAAGGATGCTGCTCAGGAAGCTGGCTATGGTTTTTGCCACGGCACTTGGCCAAGGCACTTGCCTGCTCGGAAAGGGCTGCTCAGCAGCCCCTGGGAGCAGGGACCGTCCCAGTAGCAGCTGCAGAAACACCCCTCGCGCCTTCCCCGTGCCGAGCCTACCTCCACCGCGGCCGATCCCGAGGGCTGGCTGCTGTGCACAGCTGCGGCGTGCTCCGGGATGTTGCCTCCCCGGGCTGCAGGCGAGAAGCCAGCCCGGTGTGTCACGGTTGTACTTCTCCCGGCGTTTCTTATGGTGCCCGCCTCCAGAGATGGCTGGATGGTGCAGCCTTACCCACGGCTGTATGATCAGCCTCCTCCAGCACTCCTTCTGAGCCTCAGGGCAGGCAAGGGAGCTGCTGCTGACCGAGGCTGCAGAGGTCGGTGATCCCTGAAGGGGGTTTGCCTTCTTTTCCTCGACTTTTCCTGCAAAGCAGTGAAAAGTCCAGCTGTTCCTTACAGCACAAAGACCCTGGGGCTGCCAGGCTCTTCAGGAGCCTTCTGGGGAGAGCAGCAGCAGGCTTCAATGGGCACAAATGGAAGCAGAAGAAGTTCCATCTGAACATGAGGAAGAACTTCTTCACTCTGAGGGTGGCAGAGCACTGGAACAGGCTGCCCAGGGAGGTTGTGGAGTCTCCGTCTCTGGAGATATTCCAGACCCGCCTGGACAAGGTCCTGTGCAGCCTGCTGTAGGTGACCCTGCTTCTGCAGGGGGGTTGGACTAGATGACCCACAGAGGTCCCTTCCAACCCCTACCATTCTGTGATTCTGTGATTCTGTGATTCAAAGCCCTCACCTATGTGAAGCATCACCTGTCCAGTGAAGCATCCCAGATGAGGTCATCTAGCATGGGTTGTAGCTGCACGGTCTCCTTGTTGACCCTGCTCTGACTCCATCTGCCAACAGAGGTTCCCTGGGAAGGTCCTGGCCAAACTGTTCGTCACTGAGAAGGGTGATACAGTGGCTAGCAAGGGGGACCAGCAGAGAGGCACAGGTCTAGAGGGGCTCTCAGTCCTGTTGTGCAGAAGATGCTCAGGTTACTAACCTAGCCACGGTGTGGAGAGCATGGAAATTAGAGCTTTAGGGGTTTGCTCTCATTCTTTGACATCTTGGTTGACTGAAGCAGGTTGCATTGATGTGGCAAGGTCCTAGCACAGCAGCAACGCTCTCGTGACCCCCATCTGGCAGCTTCCCTCCAAAACTGGCACAATTACAGCCATCCCCTCCCCAGGATGGAAGCACCCTATGTCCCCCATGATGGAGGCACTCTCAGTGGACAGAGCTTTGAGACGGGCTAGTGCCGCACACTAATGGACTTTTCTTTCTCAGTCCTAGTGGATGGCCTGGCTGGGTGCCCTGAAAAGCTGTGTTTCCCAAGCCTTTAGCAGAGGGAGGTTAAAAATACGTCTTAAGTTCACGCCCAGCAGGAAAAAAAGTCATTTCTGGGCAAAGATTTTGCCTTTTCCCCTCAAGTTCCTGACTGGTGCTACCCAGCCTGAACACTGAATCCCCCTCCGGGGGTTGTTTAAAAAAATGAAATAAAGGGTGGCAAGGGTGATGTGGCTGGGAAATGTGTGTGGAGCTGTGCTGCAAAGGTGTCTGCCCATCCAGGCAATGCCTGGGATGTGGCATCAGCTCCAGCCCCAGCAGCATTTGCGAAGCAGAGGGAGACATGGACTTCACAGCAAATGGTGCAGATCGTCGAGGGCGATTGTGTGGACACACATGGGGCGTTGGACCTCTTGGAAAGGTGAAAATACCTCTCCCTCTGATGTGGGAGAGACATGACTGAGGAGATGGCTACTAACTGAGATTGAGACTAATTAATGTGGGAACAATACAATCATGTGAGGTGGTACCTGGGGCAATAAGTGGTCTGGCCAGGGGTTAGACCATCAGTTGTTACACTCCCTGGAGCTGCGGGAGGCAGCGGAGGGATGAGCTCTGCAGTGGCTTGGCCAAACCAAGGTGTCGGGTTTGCCTGGGCAAGAGAACAGGGCACTGTGGTTTTTGTGCTGTTCAGATGAGCACCACAAATATGTCTTCTGGGGAGATGCCCTATTGCCAAAAATGAAAGCAGGGGTGAGGAAGTTTCCTTGCTCCTCTAAAGAAGGTGCCGAGCAACACAATCGTTGTGTGCAAGGACATCAGGGGAGCACACAGGGCTGCTCTGGTTCCCTCATTTGTCCCCAGCAGTGAAGGAAATGCAGTGTGAAGGTGGTGAGGGGAGATGGTCCAATGCCCTGGGGGAACTGGGGTCATGGGTTAGCAAGCGTGGGAAAACTGCTGGATTTACCCCACATCTTGTGCTCTGTACCCACGAAGCAGTGCTACAGAAAGCCTGAGGCCATGATGATGAGTGGGATTTGAAGTTTTTTCCTCTCTTTTTAATTTTCTGGGTATTTCTGCAGGTAGTAAAGGTGTGTAGCTCATTAGACAGTTCCCAGGGAACAGGTCTGGGGACTTATTCTCGCTCACCAGGAGCTCACAGTTTCATGCTCGGGGCGCTGCTCCCACCATCAGTACCCTACCCTCACTTGGACAGTCCTCTTTCATCGGGCAGCTTCTCCTTCACCCATTTGTGAGTGATGGACAGGGTGATTAGGGATGAGTCACCTGATCCAGGTCACCTAGGGAGGTGGGGGCGAGGGGAGCAGCACCCATCACCTTTTGCGCAAGCAGCTGTGTGGCGTTAGATCAGCCGCCGACTCTCGCAGTGCTGGGAACCAAGGCGGGGAAGGCGTGGGAACATGTCTGGGCAGGAAGGCAGCTCTGGGGATGGATGGGGAGCCCCAAGAGGCCACCCTTTGCTCAGGGGATTTCTGCCTGACCCATTGGTGCCAGTGGGGCGGGTATGGTGTTTGTGTCCAGGTGTCACCCTGCCTCATTGGCTGTCCCCTTCGCCCCTCTGTCCTGGTCCCCAGCATGGAGGATGCTGCAGATGGGGTCAGGCCAGCACCCTGTTGTGACGGAGCCTGCCCAGTGTCCCATGTCAATGCCTCGATGCAGCTCCTTACGCAGGATTTTTTGTAACAGCTGGATGATCCATGGTGGAGCAGCTTGAAGGGAGGGACAGGAGGAAGGATGGAGGACCCTCTCTGGCCAGTTTCCACCTAGCTGAGCAGAGAGGTTCACAGTGCTGTGGCCATGGTTTGGCTCTAGAAACATTTGCAGGAAGGATCTATTTTTCCAGCTTTGCTTGGAAGCTACTTAAAGATTCTAAGAAGGAGAAGGTGTCACTGTCCACCACACTGCCCAGTGAGCTGAGTTTCCTATGTCATGATGGATACAGCTCAGGGCCAGCTGGCAGGGCTGCCAGGGGATGGAAGCAGAGCTCAGCAGGAGCCACTCGTGCTTCTAACAGGAAATGAAACAGGAGGGGTTTCAACCATACTCTAAGGAAACCTTCATCCAGAAATTGTGTTGGATGTCCAACCCTCTGCTTCTTCCAAGAGCCATCACAATCAAGTGGGAGAGGAACTAGTTGCCTGCAGCCAGGACCTCCTGCTAGTGCTGTTGCAGGTTTCCACATGCTCCGAGAGACCCAGGGCACAGAAACCCATCTGCCCTGTTGCCCTCCTAAATATCTGCATCCTGCCCAGAGACCCCATGTTTGACCCCATCATGACTGAGACCAGTGCCTGTGTTGGGGAATGGGACGCCCTGGTGTGGGGCTGTGGCTGGTCCCTGTTCCTTCCCCAGTGTCCTGCCCCTTGCTGTGGTTGCCCAGCCTGGATGAGGAGCTGCTGATCCAGTCCTCTCCTGTTCCACAGACTCCAAGGGCACCTTCCAGGCTGCCCTGATCCCAGCGCCGTGGCTCTGCAACAGCTGCTGGAGCAGAGAGATACAGAGGAAGTGTGGGAAGGTCTGAGTGGCTGCCCTGAGGCTGTGGGAGGATAGAGCAGAACAGAGGCCATCACTTCCAACCCCACATCTATGTTAGAGATGTTGCCTCTCCACTAAAGAGCAAGTGGGGTATCCAGCTGCCACATCTCCTCTCCAACCTCATCTCTGAGGGCCCTGTTCATCCAACAGAGCTCTGCTGCCCCAGCATGAGTGTCAGTAAGTGCGTTAGCCTTTGAGACACATCTTATCGGGGTTTTTACCATCCCAGCTTGGGGAACACTGTCCCTGCAGATAACAACCATTCCTGCCACTTTGACGTAACTATCAGCGAGTTGAGCTTTTGCAGGCTTTAATGGGGCTTGTTAATTATGCACTGAATGGTAATTAGCACTTTTGTCCCAGGCTGCAACTTAGACAGAAGCTTTCTCTTGCAATCCCTGCTGTTAGCGGCCTAATTAGAGTGATACACATTTTTCCATGGAGCTCCTGTGCCTAGTGTCTCCTTGCCAGCCTTGTAAATTAATATATAGAGCAATGCTACCCCACCTCGGACTCTGACGCAGGTCTGTGTCTGAGCACACACAAGCACTCTGTGCCCTGTTTCCTGGCTGTGGGCAGCAGATCATTTGAATATCTGTTTCTTCCCTCCAGGCAAAAGTGCCAATAGCACTGAGTGTAATAAGAAAATGTGCACCTGTCTGAAAAGCAGTGGAAAGACCTGAGGGCTGCTCCACAGTGTGTAGGCAGAAATATCATAAGAGAAATTACAACCAACTGTTTGCTTAATATTAAAAAAAGATAATCCATAGAGTCAAGGTAGTCTGCAGGCAGAGACAGGGTTGCCTTAGCATATGTGCAACATCATGTGTTCAGTCAAGCTGAAACTAGCACAGTTTTTTGTAGGGCTTGTGGAACCACCTTCCAAATGGTTTTGATCTTGCAAGATCCCCTTGTCTATAAGAGGTCGCAGAGCCCTCCAAGGACCTCTAATAAACTCAGAGTCTCTGCACTTGTCTTTAGCCTTGGCTTTGGCTTTGGAGAACAGCCCTCTCTGACGCTGCAGAGAAAAGCTCACGTTCCCCCAGCTTCACCCACTCCTCCAGTCTCATGCTCAAAGGTGGCTCTTAGGAGAGGACCCAAAATGGACCAGAAGTGGGTCTCTCCTTCGCAGTGCATCAGGGTCCAGAGGGCAGAGGACTTGGACCACCTCCTGCTGGGGATGAGTTTGAACGTCTTGAAGCAGGAGGACAAACCTTGCGGTGGAAGATATCCAAGGCAGATCTGAGGTTGGCTGGGTCTCCCGTGCATGTTCTCTATCAGCTTTGGGTGTCACAAGGGCTTGTGGATTGGGGTGCAGAGCTCTTCCCACCCAGTGGTCCTGTCCCACCAAGCATCACCATGGGATAGTGTCTTGCAGTTGGTGACAGTCCTGCTGTGAGTGAGAGGTTCAACTAGAGACCTTCAGAGATTCTCCCACTAGCATTGCTACAAATCTGTTGGCCCTGTTCCTCCTACCATACTGTCACAGACCTCCCAGCAGAGGTGGTTCCCTAAAACCTTTCAGGGTATGTGTCGCCCATCCTTCCAGAGAAAGGGCACCTGGCAGGTGAGGAAGCTGGAAGCTGGCCTTTCATGAAAGGACATGGTCTTCGAGGTCCAGCACTGTCACCTGGATATTCCCAGGCAAGATGAACAGAGCCCACCTTGTTCCAGGTCTGTGTTCCTATGAGTGCTCCTGTCCTGCTGGGAGCTCTCTTAGCCCTTCCCTTCCTTTCCTTTCTCTTCCCATGGCGTTTGCATCCAGGGCCTGGAACAGGTCGCTGCCCTCCAAACCAGCAGCACAGCCAGACTGGAGCTGCTCCCCAAGGGTATGCTGGAGGCTGGTGGCTCTCTCATCAGTGCCACCACCCTGGACCAGTTTCTCCAACCAGTGTTGGCATGAAAACACCTGCAACAGGTACAGATTTCCTCCTGGAGGCAAAGGTCCTCCCTAGTATATTGGGGGATGCCAGGAGCACAGGCACATGGAGAGCTGGAAATAGAAAGAAATGAGGGTCCTAAGCTCGCTCTTTCTAGATCTGACCTGGAGTACGAGGGATCTTACTGTATCCACCTCTGTCTATTGCTTTGGGAAGGGAACTTGTCTGAATTGCCGCTTTGATCAGCTTCCCACACAGGGAAAACACCTCAGTGTTGCAATATTGATCTACATGCATTTTATAAAAGCCGTCAGTTACGCAGTAATTCTGCCAGCTCTACAACGCCTGCGGTCTCAGCGCTGTACAAGGAGTCCAAAGGTTGGCAGGTGGACTTGGTAGCAGCTGGTTTATGGCACCTTTCTCTCTGCAGCACAGCGGGAACACATTCTCCAGGAGCTGTTACCAGTGCAGAGAACTTTCCCAGTGCTACATCACATTTAGCCCGCTCACTATGTTTTATACAACATGTCCCTACAGCTGAACAAGGGAAGTTGGCCAGCTGAGCACATATGCTGGGGCTGGACTACTCTGAAGGCACCAGTGCTGGATTCAGGGTACACATCCTTTCTGTCCACCATTTGCCATTAGGTAAGATCCCTCTGTGCCATTGGTATCTATCCCCTCTTTTCATGCTGTCAGTGCCTTGCAATGAGCTGTTGTGTCCTGTCATGGGGAAAAGGCCTCTGTATCCTTGATGGAGCATCCAGATGGTTGGCAACCCTACACCGCATTTAACTTTGGTTCCTCTGCACTGAGATGCCCTCCTCCCTGCGACCTGGAAATCATTTTTGAGACAATAGGGATGCCAAACTCTAGACACCCAGTTCCTCAGGCTGTCTCAGCCTCTGGACTGGTTGGGTTTACCTTGATCAGGTCAGGTTTTGGTGTCCATATCAGGATAAGAAGAGCTTTCACTGGAGGAGCATGTGGGATGGCAAAGGTGTTTAGGAGACTAAGATTGTTTTGCTTTCTGATGGCAATCTGACTTCCTTTCTGCCTCTTTCTCTCCCTACCTCATTGTCTGGTTTGTTGGTCTCCTATGGAAGAGAGGTCTTATGACACATGAAGGAGCACATCAGTCTGGGGCCTGATGTCTTTGCTGAGGGCATAGCAGGAGACCCCGTCCGGTGTGAATGAGCATGACAGGGAGCACTTCACTAAGCCTGGGACACCAACGACACCAAGTGGTGGCAGTGGACTTTCACAAACGTCCCTCTGAACCAGCTCCTCCTCGTGGGGCAGTCCCACAACTAAACAGAAACAAATGTCAGTGGTGAAGGTGGCTTGTCTCCATTTCTTTTATCTCACTTCATGTCCTTTTCCCATCTCTGGGGTCATACCATGGCCACAGGTTGTGGGGAAGACCCAGGAGACCAGCTACACTCACAGAAGTCCAAACAGCAGCATGGAGGGGCAGCCTTGAACCAGAGCAGCAAAGGAACAAATACAGAGCTGGAAAAAAAAACCCACTGAAGAATTTTCTCATTTCCCTAGCCTGGACACAAAGGTTTGGCCCTGGAAACCTGCAAAGGATATGACCTGGTGCGTGATAGGCCATTGTGCTGAGAGACTGTGCATGCTGTGGACCAGCAGATAAATGTCAGAAAGGCAGACACCAGGGAAGAGCAGGCAGATTGCCAAAAAATGGTATTCTTCAAAAGTTTTTCTGAACTTTTCAGTCTTTAATTTAAATTGAAGAGGGAATGGGGGTTTTGGGCTTGGGGGGTTGCTTGCCTGCGTGGGAGGAGAACCATTGGAACAGTCAAGCAGTGGAGAAGGTCACCCAGCCTTCACACCTGGAGGTTTTGAAGACCTGACAGGACAAAGCCCTGAGTAACCTGGTCTGATTTCAGAGCTGACCCTGCTTTGAGCAGATGTCTGGACTAGAGATCTGCTGAGGTCCACTCCAGCCCGAGTTTTCCTGTTCTTCTAGGATGGTGTCCAAGGCAGGTGCTGGGTACCTTGCTTCTCAGCAACATGTGGCCTGGGGCGGAGAGGGGAGGTGTAACATTGCTCCAGCGGCTTACACAGCAGTTCAGAGAAGGAGGATGAAGAGGTGGTCCATGGTGGAGCAGGCACGCCTTGAACGGACTGCTGCCTGTGGAGACCCCATGATGGAGCGTATACATCCCGAAAAGGGACTGCAGCCTGTGGATGAGCCCATGACAGAGCACGTACACCCTCAAAGGAAGACACGAGTGTTGAGCAGTCACAGTGGAGCACAGGAGAAGAGCAAGAAGGAAGGAACAGCAGAGAGGGGACTGCTATGACCTGACTGCATCCCACTGCCATCGCCTGTTGCTTCACCAAGGGGACTGAGTGTAACCTGCAGCGATAACAGGGAGGAGGAGAGGTGCTGCAAGTGATGTTGCACCTGGGGAGGAGAGGTGCTTTCCCCAAGTGTGAAAATGCTTGGGACTTTTCGTCTGTTTCCAAAACCCAAATCCATACTCAAATATTTATATTATATTAACTGACAATAAATTAAGTTAAATTCCCCAATTCGAGTCCATTTTGCCCATGACAGTAATTTCCAAATGACCTCTCCATCTTTACATTGACCCACAAGATAGTGATTAGGGGAGACAGGGAACAGACAGACAGGCAGTTGGAGAGGTTCCTGCTGGGTGGGTGGGAGAGGGAGGATCTCACCTAGGTATCTCATGGCAGGTTTCTGCTGTGATGTTCATGAACCTGCTTGCCCTCCCATGAGCTTGCCTGGGCAGGACATGAGCTGGTGGTCCCATGACATGATGTCAGGTCAGGAATCCCATTAGGCTGTCAGTCTGTCACAGTGCCGGCTGAGAGGCATCTGGTGTGCTCCAGTGTCAAACACGATATGCTGTGTCATTATTTTTCTTGCTTATAATTAGTTTTTAAGCCAAGACTTTGCTACAGCTAATGAAAGGCCAACTGGGGGTCACCCACATCACAGAGCACAGCAGCAAGCCTGGGCAAAAAAAATACAGGTTGGAGGAAGACTTCCTGCAGTCCCACGCATGAGTGACTGCAGAAGGGCAGTGGGACACCTCTTGAGTGAAGCTGGTAGGTAGGAGACCATGAAGGACACAACAAGGGAATAGAGACAGCTGTGGTGCTCCAGGCAGGTTGTTCACCAGCAGGCTGGAGAACCTGGGAAGGCTCTAAGCAGTGGTGAGGTGATGCTCTCCCCAAGGGCTGCAGCCTTGCAGCTGCTCCAGTGAGGCAGGGGAAGCTCGGCATGATCTGAACCAACATCGCATGCCTCCTGGAAAACTCCTTCCTAGCTTGGTCCCACTTTCCTGAAGGATGAAGGGCCCTAGCACTGGGACATTTGATGAGGAGCATGAGGTTTTAAAGACAATGTTTGAAGCATACTGGTTACAGGATGTTTGGTTTTTACCCACTAAACAGAAACACCAACAGAAAACATCAACTCCAAAGGCTCAAAAGCTGGGCTGTAAGTGGAAAACAAATGCTCATTTATTGGTCTAAGACCTGTGGGCTTCGGAGGCCAATGCCTGGGCTTTGTGTTGGCTGCATGGGGGTGCTGTGTCTCTGTTACCAAAGCACATCGTTCCCAGCTGGCAACACCTGGAGAATTGCTGCCAGCAAATCCAGGAGTGCGTACAGGGGACAAGGGGTGGACAGGTGAGCAGCTGGGGAGACTGGCAACACTGCAAATAACCTGCAGGTTCGTCTCTTTCGCACACATGAGCAGTGTGAACACTGGTTGTGCCCACAACAGGGCCTGCACCCCAAGGTTAAGCTCGGGGAAGGAATGGTGACTGCATCACACCACATTCCTGCAGTACCTAGCTCTTTTTCAGATCCCAGAGTTGCCAGCTTGCCCCAAGCAGGACCCGGGGACCTGTGATGTCCCCAGCTGTCCCCTGCACTGGTTGGCTCCAGCTCTCACCTGGCTTGGGACATGCCATGGCATTGGCAGTGGGTTTGCAGCACCATACCATCTCCTAAGAAGCATCTCCAGCCCTGGGGCTGGGCAGGAGGCAATGCTGTGCCATAATGTGAGCAGGCCAGGGCATCTGTTCCTGTATGCCCCACATCTGCCCCAGGGTGGAGACAAGCCACTATCTCCCACAGCTCCCCACAAAAGAGTTTAGAGCTGCCACTACCTTTCCCTTGCTCATGAGTAAGTTCCTGCAGGAACCATACATTCATAAACACCATCTGAGCTTCAAGCCAGCCTTTAAGTAATAGGGAGCAAGGTGAGAAGGTCTCCTACCATGGCTTCTTCCCCTCTACCAGTCATCAGCACGTTCAGATGCTGGATTGTCCCTTGGCTTGGCATGATGTGCCTCTGGGCTCCTGCCACTCTTGGGAGTAGGGCTCTGCTCCCTGCAGGACCTCCCACGTTCAATTTAGCATCAGAAGTGTCAGGAGGGAAAGCTTATAGTTTCATTTACAGCATCACTCTGGGATCTGCTGCCAAGTTTAGCTCTGCATGGGGACTCTCCAGGGGACATAGGGTATATTGGTGCACAGCACTTTCAGAAGATGCAGAACCAGAGCCTGTTCATGGGGCCATGCTCCATCATCCATTTTGGGCAGCCCCCATTTGTGCCTTTCTTCAGCCACCCTGTACAACAGAGGAGCCCGGGGCCGTACCTCTGCCTGTCAGTGCTCAACTACATGCTCAAGGTGAAGGTGCACAAAGCAACCAAGCCAAAGCAGGCCCATAAACGGGCTGTGTTCAACCGTCAGCGCCTGCACATGAGGGGCAAGAGAAGAAGGTCCAGCCAAGGCCAGTGAGCCTGTAGGAAACCCTGGGGTTGCACGAGGTTGAACCAGAGAACCTGCTGAGAGCCAGGAGCTTCCCTCCATCCCCCATCAAGCTGCTCCCACTCCCCACACTTCCTGCACGAGCCCTGGGATCTACCTTCCCACTCCCACAGAAAAGTCTGAGCTAGTCTGTGCAAAGAGCCGGTTTTATTCACAGGGACACATCAGACATCAAGAGAGCAGAAAACATACAGGAAATATACAGGGAAGCGCTGCTTTTCATACAAGCAATGACTATTAACAATATTACAGAAAGAATAAATAAAAGTGATGTTGCTACAGTAACCCACAAGGACGATGCTCTCCTCCGCTTGCCATGCATGGCTGAGCCTGCGGACCTCATCCTCCACAGCTGTGCTGCTTCAGTTTGAAAAATACTTCTCCAGCACCTTTGTTAAAAGCCCTGTCTCCTACAAGAAAAGGCACAACGGTGAGACGCTGGGTCCCACACCCAGCCTCCACCAACATCACCTGCTGGGTACCACGGAGCAGAAGCTCAGACAAATGTCCCATGCTGGACCATGATGGCACTTGCAGGAGTGGCTTGGGACAGCACATGAGAAGGAAAGAGCCAGGAGCCACAAAACAGCCTGCCTCCCATTCTGTGCTCCAACAGCTGGACCACAGCTGACAGATGTCAGAGGCAAACTTCACCAGCCCACTGAGACAGCAGCCACTGGCTTGGGCTTCAGGAACAAGAGCAGCCTCAGGGCCCGATTCAGCAAAGTGCTAGGCAAGAAGGCAAAAAAAAACAAAAACACAGCACGGAAGAGTTGCAGAGGGATTTTGTGGGATTGTGTACTGCCCAGAGGTCCCAGAGCCACACAGGGCAGCATCTGCCTCACGCAGAAGGGCTCTCCCCACACCCCTGGAGCCATTCCACTCCATGCACATGGTGTCACCCTGTCTGTCTCCTGGAGAAATACTGCCACGCACTCAAGCAGATGACAAGGCATGGGGACGACCCCCTCTGCCAGCCAAACCCTTGTCACACACAGCAACAGGGTGGCACCGTGAAGCCCCAGCGTGCTGAGAGCCAAGCCCTGCCTGCCACATGTGGTTAAAAAGACAAAACAGAAATCCCTGCTTGTGAACCCCTTCTGCTCTGTGCAACTTCTGCCATCACAAGCAGGGAGCAGCACATGGGATGCGATGTTGCAAAGGGATGGGAAATATCTTGAGATAAAACCCACGGCAGCAGGCAGGACTAACCCATGTGAAGGGGGAGCAAGCAAAAAAACTAAGCCCTGGGATTTACTTAATGCTTAGAGGGGCCCCACAGAAAGGAAGAACCTGTTTGCAAATGATCAGTGACACCCTTAGAAAAGGAAAAGCACATTGAATTTTTCAGTAGGAGTTCCCGTGATACTCATCCTGCCACGAAGCACTGCACATGTGCTAAAGGAGCAGAGCAATGCTTAGAGAGCAGGTTAATTCCTGCCTTGCTGACCAGGGGGTCCCAAGGAAGGGAAAAGCATCTTTGTTTTTTCTAAGCCGAGTTGAGACGGAAGGGACAGGGGGATGGACAGAGAGTTTCACGGAGCAGAGCTGTTAAACAGCTCGTTAGGCAGGCAGCGAACATGGCACACAGATCAGTTCAAGCACAGGCTGGGTGCTGACCCCAGATGTCCAACAGTCATGCTGAGGGAGAAAGCTGTCAGGGTGGCAGGAATTAGCATTGGCACCATGTCACCCACAACAGCAAGAAAAAAATCACGTCCCACAGAAAAGTATAACACAGCACTCCAAGGCATGAAGGAGTAGTTGTCCTGTAATGTCAACCCGCAGCGCAGAGGCAAGGATGCCCTGGGGGACAGGTGGTGAAGAAAGGAGCAGGAAGGAAGGAACTGAGTCTAGTGAGGTGCTCAGAGGTGCCTGAAGGGCAGAACCAGACCTATCACCCAGCAAGGTCTCCACTGCCACACCAGGGCACTGGCCAAGGAGAGGCGAGAGGCTGTGGAAGGAGCAGGCGAGGGGTAGGAGCCAGCTGCACATCAGGCACATAAGCTGCGATGCCACACGTGTGCAGGGCATCCCACCTCCCAGCAGAGAGGCATCAGGGCAGGCAACTGGCCAGCATCTGCTTGACCACAAGCCAAAGTGCCCTCCAGCAGCAGAGCTTTGACACCCAGCACACACATGCCAAAGGACAAGGCAGGGCAGCACATCCACCAGCTCTCCCATCACCTCAGGCAGTTAATGCAGCAAAGACCCTCCACCTCAAAGGCTCCCCAGGGAGGATGGAGAAGGGGCCAGGACCTTCACAGCCCTCTCCCTTTCAGCTGCATCTGAGAAGCAAAAGCTGCAGCAGCGCTGCAGTCACAGCACACTGCATGCCAAGGGGAGCAGGGTGGGCTGGTGTCTTCAGCCATGCCCAGCTATTTCTTCTCAGTGGAAAGCCCTCAATCCTGATGGGACCAGCTCTCTAGGAAAGCCTCAATTTACCTTCCTCCGCTGAAACCGAGTCAAGAAAGCACTTGAACAATCACTGGCACTCAGGCTCACCTTCCCGCAGATCTGCTCCACCTGTGCCTTCCCAAAAAAGGCAAAGAACAGCAGCAAGCACTGCCTAAACCTGGATAACAGAAGTAGCTTTACCTGCGTGCAGTGTTACTGGATAGTTCCTCAAGTACAGCAGCTCTGTGGGACAGCATGTGTAGGACCCACCCCAGAGCATTTGGTCCCTTTCAGGCTCTCAGCGTTACTTCTGCAGTGACTAAAAAGGGCAAGACACCAGGGAAGGTCACGTGAGGCAACAGATGAGCAGAGCCACACGAACCGAGCAATTCCATCTCCGCATCCTGCGTGAGGATCTGTGCGCATGCATTGCTCCCAGGGGCAGGTTTTCCACTAGGAGTTGGGTGAACTCCAAGGTTTTGCCACACTGAGGAGGCTGAGGATCTGCTGATGCACAGCAGGACTACCGGAGCTCCTGCCTGCTCCCCAAGACCCGCTCTGCAGCAGTACGACTCACACACACCTCCCCTCTGCAAGGCATGCTAACAAAGCTACATGCCCCTCAGTAATGTGGGATCCCAACCACAGCAACTCAGACCCAAGATGGGGACATCAGAAGCCCAAGACCTCTTTGCAGGACAGTCTCCTTTCCCTTCACGTGTGGAACTGTGCCCCTCTTAGCCCCCCTCTACAGAAATAGAGGGGAGAACGGGTTTCCCTGTCCCTGCAGTGGCTAGAAAAGGGGACATTTCTTCACGGCAGCCACAGTGGCCAGCCATCCTGTTCTGTGCCTGGCCAAGGAAGTCCCAGATGCTTATTAACAACCCCTGGGCCAGAGATCACCACTGCCACAGCTCCATCGCAGCATCCCTTGCTCGTCCTCACGCCCTTTCCAAGTATTTTGGGACTATTAGCCACTGCCAAGCTAGACACAAGCCCAGGGAGACTTCTCCTCTGCCCCTTTACAGCTGGTCTTAAGAAGTGGTTTAAGGAGGGTTAACAAGAGCAGAAAGGAGGGGAATACACCTCTAGCAGCCGTGCAGATGCTCCCATCTCCAGCAAGGCTGACTGTTGCAGATTAACATCTCCACCACCTCCCTGGTTTCTGCATCTCCCTCCATCTTAGTCAATATTCACCTGGTCAGTGAGGTCGTATTTCCCTTGGTTCTCATCCAAAAGTCTCTCTTGCAAGAGGATTTTCAGGAGCTCGCGGGTAAGCAGTTCCATCATGTCCTCCAGCAAGGCTCTGAGAGAGGGACCGAAGACCACCGGCACCGCAGGCTCCTCTGGCGACTCCAGGTGCGGGGAGCCCGCTACACTCTTCTTCCCCATGAAGTGACCTGCAACACAACGCCCTTGTGTGCCTGCGCCAGCACCCGCGGGGACAGAGCCAGGGGCTCCGGCAGAGCCAGCGAGAAGCACCTACATCAGCGGAGTACAGCCAAGCGAGGAGCAACCCGGGAATCCCAGGTCCTCCTTTCACACGGGACTCTGGGGAAACTTCCCCCTCCCGCCGACGGGATCTCCGGGGGTAAAGAGATGCCGGACCTGTCACCAGGAGGAGGTTGCCTCACGCCTGCCCTGGTCTTCTCCTGCCCACCACGGGTCCCGCCGAGCCCCAGCCGCCCGGCATCCGCCCGGCATCCGCCCGGCCCTGCGGGGGACCGAGCAGAGCAGGGGGGTCCCCCGCAGGCAGCGGGGAGCCGGAGGGTCGCCTGGGGGGAGCCGTGCCCCGCACAGCCCGCTCCCACGGCTGCTGCTCCGCGCCCGTGTCCCCCCCCCCCCCCCCCCGGTACCTGTGGCCCAGAGGTTGCCGCGGGGGTTGACCTTGATCTTGGCTGCCTGGCTCCGGTGCTCGGCGAAGTCGAGGTGGACGGCGGGTCCCAGCGCGGCGCCGCACAGCAGCAGCAGGAGGCAGCGCAGAGCCGCCATGGCCGCCCCGGCGGGACCCGCTCTCGCCGCCGCCGCCGCCGCCCGCCTTATAGACCGCAGTGGGGCGGGGCGGGGGCACGAACCGCCCCCGCACACCCCACCCCCCCCACCCCTCCCCCCCGGCAGCCGTCGGGGCCTCCCGCCTTCCCGCCGCCAGCCGCCTTTCGCCCCGGCCCGCGCTCCCTCAGCCCGTCCCGCGCTCCCTCAGCCCCGTGCGCACCCCTCTGCTCTCGCTCGGGGCAGACCCGGCTTGCTGCCCGCGTCCGGGCGGGGAGCGCCCCGTTAAACCACAGCCCTCGGAACCCCCCAGGCTCCTCACCCCTCCGCTTGTGTGTGTGTGTGTGTGTGTCCCAATCCCTAACCGTGCCATGGTGGGAGACGGTGCCAGATCCACCACCGAGGTCAGCAGCATCTCTGCTGGGCCCTTGCCCGCAAGCCCCGCGGTCCCGTCACCAGGGGATCAGGGTGGATTTACCCCTTCCCAGCCCAGGCTGCCTATGCCCCGTTACCTCCTGCTTCTCCATCTGCCCAGGAACGTGCTCAGTCATGTTAGAAGTGGCCTTGCAAGGACATCAGCCAGCACCCATGGCCAGCTCTCAGCACCCTTCGACGCAGATTCTCTGTGCTTGCATATTTTTATAGGCCAAGCTCTCCATGTAATAACCACCCTGGCCCTCATCCACTGCTGGTTATTCTCCTTGAACCCTTCCTCCATACATGGCCTGGGAGAGCTTGTTGGTGAGGACTGAGGCAAAGGAGGCATGGAGCACCTCAGCTTTGTCTGCGTCCACTGCTGTTAGCAGTGGTGCCTTTCCGAACTTCTTCCTTCAGCCTGCTACAACTCAGGGGTTTTGTTGAGACATGCAAGGAACATCAGATCTTCTGTAACTAAACCAGTACTTCTATAACTATATATAGTTACACTTCTGTAATGTAGTTATAGAAGATCCGACGTTCCTTGTGCATCCTAAACTGAGCTTTGGCTTTCCTAACCTTGTTCCTACAAGCCCAGGTAACACTTCCAAATTTCTCCTTCATGGTCTGTCCATGCTTTCACCTCCTTCATACTGCCTTTTCGAAATGCAGCTCAGTCATGAGGTTCATTCCCAGTTTAGCCAAACCCATCTCCCAGTACATCTACTTGTGTACTTGATTATTGGAATGGACTTGGAAGATCCCATCCTTCACCTGCCAGTCTACTGAGCAACTTCACCCTTCAGAGTAACCTGCCACAGGACCCCACTTACCATCTGCCTGTAGAGGGTGAAGACCAGAGCCTGTGTATCACTACTCACCTTTTCCACTCTCTTCAGGATCTTGCAGACCGCTATTCCCTCATCCTTACACCCAAACCTGCCACTGATCACCACATTCCCCATCTCTTCCTCTTTTCCTGTTGATGGGATGGAGCGGAACTATGCATGCCCAGCAACGTGCACGAATGGAGCTGTGCCCAGCCATGCCAACGGACAGAGGTAGTGAGGTCCTGGGACACGGGCTGTTTACGCCCAGGGCTCAAGGGAAGTGAAGTCCATGTGAAACTGGAAGCATTTGATCAGAGGTCCTCGAGACACAGTTTGTGCTCCTTCTTCTTCTCACCTGCCTGCAGCCCACAGCGGCTTTCAGGTTCCTCCAGGTCCCTCATTCATAGAGGGGTGGTCTCAAGGGTCAGACAGCTGCAGGACAAACCTGCATGTCTGAAACAGTAAAGAAAAGATGAGTAAGAGTGCCCAGAAATTTCGCCCAACTTGCTCCAGTTTGTATTATACACACAGAGCGCTGTCAGGAAGCAGAAGGTCTGAAGGGTCGGGGGCTGGCCAGGATCAAGTGGCCAGCAATGAAGCTCTTCACCAGCCACAGTACCCCAGAGGCAAGCAGAGCAGACACAGAGATGGTCACCAAGTTCAGAGAGAGTCCAGATCATCAAGCATGTTCATCTTGATGAAGTAGGTCCCAGGTCAAGGTGCAGGTCAGGACGAGGTCTTGTGGGGGTAACCAGGGTCAGACACAGTCCAGACAGGTCCATAGTTGGTGAGGCAGGTCTGAGAACAGGTCAAGAAGCCAGTCCACAGCCAGGCACTGCTGAGCTAGAGGCCAGCACTCCTACAATGCAGAGCAAAGAGGGGCTAAAGGCCCAAGGCTGAGCTTAAATGGGTTCCTGGTCCCGTGGGGGTGGAGGCCCCAGGTGAGACCCATTCAGGCCTATTAGCGTCCTCAGGTCCCTACCAGCTTCTGCCAAATTTACAGCTCCATGACTTCATGAGGAGGTGCTGGCTAGTGGGGGAGGAACTGCCTGAGATGGCCCCATTCTCCTGGGAACTGGCACAGAGTGGATTTATTAGCAATGCCTTTCTCACCATTTACTGCTGTTCAAAAGAAAAAGTGCTAGAGGAGATTCGTTCCTCTTCAACAGCAGGGGGTTAGAGTCCAAACTGCAAAGGCAGCTCTAACGTCACGGGGAGGAAAACAATTAAAAAGTACTCCTGTGTTAGACATTCATCCTCCCAAACTGTGCGTGCGTCCCCTTGGGTGGCCAGCTGGCTGGTCAGCATGTGCTCCCTTCCCGCCTGGGAGGTGTGCCATGCTGACCGGCTTGGCTGACTAGGAGATGTTGCCTTCCAGTTGACCCACCACCCATCAGGGAGGTGTCTGCCTCCACTAGCCTCCTGTCTACATGTGCTGGAGGTCCTGGGCTGTAACGGGGAGTCTCACTCCACTTTCTCACCACGCTCCTTCCCTGACTGTGTTCAGCAGGGCAGTGCTGGGCCCACATCTCCACTCGCCTTTTGAGGAGATGGCCCTTTTGGGTGCTCCCCTTGCGCTTTGCATGGTGCATGAACACGATGCCCACCACGGATGTGGCATTTGCAGCACTGTGGCCCTGACCCTCACGCTCCCATTGAGGCAGCTTCATCCTCTCCATAAAGTCAGCTGAGAGAGGAGCCCTAAGGCCCTCTGTCCTGGTGGTGCTGGGTGGCTGCGACCACCACTTTGGCTCTGATGTCCCCTGTCCGTCCTCACAAGGACACATGCACACGCTCTTGTTATCTGTTTGCTCTTGAAGCCCATGTCTTTCGTCCAATATCCTGCACTGTCACTACGTACTGATAACACACGGCTTGAAATGGACTGACATCATCTCAAAGGTGGGTTTTTTTTTCAAAACAGTCTTCAATTCACTCATGGTGGCAAAAGTGCCGGA
The DNA here is from genome assembly GCF_030867145.1 of Opisthocomus hoazin. Taxonomy (NCBI): domain Eukaryota; kingdom Metazoa; phylum Chordata; class Aves; order Opisthocomiformes; family Opisthocomidae; genus Opisthocomus; species Opisthocomus hoazin. The sequence continues at coordinate 14,235,505 of NC_134423.1, forward strand.
AATTCAGGGTGTCTGGAGAAGGCATGGGATGTAGTCAGTACAGGCGGAGGAGAAGGAGGATGTGAGGTGCAGAGAGGGTGCTGGATGTGAAAGAGAGCCTGGTACTGCCCAGCACAGGAGACTGGTTTCTCCTCACCCTGGGGAAGGGGCGTTACCTGGGAGGTTGAGGTGCGTTCCTCCATGGCTGCCTTGGAGCTGCTGGCTCCACTGCACGTGCAAGGGATTTGTCCATTCGTTTTCCCCCAGAAATTCCAGAGCTTCTCTTGGGGAGCTGCAGTGTGCTGGCGGGGGGGAACCTCTCCCTGTGTCAGGGTCCAGACTCTGCCTGGTGGCGCAGCAGGACTGGATCTGTCCTGGCACTTGCTGTAGCTGCTGTGTCACTGCACATCCACAGCCAGGGGTGGGGAAGAGCGAGACGAGGGGTTACCTGTAGGATTATGGAGGATGAAACCAGGGATAAAGTGATACCAATTACAGAGAGGGCAGAGAAAAGAACCCCGAGCAATTATGGCACCTACCGAAGCGTGTCGGGGCTGGGGGGTTAAGTCCTGCTGCTCCAAGGCAGCACAGTGCTCCTGGGAGACTGACTCTGAGGGGCCAGCAGCCCCAGAGACAGGGGACTAGCAGCGAGAACCAGCACAGCATTTCAAACAGAGCGAATGCTTTTGTGCTGATCTGATTTTAACCAGCTACACAACCAAACTGACACACATCTTTCCTCTTTTTCAGGTGGCTGCAGGCTGCGTGCATTACCTGGGTCAGGGTGGGAGAGGAAGAACAGGTATTTCTGATCCCAGTGGTACTGGTGAAGGACGGCAAGGCAGGCTTGGGAAAGGCTGGGAAAAGCAAAGCAAGGAATTCCTGCCCTTCTGCGGTGTCATGACAAATGCTCAGAAACTGAGGGGACACCAAGTTAATTGCTGACTATTGAGGCTTGGCCAGATGAGGCATGTGTGGGAGATCGGAGCCCATAACCCTGATTTCAAGCCTGCGAAGAGCGATGGAATAGCTGCCGAGGGACTTGGTGGAGGCTGAAAGTGGGAGCACAGTTCAGGGCTGTCAGCGGGGTTCTATGGAAAACAACTCGTGAAAGGGACCTGAGCTTGCCACCCGCTGAGCAGCAGCGTGGGTGCTAAAGGAAACTGCACAGCTGTAATCCAGGCAGGGCTTTGAGAACACCGATGTCATCCTCTGCAGCAGTCTCGTTAAAAACCAGTCCCAGACAGCACCAGACAGACCCTGAGCAGGAGGCTCAGCATAGCTCACACCCTCTTCAGTGGTGTAATTGCAGCCAAGCCAGTTTTTCCGATGAACATCACATGGGTGCTGAGCAGCCCCTGGGCAAGCATGGCTGCTTGACAAGCCGGGTCCGTCCAGAGGGTGTTCTGCTGCACCTGGGAATAAGGACCGCAGCTCAGTTGTGTGGGACCGGAGCGGGCTGATCGCACTGCGGCCAAATTCCCCCATTCCTGGGAAGGCAAGAGGGCTGCCCTGTTGTTTGTCATCCTGAGACTGGACAAATGCAGCCTGGAAGGTGGCTACAACAAAAGTGGCCTTGCTTACAAATGGAGACCAGGTTTTCTCTGGATTTTTTAGGCCGTATCTTCTTCTCAAAGAGGTGATGTGTTCTGAAATTGGCAAAAAAAACCTGGCACCCGGGACCTGCCTGGGAAAGGTGCCATAACCTGAACTCCAGTCCCCAGTCACCAGCCTGGCAGGGTTTGCAATGGATTTTCTGCCTCTGCCTTGTTCCAACTTCGGCACAAAGAGCTGAGCCCTCCAGCGCCTGCACACCCATCTGCCAAGCAACAGGGGAGCTGGCACTCAGTGGCAGAGGAGGCTGGAGCCTGCTGATGTGACAGCTTCGGTCTGGAGCCTGCTGAGACCTCCAGCATTCCGGGCAGGAATTGTCACTGCAGCGCTCCTCCACTGCTTGCTCTCTCCAACTCAACAGATGTTCTCTTTCCCAACGGTTACCAGACACCAAAGGAATCTTCCCAGTTTATATATCAAAAAAGGCATTACAAATCCTATTTCGGAAATTGATTTTGCTGGCAAAGGTCACCACACCGGCTTCTGCAGGTGGTGCAGGAGGTCGGCCTGTCGGCCACCAGCTTCCTGCAAGGGCCTTGCAATGGAGCCAGGGAAGGATGGAGGTGACTCAGCAAACGCTGGGCTGCTGATAGATGGTTACCTACTCGAGGCAGAGCACGCATCTGCACAGAGCTAATGGTCCCTCTCCCAGCAGGATTAACCCTCTGAGGCTGGGTGAGAGCAGCCTGCAGCCACCTCTCCGCAGCCCCGCAGAGATCCACACCCACCAGGAATGGTCCTTTCTCACCCAAAGCAGCCTTCAAAGCTCCAGGGATCCTTAGCTCGCACTGTTGGTTTCCCCCAAAGCCTTCAGTTGGAGGAAACAGTGATTGTCTGTTTTCCCCTAGTAATTCTTGCACGCAATTTATTTTCTAGATGGCTACTGACCACTGAAGTGACATTTTCATAGCACAATCTGTTACAACCCCAACGTTCCAGACGGTAACACTTAACTCAGAACCCGTTGTTTTATAAATAGAGTTAAAATTGTTTTTCCCCCCTGTGCATCATTTCGTATTTATGTACATTTGAAGTTCATCTTTTTTATTGCCCAGTCTCTTTCCACAGTTGGTCTTCATCCACAGAACCCTCTGTATTAGCAGCAAACTTGAGTATTTGCCTGCTTTTGCTGATCATTTTTGAACATGCTGCACGCAGTCCCTGCACAGCTCTCTGGTGTTCTCTGCTACGGAGATTGTTGCCTTCCACCTTTTGTTTCTTACCTTTTAGCAAATGCTTTCGCCCTGTAAGGACCTCATCTCCTGTTCCAGGCCTGCTTCCTTTCTTTAGGAGCCTTTGCTGAGGGACCTTGCCAAATACCTTCGGGAAATCCAGGCGGACGACCCCAGTGGGCTCACCTTGCCCATACACCTCCTAACTCCTTCAACAAGCTCCAAGCCTACTCTTTAAAGCAGCCCTACTCCTTTCCAGTCCACAGATCTGGTTTATAGTCCACAGATCCCTGCATCTCCACCTCAGCCCCCACTCTGTCCCTTGGTGGCATGGTGAGCTTGACAGAACAGGTGCTCCCCACAGCAAATAGCTCAACGGTTTCAGGTTTGTGTCCCTTCAGAGCCCGTGGGGGTCCGCTGCTAACCCTTGGTCACTGATCTCTGCTGCAGGTTCTTCCACTGCCGGTGTCCAGGAGCTGTCGGCAGCACAGCACACCTGGGGTGCCTTGTTCCTTATCAAAGAGCAACTCTTGGCTGTGTAGGACTAACACGAGTAGTAACAGACCTGTGAAACAGGCACTACTACCGAATGCTCCAAACATACCTAAAGACAAAGCAAGATTTCATCAGGCAAAGAAAAGAGACTGTCCTGGTTTCAGCTGGGATAGAGTTCATCTTCCTCCCAGTAGCTGCTGTGTTTTGGATTTAGTATGAGAAGAATGTTTAGCACCAATATTTTCAGTTGTTGCTAAAAGTCAAGGACTTTTCCCATTTTCTCATATTCAGCTAAAGAGCAGGTGTGCAGGAGGGAGCATAGCCAGACAGATAGCAAAGCTGGCCAATAGAAATATTCCATACCATAAACATTTATGAAGGGGGTTGGCCAGGTAGCAGGGAGGTTTCGGCTTTTCGTTTTTCCGGGAGCTTCAAATCCTCTCTTGCCCAGGAGTTTGAACTGTTTTTTCAGGCCGCAAATCTGTCACTGGGTGGTGAGAAAAATTGTATATAATTTGTTCTTCATATCCATTATTATCACTATTATTAGTACTAGTGTTTACTTTGTTGTCGCATTAAACTGTCTTTATCTCATCCCACGAGTTTCCCCTTTTGTCCATTTCTCTTCCCCATCCCACTGCGGGAAGAAGGGAAGGTATGAGCGAGCGGCTGTCTAATGCTTAGTTGCCAGCTGCCGTGTTAAACTACGACAGAGACCTTTCCGTAACTATGCAAAATAGATGTATCTAAAAATGGCACAGCTAAGAGGGCCTTGCCAACGCTGAGCTAATAATGAACAAACATCGCCCAACCTGGAAATACCATGGTTCACAGCATTTAAAGCAATGTCCATTTTGTTTCTTCTCTGTTGAATTATGCTTTCTTACCTTGACGTTGACCAATGCAGCTCCCAGAGTGGTGGCCAGTCTGGTCTGGGAGAGACTCCAAGCTGTAGAGCTCCAACAACATAGTGCAGGTGCTCCCAGGCCCTGCAAATATCCACCTGGGCAGGCAAATGCATGCTCAAAACCAACGGCTCTAATAAAAAATATATACAAAGAGCAAAGGCCTCAAATCCCCCTATTTGTCTCTTTCCCAGAGCTCCTGGTGCCAATAAAACTCTTCATAGCGGTGAAGTTGTTTCAGCCTCTCCTTCACTGCTTCTCCAAAGCCAGGTCAAATTTAAAGTCCTGCCATATGCCTGAGGGTCTGTTTTAATGCATTTGTCTCTTGTTTATAAAGATTAAGTCCCTCTGTTACACTAATTTGTCCACAGGCAACAACTGTTGCTTACAAAAGATAAAATTTGAAATCTCGCACATCTTGTTTTCAACTCTTTTTCAATTTTCATTTAAGCCATAAATGAGTTGTGGTTTTCCCTGAGGTTTCCCACTCACTCCACGCCCACTGGACACAGCACAAATAACTGCTCTGCAAGAAGACTTAGAGAACAAAACCTTGTTTTCTTGCAGGCAAATGCAGGCCTAGCTCAGAAGTGTCCCAACCAGAATTACACGGCAGAAATCTGACATCCCAGTTCAAGTGAATTGAGGTTCAGAGAAATGAAATTGAAGTTCATTTTCTCCACATTATTGTTAATTCTGTCTGTCTGGAAACGAAACCCTGCAAGGTTAGTTTCTACAGGAGGAGAGATTGGAAAGGAAAGGTGATACCAAGATGCTCGGCAGAGAGAGCTCCACGAAGTGTTTTCAAATTATTAAGCAGAAGAATCCAAAAAATCAAGAGATGAGGAGCCAGGCAGAGGAAGCAAGAGACTGAGGGCATGTCTGCTCCATCCTGGATCTGCATTTCTAGTCTGCCCCTAATTTGACTGTTCTTCTCTGTGGAGATATTTGATTTCCTCCAAGGTTTTAGCAACTCTGCTAGATGAAGCATTCAAAGGACACGCTAGAATTAAACATGTGTATGAATTACCCCATGAGCAGGAATAGGTTTGACACACGATGTGCTCAATCAGAAGCACTCATCACTTAGGCTGGTCCCACTCCACTGGGGAGCATGACTATGTGTGAAGGAGCTGGTGCTTTTCTACAGCGATTAAGGGGTAAGCAGGGACGAGGACACAGCAGCAGGAAAACTGCTCCCATGGAGAGGGCTCCTCATGGCTGGGCAGACTACCAACCAGCAGGGAATCCACCAGATTAAGGCTAAGTAGATCCAACAAGGCAGATTTGCCAGGAAAGCCACCGTGCCCCTTCTGAATCCAACATGCATCAGGCTGGTGGAGTTATCTCTGCAGAGACCTGTGCCTTCCTGACGGGTGAGCGAGCTGATGCACCTGGGTGCAAAGGACAGAAAGGAACTGGAAGTATTGCAAGGGAGGGGAGAAGGTAAAAGAGGCTGGAAGCTATGAAATTGGCTCAAAATGCACTGTAGGTGCTGTTTCTCTTTTCCCAGCAGCCAGCGATGAGACGCTCAGACCAGTCATCCACTACGCATCAACTACCACCAGAGCTGCTGACACTGACGGGAACTGTGACAGCCGTGCCTTCTGGCATCACCCAGGCGCCCCGTGCCATCTGAGCACTGGAACCAGAATGCTCCTCATCTGATTCAGCCACTGAGTCACAGACATCGTGCGGGTCTTCGGAGTGGGAGACGTAAACGTCTGCTTTGCATCTCCCCTGCCCCGGCACAGGCGCCGTCCCCACGCGACACGCTCTGCCTAAGCCACCTCTCCTCTCCTCCTCTGGGCCAACGAGCTTAGCCTGCCCCGGGAGCTGTGTGCTGGGTTTGTATTCACGCGTTCCTCCAGCAGGAAGTGGTCATCTAACCACGCACGGACAAGACTTTGCCTTGCAGATACTCCTCAGAAAATATAACGCTGACCTGTTCTGACTTTAAGGGCAGGAAAAACACCATGAGATTACCCAGTCTCGTTAAAGAAAGCACGCAACCCATCATCTCACAAACCCAAGCACTAGAAACCCCTGCTAAGCAGTATGCAGTGACAGATCTGCTTATTGCTGCGTAACCAACAACCGTGTGTTCAAGCGTTATAAACATACAAAGCCAGCCTTTGTCTCGGGGAGCTTCAGCTTGCAGCACGTTACTCCTCACAGCTCACCACCCATCCACCACGCTTCCGCTTGCACGTTTAGCTTCGACATGAAAAAGAGCCAACCAACGGAATTCCAGCGATGACTGGAAATAGCCCAGCACCGCTTTGCTCTGTGAGACAGCTCCGGCCCATGAAAGAATCTGTGCCCTGAACTGCAGATGTGATTGAACAGTAATTAAGCAATGAAACTGCCTACCAGAAAACCTGCTCTGTTTGGCTGTAACCACAACATAGACAGAAGCAATCTTAGCCCTGGCAGATTTTTTTTCCTTTTTTTCCCTTTATAAACCAGACCTTTCAACACCCACACACTTTACAAACAAATCCCATTCCTGTTGTGACACAAAGATCTCCATCTTGCCTAAGCCTTAAGTTTCAAAAGCTTTGCTGAAGCTGGCCAGACAGCTTCACCTTTAACAGAAAGAAGAAAACGAAATAAAAAACAAAGACACGTCAAGTTCTAACAGCAAAACCCCTGGCTCTGTGGGAGCACAGCAGTGCGGGGCAAACATACCCGCATTAGCTCCCAGCTGAACCAGAGATCCCGCACGCCCTGTAGCTTTTCTGCTCAGCAAAGCAGGGTAAGTCTGGCGGGGACGGAGCCAGCACCAACTCTCTGTCGTCTTGCCCCCACGCAGGCTCGTCCCCAGCACCCTCTCTTCCCACTGTGGCAAGCAAGGCGTTACAGGGACACAGGCAGTGAGGTGGGAGGCAGTGCGGGAGCTGGTGGGCGTTTGAGCTGTGAGTGGATTAACTGCTTATTTATCCTCGCTCTAATTAGAGTCAACACCTCATTTCACGACTGCAGATAACACAGAACCACGTTCTCAGGTACATTGAGCTGAAAATAGGCAGAACACAGGCTCTAGAGATGAATTCTCAAACCTCTGATTTAGGGCAACTGTTTCTGTCCTTAAAGTCTCTGCAAACCCAGAAGAGAGCAATGCACCGACGCTAGGTTGCAGTGGGCTTCACCCCACCCTTTGCCCTAACCACCCTGCATTTTCTGAGCGGTTCCTGCTCAATCACTCCGCACGGCACAACACGAGAGCAAGGCGAGGAAAGGCACGTCTTCCCGCAAGCGCCCAGCCGCAGGTTTGCACCCACATTGGCAACGAGTGTGTGTCCCCAGCCGCACTGGCTGCTGACACCTGCTGTCAACAACGCCAGCGGGGCCGTCCTGCCACCAGCAGGACGGGCACCTTATTATTGCCCAACATCTCAAAATGACCATTTCTTTTCTCTCAGAACTGGGGTTTCAGCAGATGCTCTTTAAGAGCTAATCCTTGCATATCCTTCAACTGTAAATCTTTGTATTTTAGCCTTTTTTTGTTAAATTAACTCAGTGACAGTTAACACAACCGCTTCTGCAGGCTCAGATTTTTGCAAAAGGTGTGAAAGCGAGAGGACTCAGAGAACAGCAACAACAGCACTTTCAGCAAGTTTTCACTGGGAGGTGCTGATTAGCAGGTCTCAGAAGAGCTCAGCTCAGGTCTTTATGTGAGCCCAAGTGAAAAACCGATTTATGTGCAACATCAGTTTAAGCTAAAGGCAAAGCAGGGAACAGAGCCTCAGTGTGACCTGTGCAGGCAGAAATGCTGCTCCAAGTCCTCAGCAAGGTGCTCTATGGTGATGGCAGCTCTCAGAGAGATATCGTGTTCCCTCACTGCTGCCTGGGTTTGGCTTTTGACAAAACATCCCATCTGTGACTCAGGCACTTTGGAGAAGCTCTCTATCCAAACTCTCTTCTCAAGGGCTCCAGCACTGGGAGTTGGAGATACGGATTTTATTACCATTTTTTATTACTAAGCTATGATCACCCAAAGAGCCACAGGCCCAAGGCTCAGTGCTAGGGGCTGAACCTGCTCATGGACTCGTCGCAGCACCCCATACCCAACAGCACAATTTACCCCCACAGACAGGACAGGCCTGACAAGCCTCATGAGGTACACGTGCAAGAAACTGAAAACAGACCATAAACACCCCGTTGGGTTTTGTCCTTGCCTGTCCCAATTGCTTTTACCCTTACGCAAGCTGTGTGCACGGCAGCAGTCATCATCTTCAGTGATCCCGGTTGCTGTGGAATCTTGGAGCAGTCACAAAGAAGCGGGAATAGAGGATGTGGGCAGATGCACCTGAAGGAACACACAGTAGCTCTGAACTCTCTGTAGATTTTACAAGACCGAGAGGGGAGCTGTTAACCCCGGGAAAGCACAGATGGGGAGGGGACAGGCTCTCACTGCCAGGGGGAAGCTGCGCTAGCAAGACAACAGGGAAACCAACTGAACAGGAGGGGTCAGGCAGCCTAAGAGGGAGGAACCCACCGCCTACCCTTGTGAAGATCTGCCCTAGCGAAGGGGAAGTGAAATGTTTTCACGAGTCACTACAGACACCGCGGAGGCGAGTGACAGTGGTCCATCACCCGGTGCAAGTGGCACAAATTTATGTCGAAGTTGATACCTAGTCTCCGCCTTGAACCTCTTCCCTGGGCTCTCCTCTGACAGTGCATCTACACAAGCAGGATCACCACCCAGAGCGAGAAGCCCAGAAGAAAAGCTGTCACCACGTGCAACAAGTGGTTTATTCTTTCAGACCTCGGGGCAATGGGCGCTTAGCTTTCCTGTAGCTTTCAGGTAAGCTGTAAGATGTGGCCAGCTGCTGGGATCATTACAGACCTAAAATCCATTTCTAAAACTAAAAAAATATTACTACTGCATCCTACTAAACTCTCCCTGCCAAACAGCTATGGTATTTCCCATGTCAATTCTTTGGTTACCTAGTGCTGCACTGATAACTTATGCACAAAGTAATCCTTTGCCATCTTCTGCCCAAAACACCTTGCAGTCTTTAAGCAGATCATTGAAGTGTTATTTACAGAAACATAGAAATATTGAGTGGATCTATAGAGGAGTAGCTGCTATCATTCTGTGTAGAGAGGACAAGTTAATTCACTAGGCTCTAGTGAAGCTCTAGGAGTCAGTCCGCAACGGCAAGGCGCAAGTACCCCCCAGGAAACTGGGCAAGGAGGCTGCACCCAGGGCAATAAAGAAGAACGTGGCAGGGCTCATACTGGGCGAGATGCAAAATCTTTATTCCAGTTCTGCATTGGAAAAAACACCACCTCCACAGCTCGCTGTTCGACAGTTCCGTCAGTGCAGGCAGAGGTCACGCTTGCCCAGTGGAGGCACAGGCTTAGAGGACACAGTCCTGTAGGCACTTTGAGAGGAAGCTCAGCTTCAAAGTACAGACACTGAACAGTTTGGCTTAAATTTTTAATACAAAAACTCACTAAAAATGCTAAAATGTGACAAACCATTGGAAATACTGTGACAAACATTGGCCCTTACGCAGTAAAAAACCAAAATAAAAACCCAAACTGGCAAGAAGCTTTGAAATGCATGTTTTCTTCTTCCTCCCGGCACACCGGACCATCGTCTACTTAAAACATTCATCTAAAAAAAATCGATGCCACCTTCACTTCGTACTTCAGTGCAAGAGGCTACTCTCGATGAACCAGTACAAATAAACCCAGTAAAAAGAGGACTGCATACTGTAAGAGAAAGAACAGAAGACAGAAGAGTGCATGTTCACATCTAAAGATGCAGTAATGGCAGCAAACATACAGGGCAAACAGTCCTGCCCGAGCATATAAAGCTCTCGCAAAGTAACTTTAGCCGGGGTGGGAGAAGCAGGCAGAAAATGAAAGAGCTCTTACCTTAAATTTTGGATAATCATTCATTAAGATAGTCACTATTCCAATATAGGGCACAAATCTACAAGAATAAAGGTTTTATTCAAACAAACAGTATTCAAGGGTGCATACGGGATAAGCACTGCCCTGGCACTTGTACAAAGGAAGAGCCACTCAAGCATACTTAAGGCGAAGGTCAACAGGCTTGCGAATTCTTTGCCCCAGGCAGGGAAGCCAGGGCAGCAGGGGTTGAGCGAGGAGCAGCCCCAGAGCCAGAGTGAGTTTTAGCCTCTGCCTGCAAAGACTCTGCCTTGCAGAGCAATTTTGATGAAAATTCTGATCACGCCTGAGTGTACACTGCCTTTGCACCGCTGTCCGTCCAGCATCAGAATGTCAGGATGCAGCTCACAGCTTGATACCTTCGCTTAAGCCAAGCTAAGAACTGAACTACCTTTGTTTTTTAACTCTCCACGGCACCTTCTGCAATGCTTTCAGGCAGGTCACAAAAACCCAGCGGGGAGAGTTCAAGAGGAGAAGGGGATTAACAGATGGCATCGGGGGAGGGCAGTGTAAAAAGCTGCATCTTTCAACTTCACTTACCCTCTCGCTCGCCCTACTACGTCCTTCTTCTCCAACCAGTGCTGCCCTCGTTTGTACAGCCCTCTGTCATCAACAGCGTTGTTGTCTCCCTTTGTCAAAAATTTTATGTCACCGTTTTGCCTAGCAAAGACAAGACAGGCAGGTAAGTCAGAGAAAAAGAACTTATTAAAAGCTGTTCTAGAGCAAGTGCTTAGAGACTAACACAAAGATACTAGAAACAACTGTCCCCTACATGTTCAAGCAGGATTAAAAAGGGAAACTCTGTCAAATGCAGCGGAAAGCAGACTGTTTGGAAAAGGCCTGCCCACAAAGAATGAATTCTGGCCCCAGCCAAGCTCTCCGGCAGAGTTTAAGAACAGAACTAGCAGGATGAGCCATTTCTAGCGAAGGTACTGCTATCACCTCTTTGCTTTTGACCTCTCTCATGTTGGTGCTTCTCTTGCTTCATATACAAATGTTGGGTTCTGGGCTCTACACTTCCACCCAAAATGAGACTTTGGGGTTAAAGTGTATGGTTCTACTCAGTAGCAGTCAGAAGCAAGCTGAAACTTGGAAATTATTAGGAAAGGGGGACAGAACAACACAAACGATACCATTATGATACTGCTTGAACTCGCGATGTGCCTACATCTTGAATGCTCTGCGCAGTTCTGAACCCCCTACATCCTTTTTTGAAATGGAGAGAAGAACTGGCAAAGGTTCAGAAATGGATAACAAGGTCTGGAACCACTTCCATACAAGAAACAACAGACCAGGACTCTTCAGCCTGGAAAAGACAGAACTGATGGGAGATATGACGGTAGTCCAATGACACAGACAGCAACAGTTTTTCACTGCCTCTTCTGACACAAGACCTAGAGGGCAAACAACGAAACCCAGAGGTAACAGGTTAAAACAAGCCAGAGAAGGTGCTATGCTTAACTAACATAGTGCAAACTAAACCATGGCTCTCTGGAAGGATATTTTGAAAGCCAAAATATTACATCAGTTGAAAAAGTGAGCAGGTAGTCCACGTAAAGAAGAAAAGGGGGCTATTAATACAGAACTGTCACTTTGTGCCTGAAATCATAATTTGCAGGAAGCAGAGAAAATACTGCTACACACTCTCTCTAGTCTTTAATTTGTCCTGAGGCAAATTAGTCAGCCGATCAGAAACATGACCGTGGAGCAGATGAACCTTTGCTTTGACCTGGAACCAGCTGCTGCTACGCTCTAGCTTTATACGCCACGTTATGAGCTCTTCCGCCGCCACTTCCATTCAGCTTCCTGGACAGCCAGCAAGGCTTGCTTAGAAGCAGCAGCCTGTGCCGCTACCGGGGGTCGGTCGGCCCCTCGCCCTGTGGCATCCGAACACAGACGCCAAGCGGGAGTGTTCTCCTTACTTGATTCTGTCGGCTTGTGCACAGAAACGACAGATCAAATACAACTCGGGAAAGCATGCAGAAGATCTTCAGAGCTCATGCTGTTTTCATCATGCCCGAATACCAATGTGTCTGACTTGACAGCAGAAGCTTGGAAGGAAAAAAGGGGTTTAAAAAAAAAAAAAAAAAAAATCTTTCTTCAAAGCACATCTGTCTCACAGTGTGGGACTAGCAAATACTCCAGGAGCTTACAGAAAGTCTGGAAAAAGATGAAGCTATACAAAGGTGCAGATAATGCAGTTTCAGCTCTGAAAACCGATGGTGAAGGAGTGCACCATCTTACTGAGCAGCTTCAACGCTCCATCACGAACCAGCGCGAGAAGCCCACAGCACGGGTGCTCTGCTGTCTGAAAGGTGAATGAAATCTGGTCTGGCTGTCCTACACCGAAACCATTATGTAAGTTTTGACCATAGACTCTGTGTTTAGTGATAAAGAATGAACTCAATTTCACTCTGAACAAAGAAGAAAAGGCTAAAAAACCCATTTCCTCACTGAAACAATACTGACGTGAACTGGAGCACGGGCCGCCACAAAGTCATGGAGAACAGGGTTTCTGTTTTCCTTCGTTTTGACACTCCTGTCAACTTTCAGAGACTTTTCAGTTTTCATTCAGTCCATAACTACAGGAAGAAATGGGAAACTCCCACCATTCAGAAGACACTCTTGAGTTCCAAACTGGCACCAGAAAAATATTCCTTAAGTAGTGAAAGAAGCAACTGATACCTCCGAGGCCTGCCTTCAGTGCCCAGCTTCAGGTCACAGTACGTACTTTTCAGTTTTATCTTTCCTGATATGAAGATCTGGTTTGTGTTTGGTTGTCTCATTTAAATGAAACCTAAAATACCGGAGAATGGCTTTACTGCACAGAATCTACGATTGGCACTATGGTTTTGTTACATTTAAAAAAAAAAAGCATTGGATACCTTAAGACCTAGTGCTGAGATAGAGCCAGGCAAAAATAAAAAAGGGTGGGGAATATCTGGAGGTGAACTGTCATGCAGAATGCACACTTCTGCTTCTCCTTCTCACACACTGGCTGAGAGCGGAGAGAGAAGACCCCGACCTTTCTTGACTGTTTAATAATCAGCCCACGCAGCAGCACTGGAGCCAGCTGAGCCTTTAGTGTACAACAGGGGAGGAGGAAAGCAGCGTTTCCCTTAAGAGTTCCGAAGACATGACAAAAAGTGCATACGCAACTTTAGATGTCAAATTTACGAAGTATACTGATCTTATTTTTAAATTAGTGGTATCGAAGAACAGTACTTTGACAACTGACAATTGTTAAATGCTTTTGAAATAGAATAAATCTGAAAGCAAAGAATCTGCTCTGTCCGTTGGGATACCTGCCACCCTCTCATAGCCAGGATTGCAGCTGGACTATTTCTGTGCACAGAGCTGATCGATCTTGACGCTGGGCGAGACAAATGGTCGAGATGTCCCAACAGCTGCGGCTCCTACGAGTACTTGGGGGAAGGGACCTCATTTAACCAGAGCAATCCTCAAATGCCACCTTTACACACGATTCAAGTGATTCACTTCACCTAGGAACAGCTCTCTCAGCCCTGGTAAAGCTCCCATTCAGTCACGTTGCAGCAGGCGATTACTCAGCAGAAACAGCTGCTGGGACCCCGTCCAACCGTTGCCCTCTCAGAGCTGGCTTGAAGAACCAGGGATTCAGTTCAAGATTTAGTCTTCACTCAAACAACTCACAGGGCTGGCTTGCATCCCCGCAGACCGGCCTGGAGCAGTCACAGTTGCATCTTCCCCAACCAGCAAAATAGGAAGGCTCACGGCTGCCGAGGAAGCCTTGCTTGGAAAACTAAACCCTGTTCAGCCACCAAACCAGAGTGACTGCGCTTCATTCCTTCAGACACGTTTGCAGAACAAACAGTATGCGGAGAGCACAGCGCATATCGAGACCCCAAGTATAACAACACAACAGCTCCTACAGAGAGGAAAAGAAACACCCTGCCTCTGCATGACAGCAGGAACCAGGAGCACAAAGACAAGCTTTAAAATAATGCACAACACATACAAAACACCCTTCTTCCTTAAGTTCTGCCTCTACAAACAAGAGTCACTTCACACACACAGACGCAGCCATACCTACAGGAGACAACACAGCAACATTACGCAGCAGCTTGGGATGGAAATGACGGCACAGGAGACACTGAGTGACACAGGGAATCCAGGATACCAGTGCAGACTCCCCAGCTTGTGAATTCTGCTGGATGATCTTTACAAGTACACCAAGGAGGACAGATTTCATCTGTCTGAAACATCTATGTTGCTTCTTCCTACAGCACCTGGAAATCTGTTACTGATGTCACCCCCATTCGTTTCCCCAATGAGATGAGGAAAATTACACTTTAGCTAAACATCTCCAGTACAATCCCCCAAATTCTCGACATACTTCTCATGAATTTTCAGGACGCGATGGACTATAGGAATTTCCCTTCCTTCTATCCTAAAGACCACGATTTCTCCCACTCTGATCGGATCTTCAATTCGGTTAGTGAGGAACAGGAGATCTCCTCTGTGAAATGCAGGCTCCATGCTTCCACTGAAAAGAGAAGAGGAGCAACTGAACAATATTTGAACACTCAGAAGCAGGTTTCAGAGTTTATAGTCCTTTATGAAAAAACACACAATAACCTCAATGAAAAGTTCCTTAGAAAACCACGTGGACTTGGGAGACCAGGTCTAACCTCTACCACACTCGGATTTTCAATCACCATGCTACCAGCAGTTCAGATTTGTTGGGAAATGAGCACTGCCAGCAGTTGGCGTTAAAAGCACACCAAACGAGAAAAAACCTTCTGCTTTCTTAATAACAACAAGGCTCACGATGAGCAGCACCTCCTCAGCTTCTGAGCTCTCCATTGGCAGTGCCGCACTGACAGCACGGCAGTGGTATGAAGCTTTATTTAATTTATTTTAATTTTTCGCAGGTATGTAGATCATCCTCATGAAGCAAGCACTGAAAGCATACAGGCTCTTGTATTCCCATCTGGAACAGACAGACGGGCGTGCTAAAAATTTGTTATTGTGATTCATCGCTTTGCTTAACGATCTCATTTCAGGCACTGCTATTCAAGTTATTTTTTTCCTGTCTTGTAAATGGCAATTGTTAAAAAATTATACTCAACCTTCTTAATTCCAAACAAACAATGCAGTACAAAACAAAACGATGAACTTTAAGTACTGCGTATGTTCGTGTTTTATCTAAAGACAGCGCAGAAGCTGCTATTCACAGCAGAAGATCCCATCGCCGAAGCAGGGATGTGACCCAACGGCCACTGTCTTACTCACTGGGAGCAACAGCGTGAAACATCATCCTCTGACTTCACAAACCTGCTGAGAGGGAACAGGAACACTACTCGCTTTTATTTTACGGGAATTTTGTTAAATGGCATGTGGTAACACTGATGTAGAAGCACAAGGAAAGGCCACCGCGGCCCTGTGCAGCATCTATGTGGCATCCGACAGTGCAGGCATCTGACGGCTGCCCAGGAACTCTGGCCATGGGAATCTGTCCAGACCACCAGGAGGGTGGGAGTAGCACTGGGGGCACCTCCCGCACGGCACTTCTGTGCAGGCAGCAGGCAACACCTAAAACACCTCCAGCTACCGAACAACACCCCTTATTTTCGGCCACATGTATAAAAGGGTACAGCTACAGCTACAGCTCCCCTCCTCCTGGCCACATCACAACTCACTGGGCGGCCAGGGAAAAAACCAAGCAGCTGCAAAGGAAGAGTTAGTGGGTACTTTTAAAGACGCAATGTAGCACATGCTAATGCTCACTGGACATTTCAGCAAGCCAGCTCCCATTTAAAAAAACCCAACAACTCCTTTTCACTCTATGAGTTTACTTGCTGGCATCTCAGAGATTTCCACTTCCTTGTCGCTCACCAAGATTCACCAGACACCCCAGCTGTTCATGCAGCAGCAATGAGACGTGCAGACAGGCAACAGGTGAGGTGCCAGTGCACTGCCACGTTCTGCTACCATGACTTCTGCTGTGGGAAGCAGCGCCATCAGCCTTGGAGAGCAGACGAGCTCTGCCACAAACACTGCTTTCACACAGGGACGATCAGGTCAAGCCACAGGGTCATCGCTCGTGCCAGGCCCCCTGCTTCCAGGCCTCCTGTTCTCAGGTTGCTTCCACTCACGGGGCCGAGCGTTTCTGGGGGAGCTTCGGCAGCCGCACACCAAATGCCCGGGTCACGCTCTCGCCATGGTTCTCCGGAGCCCGGTCTCAGGACCCAGCTGACCGGCGCAGAGGCCACCGGCTGACAGCAGCAGACAGCGAGATGCTGCCTTTGGGTAAGGCTACCAGCCCCCCACCCTCCCACCCACGGAGCGGGGACTCTCTGAGGGCCCCTCGCCCGCTGCCCCCCCCTCACACGGAGCGGGGACTGAGGGCCCCTCGCCCGCTGCCCCCTCCGCACATTCTGCTCTGACCCTCCCAGCGCCGGATTTACCTCAGCACCACCACGATGGGGCTCTCGCTGCCCGTCACCACCATCAGCCCCTTCCAGATCATGAGGGCGGACGAGACGATCATGCCGAAGTTCAGCACCTGGTAGTACAGCTGCGGGGGGAGGGGGTGTCAGGCTGCGCGGCCCGGCCCGGCCCGGCTCGGCCCCCCTTCCCGGCCCCCCTTCCCGGCCCCAGGCCCCCGGCCCCTCCCCGCCCCGGCTCGGCACCTGCCGCTTGTTCATCCGCCGCACATCGTCCAGAAAGTCCAGCGACAGCATCGCCGGCACCGACGGCGGCGGCGGCCACACCGCCCCTCCGCCCTGCCGGCTGCGCTTCCGCTTCCGGCCGCCTCCCTGCCGCTTCCGGCCCCGCCCCCGGGTTGTCATGGCGGCCTGTGCCAAGAACGACGCCCAGGCAGGCACCCTTGGATGCTTTTATTTGCGATACTTTGAAGTAAACATCATAGCAAGGCACAGAGGCCGCTGCGGGTTAAATAGATAGGTGATGGCTCGGAGTGCCCCCTGCTACCCTTAACTCTACGTAGGCTACCGGGTAAAACATCCCCTAGGCTAACGCACACCCTATCAAAAATACAAAGAGTCCAAAGTTCGTATCAAAACACGTCGAGACGAGGAGGTGAGCGGTCCGAATGCAATAAGATAAATAGTTCTTAAATTATTTAAACATCATCATAGTAAACAATAACGAGCGGGGTTCTGGCTCAACGTAATAAAAAAAATAATGGTATAGGAGACAATTATATTACACAAAGCGCGTGTGTGAGGGGGCAACGAGCGAGGAAAGAGAGAGTGACTACAGGGGAAGGAACGTCTCCCAGTGGCAGGGACCGCCGAGCGGCGGCGGGAGACAGACGAGCGCCGACGGCGGCCAGCCCTCGCGGCGCGGCAGGACGGTGGTTCCCGCTCCCGTCTCTGCGGCTGCCGCTCCGAACCAGCCCGCCAAGGAGCCCCGGCACCGAGCCGGAGCTGTCAGGAGTGCCACGACAGTTCCGCTCCAGCCAACGCCACAGCCCGCGGCAGGGGATGTTTTCCAACCTGCTGCCCAGCTCGGCCCGAGCTCTCTGCCGGGACGAGATGCCAAGCACTGGGCCCGGCTGCACCCAACCCCAGGACAGCTTCCAGCAGCGCAGCTCCGCTGACACGCAGCCAGCGAGTCCCTGAGGGGCACCAGGCCCTCCTCAACACGGCGCGTGGCTTTGAGCTGTGCTCACCCGAGGGGACAGGGGCTACAAAATTCTCTTTCAGGATCACTCGGGTCCAAGACATCTCATTAAATTGCCTTTTGGAAAACAGGGTTGTTATTCAGGCAATTAATGAAAAATCGGCACATCTTACAGCTTGAACCCGTCCCGTATTAACGCAGAAGATCCTGGATTGGCCCACATGGTCCTGACAAGCGTGTTTTGCTGAGACAGCGTTATGAGTTAAAACGAATAAAACAAAAGGCAGGATGGGAAAAGAAAAAAGAATCCATAAATAGAAGGAGAAAGCAAGCTAGACAGGGAAGGCAAGGCTGGGGTTCCAGGCAGAGGCTGAGGCAGTGCACACTCGAACAAAGAGAGCTCATCTTAAGGAAACTGCAGCTGCAGAAAGTGCTCCTCGATCCTCAGGAGTTTGACAAGCTCCAGCGAGGATTCTCGCCCTGCTTTCCCTTTTCACCTCTCTGGTCTGGCAGAGAGTTAGTGCTTAGGATGCAATGGCAGGGTTGTTTTTTTTTTTCAAATTTCCCTTACAAACAGAAGTTATCGAAAAGCAACGAAAAGCAACGTCCATCCCAAGAAATCAACAGAATATTTCAAAGATTCGCCCCATCCCCACCCCGTATTGTGAGTAAAAACCCCTCAACAAAAAACCCCTGACCAACCAAAAGGGTTTTTTTAAGTCTTAAGAGACTTTGAATGATTGTTTTGCGAGGTGCTATTAGGACCCTCCACACCACACGTCTGACTGTGTTCACAAAGAGCTGAGTCACTTTTGCACTCTCTGCATTTCAGGTTTTCTTCTTCCGCCGCAGTGTTTATCTCGCCGTTAAACCCCTCATGTCCGTTCTCACTCATCTCCCTTTGTAACTTCTGCCTTTCATCTTCCTCTTCCTCCTCCTCTTCCTGCTCCTCCTCCTCATCTTTTACTTTATGAACAATGAAGAGGTGTCTGTTCAGAGAGATGTGAGAGGTGTAGCACAAGCCGCAGAACAAGCACTGGTAGGTGGAGCTGTCTGTCTTGTGCTGAGGTATGTGTTCCTGAAACTCAGTACTGATGTCTGTCGCAAATCCGCATTTAGCGCATTTCCAATGCGCTTTCAGTTTTTTGGCTGGCGGCACGTCTGAACCCGCAGCGGTCTCTGTCTGGCCCAGCTCATCCGTTGCCATCCTCTTTGGAGATTTTGCCTTAAAAAAATAAGATTAAAACGTTACTTTATTGTTCGAGCCCACGGAAGGGTAAGAGCTAAATTCCACACGTGTATCTGAAGAATGCATGAGGGTGAATACACATCGGAATTTCGATACAAACTAAATGAAGCCATGCCTAGGGACTCCTGCTGCGTTGCCTTTCCTACCAGTACCCAAACACCTCACCCTAACATGCAGGACCTCTGCTGCTGTCCTGCGATGTGAGATGGGAGACCTGGGAGGGGTTGGCTGGGCAGAATGTGATGGGGAAGGAGAGTGTGAGCTTGGTGTAGGAAGGAGGAGCCCACAGAGCAGGGACAGCTGAGGGACACGGGGATGGTCATTAGCCCAGACAATGCTCCTCAGATTTAACTCTGAACATTTTCCCCTCCACTCAGGCTTTCTCTTCATGGCATCTCTCATTAACTCATCCCCTCCGTCTTATAATCCTGCAGCATGCTTCTCCTCCCATGAGGATGGCTCACTTGCATACGTCCCTTCAGGTGATTTTGTTATCTTCTTATCCAGCAGTCTTTGTTCAGGATACAGCTTATAGGGTTGCACGTGCAGACCCAGCTGGAGCCACGTGAAGCCACAGCCTGCCCTGGGTTAGCCAGCTGCGCTGGTATGTCAGCTCTGCTTGGGGGAAGCAGCCACCAGCTCATGGAAGTAAATTCTAGAGTTACCCCAGGTCTCCTTACAGCGTAAATACAGAGGGCAGTCAGTCTTGGCTGCGATCCCTCAATGCTAGGGTGCAGACAAACAATAAATTGCAGTGATATGGAAAACATGCATCTATTTTTAAAGTAAATGGAGCAAAGAAGCCCAATCAGCCAACCCTCCACTCCAAACCAACCCAAAATAAAATCAGCTGAACAGTTACATTTGCTGAAAGAAATGACACAGCCCTACTTAGGAAGAATGTAGTTATCATAGGTAATGCATCTAATCAGTATTTTAAAACAGCAAGGAAATTTTTTGTAACCAGCAGAAAAAATGGCAGGAAGAGGAAAAATGTACCAGGCTCATGCCCAGAGTGGCAGGGGGAAAACAAGAGTAAGAACAAATCTAAGTTTAGACCGGGTTACAAAGTAGACTGAAAAAAGGCCAATAAAACACAGGGCCACACGTTCAAGAATATCTTGAAAAATGCAAGATATGTTGCCCTGGTGCTGCTGCAACTCAGCTGCACTTTTAGTTCTGACCCTGACACTGCCAAGAAGCAAACTGGATGGAGCTGCGAGAAGGGGAAGGAAATCGTTCACATGGAGTAGAGGGCTTCACTGCTGCAAGGCTGCAGCTCAACGGAACACCCCAAGTGAACAGCTACTCGCCAGGTACATTTATTTTTCAATGAAAATATATCAGTTACTTCTGCTGTGTCTCTCTCTGGAGCTTTTGCTTTGGCCATCTGGGATAAGTCTGGGTTTTTGATGCCATGCATGAGGCTGATGTGATTCTCCAGCATGAACGGCTGAGGAAATGTCTGATTTTCATCTGTGCAGTACCTTGGAAATACAAAAATGAAGAGAATTTATTAGAGGAAATGCCCAGCTGTTTGTTTCCATCCAAACAGCTCTTTGTTATGTGCCAAACCAATAGGTGTCATTGGAGACAAATGTTGGTGAGTAATGTACTATTACACTACCAAAATATGCTGCAAATCATCGTTTTAATAATAAAACATTACCCCTGAGAAAAATATAAAACAGTTTAGAATTTACCACAGTAAGCATGAGTGAGAATGAAAGTAGGGCACATTTTATTTACAGTACAGTACTAAATAATTACAGGCACTAGTGGAGATCAGGCCCACCATGATACATGCTACACAAGATAAATAATCAAGATGGAAAACACATGAGAGAAAAATGACTCTCAGATGAGAGACCTATGCACAGATGGACCTCAGGACTTGTGTAACACCGAGGAGGCCTGCAGCAGAACCGGGTTTGCACCCAGCATTCCCAAGCACCAGTGCAGCATCCCATCCACAAGACCATGTGTATCATAACACACTTAAAATTCTTACAGAACTGCTGAACTTCCAATGTTAATAACAATAACCCAGGCAGAAGCACTCATGAACACATCGTTTATATGTAACTATTCGTGTTAAAACTTTGTAGGATTCAAGAGCTACCAGAGAGCATGGTTGACCTTTCAAAAGGAGATGTGAAGGGGATGGGCCATCTGTTAACCTCCTGTCCTGGATGAACGAGGTCTAGTGCAAATCAGTGCCAGGTCTTGCAGACGCATAAACCACCCCCCTGCAGCATAGTGAAACACACAGAGGTCTCTGTTAGCAGCTGGGATACCCAGGATGGACTTTGTACTCTTCTGCTGCCTGCCAGCATGACACAGGGAAGGTCTATCAGCTACGTATCAACCCCAGCAATGAGGCAAGTAACGCCGGACTTCTCTGAAGTGCACAAATTGCAGCTGAAATGTAAGCAGCAAGGGATGAAAAGCAACAGAGGGGAGATGAAGCTTCTCTGGGCAACAAAGACATGTTGTAAAAGGAGAGAATAAGATTCCTACTGATCTTCCAGTAACCAGACAGAAATTAAACAACAGTCAGTAATGATGTGAAAACGCAGAAGTGCTCATTGAATACTTCTGTTTTTTAACAGGAACGCTTAGATGATAAATCACTATTTAATAATGATGGATTTTTTCTCCCACATGGAGGAAAGATGAGAGGTTATTAAGTGGTATTTATCAAAAATAAACATGTTGAAAATCAAGCTTTCCAGACAGTTTGTACTTAAGACTTGGAAAATAAGAGCAAGTTCTCATAACAATAACCAAGTGCATTATGAAAGAAAATACACAAAACACCAGAATATTTTGCAATTCATCCTAATTTAGAATTCTTTTTATATGAGCAAGGGAAGATGCTTTCCTAACCTGAATTACTCCAGTGACAAGCTTGGCAGAAAGATGTTCAAGCAAGTCCTCCACCACTGCTTTCACCTTACAAATTTAACAGAAGGCAGAGACCTAAGCAGGGCAGGGGCAGAAGGGGGAATGTCAGCTTGAGATGTTAGAAGCCAGAGGGAGCTCACCTGCAAGACAGCGTGCTGGAGTCACAAAAATACTCAACTGTCAGATCAATGACAAACTTTACTCATGCTTCATACGGAAATCCAGGAGAAGAGGGTGACACAAAGTTAAGGTGTCAAAACCCCTGAAAGGAGCAAAACTAGTAAAAACTGCTTGGTGGAAAGAAGGAAAATGGACACCAGCAACCAAGGGAAAAGCAAAGGAGCAGCAGAGATGCGATGCCTGACAGAGTGCAGAAAGGAGCCGAGGAGGAATTCAAAGAGATGGGAGAATTTGCAAGCAACAGTGATGGAGGAGACTTTTAGAACAGTGCTCTGGACAAACTACGAGGGATCAAAGGGGACACTGAACAGAAGACCTCGGATCCAAACGAAGAGCAGCTGTTGGAGATGCTGGGACAATTATTTCAAGGGAGAAGTTTCATGTGAAGAGTGCTGGGATTTCAGTAAGTGTCCCACTACAATGATTAAAGAGAGCGCAACCACTGTCCAATTAAGACTTCATCAACAGATTTTGAGAAGGAGCAACTACAAGCTTGAGAATTAAACACACCCACAATTCACTTGAATTTCTAGCTGTGTCTTCTCAGCTGTAAACATAGCATGAACCTTGGGTGATGCTGTGGATCCACGACTGTGTGTCATTCTGAAAAGTAATAGAAAAACTGGACTCTGGGACCTGTACAAGCTAATGCATGCAGTAGGCTGGCACATCCCAGGTTGTTAGGTATATCTGTGCAAATCCTTCTTCCCAGCTAGGCCTTATATGTTCATTTTTATTCCGATACACTCCACTTTGAAAACAACTGATCCAGAGAAAACACAGTTATTCAAATCAGGTGCATGTAACTCCAAAGGCCATCACCCACAAACTTAAAGCAGAAAGAAACATACTGGGAGCCAACATTTCATCTTCTCCAGAGGTTCCAAGTTAGAGCACAGTTACAAGAAATGGAAAGTTTAGAAGTCTTGGCCAAAAAACACGTCAGGAATGTATTCCTATCAGGCCCCAATGGTGATGCCAATACTCTATCCATTTACTAAAAGCTATTGTGGCTCACTAGGCAGTCAAAAGAAATAAAAGTACATAAGGGATGTACTCTTCAAGACAGGCTTTTAGTAACTTAAGTGCAGTAAAGTGACAGCGCACTCTTCAGAAACACTTGCATTAAACCCAAATTTTAGTTAAATAAAAAAAATCCCTCAACCTACATCACTGCAAACTTTCCTTCCAATACAAATGTGCTTTAATTCTGTTTCAGAAGGATGTCTCAGAATGAGACAGGAAGCAAGTCTGCCAGGTCGCTCAGCATATGACTTATTCTGCAACAGAAGATGAGAATGCAGCAGTTGTAGAGGCAGTTTTGTAAGCACTGGGCTTTGTCCTGAACTGAGACAGTATTCACAGTTAAAATATGTTCCCCAGCAATGATTTTCATTCACTGCTTATTTACATAGCTCATCTGAAGTGTCCAAATCCATTTTCCAACTTCGAGGTGCATCTTCCCAAGCAAATGCAGCAGGCTTAATTCTCCATTGCCCTGCAGCTTGCGCAGTCAGTTCTGCCTGTGAAAAGCGGTGGCAAGATCTAGTGCCCTGGTTCATGAGGATTTTACACACCTTCTGTACAGTTCTTTCACGGGGAAGGCACAAGAGTGATGCATGACTACACCAACCACGAAGCAGAAAAAGACTGGCCCAATATTTTACTGGCCGTTCCACAAGGGTGCGCAATATAATTCTCATTTTGCACCTGCAGATCTCAAATCAAACCTTACGCTAAGTTTCCAAAGGGCATTGTGCAGTCAAATGCAAGGACTTATTTTAGCCACCAAGTCTCTCATGTTTAACACATTCTTCTTCTCACTCTCCCTCAGTAACTTATAGCCTGGAGTAGATAGGAGCAGACACGATCTATTACAAAGAGCTTCCAAACTTGAAGGATTAGCCTGTTGTTGAAAACAAATTTGAAAAGTGGCCTTCAGTACGTACCAGCAAGTATAAACTTTCTTTGCTGTGTCGTGATTATTCCGGATGTGTCTACGCAGACTGTTGGAGGCATTAAATGAGCGTTCACACTGTCGACAGGGATATCTCTTCATAGGCTAGCAGAAGAACAGAAATATCTTTTAGTAACAGGGGGACAGAAGGCACTGACTGGATTCTAACATTCCCATGCTCTTCATCTGGACCTTACCTCTCAGGTGGAAAAAATCCCTCTTCCAGTGATAAAGATCACTGAGATTTTGGGGTCCCGCTTATACTCAAGCCCAACAGTTGGCTAATATCAGCACCAGTCGTATAAAAACCAGGACTAATTAAAGCACATGCATTTTTTTTTTTTCTAATGGGAATTGCATTAGCTGCTTCTTCTGTGGGCTCATTTCACCACAGGACGGTCTGCAGAATTAATTCAGTGGAAGGGCCCTTCTGCCCCAGAAGAAGGCAGGACCCCAGTGTGAAGTACAAGTCCACTTACCCTCCTCTCTCCTCATAATTCAGCACAATAATAGGGCAAGATGTTAAAGAGCATCAGATAGTCTCGCTTGTTATCCATGTATGATATCCACACCCCCCTACGCAACTCTGCCCTGTAACTAGCCTCCTCCTTTTCCTACAGTCCTGCACACATTTCTTTCAAAATCTTCTTAGACTAGTTTAATGAATACATGCATGTATTGAGCTTAAATATTTGGCAAATTTCATACTTCTACAGAACTCAAATGGGAAAATCCAGCATTCTCACCCTGCCCCCATCTTCTTTTCTTAATACTTATGAAGTGGCACAATCCAGCACTTCCCAAGTCAATTTAGAAGGAATCAAAGACCATGATCCAGATTTCCACAGCCTCTGCTCATGGGACTCGAGAAGGGTAACTCAGTGTATCAAACAAGAAGTCCT
The DNA here is from genome assembly GCF_030867145.1 of Opisthocomus hoazin. Taxonomy (NCBI): domain Eukaryota; kingdom Metazoa; phylum Chordata; class Aves; order Opisthocomiformes; family Opisthocomidae; genus Opisthocomus; species Opisthocomus hoazin. The sequence continues at coordinate 14,260,422 of NC_134423.1, forward strand.
GATGACAAAGTACTAAGAAATCTGGCTGCACACAGTATCTTGGCCTATGTTCTGCCAGCGAGTAAGGATTAGCTTGACAGAAGTAGGTCAAGGTAACAGAAGGCTTGTGCTGGATGAAACCCACAAAAATGATTTACAGTTCTTATATAATGATAGCTCTGTGCACTGCATGAGTCTGTTACTCTTCCCCAGCTAGATGTCGCGATATCTACCAAACAATACATCACACAGAGGAACTGTATGTCCTTCTGTAACTTCGAGCGTAGATAGTTTAGAGCAGACTGTTGAACCAGCAAATGGAGAAGACAGGACTTTCCATCCGCTTACCCAGATGAGCCAAAGAGGAAGCCTGACATTAGGTACAGTGGGAGAAGAAACAGTAAAGAGGATGAGGTACGCAAGTTGTAGAGTATACGATCAAGGACAGAAAGTGTGCTTGCAACAGGCTACATCATTTTTTTTGTTCAGGCCCTGAGCCTCAGTGAGCTGGTAAACAGATTCTCAGTTTCTTTTTGCCCCAAATACTAACAATTATCAGACTCTTTTGACAAAAATACCTTGTTACCCAGTTGAAATGTTTCATCTGAGTCCTTACCCTTCCATGACTTCTCTTCATGTGAGACACATAGGTTTCCCGATCGGGGATCCACTGTGAACATTCCTTGCAAGTCCAACCAGTTCTTCTCAGTCTGGACTTGGACTCGGGATTGTGTCCTTCCATCCTCATGTCCTTCCTTGGCAGAGGGGAGTAGGAAGTCCCGTTGGCTACCGACAGCTCCTTTGGTGGGGCATGAACCTGGTTCCTTGATGCCTTCTCAGATTTATGTCGAAAGTTTGAGAACTCCTCAGGATTTTGGGGGACTCCATGAACACCCTGGATAACAATAATAATGGAATCACACACAACATTTATATGTAACTCATACTATACACCTTTATTTATAAATAAATAACATTCATTATTTAAATAAATAAGCCCTGCACCCGCTAGAACAAGATGTTGATGTCTTACTCCCGCATATCCTCCCCTTTCTCCTTGAAGCTGGCTCCAGTGCTTTTCCCACTAAGAGATTTTCCCAAGAAACATGAAGCTTCTATTTATGTTTCCTGCATGACAACAGCAGCTCCTTGGTGCTGCCTGTTTTAACATTTTGGATGAGCTCTGACAACTCTGGTTAAAGAGGGAAGATGTAATGGAAGAGACATGTTAATTGTCATTACTTCAAGAGCCTAAGCTCTAAAACCAGAGAGCTTTGGTAAGCTCTGAATGAAATGTTTGCTGTTATCTTGAGGGCTCCAAAGCTGCTTCATCTTTGCTCAAGGGGTGGGAAGAGACAACAGGCTCTCTGTTTCTCCAACTCTGCTTTCTTCCAATTCTGCACCGCTTACCGCTATTTACATTTTCACAGTTCAAAACTTTGCTCCTGACAAATAAAAGCAACCATAAAGCCAGAAACCAGCCTTATAAGGAATACGTCTCCAGGCTCTTGGTTGTTCAACAGGCCACAATCCAAAGTCCCCCAAAAAGTTATTTTAACAAAGACAATTGAACATAAGGAAAATACCCCAGAAACGAAGAGCTGTGGGAAAGCAAAAGCAAGTAAAACAGCAACATACCAAAGAAATCTCCAGAAACTCGCCCAGGAACAACAACAGTTCATCCGCACAAAAGGATAATTTAGAGGTTTAATTGTGCGCAGAAAATAATAATGGGTAAAGTTTCAATACACGCAGGCCCCGGGCCTTTGGAAGTCTTTCTGTGGGTTAGACAGCAAACAAATTTCAAAACACAAGGTCTCATCTGAGAAGCCTGTGTGTTTTGCACCTGATCCAGCTGATGTCCGCAGAAGCTCCTTCATGCAATGGCAGGGCAACAACAGCTGCTCCCCACCACTGCCACCTATTTAGGGCAACACGAACACTCCACCCTTCTCCCCATCTGGAAATCTTCAGAGTGTTTTCTGAGCAAAGAGTACATTAGTATCCATTACTCCATTTTTCCTGTTATTATCCCACTGGTGGTGGGGGGAGGAAAGGAGCACAGAAAAATGAACTGACTTCTCTGCAGAATCAATAACAGGAACCGGAGCTTTTAACTCCTACTCTTACGCTTCAACAACGGAAAGCCAGGAAAGATGAGAAGGCACACAGTTTCTTTATTTTGCTTGTAGGCACACATTCGACAGCACCTCCTATAAACTCTGTATTGCATAAAGGATCTGACAGGAGAGGAGATGGGCTAGTGCAATTGCTACCGTGCCACAGCCAAAAAGCCTTCTTCAACTACCACCTCAAAGAGCTGTCGATGCCTGAATACAGCCTCACGGTTAAAAGACAGAAGTTTTACAGTGGAGATGTCAGGGTGCTGGTGCACAAACTGCTGCAGGCAGGTCCCCGGGGGTGGGATTTGCAAATGAGTCCAAACAAGCGGTGTACCTCAACTCACGCCCTTCTTTTAGCATTAGAGCTGAATGCCTCTTTGAAGGTCCCAGCCTTAATCTCAACTCTGTTTTCCTAGCTATAATACAGGAAGATTAGCAATCATCAGCTTCACAGGAGGGCTTCAAATTTTAATTCATTACTGCCTGCAAAGCAGTTCCAGATTTGCAAGTTAAAGGCATGGGGAAGAGAGCAAAGTAGTTTTGAATGGTTTTTGCTTTTAGGAGTAAGCTAACGAACTTCTGGTTTTTAAGTGTAAGTATAAACAAAACAAGTCACTGATTAAAACAATTATGTCACTTTTTTCCTAATCAAAGGCAAATAAGTCTTTGCAAGCTCTGTCTTCAGAATGCCACCAAGAAATCTTCCGAGAGGATTTCCACAGCAGTGTTAGACACTGTACATAGCAACATACTGACTAAGACAACAGAAAAATGCAGGCTCATACATTTATGGGATAATCAGACCTGCGAGTCCTCACACATGTCTCACTAGAAACCACCACCAAATGGACAATAGCTGGCTTTTCATGTGTATAAAAGAGCGATGAATGACAGCGAGATTACTGCAGTGCTTATTGCAATATGAGCTGTCACTGAGGGAAGGCAGGTTTGAAGCACTCTCCGGACCACCAATTCCACCGAGTTTTGGGGTTGCACACAACTATCCATTTCAGACCAACTTCTGGAGCAGCCTGTGTGGTGCCAGCATGGACACACACAAGGCAGGGGTCCCACCTCCTGAAGGCTGGCATCTCCAGGGCTATCACTTCTGCCTCCGCCACTCCCCGCTTGCAGTCTGTTCTGCAGGCAAGAACACTTGCCTGTTCTGCAGGCAAGTGGAGCAGCCAGGGAAGCGGGGCGTTAAATGCCATGCGGCCTCTCTCAGAGGCAGCTGCAAAGGGGCCAAAGCTCTCTAGGCAAGCAACCAACGAAGAGAGATATTCAGCTTTCATTCTATAAATTGAGTAACACTATGGCCAGAGAACACTTCTGTCTGTCTGTCTAAAGATAAAGCTCCCACCCCGGTTCAATCACTTCTTTGGGTTTAATATAGAACAATTAAAAATCAAAAATATTTACCCTTAGAAAACAAGCTTTTGTCATGAGGTTAAATTACATATAGATGAGAGTAACTGCCTGCATTATTACCAACTAACACAAAATGCTCCGCTGATGTTTGCAGATAATACTGTGAATCATTATAGTGTATTTATCCACTAATGAATTCCTGAAGCACCTTCCACTCCTTCAACCAATTTCATCACACAGTTGATGCAAACTCTCCGTGAACTCGAAAAACAGGACCTTGTGTCAGTAAGTGGTGGGAGTTACCTACCTTAACGTGCTGCATTAACTGCTGTTTCTGCACATATACCAGCTGACACTGTGGGCACTTAAACACTTCCACTAACAACTTGTTGGTGTTCTGCTGGAAGTGCTCTTGGAGCAGCTTCTTCCTGTTAAAGACTATCTCGCAAGAGCATTTGTAGATCACCCTGGAACAATTGAAAAAAGTAAACTCAGTCCCTCTTTGTTAGTTATCTTAAGAAGACAGTGGAAAAAGTTAACTTCAGAAAGGGATGGGCTTCTGAGGAGGGCTGTGCTCTCAATGCGTTGTCAACACACCCCACGTGGACAACTGAACCATTAACTCAACTGGGAAGAACAACAAAATGCCTCAGGCACACACCACAGCTTTCTAAACATAAGTTTACTGTTATGCAGATGCATTACTACCTACGGGGGGGGGGGGGGGTGGGGGGGGGTGGGGGGGGGGTGGTAAGTGCAGACAGATGGGAGCAAACTCAAAGTATACTAGCTAGCTACACATTACTTTCAATCCCACCTTTCCATAGTTCCTCCCTTAAAGCACAGATTTTCAGCACTAGCTCAAGGCTTGGAGGGGAAAGGTACAGAATGGAAAAAACAGGAGGTTTCTCTCTAGCGATTTTTGGGGGCAATGCTGCGTGGTGAAACTCTCCTTTTCGAGTCCTAGATGCCCTAGAGCCATCTACCAAGAGGTGCCACTGTGGGTCCTGCCAGACAAAGAGGTGACAATTAAGCTTCTTTTATGGATGTTCAGCTCTTCCCTGCCCAAACTCCTCTCCTCTTGCCCAGGAGACCACATTAGTACCAAGGAGAGCATGCTGTGGCTAGGAACAGACCCCCCCTGGCAGTGAAGGTGGCAGATGTTCTCCTATGAGTACAGAAACCAAAAACAGAAAAAAAATGGGAGGAAAAAGGGGAATCCTGGAGCTACCCAGCAAAGGAGAAGAAAAGATAAACCCAAAATACTTACCGAGTAGTCTTGCGAGTCTCTGCTGGGTGCTGGCTGGTCATGTGAGCTGTGGTGCTGTCAGCCGACTTGAAGGCCATCGGGCAAAAAGAACATTTGTGGAAGACTTCGCAGTGTTTCTTGTGGATGTGCACTTTCAGCATGGCGAGGGTCAGGAAGACAGCTCCACAATGGATGCACCTGGGGGACACACAAAGAAATCTGAGCTGAGTTACAGCCACAGTGTTGCTTCCAACATACATGCAAAGCGGCACGGATGGAGCAAGCACCAGGCTACAGCAGGTCCTCGTTTAAGTCTCTTCAAGAGCAACATGGAAGAGCCAAGGAGGAATACGATACAGGAACTCACAAGCTGGGCAGATCTCACAACTAGATGTTAGTGACAAGCAAACAAGATCTATAACAGAAGCCTTCAGAGACTAAAACAACCCAGAAAGAATACAGAAATCTGTGGTTCAGCAAAATGCCAGCCCTGTATCTGTGAAAGCAAATTCCAGCACAGGTACAAGTGAAGAACTAAAGTACAAGTATCTGATGAGATCTCCGGGTAGCAATAAGCAGCATAAATACCAGTTAGTCCTCAGTACAAAATAAAAAGAATATTCAGCTAGGAAATCTTCAGTAACCCTGTACAATTGCTTCTTATATGCCACTAAGCACTATAAAATAATGACAGCAATAACAAAGACACTGACAACAGCAACAGAAACACCCAAGGAACTGATTCAGCTCATTAAAATCAGTAAGACACAGGTGGTGCCTGGAAAGTGCCTGTCCAGGAACTGGGTGGACGCTCCGGGAGGAGAAAGAGGATGAACCACAGGTTGCTTGGCAGCTGAAAACCTAGACCCAGGGCCAGGAGGAGAGCAAGGGTCTCCCCACCGGTCCCAGCCCGCCTCTCCTCGCAGCGCGCTCCTGCGACAGGCCTTGCCTGATACTCCCCCCAAGATGGCAACAACCGGCAGCCTGACTATATTTAACTTTAACACTCCTCCTGAAAACCCACCCGCCTGCTGTGCTCCGAGAGAAGCCACACACCAACACTACAAGGGCATATGAGGATGCAGACACCGGCCCTCTCCTACCTCGGCCACACCAGCTGCGGAGTTGGTTTACCACCCCCACAGGAGCACCTACGCTGACCCAGGAGCAGAACAGCATCTCCTAAGAAGATTCAGCCAAAATGACTAACAGTGGATGTCCGCTTAAGCCAGCACTGCATGTACAGACCATTAGAGTGGAGGAGCTCGTCTGGGCAATCTGGGGGGACAGCACTTGCACTAGTAGGATGCGAGAGACACGCTAGGGATAACCTTCTCTGTTGAGCCTGGAGTTAAGCTGCCTTATAAATATTTTTCTGCTTCATTCTGAGGTCTGCCGTTTGCCCGTGGTGTGATTAGGCCTTGTCCATTCAGCAGTGCCGCAGCATGGACGCTGCCGTTGCAGATGGACGCCAGCTATCGAGCAGCTAGAAGAGCTCCAAGCCCGTATCAAACACAAACAAGCTGCTAGATTATCCTTCCTCTGAAGGAGCCTCCCGACAGCATTTAGGAAACAAGCCCGCACTTTGAAGTTACACTTCAAAAGACCATTAGGCAGAAGCCAGCCCGAAGGAGCCAAACCCTCTCTCCCCAGAATATACACAGAAACTCTGTTCTCTTAAATTTAGAGAGGGAAGTGGTGACAACTGCTGGTGTCATCTCTGGGGAAGCATGAAAACATTCTGCTCGGGTAGCTCTGCCTTCAAGCCTGACCCTCATTCACATGAGACAGGGAGAGAGACTTTCCAGTATAGTAACACCAGGAACCGTGTTATTATGGAAGAATAAATTCCCCAAGTATAAATGGAAAACCAAATGCTATTCCTGACATTAAGGTCTGGCTGGTACATCCAGGAATCTCTGACGAGCTTCTTCCACAAACAGTCCCTGAACTAACAGGAGACTTTTACGCTTGGGTTTTGGTAAGTACTTCATTTAGAATTAGGGATGAAATAAGTACTAACTCGGGGTCAAACGATCACAAGTTAATTTAATTTACAATAAATAGATGTTTAAACAACAGCCGCTTTGTAATCAAGAATCCCAGTGCCAGAAGGATGAAGTTTGATAAAATAAACTAATTAGCAGAACAAAGTGGATGGAGGATGTCAGAGGCTTGCCATGTAATTTCTGCAAATTGCAAATTCTGCTATCATCTCCCCAGCACAGGGGAATAATTTGCAAGAGAAGACTCTCTGATAGCCTCAGAGCAAGGAGGGGTGGCGTACAAGTCTTGGAAAGCATCCTGGGAGAGAAGATAAATCTACAAGATGTCGTCTTAACCTTCTGAACATTTCCTATGCCGTCACCTTCGAGCCCCTCAACTCTCCAGATGGCACCAAGCAGGGTGTCCCAAATCAGTGGGGACAGCTGGAAGGTGCTTGGAAAAGGCGGGGAGGTGACACTTGGAGCCAAGTGGAAAAGAGCATTTAGGACAGGCTTGTTGATTTTACTTTTTAACTGCAGAAGACCTTTCTCCTTTTCAGTGTAATCATCAGCCATGACTAAAACCCAAATAAAACCATCTTACTCCAAACTTAACTGAATGCATGGGGTATTAGCAGAAAAGGAGACAGAATAAGGACTGATCACAAAAACGAAACCAAACTTATGCACCAGAATTTCAAGAAAAACAGGGATATAGTGAGAAGCAGCAAAAGTTGAGCTGATCCTTGGAAGGATTTAAAAGACCTCCTCGGCTTTTCAGCTCTGCAAGTAACAAAACTGAAAGAAAAGAAGTAAAGTCGCTATGTGACTACAGGGCAGATGCCACGGATTATCCCGATATGGTTCTGCAACTACAATTTATTCCTTCTGTTTTCAACAACGCCAGTGACATCAACCCCGCAGCACAGAGAGGCAGGATAACAAGGATGGCACAGCCAGAAGTTCACCTGTTTGGTGGACTCAGTTTTCACAGATGAGCTTGAGCAGATGTGAATTAGAGGAGAAGTTAAAGAAATCTAGCTTCTAGAAAAGCTGGGTAAAGCTAAAAAATCTGTAAGTGTAATTCTTGAGCTCTTTCTTGATTTAGATCTTCATTAATGTCCCTGGCACAGAAAGCAGATATTTGCTAGTGACATCTGCAGACGGATGGAAGCTCTCATTGCTGACAAGGATTAAGGTGTTGTAAAGATATTACTGGAATACATCTGGAATGAATAATGTTTTTAAAAAACGCCAGGTCATACACTTAAGAGTCAGGACCAAGCTCTGCCATACACTGCGAGCCCATCAGCTGGAAATAGAGAAGAAAGGACTTGCACTGGATCACTGCTAAAAGACTGAGCTTCCTACATAATGCAGCTCAGGCCAGCGTAACCCTGTGACACATTATTGATCAAGGCATCGATGGGGATGGAGATGCTGCACAAGCAGCTCAGCGCGATGAAGTTGTGCCTGCATTTGGGATTCTCAGGTGCCACCGAAGTCCAAAGAACTGCACCATACCCATGGTTAATTTTCTGACATCTATTCCATTCCCATTTTTCCACCTCAGGGAAAACATTTTTTTCCCAGCTTTCCTCCTTCTCTCAGATTAGCTCATTTTCAAACAGCCAGAGCATCACAGCCATTTAATTTGCAATGGAATTAATTCTTTGTTGTGGGATGTGCCCCTCAAATCAGACCCCACATAAAAAAACCTTATCTGTATATAATTAAATTCAGAATTGGTTTGTTATTTGTCTCTTGGCTTCACGGTTGAAGGAAAAAGCCCTTGAAAACCTACGTGTGATTTCAGAACAAACCACACAGCAGAGGCTTCCTGAAGTTGCAGACATCTTCAAAGAACAGCTCTAAGAGCAGAAATTGCCCTATTCATTTTAAATTTCTAAGTATTTAGTGGCAATCAAGAGAAAAAACTTTAAGGAATCTTAAAAGGTCACCTAGTCTCATGTCCCAAGCAAATCATCTGGGTCTTAAGAGCTGTGCTGCAGCTGAGGTGATCTAAACATGCCAAGGAGGAAAGGCTTGTAGGGAAAAGTACTATCTTTCATTAAAGCGATCAATTTGGTTGGCGAAAAGACAACGCATGCACATACACAGCACCACATCCAGAACCTTGGGAGCCTTCCTCCATCTCTCTCAGTTCATGATAAGTGTTTGAAGAGCTGTAGGAGCATAGAAGAAAACAAGCTATGCCTTCTCGTGAAGGCACACATAGAATCATAGAATCATAGAAAGTTTTGGGTTGGAACGGACCCCTAGAGGTCATCTAGTCCAACCCCCCCGCAGCGAGCAGGGACACCGCTAACTAGATCAGGTTGCTCAGAGCCCTGTCCAACCGGGTCTTGAATGTTTCCAGGGATGGGGCCTCCACTACCTCTCTGGGCAACCCGTTCCAGTGTTTCACCACCCTCATTGTAAAGAATTTCTTCCTTATATCCAGCCTAAACCTACCCTGTTTTAGTTTAAAACCATTACCCCTCGTCCTGTCACTGCTGTCTCTACTAAAAAGATTGTCCCCATCTTTCCTATAGGATCCCTTTAAGTACTGAAATGCTGCAATCAGGTCTCCCCGCAGCCTTCTCTTCTCCAGGCTGAACAAGCCCAACTCTCTCAGCCTGTCCTCATAGGAGAGGTGCTCCAGCCCTCGGATCATTTTTGTAGCCCTCCTTTGGAACCCGCTCCAACAGTTCCATGTCCTTCTTGTGCTGAGGGCTCCAGAGCTGAACGCAGTACTCCAGGTGAGGTCTCACCAGAGCAGAGTAGAGGGGCAGAATCACCTCTCTCGACCTGCCGGCCACGCTTCTCTTGATGCAGCCCAGGACACGGTTGGCCCTCTGGGCTGCCAGCGCACATTGCCGGCTCATGTCCAGCCTTTCGTCTATCAGTACCCCCAAGTCCCTCTCAGCAGGGCTGCTCTCGATCCTTTCATCCCCCAGCCTGTATTGATACCGGGCATTACCCCGACCCAGGTGTAGGACCTTGCACTTGGCCGTGTTGAACCTCATGAGGTTCACACAGGCCCACCTCTCCAGCTTGTCCAGGTCCCTCTGGATGGCATCCCGTCCTTCTGGTGTCTCGACCGTACCACTCAGCTTGGTGTCATCTGCAAACTTGCTGAGGGTACACTCGATGTCGCTGTCCATGTCATTGATAAATATATTGAACAGCACCGGTCCCAGTATGGACCCCTGAGGGACTCCACTCGTCACTGGTCTCCATCCGGACATTGAGCCGTTGACCACTACCCTTTGGCTGCGACCATCCAACCAATTCCTTATCCACCGAACGGTCCACCCATCAAATCCATGGCTCTCCAATTTAGAGAGAAGGATGTTGTGGGGGACCGTGTCAAAGGCTTTACAAAAATACAGATAGATGACGTCCATTGGTTTTCCCTTGTCCACTCTTGTTGTTACACCATCATAGAAAGCCACTAGGTTGGTGAGGCAGGACTTGCCCTTGGTGAAGCCATGCTGGCTCTCTCGAATCACCTCCCTGGCCTCCATGTGCCTTAGCATATCTTCTAGGAGGATCTGTTCCATGATCTTCCCAGGCACAGAGGTGAGGCTGACAGGTCGGTAGTTCCCAGGGTCTTCCTTTCTACCCTTTTTGAAAAGGGGCACAATGTTTCCCTTTTTCCAGTCACTGGGAACTTCCCCTGACTGCCGTGACTTTTCAAATATCATGGAGAGTGGCTTGGCAACTACATCAGCCAGTTCCCTCAGGACTCTGACATCCCTCAGTCCATTATAACTGACATAAATATAAGTTCAAACCTTGAAGAGATTTAGAGGATTAAGATCTCCAATCTTTTTGCTGTAAATATCAATCCTGAGATGCCCGTCTGCACCTTGAATTCAACACAAGTGTTTTTCAGCTTAAAGCTGTCTCAAAATCATTTCTGCTCTCAGAAACCTCCTCTTAAATCCCCTTTAGTAATTTCCCAATTCAAATGTGTTTTGTCATGCAGAAAACCATGCCAGGCCTGGGCTACGTCCTCTTTCGCTTCTGCTGTAAGGAAGACACATTTCCAGAGATCTAAATCCCAGTTTCCCGCTCCCTCTCACCATCTCGCCACAGACCCTCTGGAGCTGCACAAACCTGAATCCGACTTTGCGGGAGTAATGCAGGCAGTTCTCCTTGACGTGAGTTTGGAAATAGGCAGAGCGGCAGACGGCTCCGCACTCCGGGCAGCAGTACGGGGACTTGTGAGCGTGGATCCTCTGGTGAGCGCAGTAACTGCACTGATTGGGCAGCATCATCTGGCACACTTGACACGTCTGACGAGAGAAAGGTTATGTTAGTAAGTTAGTTATTCTCTGTTGCCTTTTTTCCCCCATAATTCACCCTAGAAAACTTTCAGGTTTAGAGGAAGCTCCAGAACACTCCTCTAGTATTAGCACTAACTCTGCGAAGCCCTTCGGCTAACCTCCTTATCATCTTTTTCCACAACAACCCTAACAGCTTCCACAACTAGCCATTCCCAGTGACAGTATCCATTCTTAAACCATGTCCTCTGTTGTGGTTTTTCCCCTAGGAAAGGAAAACAAAACATTTCATCTCTTAGCTCAGAAGATGTTCTGCTTGGTCACTGCTTTCATTTCCGCATTAAGGCACTTGAGAGGGAAAGCACATTTCTCAACAAGCCCCCACCCTGCACCAAAATCACCCCAAAAAAGCAGGAAAACTCCATTATACCCCGACTTGAAACCCTTACTGTTGAACGGAGTGCAGTCCTGACATGCAGCACCCTTCCTCACCAAAACCACAGCTGTGTTTCTTGAAAAATTTCTTTGGACTAAATGAAATCTGAACTTTCAAAGACCACAAACCATGCGTGCTATGATACCCTTATAAAAACTTCTCGATAACTAGAAATGCTGCAAAGACTCTTTCTCTCCCTGTTTCGGCACCCTTTATGAAATCCATTTTTTTCCCCCTACCCTTAGAAGGGCCACACTTAGTAGCAGTACAGTTTTGCAGACGCAGCATCATTTAGAATCATAGAATCATAAAGGTTGGAAAAGACCTCTAAGATCACCAAGTCCAACCGTCAACCCAACACCACCGTGCCTGCTAAACCATGTCCCGAAGTGCCACATCTATACATTTTTTGAAAACCTCCAGGGATTTACTTGACATGTAAAGCTTTTTACATGGACATATCGTCCCAGTTCCAACAGCAGCAAAACCTCTGCTCCCTTTCACAGGTGCCTCAACTCTTCTGTATTCCTTCAAAGCCCAGGAGCAGGTACTCGGCCTTTGTAGGATGCACATTACTTAATGCCTAAGCAGGAGTAGAGACGGAGTAGATACCAGCCCTCCAGCCTTGACCCCTCTAGGAGCTCAAACTCTCCTCTGTCATTAATAAACCCATGCAAAACTACTCGTCTGCTCCTAACTCTAGCTTAAGAATGAACTACAGCAAGCAGCTAAATATGGATTGCCGATTCAGGTAATTAACTACATCATTTTGCCCACTTCATTTAAAGAAGGTTACGGGGCTCATTAGATCAGAGATGGTGAGAAGTTGTACCAGAGGGTATGTCAACCTGGTCAAACAAAGCTTTTAACATAGCACGTGCCCACACAGACGGACCAAACCAAGCCCTGCAGACTGCACTGCTGGCAACCAGGATAGAAACTCAGGACAGAAGCCCCTAAATCTGACACAAAAAAAAAAAATTAAGGGCCAATTCCATTTTCTGTATCACTGCTATTTCATGCAGCACCTCTGTGAGGCTCCACTGTATAACATCCAGGAAACTGTCAGAAACACTGCAGGTAATAGAAATGATCATTTATAATAAAATGCAAAGCTATGACAAACCTAGAAAGGTTCACGGGTGGAGAGGGGAATAAGAAATTAGGCTCTTGAAGGAGGAAACTGCAGAAATTGCCAAACACATCAAAAACCTTGGACACGTGATCTGAGACATGTTGCAACTTAAATTTAGAGGAGAAAAGGTTTCCCCAGGAAAGAGAGAAATGAGTGGAAGAAACCATATTGTAGGACCCCCACGCACGTACCCATATGCAATTCAAATAAGCTCAAGAGTATTTCAGGCCTTCCCCAAATGCTGGAGAAGTCCCCTAATTTCAGCAAACTACTGAGCCATGGTCTGAGCCATGAAATATAATTGGGAATGGGAAAATGGGAAAGAGAAGTGCCCTTGGGACCTCTCTGCAGGAAGCTGAGCGGGACCTTAAATTCTCCAAAGCTCTCTCCAATGTCCACATAAGAGCTACAAGAAGAAATTAATGTTCAGGACAGTTTTGTTGTGTTTTATGACATTTTTTTCTAACCGTGTTTCAATTTGCAATGGGAAGTTTAACTTCTTGGCATTGTTAAATCAGGACTCCTCTCTCTTCAATTCTGCCTAGTATCTAAGGCAGACTCGGCACAACCACAAGTTGAAAGCACCTTTGCCCTTGTAGCTTAGCAAGCAACATTTTCTCTCCAGATCCTGCCTTGTCAAAGCCAATTTAGTTTCGATTTTAAGTGTGCAAAAAGACGGTTTGGGGCTCACCGCTTCCTCCCCAACACGCCACACTCACTGCCCCCAAAGGCACCCTGGCAATCAGCACACATTAAAAACCCGAATTTTCACTGCTGTGTGTGCTTGTGCTGGATCTAACACCTGCCAAAATCACCTGATATCTCATGGGCTCCATCCTGGACACTGCTGCCTGGGGACATGCAGGCTACAGCAGAGAAGCAGCAAGCTCCCATCAGCTCCCTCATTAAGTGAAAGGCTCAGCGGGGACCAAAAATATGCTAATGTAGGGCAGAAAAGTTTGGGGGACAGCTAGCAAGAGGCATCAAAACTAGTGGTTATCTTCTTCAGGCTCTGCAAGAGCAGGAAGCCTGCCAGAGAGTGTGTACACTTTTATGGGAATAAAAAGCAAGACTCGGCGAGGATAAGGCTAAATGAATACATTGCATCTGCAGACGCCGGGAAAGAAGCTGGAAGCATTCCCACGCCGACACCACGGTTTGCAGGCGGGGCACAAAAAAACCAGCCCAAGCCTCTGAGTTCAGATCGTTTCGTGGAAGAGACAAGTTAGGGAGTAAACACACAAAACAAAGCACGATGAGTCACAAGGACAAATTAGTAAGGATAAGGAAAACTGACATCTTTAACCACCATTGCTTCTGTACTTGGGAAAAGTCAACACAGCTTCTCCCTTCCTGCTACACGAACTCACCCGAGCTCTCCAGAGGAGCCAACAACCACGTGCGTAAGGAAGATGTGACCTGCAGATGGGTCACTCTACCCAGATTTCCATAATGGTTTTCCAACACCCTTCAATACAGGATTTTAAGGAAACTAAACTGCCATGGCATAAGAGAGGTTTTTGCATTGATAAATTAGTAGAAGAAAGGAATAAACAGTCAGTTCTTTGATGAAGGAAGGTCCCCGGGAAGTTCTGCTGGGATTTGAGCTCTTCAAAATAGTTTCAAAGTATCTGGGAAAGGGAAACGAGCAGCGAAATGGCAAAGATTGATGATCATAACTCCGTAACTCAGCATGTTACAGATACGGGCTGACCACGAAGAACTGCAAAAAAACCATACAGGACTGAGGGACCAGGTAATAAAATGGCAGGTTATATTTTTCCATTGAACCAACCAAGGAATACAGTAGGGCTGAAAAAGGTTCAGTGGAGGGAAAATATTATAACTGGCATCTTTACGCTCATGGTCTTCTTTTTCTTAACACCTGCAGAAGATGCTAGGCCAGAAACCCTGCCCAGGGGCATCGCAGGAGGGTCCGTTCACCCATTTTACGCCAGGAGCTGCTGCCTTTGTCAAGAGTAAATGGGCAGCCGCATCTGGGCTCCCCCACCGAAGGCTTCGTCTTGGAGACAGAGTGGCTTTTTCTTTTGCAACTCTTCTGCTTTGTATGAGAAACTGTAACTTGGTTCCAGATGTCACATTTTTATCTCTCTCCTAGTTTTCCATGACTCTTCAAAGAAGTCTGGCAGCAATTTGAGACATTCATTAGTCAGTTCTTTCTAAAGCATGTTACCAGGATATGATTTTGAGTTGTGTAATGTCTGTGTGTTTCATATACTCCCATAACCTACACTTTAATCAAGAGTTATTTATTACAAGTTTTCTTTAATTCCGGTTTGCCCGCCACATTTCATTTGGGCTTTTCTTCCAGAAGTCACATTCACACACGCACAAGAATGCTCAGAAGCTCAGACATTTCAGAATACTTGATTTTATTCCCATTTTTACTTATTAGCTTCTTCAGAAGGGAAAAAATAAGAAATACGCACTGAAGTAGAGTGAAGGTTGAAAAAACATACCATTGCAGAAAAGTTTGTCTATTAAACCCAACCCTTTGGCCACAGAGGTGTTTGCAAATTAGGAAATTTACAGTTAATGCAGAGCCTTGCTCTGGAAAGTGCCTGCGTAGAGGCAGCACCATTAACCTTTCTGTTTCATTGAAACAATTGGCTGCCTGACTCTGTGTCAAATTTGATCCATTCATGAGCGTGTTTCCTTGGGCCGGCAGTGCAAAGCACCCCGGCGCAGAGAGTCAGAGCAAGCTCCCATCCCCTCAGACGCAGGCGTCAGGGCAAAATTCCTGCGGCAAATTTTCTCGCTCAGGTAAAGCTGTGAGCAGCGAGGGCAGAATCCCCCTTACCACACCCCTGAAAGACAAACTGCGGGCACAAAACTCCGCACTTCCCCTTACTCCCAATGCCCAAGGGGAAATGGAACCAGCTTCATCACAAGCAAAGAAACTTTACATCGGTTTTAAAGTCTCTTTACTGTTACAGAGTTAAGAGACCTTGGTGAAGCTCATGCCTGTTTAAGAGATGCCCACAAACTACAAGGATCCTCCTTGACGTGATCGTCACGTAGCTTCAGCTGAAAACATGGGGCTGCACCGACTCTATGGCACGGGATCAGGGCTATGAAAGAGGAAAAGATTCATACAGCTAACGATCTCCAAATTAAAAAAAAAAAATTACTAAGGACTCAGAGTGAAACAGTTATAGAGGAACAAAAGTTATATTTTCAGAATTCAAATCTCTTAAAGAGCGCTTGTCCTTTACATATTTAAACCAAAAATCCCCCACCAGCAGTCCCCCAAAGCCCCAGTTCTTCCCAAATCCAGCCTTTTGCGAGCTCTAATTTTTCTAATTTAGGCAGAGCTGCAGGGGCAGCTGATACTTCTGCAGCCAAGGGAAAGCAGGCAGGCAGAGATTAGCAGGATGCTTCTGCTATTAAAAAAAAACGGTGGCAAATTACTACTTAAAGTTAACCTTTAACTTCACATTAGCTTTCACTTAGTGCCTCACTCGGATAAATGCCAGCAGCCTGCATCCCTCAGCATGGATGCTCCAGTGTGTAACGGTGTGATGTGCTGGCTCCAGAAGCACAGCTGGTCTCACCATCTTCGTCTCTGCAATTCCACACTCTCCTTCCTCACCTCCCACCGGTACGACTGTTTGCTGGGCCATGCTACAGTCAAGATCCAGGTGCTTGGAGGATTATTTTTGACTTGGTTTATTTCAGCAGTCTAGGTTACAATGCTGCTACACAAAATTTTACCAGTGTGAGGAGAAGTGGCAAGCACAGAATTTTGTTTGCTGTCACTGTGATACTAAACTACACTACTCCCCAGGCTTTCCTTAAATGAACAGGCATCCTTGCATTAGCATGTTCAATTTATAGATTAAAAAAACCCTACAACAGAAACTCAAGATTATAAATTTGAAGAAGAAAAACCTAGAACCCAACTGCTACCCTAAAATCAGTGCGTTCAAGTTTCAGTGACAGAACACGTGTCAAGTCCAGTCCTAACGCAGACGCTTTATCCTAAGGAACTCCTATACACTCTTACATTGTCATAGCCAAGGACAGCGAAGATATTTTTATTTCCTTGATTATAGTTGCTGATTTTAAGATGTCAGCCTAAGGATCCAGTGCCACTGAGGGAGTCTGCTTGGCCTTCAGTCTACAGACATGACCACAAGACGCCCTTCAATTCAAAACTTCTCCCATCCATCCTCTCTTCTGCTACCTCCAACTTACTCCCCCTCTCCGCCTCACAATTATCAATCCTCAGCCTCATCATTGCATCCCACCTCCTCCTGTTGACCTTCTTCACTCTCATTTATATTCCTGCACCTCACTGACTGCCCAACACTCCCAAACCTAGTGTCCTCCTCAGACCGTCACCAAGGCCAACTCCTACACCCCCTTCCCACCTGAATCATCCCAAGCAACCAGGGTGCTTAAGCCTTAATAAAATAAGGCATTCAACTAAAACCTTACTCCCTGGAAGTAAAGGTTGTTCAATAACCACAAAATACACTTTTGTGGATGTGGAAAAATCCCTGGTTAAAGCATCAGTGTAGACCTAGAAACTTGTAAGTTTTAGGAAACAAAGTGGAATTGCAATGGAAAAAACCACTAGTATCACAGATCTTAGACAATGTTGCATCAAATAAGCTTAATTCTGAATTTTCTTAGTCTGTAGCTCTTTTCTCTTTATGATCTCAGCTGTAATTTCAAGAATTTCAGTTTTCACATCTTTTCTTCTGACCCACTGTACTGGGTTTACGTGGCAAGGTTTTGGTAGTGGGGGGCTGCAGGGGTGGCTTCTGTGAGAAGATACCAGAAGCTACTGACAAGTCTGACAGAACCAGCTCCAGCGGGCTCCAAGATGGACCTGTAGCTGGCCAAAGCTGAGCCCCTCAGCACCAGTAGTGCCTCTCTGGTGACATATTTAAGAAAGGGTAAAAAATGCTGGGCAGCAGCTGGGAGAGGAGTGAGAAGATGCAAAAGGAACAGCCCTACAAACACCAAGGTCAGTGAAAAAGGAGAGGGAGAAGGTGCTTCAGGCACCGGAGCAGACGTTCACCTGCAGCGCATGGAGAAGACCATGGTGATACAGACTGTCTCCCTGCAGCCCACAGAAGTTAACAGTGGAGCAGATGTCCATGCTGCAGCCTGTGGAGGACCCCATGCCGGAGCAGGAATATGTGCCCTGAAGGAAGCTGCAGCCCATGGAGAAGCCACATTGGAACAGGCCCCTGGCAGAGCCTGTTTTCCATGGAGAGGAGCCCACACTGGAGCAGGTCTTCTGGCAGGACTTGGGTCTGCATGGGGGACCGATGCTGGAGCAGTGTATTGCTGAAGGACTGCACCCCGCGGAAGGGACCCACCCTGTTTGTGAAGAATTGCAGCCCGTGGGGAGGACTCACGCTGGAGAAGTTGGTGGAAAACTGTCTCCCGTGGAAGGGACCCCATGCTGGAGCAGGGGAAGAGTGTGAGAAGGAAGGAGCAGCAGAGACAACGCGTGATGAACTGACCACAACCCCCATCTCCTATCCCCCTGTGCTGCTCAGGGGGAGCAGCTGGTGAAATCGGGAGTGAAGTTGAGCCCGGGAAGAAGGGAGGGGTGCAGGAAGATGATTTTAGTTT
The DNA here is from genome assembly GCF_030867145.1 of Opisthocomus hoazin. Taxonomy (NCBI): domain Eukaryota; kingdom Metazoa; phylum Chordata; class Aves; order Opisthocomiformes; family Opisthocomidae; genus Opisthocomus; species Opisthocomus hoazin. The sequence continues at coordinate 14,278,602 of NC_134423.1, forward strand.
GCTTCTGTATCTCACTACCCTGCTGTGCTACAATTAATTTGCAATAAATTAATTTCCCCAAATCCATTCTGTTTCACCCTTGATGGTAAGTGATCTCCCTGTCCTTATCTCAACCCACAAGCTTTTTCCTCATATCTTCTCCCCTACTGAGAAAGGGGAACAACAGAGTGGCTGGGTGGGCACCTGACAGCCAGTGAAGATCAACCCATCACACCCAAAAACGAACCGCTCTGCCTCTTGCATTGCAACTTGAAATCTGAACTCCCTGTTGCTAAAATGATCACTGGCTGGATTACACCCAGTTTTCACATCCCCACTTTCAAGTCACCAGTATAACCCCTAAGGCTACATGGCATATGTCCCCTCTCCTTTCTTATGATGGCAACGTTAAAGCCCTCCGCTCTTCTCTCCACTCTGCAGGGCTGATTTCTGCCCTTCGGTCACTGGTGATGCCCATCTCGCAGCCTCCCAACTCTGCTTCTTTCTCCTCACCTTGCAATTCTTTGTGCCTTGCATCCCATCAAAGACAGTACCACAGCTGTTCAAATGCCTATTTTGCTATGATCTTCACCAATCACTTTGATTTTTCACTGATTCCATTCTCACTTGACCAATCATTAATTTGCTAATCCCAACCAAAAGATCTCAGCTCCTCCTCCAGACGGAAGACATACAGGACACTCCTCCACTCACCCCTTCCAACAGCCTCTCACAGGCCGCATCATCACGAGTGGCTTCTCCCTGCCTGGGATCTCATGACTGATTTATGCCAATCTAATGAGTGCCTGCCCCTCAAGGGGCAGTCACAGAATGGCTGAGGTTGGAAAGAACCTCCAGAGGTCATCTGGCCCAATGCCTCTGCTCAAGCAGGGCCACCTACAGCTGCTTGCCCAGGAATGTGACCAGATGGCTCTTGAACATCTCCAAGGATGGAGACTCCACAGCCTCCTTGGACAACCTGTGCCAGCACTCAGTCAACCATACAGTGAAAAAGTGTTTCCTGATGTTCAGAGAGAACTTCCTGTGTTTCAGTTTGCGCCCGCCCCCATTGCCTCTGGTCCTGGCACTGGGCACCACTGGAAAGAGCCTGGCTGCATCTTCTTTACTCTCCCTATCAGGTATTGATACACATTGATAAGATCTCCCTGAGACTTCTCTTCTGCAGGATGAACAGTCCCAGCTTTCTCAGTCTTTTGTCATATGTGAGGTGGTCCAGCTCTTTTTTGGCCCCTTGCTGGACTCTCTCCAGTATGTCCATGTCTCTCTCGTACTGTGGAGCCCAGCAATGGACACAGCTCTCCAGCTGTGGCCTCACCAGTGCCGAGTAGAGGTGAAGAATCACCTCCCTTGACCTGCTGGCAATGCTCCTCCTAATGCAGCCGGGACATCATTGGTCTTCTTGCAGCAAGGGCATATTAGTGGCTCATGGTCAGCGTGGTGGCCACCAGCACCACCAGGGCCTTTTCTTCAAACCTGTTTTCCAGCAGGGTGGCCCCCAGCATACATCGGTGCATGGGTCGTTCCTCCCTGTGGGAAGGACTTTGCACTTCTCCTTGTTAAACCTTTTGAGGTTCCTCTTGAGCCATTTCTCCAGACTCCCACAGTCACTCTGGCTGTCAGCACGACCCTCTGTCTTATCAGCTACTCCTCCCAGTTTTGTGTCATCTGCAAACTCACTGAGGGTATACTCTGCCCCATCATCCTGATCATTAATGAGGACACTGAATGGGGCTGCACCCAATATGACCGCTGGGGTACACCACTAGTTACTGGCTTCCACTAGACTTTGCACCACTAATCAACACCCTCTGGGCCTGACCGTTCAGCCAGTTTTCAATCCGCCTTATCATTTGCTTATCCGTCCCATACTTCATCAGCTTCTCTATAAGGATCCTATGGAAGACAGCACCATAAACCTTACTGAAGTCAAGGTAGACAATATCCACTGCTCTCTCATCATCTACCAAAGCAATCCTTTCATCATAGGAGGTTATTGGCTTGGCCAAGCATGACCTCCCCTTAGTGATCTGTCCTCATCACCTTCACATTCTTCAAGTGCCTGGAAATGGTTCCCAGGATTAGCTGCTTCAGCACCTCCCCAGGGAACAACGTAACGCCGAGCAGCCTGTACTTCCCTGGATACGCCTTCTTGCCCTTTTTCAAAGACAGGAGTGACATTTGCTTTTCTCCAGTCCTCAGGTCCCTCTCCTAATCCCGTAATCATTCCAAGATTTTTCAAGAGTGGCCTCACTGCCATCTCCCTCTGCATTCAGGGGTGCATCTCATCAGGACCCATGGACTTGTGTATGTCCAGTAGGTATTCCACAGAATCACAGAATCACAGAATAGTAGGGGTTGGAAGGGACCTCTGTGGGTCATCTAGTCCAACCCCCCTGCCGAAGCAGGGTCACCTACAGCAGGCCGCACAGGACCCCGTCCAGGCGGGTCTTCAAGACCCGCCTGGACGGGGTCCTGTGCGGATAGGACCTGACCTGTCCTGTTCCAGACCTGACCTTCTTCCACCTAGGACACATCTTCTTGCTCCAGACCTTCCTACTAGTCTCCAAGTCCTTAGATTCCTGAAGGCCACTCTTTCTAGTAAAGACTGAGGTGAAGAAGGTGTTCAATACCTCTGCCTCTTCCATGTCCTATGTCACCAGGTCCCTGCCCCATTCAGCAATGAGACGACATTTTCTTTAGTCTTTCTTTTGCTACTCATCTAGTTAAAAAAAGTCCTTCTTTTTTTAACATCCTCCACCAGATTAAATTCCAGGTAGTCTTTGCCCTTCCTACATCATCCCTGCATACTCGCATAGTGCCTCCACATACCTCCCAGGTTATTCGTCCCTGTTTCCATCTTCTGTACACTCCCTTTTTAAGCTGGAGCTTTGCCAAGAGCTCCTTGTTCATCCATGCAGCCATTGTGGCATTTCTGCATGACTTACTGTTTGTTGGGATGGACCACTCTTTAGCCCCAAGGAGGTGGCCCTTTAAGATCAACCTCCATTCTTGGACTTCTCTTCCCTCCAGGGCGCTATCCCATGAAACTGCTTCAAGCAGATCCCTAAAGAGGCCAAAGTCTATTTAAGTCCAGTGCTGTGATCTTGATTTTTGTCCTCAGCACCCTGAGCTCTGCCGTCTCATGGTCACTGTGGCCAAGGCTGCCTTTGACCTTCACATCCCCACTGAGCCCTTCCTTAGTGGTGAGTGCAAGGTCCAGCAGAGCACCTCTCGTTGTTGGCTTTGCTGTCACTTGGGTCAGGAAATTGTCATCAATGCTCTCCAGGAACCTCCCGGATTGCTTATGCGCTGCTCTGTTGTCGCACCAGCACTTACCAGGGTGGCTGAAGTTCCCCATGAAGACCAGGGTCTGTGAACGTGAGGTCGCTTCCAGCTGTCTGTAGGCAGCCTCATCTACTCGTTCTTCCTGGTCAGGGGGCCTGTAGCAGGCAGCCACTACAATGTCACCCACACTGGTCTGCTCTTTAATCTCAACTCATAAGCTCTCAGTTGGCTGCTCACCCATCCCCAGGCAGATCTCCAGGCACTCCAGACGCTGCTGCCTCACAAAAAGGGCAAAGCCCCTTCCCTGTCATCCTGGCCTGTCCTTCCTGAAGAGCCTGTGTTCCTCCATCACAACACTCCAGTCATGCGAGCCATCCCACCACCTCTCTGTGACGCCAAGATCAGAGCCCTGCGACTGCACACAGATCTCCAGTTCCTCAGGTTAACCTCTCATGCTGCATGCATTAGCATCAGACATTTCAGAGTGCCACCTCCTCCTCACACCCTTCCCCTCATGGGCAGGGCTAAGCACACCATCACCTGGGCTCTCATGCTCCTGCCCGTCACCCCCAGAGCTCTGCGGTCACTTTTGATACTGTTCAGGTTGCCCTTGGCAGCATCGTTGGTGCCCACACGGAAGAACAGGGGAGCAGGAGCCCTCCTCACGGTGCCGAAGACACCAGCTTCCAGCCTTCATTTCCATTCTACCGGAGACAGACTCTGCCTTTGTCTCCAGCTGTCCCCTCCCCCTTGCTCCCAGCCATGTCTTGGCCCCCAGTTTGCACCCATACTCATCCTCCTCTTCCCCCAAGCTGGTCTCAGTCCCCCAGGGCTGCAAGGACCACCAGGGCCAGGTGAGCAAGCCCAGACGGGGAAGGAGAAAAGGGTGGGATTGTCACCTTGTGGGGCCATGGATCACACACGGATATAAGCAGACCATGGAGCCACACCCTAGCTTTTCTTCCTCTCCAGCCTCTGCTCCTCATCACCCAGTGCTCTGTTTTGGCCTCAGGGTACAGGCTCTGGCTCCTGCCCTGCCACTCATCTCTTTGTCTGCGCTCCCTGCCTGGAGCTCCATTCCCTCAACACGCTTTCATCGTAACATCCTCCACCCCTTTGCTTCCAGAAAATCCAGAGGGAAAATTTCCATACAAAACAAAATCCGTCCTCGCTAGTACCTAAGGACTGCATTAATCACCCTTGGTTTGGGAAAGGGAGAAAGCAGTGTTTTATGGGGCCAAGGGAATTTTTGTTTATTTCCAATCCTCTTGTTTTCTAAATTAAAACATGAACACGCAGGAGGGGGGAAAAAAGGAAGAGAAAAATAGCAATGACATGGCTGCTGTCTTTCTTCCTTGCTACTTTGCTGCTGGGAAATTACCAGTGCAGCATGTGGTCCTACTAGCTTCTGGCAAGTTTCAGCCAATAAATTATAAAGCATTGATTTAAGAGGGGGAAGGAAGAAGAAAAAGAAAAAGCAGCAATAAAATTGCTTTTAAATAACTCCAGTGTAGGTGGTGCGCACACAGGCTACGTCACAACTCATTGAAAAATTCTTATTGGACAAATAAAGGGTGACAGAAGAAGAAAAAAAGAGGGGGGAGAAAAAAAGCACGAAGGTGCAAGAAAATTCAGAGGTCCATAGTTTATGTTTTGTACTTTATTCCAAGTTCCTAGCTAGCTCGGTGGATTTTGGGTGGTCAAGTCAAAAAAGACCAAAAAAAAAAAAGTATGAAACATCTCAGGTTACCAGTAAATGGACAATTACACCCAAGAGGGTCAGGAAGTACTTTGAATTCTTGCACATTATTGTATACTGGTCTGTCCTTGCCAAAAAAACAAACAAGCTCTGTCTGAAAAACAATTTGTGTCTTTCCTCCATTAATTCTGCTGCAAACCTCTTGGAGAATTGACTCCTCTGATGATCAGGGACTGTCCCCTCATATTCCATGTAAACCTATTTCAGTCTGTTCTTGCATCATTGTTGCCCCTAACTTTAAAAAGCTCTTTTCTACAAACATCACACCAGATACAGTGTGTCCTCTGTATCCACTTTCACTCCTTAAGGAAAAGCACATCTGAAATGAAGGCACCTGGAGCTCCATGGGTTTTGTTCATCTCCTGTAGCTTGATCCCAGCCCTGAAAAGGCTACAAAACCCTGTCTGATCTACCCAGGGTGATCCCCACAAGTACAGGAAGCACGTCTTTTTTGCAGATTCAGCTTCTGGTGGAAAAAAACGTGCCACAACCCTCACCTTAATACTGTGCCTACTACAGTACTGAAGGACACTCATCCTAATTTACCAAGTCTTCGCCCAGCTAAACTCATAAAGGTTTTCTCATTTCCCCTCGAGATCATCTTTGCATTTCCCTGGTCACTCTTTCCTCACTTGTTCCAGTTTACCCCAATAAACAAAACAATACACTTCTCCAGCTAGGTTATTTCTAGCAGTGACAGGGAATGTCAACGCAGCCCTGACAGGTACTGCAGGTTAACATAAATCCCCTGCACTACGGTCATCCTGGTTTTTCAGAGCCTTCTCTAACAGGCAAGTCCTGCTTTTCAGTTGCTTCATCCCATTCCTACTCAGTCTTCGTGACCATCTAGATCCTCCTGTGAAATATTCCAAATTTTCCAAGACTTCTTACTCTGTTGGTTCAGTGTAGCTTATCTACACATTCGTCCTCCAAGGTCCTTACTACAAACATTAACTGCAGATGTATCCTAAAGCCGTCCCTTGGGAAGTCTTACAAGCAACCTGTCCCCAGCTGCCGTAACCTCCCTTCTACCTGATTCTGCGCCAACCTCATAATTCAACTTCTTCAGTACAGCTGTTCCTCACGTGGCACTCTACCAACCATTCCACTGAACATCAAGATTAGGATCTGCCTATTTCTCTACTGCAAAAATAAATTATAGAAGATGTATATCAGATTAATTTGGCATAAACTGCACTTATTTATTCATACCCTTTCCCCCCCCCCCCCCAAAAATCTTGCTCTAGAACATAACACTGCTTTAATCAGACCAAACAGACTTGAAGTTACATAAAACATCTGCTACCACCTTTTGAACATCTGGACAAGCATAATGCCTACATGTAGCACAGCTTCTAGTTTGAGCAAAATCCAACCTACCAGACATTCAAATTCACATACTGCTTTCTTCTTGCAGTTCTGTGCTTGAAAACTAGTAAAGAGATCCCATCAAGTGACTCGGTTTGCAAGCTTGCAAAGATTGCAAAATTGGCCTCACTAGTCTCCAAAAAAGTAACTGCGATCCCTTATGATGATCCACTCAAAACACACATCCAGTAAATCCATTTTTTATATTTCTGAAGTGGATTAGCTCACAGTTTGCAAAGCCTGTATCCTCGCTGTAAGCCACAGAGATCCCACCACGGTGTTTGGCTGAGTTGAACTGCCTTCATCCTATGCATATTCTACATAAAAATAAGCCAGGTAGGATTTCCCTGCTGTATTTTGAACAGCTGCAATCATGTAGCTGCCACAAGTCTACAATGTAATATTAAGGTCAAGCTCTCAATCATTTTTCTAAAGGTCTTTCCACTCCACCTTCTCAATCACAGCATTACCCCCCTTCTCTTCCTCTCACTTGCTCCAAATCTCCTCCTCTCCCTGCTGTCCAGACCACATCCATATCTCCTTTCCTTCCTCCAGAGCAACTGTGACCCAGCCATGTCATTCTCATTTTCGCCACACCTAGGAAGCTCATTTACCCACTATCAGTCTTATTAATATGGACTTTACCCAAGGCCATTCAGAAACATAAGACTGAGTATCTCCCAAGTCACCAGTTGGAATGAACCAACAGAAAACCCCCAAATTGCCTTATTTTCATTTTAAACAGATATAGGAAACGTGAGTATGTCACAGCAATTCACAAAGTCATAGTAAGAATTTCCAATTAAAATGAGAAGTCTTTAGTAGCAACACAGGATAAGTTTTCTTGTGGAGCAGAGCCAGCTTAGGCTGCTCCCACTCTCCAATCCAATCATTCCTGCCTCTTACCATGGCTTGCTTGTTCTTCAGCTATACACTGCAACTTCTGGGTAACTGGAAATATCATACTGAAAAATAAGTCTTTTCCCTGCTACTTCATTTCTTCATCAAGCCTATCGGATCAACCCTTCCTCCTGTGCAAGGTGACAAGCCCATTCCATACCAGGCATAAAAAGTTTTTGAGTTGCAAGCGCTAGAACTCAGCTCTTCAAAGTCTGCTCGGTCTCTCAAGTTATGGCCACGTTAGATGTGCATGTCATGGTTAATAATCCAGATCTGGTGTCATTTAACAGAAGAGCTGCTAAGAATATCGACCAAAAATCCACCTAGGTTACTTTCCACAGATCTCCCTCTTCTAGTACAAATCCACGTGCTCCCGATAAATCACTTTCTTTGTCTTCAGCCAGAGATGCTCTTTCTCTTCTACATCCATCTATCATTCCCAAGAAACCTCTTTTTTCGGGACAATCTGGTACCAGGCATCTGAACAGTCATGGATGATAAGCTTTAGGCTGTAATATAGTGGGGACCTGCCCTGCTATTTTTTGAAGCTCTTTAAAAGGCGTAAGTCAAGCCAAAGCCTTACTTAAAAAATACGTAGGACACGCCGTACTTTCTCAGGGAGGCATGGCAAAGAGTTCATGTCTGAACCCCATACAGTTGCTTCTAAACCAACGTCTCAATACAGTGAGAAAAATGTCAGGGATGAAGGAAGGAACACACACCAGTTTTTGCTCAAATGCGCAACATTACAATGCATACTAGATAATTAGTCTCTCGAGATTTGGAGATGCGGTTCATGTCTGAGCTTGCCCACAACTGTTAATACCACCTCTGCACCCTGGCAGATTGTCCTGCGACAGCAGCACGCTCCAGATCAAACACAGGTACACGACTACCACCTTTGTGCCCTTTTTTTAAATTACAAGTACCAGTATATAAATCAACGGCTTCTGTCACATGGAGGTAGTGGTTTTGATCCACTACTGGGGGCACTAAAAGATTTATTAAGTTGAATACAGGTGTTACATCACCTTCCTCAGCAAAGCAATTTCTGCCACTGCCCAAAAAACAAGTGACCTGGTATAACTCTGGAGATGGAAACCAGAGTGAGAGCAAGAACAGAAGAGGACAGGAATATTTTTCCAACTGCTTCTACCACCCACGAAAGCATTTGTAAAACCATTTGCTTGATCATCTCCAGCTCCTACCAACATTCCTCTTTTTTCTGACTGAAATAAAAATAGCAACCCAAGAAATTAGCTTCATTAATGCAGAGTCAGGGATATCCTCAGCATCTTCTCAGAATGGGTTTGACCAGTTCATGTCTTCCTATTAGGGGAGCTTATAACGCTTCCTCCAACAGCCTTACCTACGTCCTTCTCACACCATGTTTAATACCAGACTCTTTCATTAACACCCCTGATACACAAAACCTTCAGCTTTACATGCCTCGTTACTGATGGAAGCTACGCAGCATGGTACCCAAGCGAGGCATTTAATGTCAAGGCAACCTGCGTCTTTTCCCTCGGACCGCCCAGAGAAGCTGCACGTGGTACCCACCTACTGCAGTGACCCCTACGAGACCACCAAATTTCACCCATCCTTTACCTCTCAGCCCCATGACACCAAATACCCTGGGTGCTGCTAGAAAGCAGCGGGACGGTTTCCACTAGCTACTGCTAAATCTAGAGGCACACATTTATGAGCACATGGGCACAAATTCTTATTTCCTTTAGTCATTTCATAGTTTCACTGAAACAGATGTTCTAGGAACAGCATGGAGCACCACCAGGCAGTGTGGAGGACAGCAGATACCGAGGAAAAGGACTCCCAGTAGCAGGAGGATGAATGCACGCGTCCCGTTGAGTATACGCATGGGAAGATCAAACAGGGAGGAGATGGTTTTACAAGCTCTAATGTCGCCTCTTTTTTCCAGTTTTTCAACACTTCTATTTAGAAAAATACTACAGAAATAATCTCCCATCTAGCACACCTAACTTGAAGTGAGAGGCTTAAACTCATTTCTTGGTTAAGTTACAGAATAAATTATCTGATTACAAGCTAAAAATACTTTCTACCAGACATTCCTTCTCTCTTTAAGGAGCTCTTGAATTGATAATCTCACAACAAAAATAGGAAATACATTTCTAATGCAACTGATCAACATTTCAACTCACGTTGGAGCATTCACTGTATCCCTTCATCTGAAGGTTTTAATTCCAGACTGCTGACATTTCCTAAAAACGCATTATAGTTGAAAAATAAGTTACGGTGTTGACAGAGCACAGTGCTTGATGCTCTGCCATAGGCAAGAAACCTGATTATGCGGCCATGCCGATCCCTTCTGGCCTCACCATTCTTCACGACATCAAAACCATTCAGCCATAATCTATTTTTTTTACTCCTGATGAATTTAAGAGAAAGATAACAAAGGATCTAAACAGGACCACAGTGACCTCAATACTCCATTTAACAAAGGGAGGCTCTGGGGCATACAGGTACTGTGGCAGCCATGGCAGAGACTGACGGTCATCTCCCTGAATGTCTCGTGTTGGCCTGGAGTCCTTGTTCGTGGAGCTTGTGGAGGGGACTCCACTGGGAGCCTGCCAGCTCTGCTGGCAGCCAGACCAACGTGGAAAGCTCTGACCTGATCTAAAGAGCTAAGGAGAGAGGATTCCTCCTCATGTTCAACTTCAGGTTGGCTTATACTTAAATGGGATTGACCCTATGCTCCAAAACAAAAAAAAATACACAAAGCCTATGATCTTGGTACACAATGAAGAGCATCTCCTCCTCTTCATCAGCAGAGACCCAAGCTGGAGCTTCAAAGGTGATTCAGACCCCCTGTCTGCTCCTCCGAGGGAGGTGCGCGAAGCCAGTGGAGACCCGAGCAGGGCAGCACTGGAGCAAGACAGGAAGCCACTAACAGGGCTCCCGAGCCCTCCTACGGAAACGTGGCACTGGCTCATCCCTTTCCTACCCAAAGGGGTGAAAAACCACCTCCCATCCCACATATCAGACTACTCACCTCACAGCCAGTCCTGGCCCAATATACACTTTATCAACCTAAAAGTAAAACCAGCGCTCGACATTCGAAGTGTTACATGGATGATTTTGGCACAAGTTCTAGGAAAGGTAAAATCAAATTGTGTCAGATGTCCTCCAGCCATGCTTAGAGCACAAAAACCTGTTTCAGGTAACGTTCCACGGGTCCTCCCCTACAGCACTCCTGCACATCTCATCCAAGTGGTCTTTGATCTCCAACACCTTCCTTTGATGCTCAAGGATCTCCATAGTCTCCTTACCACCCTCTTTTTGTTGGCAAAGGCTAAAAAGAGGACAAGCAATGCTAAAAATCTTTTCACGCACACACGTCCAGGCTCATGTGTATCCCAAATCCTCCCCACAAGCAATTTTTTAGGCAAAGCAATTCATTTGCCACTATGACGTCTGTTTCTTTCCCTAGAGGACAACCTCTTTAAACTCGGAGAGATTTAACTAATAACATTAAAATGATGACTTACCAGTCTCTCATTATCTTCTGAGGTTCTCTGGTAATGAGCTGCTAAAGCAACATAATCCTGTGCCTGCTTGTTACACTCTAAACACTTAAGTCCATGACGGATTAGTCTCCATGGGTCCGCATAGAGAGGCAAGGCTGGCTGAGTGTTAGCAGAAATTCCTACCCCACCTCCTGAAGCAGCACTGGGCTTACGCGAAGGAGAGGGGGAGTGCAAAGTCTGGGGAGCCAGAGAGGCTGGAGAGCTTGTAGGAGAAGGTGAAAACATTTGGTCTACAGAAATGGGTTTCATTAGCAGCTGAGAACACTGCATGATAAATCCTTTGCTCTTGTGATCTCTTGCATGTTTAAGCAAGCTACACTTGTTAAAAAAAAGTAGCATAGTTGAACACTGAGTGCACATGACTTCAATATGAACACTTCGTCTACTATAGTGTTGAGTCAGGCTCTTCTCTAAGGCAAATGAGTCCCCACATTCCAGGCAACAATACCCAGAGGCAGGTAAATTAATACTGGTGTCAGGCGGAGGGCTAAGGTTTGGAGTATAAATTGGCACCGGATTGGCACTGTGTAGCACTTTATTAAACGCCTCCACGATGACAGGAGCAGCTTTTTTGACTTGGTGCACTAGTGGCACAGACATCTGTGTCACCTGAGGCTGATTTCGCCTCTGTGTAGACGACTTCGCCGTAACAGAAGCAGCAACACTATGCGGGACCAAGTTGAGATTTGCCAAGTGCACGGCTTTGGGAAGCAGGCTAGAGGTGGTCGCGCTGGACGGCTGCACCACGATACCCTGCTGCTGCCTCTTAACGCCAACTTTCACGGCACCACCACCACAGTTTGGCAGTGGAGATAAGGACACGGCACACGTGCTGTTTGCAGCAATATCTGTTTTCACACCATCTGCATAAGGGCTCGCTAGCTGCATAGCCACAGCAGCCCCATTTTTGCTTGAATTCTTGCCAGCCTCGCCTTCCATAACTGCACTAGTGTCAGGGGACGGGAAAGATTTGATAAACTCTTCAGCAGATGAGGTTTCCACAGGTGACTCTTCTGAAGGCTTGCCCAACTCATCGTTTTCTGGCAAAATTCTAGTTACAGTTCTTTTAATTTCACCAGAGGATGTCTTTATAGTCTTTATCCTAACTTTGGGAATAGCTGGCGGCGAGCTGGCTGCCATAGAAGGAGAGCCTTTCCCACTGCTGTCGCTGCACACACTTCGAGGACTCTCAGGCTGCTTGCTGGCCTTCCTCACCACCTCTAAGGGGCTTCGGGGACTCTTTGGCGACTTGGGCATTTTTGGACTTCCCTTTGTCCCATCTTTAAATGGACCAGGTTCCTTGGTAAGGTTTGGCTGATCGCTTTTTAGAATACACGCAACCTTTTTGGCCTGAAGAGCTACTAATGCCGCCACGCAGGATGACAACTTCGAATGAGTTGGCTTTAACCTCTGGCGAGGCGGTACCGATGAAGACATGCTCAGCTCGGGCACAGACCCCTTACTTTCTCCTAAACTACTGTGAGGGAGGTCTCCAAACACCAAGCCTTCTCCAAGAAAGCTACTAGTATCTACCAAGTCCTTGCTTGACTCCACAAACCTCTCCGCCACTTTGTCTTGTTCTCTCCTGCTCATTTCCAGCCTACTCTCTGCCTGGCAGTGGATTTCCATCTTTTGTTCTTTTTTACAGTATTGATCAAACATGCTTAGCTCAGGCTCTGGTACCTTCCTAAGATGATCTAGCACCGAAGCTCCTGTCGGTATATACATTGAAGGTGGTGGAAAATACGGAGTTTGGGCATGTTTGGGTTTATCACCAATACTGTTCTCTTTGAACGCGTCCTCCGGTTCAGGGCTGGAAATCGGGCTAAACTGACTGAACGTTGGCAAAGGCTCCGACTTAGACTGGTCCAGTTTATCAGAGTAACTTCTTGAGCTGTCGCCATTAATAAAAGTTGACTCAAACTTGCCATAATTATGCACCAAAGCATGAGCCTCTGATGGCAGATCGGACCCACGAAACCCATTGTGTAACAGACCAGCCGTGAGGTGATTCCCCTCCTTTTCTGCTTCAAAGGACTCCTGGCGACTCGTGTTCTTCACTATCACGCTCACAACTGGAGCATCAGAGGGAGGCAAAGAGTGGGATAAGGACACATTCTCATCTATGCAGATTCCCGATGACTTAAGGTGATTCTCGTTCTCCTCTCCAGTTGACGGGATGGTCTCCTTGGCATCAAGGCTAGTCGGATCAGGGATGTCAAAAGCAGCCAAGAGGTCATCAAAGTCTGGGGTTTTCATGTCCCCCATGATGAAAGCTACAATGAAAAGCAAAAAAATACTTTGTCAGGTACATTTCCCCCAAGAACAAACTTTGAAAGACTCATTTGCATAAACGTCTTGTGTGACAAAAACCACAACTGCCCGAAACATTAACACAGCAGGGTACAAAGGCTACAAACATCTGCAGCAGACACTTCAGCTTCCATTTTAACTATTCCATAATAGAGCGTTTAGACACAAAGCTATTAGCCCAGTTTTTCTCAACACAACAGTGCTGTTTTGCAGTGCATCACAGGGAAGGAAGCTCCCCTGCCCCTGCTGCTCTTGGAGGACCAGTGAAAGCTCAGGTCCCATCCTGCTTGCTGGCAGGGGCCGGTGACAAGTGACAGGAGCTGTTCACTCCTGTCCTGCAACACAACCTGCCCTCTCCGGGTTGTGGGCAGAGCTGCTCCCAGTGCTTCAAGCAACGCGGTGGGAGACAGCATCCCCTTCTCCCAGGGTCCCCGAGAACAGAGCTGGTTCAAACATGACCTTTTAAATGACACCAAGCTTAAGGAGGGCACATCTTTTCAACCTGTCAGACGCATCGCTTCTCCAACACCAGCTGTTGTCACGAGCCTCAACAGACGAGACTCACCAGTATGTTGCTACAGGGTTTCTTTTTTGTTTGGTTGGTTTTTTTCCCCAGAGTTAACAGGCAAAGATCACTGCCTATTTCTCAACAGATTGTCACATCTGAAGAATCCAGTCCTCCTTCAAGGAAAAAATGCAGGAGTAAACAGGTGGCCCAAGAGAAACAGATCTGAAAAGTGAGATGGCTCCCTCCCAGAGCAATTTAAATAATAGAAGTCTTCAGTAAATATTTCAATACAGTAGCTCAAAGCATGGTAAACCAAGCAGGGTTTATTTGAAACAGGGACAATCCTTAATTTGGTAACTATGCGAGGCAAAAGTGCCCAAAGACAGAATAAAGGATTTTATCCAAATCATAGTAAGAAATGGCATTCCAAGCCAGCCCTCTATAAGCCCTCCAGAAGAGAAGTGGGGACTTAGACGCTTGCCACAGAGACCTGCAACAGCAACAATCAAGCTCTGATGAGATGCATAATGAAAGCTGACAGCACAGAATTACTTGAACATTTGTGTTCACTACTGCCAGGGAATACTGGTTTTCCTTCCTTATTTTTTAATGAAAATATTTTCAAGTTGATGCAACACATAGACTTCCCAAATATTTAACAAGCCATTCTTCTAATACACGTTTCATTTAAACCCCAAATTTACGTGAACCAATGCATGCTGTATGCAGGGGAAGAAAAAAACCCCAAAGAGCGTCAACTGGACTAGCAGAGCACCAGCTCCTACTTGGCAAGGAGCACCCACGGGCAAGGTAAGTCCAGCCACGCTCACTCGACTTGGGCTGCATCAGTGCTGCCAAAGCCAGCGGCAAGCGAGGGAGACAGAGAGGGTGGCAAGAGCCCAGAAGAAGGGGGAAGAGCTGGGAGCAGAGGTGCTGCCAGAGAGCAGGACACTGGGACAAGGCGGAGGGAGAGAAAGAAGCTGCCTGATACCGTCCCAAAAGGCCACTGATTTAAGACTGCTTTCATTATTTACAATTGGGTCTAGAAGTTTGTCAAGCATCACATTAAAACCAAACAAAGCGCAACCCTTCCTGCCAGACTGCTGGTATGGGGAACAATTTACAGAGCTGGTCCAGGAGCAATCACTTCAGCGTGGGACAAGAGGACATACTGGTCTTTGCGCTTTAGCTCAGCTGTGCCTACAGGCAAAGCCCAGAGGCGTTGCTTTGGCTAATCTACTGAAAAACACTCTGTGGAGATTTACTTGGCTTAAGAGTGGCTTGCTGTGGTTTAGCTTAAACTTGTTCTCATTTTTAAATTAAACCACAAATATGAACGTCCACAGAGGGCTGTGCAATAATTTACAATCACATCCCTCAGCAAGGTAGGGCAGCTGTGCGTTAAGTCCCTGGAAGCCCCGAAGATTATCCACACGCCTCACATCACCAGCACTCGATAAGGACTGCTGAAACTTCACAGAGTACTGCGGCTGGCAAAGAACATGGACCTGAAACTTCTCCTTCCTTTGGGTTGGAAAACTCGTGCCAGCTGGGAGAGAGTTAAGCACCACTTGGCTCCCAAAATTTTTGGCACACAAATCCTTCCGCAAGGAAGACATTTCAGCCATAACCCGGAATGCTCAAGCTTTATATAGAGAAAAAAGAGCTTGCCAATCGCTCCTGACTTTTCCGTTCTCGTTCATGAACACCTATCCACATCTTCGGATGCAGCAGTGTTTAAAAACACAAGACAAAATAAATCCAAGGTATCTGCAGCACTGCAAAATATGCTTTTCTTGGAAGAACCCTTGTGTTTTCAGAAGCTTTTGCGTACATCTTTGAGTCCTATAAAAGACTAGTTTATGCTCTTTGCTATTATGAGAGCAGAAGTCTCTAGTCAAGTATTTCTCCATAAAACTGCACCTTAAACTAGTCATACGTGAAGTAACAATTTCTCAAAATAAAGCAAAATTGGATCCAGATTCTAGAGAAGACCAAGTAAGTATCTTGCCGATAGAAGTGGTTTTTAAATGACACAAATTTAAAATTTTGACGAAACACCATTTATTTCTGTTCTCAGATAACAAACAGCAAAAATATATTAAAGAAAATTACACCAAAGCCTCCCGCAAACTGGCTTGTGAGGAAAGCTGAAAATAAAGACCTCCATCTTTCTTGTGCAAAAGACTTGCTGTAGAACCCAAGCTTGGAATCCAATTTTCTCTCTCTGCTTGCCTATGAAAACATGGAGGTTGAGATTTATTTGCAAAGCAACAGAAGAAGTGAATAAAATGAGCAAAGAAGAAGGACTTATTCTTACAAATATCTGAAGGGTGGGTGTCAGGACTATGGGGCCAAACTTTTTTCAGTGGTGCCCAGTGACAGGACAAGGGGCAACAGGCACAAACTGAAGCACAGGAAGTTCCAGCTGAACATGAGGAAGAACTTCTTCACTCTGAGGATGACGGAGCCCTGGAACAGGCTGCCCAGGGAGGCTGTGGAGTCTCCTTCTCTGGAGATATTCAAGCCCTGCCTGGACAAGGTCCTGTGCAGCCTGCTCTGGGTGACCCTGCTTCGGCAGTGGGGTTGGACTGGATGACCCACAGAGGTCCCTTCCAACCCCTTCCATTCTTGATTCTGTGACTTACAGAGTAAAACCCACGTATTTCACTGTGCAAAACCAGCCTCCCAGTAGTACGCTTCACCAGGTAGCAGGGACCTAGAAGCCTCCGAGAAACCCTGTGCACTCGCTCGAGGCAGCATGTCAAGCCCCGGGGCCTTCCGCTGCGGCTAAGCTCCACACCTCAGCAGCCGGGCAGAGACCCGGCGGGACCAGCGTCCCACCCACGCGCCGCACAAACCTTTCGCTAGCAGAGCTATTCCTGGGGCCTCTCAGGGATCCGCAGCAGCTCCACGGCGGCTTCTGAACCAGCGCGTAGCATACTGCTCAAGGAGGAGGTTCGAGATTGCCACCTAATAGGAAAGCATGAAAAATCAATTACGCCACGGTTAAAAAATAAAGGAGTAATAATAAATATTGATGAACCTACAGAACAGCCGCGAGGTGCGAGGGAAAGCGTCTCCCGAGGGCTGCTGCCGCGGGTGCCGGGGGCGGGAGGGCAGGGCCCGCCTGCTAGGGGAGCGGACTGGGAAGGCAGGGGCGCGGGGCTCCCAGGGGACAGGGACACGGCGGAGCCCCCACCGCCGGCGCCGCGCCGACCCGGCGTTTTTAACACCTGCCAAAGTTTCGGGAGCCCTGCGGGGGAACGCGGCGTGCCAGCGCGGGGGGGGCGGGGGGCGCCCGGCCTCTGGCAGCCCCCCCCTTCCCCCGGTCCGTGCCGCCCCCACCCCAGACAAAGGCCCGGGCGCCCCCCCGCTGCCCCGCCGCCCGCCCCCGCGCTGACAGCCCGGCCCCGCCGCCCCCCGCCGCACGTGGGCCGGCCCCGCCGAAGTTAGTTTGTCCCGGCGGCGCCGAGCCGGGCCGGGCCGGGCCGGGCCGCGCCGCAGGGGCCGGAGCCGTGCCCGGGAGGCGCCGGGGGCTGGTTGCGGAGAAGGGGGAGGGAAGGCGGCGGGCGCCCGGCGGGCCGGAAGAGCCGGTGCGGCGGGCAGGGCGGGCGCTCAGGGCTCCGTCTGCCGGCGGCGGGGCCGCCCGCCCTGCCCGCGGGGCGGCAGCACCCGCCCGGCCGGCGGGAGGGCACGGGGAGGGCGGAGGGCGAGCGGGAGGGGCGGGCCTCGGCGCGGCCGGGCCCGGCCGGGCGGGTAGCACTCACCCACGCAGGCGGCTCCTCCGAGGGCCCCGCCGCCGCCGGAGCCCCGCGCAGGCCTCACCCCGCACCGGGCACCAACGGCCGCAACATGGCGGCGGCGGCGGCGGGCGGGGCCGGGGGCGGGGCCGGGCCGGGCCGGGGCACGGCGCACCGCCCCCCCCCCCCCCCCAGCTCCGGCGCCGGGAGCCTCGGCCTCGGCCCGCCCCGGCCCGCAGGGCCCTGCTGCCCGCCCGCCCGCTGCCCCGGCGCGGCCTGGCCCGCGGGCTCCCCGGGCGGGCGTCCCGGCCCGCGCCCGGCTGCCGCGGCGGTGGCCGCTGCCGCCCTGCCGGAGGCGGCCCCCGGGCCCGGCCCGCGGGCTGCCCGGCCCCGCGCTGCCCCTTCCTTACGTTTCCGCACCGAAAGCCGTTTTCTGGAAGGGCGCGCGCGCTGCTCGTCCCTTCTCCGGGTGCTTGGACTCCGTCCGCGCCGTGTCCCGCGTCAGCCGGGTCTGATTCTCCTGATGTTCACACGAATCGGCCTGGAATTAATCACTTTCTCCTCCAAACGTGCAAATGGCGTTAGATTTTTGGCCCCCACCCCCCAGCCCTATGGAGCTGGCGTAGGCCGTTGGCATTTACCGACTGCAGATGCTAATGGCTCGACGCCTTGGCCGATAAAACTCCTGGGTATGCACTATCAAGTCCTACGGTTAAATAAATAAAAATACATTAATCGTAGCGGTTTGTGCGTAACATCTTCCGCAGGGATGGGTTGAGCAGCGTGGTGAGGGCCACCGGGAGAGCCGCGCCCAGTGCTGGGCCCGCCGCCACCGGAGAGGCTGCAGAGTCCCGTGAGGGGCCGTGAGGGGCTGGCGCACCCCAGGGAGGCCAGGCCGGGAGCCGGGGCTGCTCATCCCGCGGAACAGAAGGTGCGGGAGGATCCCGCCACAGTCTGCAAATACCTGAGGGGAGCGTGCCAAGGGGCCGGAGCCAGGCTCTGCTCAGAGGTGCCCGCTGAACATCGGGAAACACTTTTTCACCATGAGTGTGATCGAGCGCTGGTGCAGGTTGCCCAGGGAGCTGGTGGAGTCTCCATCCTTGGAGTCATTCGAAAGCCGTCTGGATTACCTGGGCAACTGGCTGTAGGTGGCCCTGCTTGAGGTTGGCCTGGGTAACCTCTGGAGATTCCTTCTATCTTCGACCGTGCTGTGATGCTGCGAAGCATTTTGTGCTCTGGTGAGACCTCACCTGGAGTACTGCGTTCAGCTCTGGAGCCCTCAGCACAAGAAGGACATGGAACTGTTGGAGCGGGTTCCAAAGGAGGGCTACAAAAATGATCCGAGGGCTGGAGCACCTCTCCTATGAGGACAGGCTGAGAGAGTTGGGCTTGTTCAGCCTGGAGAAGAGAAGGCTGCGGGGAGACCTGATTGCAGCATTTCAGTACTTAAAGGGATCCTATAGGAAAGATGGGGACAATCTTTTTAGTAGAGACAGCAGTGACAGGACGAGGGGTAATGGTTTTAAACTAAAACAGGGTAGGTTTAGGCTGGATATAAGGAAGAAATTCTTTACAATGAGGGTGGTGAAACACTGGAACGGGTTGCCCAGAAAGGTGGTGGAGGCCCCATCCCTGGAAACATTCAAGACCAGGTTGGACGGGGCTCTGAGCAACCTGATCTAGTTAGTGGTGTCCCTGCTCGCTGCAGGGGGGTTGGACTAGATGACCTCTAGGGGTCCCTTCCAACCCAAAACTTTCTATGATTCTATGATTCTATGATTCTATGAATCGTAATAACCCTCCCATCGTAATAAAAGACGAGTATTTCTTGAGTTCGTCTTTCCTGTGACATGACATTTTTACCATCTACACCTAGTACTGGACATACAGCATTGTTCATACTGCGTTTGTTTCTCATCTAGTTGAATAATTATTTTTTTCCTTGTCAGCAGTCCTGTGGGCAAAACATTTCTTCTTTTTTTTTATTGACACTCGTAGCTTCACATTTCTGAATTGGTGTCATCACCCTTCTCCTTTCGGAGGTGATAGTTGGTCCCTCAAGACCAACAACAGGGCAAACCAAGTCATGCAGAGAAAACACTTTCAATATCACAACTGTTACCTGTATTTTTAGCACATCTCTAAGAAAAGCTGCTCAGGAGCTGTAAGTTGTATCTGGTAAGAGAGCTGACATTTCTTACACAATTTATAAAGATCTGCCACAGTCCTGAACAAGTTGTGGCTTGCAGGAAAGCCACTATAATTTGAAGGATTGTGCTAATTAAGAAATATAATGCCAATGGGAATTAAGCTCCATCCCAGCTGGCCGAGGAGGAGAGGCAGCCCTAGATCAGCCGGGTGGGAAGCTGTATTCCCCTCCTCAAGACAACAGAGACATGAAAAGGACTAAGGAGAATCTATATTCTTCTGTAGGATCTAAAAATCGCATTTCTTCTTTTATTTTTAGTCCAATCTTCTGCCTTTTTTTTTTTTTTGAAGTTCAAATTTGTCCCTTTAGGCTTGTTTCATGATCTGAGGTAAAGGATTTGATGTGGTAGAGACAAAAGCCGTGGATCTAAAAGCAGCCCTCCGCATGTGGGACGTGCCGAGGTGGGAGCAGGGAGCAGCATCGGTGGGAACCTGTGTCCTGGTGGCACCTCAGTGAGGGAAGCCCCAGGCTGAAATGCGCAAATGTCCAGCTGCATTTGGGATCTTCGCTTTTAATGCTTCCTCCTGCTTGGGGTGCTTGCTTTTTAGCTGGGGGAAACTGGTTCTTCCCAGGTGCTGGCTATGTTGGAGGGTGTGCGCGTGCGTATGTAGGCAGGCGGGCTGGCAAGTACGGTGAGACCCATTTTATTTATACATAACAAACATGACAGTCTTGAGTGCTCATGCCTAGGCAACTGTCAGTTTTCAAATCAGTGATTAATTTGTTTCTGTCAGAGCTCGGTGTTATAGAGAATTACCTTGAGCTGCTTGCAAAACTTGCGTGTTACAAAACTATAATTAATGTTTCAGAAACTCCGGGGAAGGATTATTATTGGCAGGGTGAGAATGAATCTCCAGACACAAACATTCCTCTAAGATAACAGCGTAGCCTTCGGCATTACAAACACAAAAAAAATCAGTGTAACTTAAATCAAGGTAATTAATTACACAGATGTCATCTGTATACATTTAAAACCATTTACGCCTTTCACTTTGGCTTTTTTGTCTCCCTGACTCCCAGGGCATGCCCTCTGCATTGCCCCAAGCAGATTTTTCCCCCCTCTTTTTGCGTCTTGACTCGTAGGTCGATTAACTGATGTGTCTCTTCAATGAAGATACCTCTGTGCAACCACTGATGCACCGCAAACGTGGAAAAAACTTGCTCTTACTCCACATCCGTGCTCAAGGCAGCTCGTAGTCAGTGGTTGTGGTACTCGCTTGCAGCAATGGAGCCCTGACCTTCAACTCCTGTGTCAAATCAAAGGGAACAAAGACGTGTATCCCAGCGAATTTGGGAATAGGAGTAAGAACCTTAATTTGGCAAAATCCTGTTAGAGAAGAACTGTTTCATGCCCTGTCGTGTTTCTGATTCCCATTTAGTGGAGTTGGAGACGTGATGAGATAGACTGAGGTTGTAGCCAAAGGCTGCTGGAATGGCAAGGATGCACATTTCCCACTTCAGCTTTCTCCAGTGCAATAGCAAACCCGTTTTACTACTTGACTAGAAAACTGGGAGAATACCTTCCAGACAGCCAGTTCTCTTTACCCACGAGAACTGCAGGCTCTGGTGCAGTACGGACATGCTCCAAGGCCTGGGCAAGCAAGGACCTCTTGCGCAATTCTCTGTGCCGACAGCAGAGATGGCGAAGAGCCCTGGGCTTCATATTGCTTTGCCAGAGTAGTACTGACACAACTGCTTGCAGAGCTCTGCACCTGATTGCTGAACAGGAGCTGGGTTCACAGTGACCCCCGTCTTCTCGAGGTGGCTCCAGACGGGCTCACTCCCACACTCCGGGCTATGGCAAGAGGACCTTCTTGAGATGGCTCTCCTGCTGAAGCAATGCTTCATGTGACTGCAGCCCCGGGACTGGTCTCAGGACTGGCGTGGCCAGGGGATGTCATGGTTTCCCTGTAAATTTCTCAGGGTGACGAGACTGGCTTGAGCTGTTCTTGCCTTTGTGCCTCCAGCTGCCCTGTGTGATGGCAGCGAGACCGCTCTGTGAACCAGCGAGAACAGATCCAGGCTTTTTCAACCTCTTTGGGGAAGCAATTAAACTTCATTACTTTCCTCATCAGCTCACACATAGTCCCACAAGCGGCTGTGTGGGCAAAAAATGAAGACTGCGGTAGTTGACTCCCAGGTGGGAGCCAGCCAGAGGGAGAGCTGCTGGGGCAGAAAAACCAGTGGCACCGAGCCACAGCCCACGTCGCTCCCAGAAACTCTCCTGAACTTTGCTAGAAAGTTTAACCAAAGCCTGAGAAAACTGCGGGAAGAATAATTCTACACGGGTTCTCTGCCCTAAACTGCCTGTAGCACCCTCCCAGCAATTTCAATGCGGTTGTACCTTGAAAAGTACAACCAAGAAAGCTCAGGAGATTGCTTTGCACATTCACAAAAAGAGAGAGATGGTAATGTAGACGTAGGCGCAAAGTTGGTCTGGGTTGCAGGCATAGCTGAGGGGCAAGGGGGATGTTTTGGGTTTGGTGGTAGCCGTTGTGTAGTCCCACAGTTTGGCCAACGCATTGAACTGCAACAGGGAAGGTCAGTGTGGGCAGGCTCAGTCCCAGACTGCGCTTTCTGCATAAAGCCTTTTCTTCAACTAGTTTCTCCAATTAAGCTTAATAGTAAAATGTTTTCATCAAACAGAGATACCCCAGAAACCCTAACAGTCTGCCGTTTCACTCCATCCTCACCTGCTTGAGATGGGTCTGTTGGGGAAGTGGAGCTTGTGTCTATGTGTTACAATAGCCTTTGGTTATAATAAACTATTTTTTTCCCAGCAGGAGGAATGAGCAGTCAATATGACCATGTCTGAAGGTAAGGTAGGAAAGAAGAGGTGAGTAGATGAAGTCAGACTGTATGCAAATTATCTCATATAGCTAGGAGAGGCATTTAGGAGAATGTATGAATATGTTCCCAGGTGTCAAACGAGAATTAACTGCCATGTAGCCCCGAAATGAGGCATAGGATTTGTTCTTTCTGTGATAATCCTAAAGTGAATCTGATACTTCTGGCATCATTCTGTGGCTGAAGAGTTTTCATATTTACAATGCTAAAACTGAAATAATTTACAGAAGCTAATTTCAGCGCTACAGTAAGAATAAAATAGCTCAGAAATGAGGGCTTCTGGTGCACAGCCCCACTGACCGTGCCATTTCTGCCCTGGCCCATGCATACTTGAGCACCCATCTCCTGCTTCTTGGTGTTGAAATGATCGCACTTTCTCAGGTGCTCGCAGGAGACTTGCTGATCCTGCCCGGGGTGCAGTGGAAGGGTTGTCGGGGACTGTGAGGAATCTGAGAAACTTAATCTGGGGTCGGGCAGCAGGCTGGGCAAGTTCCAGCCCAGGGCAGAGTGGCATATATTGAGGCTTTATCCCACAGCCTGTGCTGAGGAGCACGGCCGGATTTTAAACTGTACCCAGTCTGGGGTGGAGGCTTTTCTTCATAGCTACAGCCAACAGAATAGCTAGCAAGCAAAGGATTTTTCTTCTTGCTTTCCAAACATTGCAAGTTCCTAGGAATCCCACAGATGAGGTAAAAAATCCTCCATGTTTGATCTCTGCCCTGCCAGTTTCTTTTTTTTTTTTCCTGGTAAGTATTAACAAAATATTTTCACTCACTCATTTGAAACGTAGAAACTCAACGGATTTTTGTTTTCAGAATTGCATGTTACTGTTTTCTCTCTCAGCACAATAGTAGGAAAACACAGCTGAACCTTTACACTGGAAAAGTTTATGTATGAATTCTGTTTGTCACAGCAGTAGTCTCCAAGTACTTGTTATCGCACCATTATTGAAGTTCACATACTAAACCAGACTGTTCGCTTTGCCAGGATAACAAAACGCCGTGCAACCAGTTCAGCTCACTTCACCTTCTCCCAAGAAGAGCCACGACTTGACCACGCAGCCACTCTGATGCTGGGGCTGAGGCGGCCAAAGCTCAGTGCTTGACTCTGCTTTCTGGGCAGCGGGCCAGCTCCATGTCACCCTCTCACAACACCAGAGCAGCTGCACAGTCCTGCAGCAACACACAATGCGGTCTGGCTCGTGCATTTGTGTTAGGAGCTGGTTTTCACCTATGTAGTGCCCCGATGTGTCCCCCCCAAGCTCCCTGGAGGGGTGCTCCAGGGCGCTCTGCTGTCTCTTGCTCCCTGGTTAGTCCTTCCACCGAGCTCGCAGTCAAAGGCAAGATCAACATCTCAGAAAAAATGCTAAATTTTCAGTCATCTGGTCTGGATTTTGGTAACACAAATGTCTTGCCTTCATCTTTGTATCTGATATTATTTCACACATGAGGGCAGAGCCCTCCACATCTGCTCGCTTACCCCACATTTGTGCAGTGGAGGGATACATGTAGACAAGCTACTGCAGCTGCAGCGTATCTTGCTTTCTTCTTCACCTCTCTGCTTGTGCTGCCTGGCACATGCGTGCCTCTGCCTCCTGCATTGCCTCTGCCTCCTGCATCACCTCAGCCTCTACATCTCCTCTGCCACCTGCATCTCCTCTGCCTCTACACCTCCTCTGCCTCCTGCATCTCCTCTGCCTCCTGCATCGCCTCTGCCTCCTGCATCTCCTCTGCCTCTACATCTCCTCTACCTCCTGCACCTCCTCCACCTCTACATCTCCTCTGTCTCCTGCATGACCTCTGCCTCCTGCATTGCCTCTGCTTCCTGCATCACCTCTGCCTCTACATCTCCTCTGCCTCATGCATCTCCTCCACCTCTACATCGCCTCTGCCTCCTGCAGTCTCTCATTTCTGCATTGCCTTTGGCCCCTGTATCTCCTTTAGTGTCTGCATCATCTGCCCCACTTGGGGTGGCATGGGCAGAGCCATTTCAGCTTGGGGCAGCCCACACTGGTGCCACATAGGACATAGTTCGATGTCCCTCTGTAGGCTTTACTGAGAAAAAGCTGGAGGAGAGGGCTGGTATTAAGCAGCAGTAACTACTGCCCTGGAGAGGTCATAGCCTTCAGCATCATCTCTCAGTGCTGCAGCTCCCAAGAAGTAGTTTTAGATGGCAAAATCTATTTCCTAAAAGTTGATCTTTGCTTGCCAATGACTTTCTCTCCCTTATCCTCCTGTTTTTTTATCCCAAGTGGGAGAAGGACCTTGGGAATTTGTACACCACATCTTTCCTTCCTCACTTATCTTGCTTTGTCCTTAAATTCAAACCCAGCTTTAACTGAGACAACTGATGGTGTGTCCTATGCGCCCTAGAGGCTTTCACTGCATTATAAGACTGAGCAGGCAGAACTGGTCTCCACTCTGCCTTTGATAGGAAGTTGCCTTCACACTCATAAGTTCCCAGAAGAAGAACTCACTCCTGAACATGGAGTCAGGCTGTCACCGAGGAACTGCAGCCTGCACGCTGATACGGGAACTGCAGAGCTGTCAGCAGGGCGTGCGACTGACTGGCTCCCAAATCCTGTACCCTCGAGAAGGCGCTGCAAAGCAGAGGTTTCTTAGGCTTGTGCCCTGCTGGCAGATTTGGGCCGTAAGTTAACAAAATATGGGAGGGTTCTGGCACCAAAAGGCACTAATTTTTTTTATTGCTTTGTTTAACAGTAGAAGCTATCTATCTCATCTGTTTACTTCTCTGTAAAGATGGCTGGGGTGTGGAGAAAGGAAAAAAATAACACTGTGTTATCAGGACACAGCATCTCATAAGAGGTGCAGGACACTCAATGCTTTTTGTTCAAACTGAGCTTTGGGAGAAAGATGAAGAAAGATAAGAAATGATAAGGGGCTGTGACAAGCAGGCTGTGACAGAAAAAAAAAAGAAAAATAAATGTGAGACTTATTGTGGAAAAAATTCTTTTTATGCCTTAAAAACAATAGGGGCTGTGAAGATAAGAAAGAACTGTACTAGCACAGTCAAAAGTAATCTGCAAATGAAGTTTTCTATAGCAAGCCTCCTTTGACCCCATTAACTGTGGACATTAGAGTATTTTCATGTGCTTTTTCATCCTGTTAGACATTCATTGGGCCCTCAGTTACACTGTGCTGTCACTCAGGATGCTAAGCGATGGGCTGTGGTTGCTCTGATGTGTCAGTGAAAGACGTTTAAGTGTAGGACAAACAAATGTCTCTGGCCTTCAAGAAACAATTTTCCAAAGGTTGAACTCATATTGACTCATACCAGCGCAGCAGAGAGATGTGCTAAGCGTTCTTATTGCAGCCTACGTAGAAGCAGAAGCATTTCCTGTGAAAGAAAATAGTGGAGAGGAGCCAGAAATGAATAAGCAGCCTTATTGGATTGTGGATTAAAAAAACCCTCTTCCTATGAAAGGGCTGAGTACGGCTCGTTAAAGCATTGATGGAGACAAAGAGTAAAATTACGATGGGGTAGACAGGGTGAAATTATAACCTATGGCTTTGGGGTAGAAAGGAAACGAGTAATAAAGAAATTGGCCTGTGTGGGAGGCAGCAGGTTTCTCGTCTTGTCCTGGAGCCTCTTGCCATGTTATATTGCTAGAGGTAATGGACTGGGATGAAGGGGTTTCTGGCGAACGCCCTTTCCATTCCTGTGTCCCCTTTCCCCCAGGGAATGCTGCCCAAGCTGGACAGAGTCCCTTCTGAGCATCAGCAGGTTGCTCTGTAATGCCACTTCTATCGCCAAGACCTACAAACCCCCAACTTTAAGGTGCGTTTCAAAGAGAGGATCTGATCTTGTAGGTGTCACATTCAGGATCAGCACCTGCACATCATGTGTAAAACATGCTTGCACTTCCAGCATGGTGTCATTGGTCTGGAGTGGATGGTGGTCGCTTTTCAGACCTAGGCTTCTGTATTTTCTCTCCAGGGGCCACCAGCCCTCCCAGGGCGGAGAGCAGGAGCAATGCATTGCTCTACAGACACGCTTAGACCCTGACTTTGGAGCCAGACCCTGCAGTCAGGACCAGCAGAGAAGGATGGACGTCACGCAAATACTTCAGGAAGAGCTGCTGCGCTTCTGCCAACTGCACAGGGACCTTGTGGGTCTGAGATTGTCCTTTTGATTCAGCCACTTAAATTGTGAAACAGCTGGAGTTTGCTGATGTGCTGGGGGTTTGCAATGTGTTTCCTAATTTCCTGCTGGAGGAGCTGAGATGGGTTGACTGGGCTGATATCAAAGGGAAGAGCGTTAAATAGGCTCTTGCTTTGTCTCACCAAGTGATAAGCATCCATAACCTGAGGAGCTTCAAAGCCTGATAGACACAGCATGCAGACCACTTAGAAGGATCAATCTTAGGCTTTCCACAAATCTCTTTTATCCAAGATCCTTCCATTTTTCCTCCCAGATTGACTGTATTTTTCAGCGTGCTACTTGGTGTTCTCCATTGCATCCTCAGCAGGACTGTCCCAAGTCAGTGCCAAGACCAGACCCTCCAGATGAGATTTTACCTTTCCTGTGAAGCTATTAGCTCTGTCATTACCATTTCACAAGCAGCAGACACCTCATTCAAGGGCTACATGCACGAAAGAGCTGAAGACACGTGTGTATCCAAAATTCACTGAAATTTGAGCTTAGGCTGGGGGTGCTCCCTGCCCACAGTGCTGCTCCAAGCTTGTGGTTGCAGATCATCTCGCTGCTTCTTGTAAGTGTGGTCACCAGGGTGGGTCCATGGTGTCTCCCTGGCTGCAGGAGAGGGAGGCTGTGGGCACCTGATCCAGTACAGCCAGCCTCACGGGATGTCCCACTAGCAACGATGATGTGATGGGTGGTGGCAGATGGGAACCTGTGAGAGCACAGCGGGTCTCAGCAGTCTTGGAAGGGAATCCAGCGGCTCTGTTATGCCAGCAGTGCACTGGGAAGGATGATGCCAAAACTGGAAATATTGTGTTAGTAACTAAATTTCAGATTTTCTCTAATTGACGCAGGTGCCAGGGAGACTCTTTTGAAAGACATACAGAAAGTGAAAGGATGAGAGTAACTCAGCAGCAGTGGGACTTTGGCAAACAACGTAGTGAATGAAGGTATCATCAATTTAGCAGTAGTGCTAGTGGTGTAAGGATATCAGGCAAGGGCTCTAGATAGAGTGCATAAATCTAATTAGACCAGTTGCTACTGTTGAGGGGAAAAAAGACAAGCTCCTCTGTTGAACCTCCACTGCTTGTCCCATACCACCTTCAACTGGCACCTCTCCAGAAAAGAACGTTACCCAAATGGCACATATATTGAAAAAAAAACTGTCCTCTGAAGTCATCTCCCTCCTCTCCCTTCAAATGCTACCGTAGCCATCACCCAAACCAAACTTGCAGGGAGCAGCAGCTGCACAGAAGCACGGCAAGCCAGAGCACCACATGTGACTCCTGTCCTGCAGACATGGCCAAGATCACTGCCCATCACAACATGATCAAACTATCCTGTGTGCATCCCACACTGTGAAATTCTCTGTTCTGGGAGGATTCAAATGGTCTCACTAAAAAAGTGAAAAACACAAGCCTACTACATGAATTTGCATAGCTCTGTGCATGAGAAACCCCACCATCAGCAACGAGAGTGCTGTCCTAAAGCAGCTGCTCTGTGCTGTCTCTGACCTCTCAGGCATGATCCTCCAGGGAGACCTACAAAATAACTTCAATAGAGAGAATTACAACTTTTAGCAACAGGATTTACAATTCGTATCTCCACCGAACAGCAGGGATGCACCACTTTTCTCTGCCCGTGCTCTTTGCTAAATGCATTTGCATTCAATGGGCCTTCTCTTTTTCTCCCTGTCTGCTAGCTGTAAAAGATGTAATCCTGTTTGTCCTAGCTAATGTGCCCCTCTGCTCTCCAGGAACCATCTCCCGTTCCTCTCAAAATTATCTACTAACACAATCAACCTACACTTAGAATTGATCTTGTGATACTATTTCCCTCCCGCAGGTTCATAAAAGAATTTTTTAGGAAAAGTGTGAGTCCCCATCCTACTAGTCTGGACAGCCCCCAGGGCATCCGCACACATGCCCGTCCTCTGTCACCAACAGGACAAATGACTCAGGACAATGTGAAGCTTCAGCTGGTGTGGGCAGGGAGGAGTGTACTTGTGTTGGCCACATTTCTGTTTTTATCTTTTCCTCACCAAAAGAAAGCTTCAGGAGAGCATCAAGAGACAGAAGACTGCAGCAAAATAGAATTTCATAGCAATTTTTGTAGACTCCTAGAAGGACTTGGAGTGAAAGGACCCCCTGGAGGCCAACCTCCTGCTCAAAGCAAGTCTGTCCACACACCTAGAACGACTTGCTCAGAGCCCAATCGACTTGTTCAGAGCTTGCTCAGGCCACTCTTGATGCATCTTTTCAATATATAAATGCGGCTTACAAGAAAGATGGAAAAAGACTTTTCTACCAAGGCCTGTAGTGACAAGCCAAGGGGCGATGGTTTTAAACTGAAAGAGGGTAGATTTAGTTTGGATATAAGGAAGACATTTTTTATGATGAGGGTGGTGAGACACGGGAACAGGCTGTCCAGAGAAGTTGTGGATGCTCTGTCCCAGAAGCGTTCAAGGTTGGATGGGGCTTTGAGCAACCTGATCAAGTTGAAGATGTCCCTGCCCATGGCAGGGGGTTGGACTATATCTTTAAAAGGTCCCCTCCAACCCAAACCATTCTATGATGCTGTGATTGTGATGCCTAGTGTGTCTGTGACCCTAATGATCATGACAGTGCCAGTTTAAAGACATGTATTTATGAGCTCACGTGGAGGCAGGGACGGGGCGGGGAGGGGGGGATGTCTCCAGTGAGAATCAATTCTTTCCTGATGTTTCTGGTGTTAGAAATTGTGACAGTTTACCTTGCTTTTCTCTGGAAAGCAATGAGGTTATCGGGCAACCATAAGCCCCCTGCACAACGCTGGGGCTGTTTTGGGTTGCAAGGCAATGCCTTAGTAAAAATCAAGGGCCTGGGCAAAAAAAACCCGAGAATAACCAAAAATTACAGGAAAACATGCTCTTGGAAGCACCTTCCCAGAGAACAGAGCAAGTGAAGCACCATGGTTATTTTTGTAGCTGTCTCTGGCTCGTGAACTATCCTTCTTACTCAGCCCGTCACTTCTGCACGGTGCAGTGAAGGCCAGTCTAGACTGGAGGCTGCAAACAGCGACCACGCCATGCACCCTGCTCATCACGAGAATGGTGTGCGTTCATGCGTGCATCCTGGCGCAGGCTCACAGACAGATGCCTCGAAGAAAGGAAACCAGAAGATGGAGCCCTAGGGGTGCACTGGTGCACACCAGTGCAGACGCTGCTGTGCAGATACGCCACCGGAGCACGTTGGACCCATGCGTGCACGCTCCCCAACACTCATACTGCAAACTGCAGAAGGGCACGTACACGCAAGTATGAAGACATAGACATCAAATCCTTCCAGAGCTCTCCACCACACCAGCTCTCCTCCAGATCTCTAACATTAACAGTCATATTTGTATTCCCCATGAAGTCCGCCTACAAAAGCAGTGCATGGACCCCACGAGTGAGCACCTGAGAAGATGCAGAGGCCTCAGATACCTGGAGATAAAAGCAGTCATTAAAAAGGCATAAACAAAGGCCATCATGATTGTTTTGCCACGTCTCCAGGCTTGAGAGGCGGCTGAAATAACCTTTACATAATCCCATTAGCATTTCCAGTGAAAACAACGGCATTTTAGGAGGCAGAACAATGTATTCTCTTATCATCCAGAAAGGTCAAAGGTATTTATCTGATTTAATATTTTATAATTGATATTAAGCAACACAGCAGAATAAGGCAGACAGACGGGAGATGGCTGCAGTGACATAGCAGAAGCTGCCCTCTACTTTTCCAATAATGTATCGTCCAGTGGGCTGGGCAGGAGCCAGGTTTGGGAGCAACAGCCCTTTTCTGTCGACTCTACAGAACAGAGCCCTGCTGAGGTAAGGATCCCTGATACAAATGCCAGCTCCTCCACACTCACAACGTTGCCACTTAACAGTATTTCACCGTCACATCTCTGAAGGATCTGACACTCTAACCACTACAGTCGCAGGGGATGAAACATCCTCACTGTCATCTTCTGCCCTTCCCCTGGTTGGGCAGGATGCTGGCACAGGCCTGGCCAAACTGCTGCATCCTCCACAGTGGGAAGGGGTGACACAAAAGAAAGCTCAGGAGAAGAGACTGCTGTGGATTGGGAGAGTGAGAAAAGAGGAAGGGGGTCAAAAACAGGTCATGATGCCCAGCAGGAACGAAGGCAGTCAATACACACATGGACATGCATTGACGCTGTCCACCACGATGACTCTGCATCCAGCGTAGCAGCAGGTCAAGACCAGCACACCTTCTCTGGGTCCATGAACCGCCCCATCTCATGGGCGCTGTTGTGAGGGAGGGACAAGTTGTTGGCTCAAGGGACTTGTGGTCCAGCATTACTTTGGGTGCCTCAGTGGTGCACAGGACCTGTGACGATGCAACACCTGGGTAAGTATCTCACATTTTCATCTCTGTTAAGGGAATGAAAATTAGGAGATTGTTCTTTGCTGAAACATTCTGGAAAGTCATAGCTGAAATCTCTTACTTGTCTCTTCATCTGTTTATTTTTACCACTTAATAACATGTCTGTCTCATCAACTATTCCTGACACCATAGCAAGAAAATCCAACTCAGTGAAGACAGCTTTATCACAGAGACATTTGCTCTTCATTACTGTGTGACACCACGTCAGTGCTTCTTGTGTGTGTGAAGTCTGGTGTGTAATTTCAAAGAGTGTCTTCCATCTCTTTGAGGAGGTGACATGACCAGTATATTTGAAATTGTTGATTATTACGCAAAAGGTTATCCAAATTGTGAAGATAAGAAGCAACTTCAAGCACTTCAAGGAGTCTCATTCGTTTGGTGATACGCTTTCCTCTTCACTGCCACATGATGTCATGGACCTAATTTCAAGTGATTAGTAACAATGGCAAAACAGTCATTGAAATAATCTTTGATAGAGAAGGGAACTCTCGGACCGTATGAAGAGGCCGTGCTAGCAATAATTTCTCGCCATTAACGAAGTCTTAGCCTGCAGGTTTCACCATGACACCAAACCTGCTTCTGTCTTTGCTTCCCAAAGAGCATCCCAGCTCCCTGCAGAGGGGTAGCTTGCCTGAATGCAGATCAGCAGTGTTTATCTTCTTTTTAATTTGAGTAATCTCAGATTTATTGTCTTCACAGTGGATGGCTTCACTCACCCTTTTTATTTAAAACTATCCTCCCAGTTTCATTACTGAACAATCCCCTTGTTGGGAAAGGCTGGAAGAACTGAATTTGAACAATCTTACATTTTCAAATGAGCTGGTTTTACCACCTTTCCCTTATTTTATAGACCTGCCATAAGTTTTTGTTTTTAAAAGTTTTGGAACCAGCTGAGCTGAACCAATGTCCTCGTTTGCTTTTTGGACAGGGAGCAGGGATATTTCACTGAAAACAGAGTCTTGCATCTCCCAGTTTGCTGGCTGTTCAAAATCACTCAGAACATGTATACTCTTTTGGGCATATATTCTGGTAGCAGAATCACAGAGGCGTTGGTTGGAAGGGACTTAGTCCAACCTGCTGTTTGAAGCAAGACGATTGCCAGCATTAGGAGAGAGGAGAGCACAGCCGTGGGTGTCTCCAAGTGCAAAGCATGATGGATAAAGGCCATCTGTGACACACCGCCTTTGATAGCGCCACATGGATTTGTCGATTCAAAACCTCCTTACTGGTCCTGAGTCTGGTATCTTCAGTTACTGTCTTGTGTGTGGCCCTGTTATGCCTATAGGAAGCAGACTGTCACTACCTGGTATTTCAGAAGCGATCCTCAGCTAGTGACCTAATGAGTGCAGTTTAGGAAAAAAAGCATTCCTCTATTATATCAGTTCAAGAAATCATCCTATTCAATTCTTGTCTACAAGAAAGGTACCAGAACTGCTAAAGAACATGAGAAGCTGCACTTTGGGAAGCTCCCTCCTTCCCTGGGAAGGAATGGCCAGTGTCGTGGTTTAACCTGGCAGCTGGCAACTAAGCAGTAGACAGCCACTCGCTCATCCCTCCGCTTCCCCCTCAGTGGGGTGGGGAGGAGAAATGGACAAAAGGGGAAACTCATGGGTGAGATAAAAACAGTTTAATAGGAATAGCAAAATACTACTAATATACTACTAGTAATACTACTAATAATATATAAAATAAAATGCAAGTCCTCATGAACGCCACCCGTGTCGAGCAGCCGGTCCCAGGAAGAGAGCACTCTGGTCCGGAACAGCTGATCCCACGTAGAGAGCGAAGAGACAAGAAAGGCAGGAAGGCCCAAAGGCCAACTGCAAACAGAACTGAACCGGAACGGTTCTCCCCAGAACTGTTCTCCTGAAAAGGACCGTTCTGACAAAAAAGGCTGTTCAGACCACCCAGGAAAGCTGACTCCAATTATATACAGTCATGACGCTGATGGTATGGAATATTGCCATTGATCAGCCTGAATGTCAGTCAAGGTCTGTCCGTCTATGCCCCCCTTCCTGGCTGCCCCACACCTGGCAGATAAGAAGCCGAGGAAGACCTTGGTTTCCCTGGTAACGGCTAGGATATCAGTAAGTTCTCACATTCCTTCTCAAACTAAACCCAAACAACAATGATGCTAGCTATGCGAAAGAAAAGTTTCTGACTGCATGAAGAAAATTAACCGGATTTCAGTCAAACCACCACAGCCAGCTAATGCCTTCAGGATCTTTCCTGCCTATATGGGAAGCTACTTCCACAAATTAGGGAAAGAGGACCAAAACAGCATTCTTGTCTTGCAGTTTCCCTGTATGTCCCTCCATACATTCTACTATACTGCAGGCATCCTTTCCATAAGGGGCCACCTAGGTCCAGACGAATTAGGTTGCCTGCATACCAGGAGGCTCTTCAGACCCTGCTGTCCTGGGAGAAAAGAAAGAAAATGCTGAAGGCTGCAAAGTTTGAACCGCTCCTAAGGCTGGAAAAGCCAGAAAGCAGTATGAGACTGGCCCACAGCACAGAAGATTTCAGCTCGTCAGCTTGACAGCTACAAGCAACAGCAAACAGCATCTGTAGTGAGAGGTGTCAAGAAAGTGTATCTCGTAGACAGCACCCCTGGCTCTGCCCTGCAGTGCGCAGTAGGGAATGATCTGGCAGGTTTTCTAGTAGTTATAATGGAAAATCTCTATCGAGTGGAAAATAAAGAAAACCTACCAGTTTCTAAGGAGTAAATTCAAGTTCACTCCTGTGTAAGGGAGAAGCATTTGTTTGAAAAAGCTGGAAAGAGATAAGCGAGCTGGTAAGTTAAATGGCTCAACATTCCACTGACAAAAGTCAACATACTGACTTTTTTTCCCCAGCAACAACTCTTTCAATGACATCAGGCTTCATCCATTGCCCCAGGTGTGCTGCCACACTGCACTGACAGCATACGTGCCACCCATTTTTCTGTAACCTACCCAGGTTGCAGCACAGCTTGCAAATCATCTCAGTCAGCTGGGCTAATCCAGCTGTAAGCATGTGACCAACCACCTGAACATCACCGGTTTTTACCAGGTAAGTTGCAGAACTCAATGGCTGGCTAATACAGCTGGGATTAAAGTTTGCTGTTTCTGTACTCGTTAACACGACTATGGTGAGAGATGACCCAGGAGTTGGTGGAAGCGTTTCTGTCCCTCTGTTGCACAGGTAAGGAAGAAAACATGCCTATGCATTACAGAGGATGGAACCCATCAGTGGGTCCCTGCCGCTCTTCTGTACCAGCACCTTTGCCGCTGGGTCCAACAGGAGACAGCTCTTGCCCAGAGCCAGCAGGGATGGCTCAGTGCCCAGTGAGAGGCTGTACAAACCAAGAAACATCCCATATTCTGCCCTGCCTCCATGCTGCTTCTTGGATGCATGGGAACAGCACAGGGTGTCTGACACACTCATGGTGACATGCAGCTATCTAAAGGTGCCAGGAAGATCCTCTTGGCACGAGGACACACTCTGGTGTCACTTGCTTCCACAGCTGTGGCCCCACCTAGCCTGAACCATAAAATCATTAAGGTTGGAAAAGACCTCTAAGATCATGAAGTCCAACCATCAACCCAACACCACCGTGCCTGCTAAACCATGTCCCAAAGTGCCACATCTACACATTTTTTTAACACCTCCAGGGATGGGGACTCCACCACTTCCCTGAGCAGCCTGTTCCAATGCCTGACCACTCTTTCAGTGAAGAAATTTTCCCTAATATCTAATCTAAACCTCCCCAGATGCAACTTGAAGCCATTTCTTCTCGTCCTATCGCTAGTTACTTGGGAGAAGAGACCAACACCCACCTTACTACAACCTCCTGTGAGGTAGTTGTAGAGAGCAATAAGGTCTCCCCTCAGCTTCCTCTTCTCCACACTAAACAGCCCCAGCTCCCCCAGCCACTCCTCATCAGACTTGTTCTCCAGACCCCTCACCAGCCTCCTTGCCCTTCTCTGGACACGCTTCAGCCCCTCAATGTCCTTCTTGTGAGGGGGCCAAAACTGAACACAGCACTCAAGGTGTAGCCTCACCAGTGCCGAGTACAGGGGCACGATCACCTCCCTACTCCTGCTGGCCACCCTATTCCTGACACAAGCCAGGATGCCACTGGCCTTCTTGGCCACCTGGGCACACTGCTGGCTCACGTTCAGTCAGCTGTTGGCCAACACCCCCAGGTCCTTTTCTGCTGGGCAGCTTTCCAGTCACTCTTCCCCAAGCTTGTAGCGCTGTGTGTAGGGTTGTTGTGACCCAAATGCAGGACCTGGCAAACATGAACCCATTGCTTCTGCTGCCTTCTCATCCCTAACTCAATGACTTGTGTGACCAGTACTTCAGGTGCAGAAGGACCTGCCTTACGCTTAGCTCTTTCTTTGGTTGAGGCTGGAGAGTGGCTGATCTGGGACAAATCTACCCTTTACTTGCTTTGGTCACAAAAAAGCCAACTGAGAACAAACCTTAAGAAACCCACTGCTGACGGAGATGTGCCAGGTTCAGACATACATGCCAGTGCACATGTAACACACTTCTTGACTGCGTTCTGGGCCAGCAGTTTCCCAGTGACTAAACAAATCAGGCAGGAATGGCTTTTCCCTGATTTTCACTGCTTTGTTTTCTCACTCCTTTTGGGTGCACTTGCCTTGTTTAGTCAGGAACCGCCAAAAGTCAGCAAATGAGCTGAGAACTGCATCCCAAACAAACTCTTGTCTGTAGCAGAAGAACACATCAGGCCATTGACCAAGGTCTTTCCCTTCAACACATCTGCATTAACAGAGAGGAAAAAAAGGGTCTCTATGTAAAAATAAAACTATTGAACACTTAGGTGTTGCTATTTTCATCAGAGATTAATGAATGTTTTAAAGCTTCAGTTCACTTGGTGCTTCTCAAAGAAAACATAGCAGACTTGGACGAAGGGAAAGCAGTGGTATTACCTACTTAAATGCTTCTGAATGCCGAGAGGCTGTTTGTAGCCTCTGAGCACAGAGTGGCCCAGAAACAGCGGGAAGCAGAGGACAATGGCTGTGGTTACGAATGCATAAGTGAAGGTACGGAGGCAGAGAGGGAATGTAAATTGGAGCTGGTTTCTTGGTCAAACTTTGCCTGCAGTTTGTCATCTAATGAAGGAGTCCTAGCCTTAAATAGGTCCTGTAGTCCTTCTGGGAGAATCAAACTAAGTGACAGACTGGCTTTCTTACTAAAGGTAGTATGAAGACTAGACACAGGGGAGCCCAGCTGTACTGCCCAGCCACAGGATCTGCCCAGGCTATGACCCTGCAAAGAAATGCAATGGGATAGCATCAGATTTCCAGGGTTTTAAATTTGGAGGTATTCTCTGCTACTTCAGAAAATGTACGAAAGGGCATGGAAATCTACTAAAAATCGATGGGGATGGAGGGACAACCTGAAATGAGATAGCAAGATGGGTGGGATAGATGTCAGGTGAGAAAGGGAAATGGTAAAAAGAGTGGCTGCTTGCTGCAGGGTGGGAACCATGCCAGAGGGCCAGGCAGAGGGATAGAGCAGCAAGAGGTTAGGTCAGGTCACACAGAGGTGGAGGAAAAGCAGCGTTGTTCAGGAGGTAATGGATGGAAGGAGCGATAACGAAGAGAGTGGGCACGGGCTCTTGGGACTACTCAGCCATGAGCACACCGTGAGCAGAGTATGAAATGCTGGTGCACTGCACAGGGATGGGTGCTCCTTCCTTCCTACCCTTCAAGCTGGCCACAGGGAGCTTATGGGAGCCCAAGGATTACGGCTGCAGATTGGGAAGGATGTGGTCAAGAGAATGAGTTGTCCATCCTCCATGATGGAAGATGGAAACACAGATTCAAGGGAAAGGGAGTTGGGATCATGTGTAAGGTAGGGGAATGAAGGCAGCCACAGCTTCACCGCCTCCCACAATGAATCCACTTGGTGGCAGGACTGCATGCTGTCGTGCCCAGAGGCCCAGGATGCAATCAAACTCCACCTTTTCAAGTGCTTTGCTTCTCAGTTGTAACACACTGTTGGCTGAGGTGCATGGAAATGTGGTGGTAGCCCTGGCCTTGGCTGCAGGGTCGCGTGGAAGGAGTAGGTGACAGGGACATGTCCTGTGGCTGGCACCAGGAGAGCAGGCCTCCTAAGCCTGACCCGGCCACCTGAGGGCTACACTTTACAAAACCGATGGGTAACTCACAATGAACTCTGACATCTCATCTACACATCCCACCTGACATTATTTCATCCTATCTAGTGTCATTTGATCCACCTTCTAAATCCAAACTTCAATATGCAGTTATCTAAAAGAAACGGTCCTCACACATAAGAGCCTAGAAACTAGAGTTCGAAGCATAAAAAACAGTAGGTCAATATTAAGTCACACCCTGGCAATCAGAGGGAAAAATAAAGGCAGTTAACTCCGAGCCACATGAAGCTTTATGCATTCAAAAACACCAATAGTGTTTTATTCAGAAAAAATAAACAGTCTCCCTTCGAATGAGGTTAACATTCACGCGCGATGACACTATGTGAGCCAGAAACATATTTTGCCCCAGCAGTGTAGGAGGGTGTGTATAATCCTCATAGAGGCAACGAGACTCCCAGCTCCTCCCAAGTGCCTGCCCAGCCCTTCCCACTGACCTGTCTTAAGTTTCCGCTGGGGTTGATCTTTGGTTCTCCTTTCAATTAGTTTATTATTTTCTGGTTTAGCTTCTCTATCAGCCCATCTTATTTAAACTACAGCCTGTAAACTGGGTTTTATTTTTTGAGCTTTAAATTTTTTCCTAGGAGACTTTCTAGACTTCAGCCAGATGGGGCCTCTCTTCTTTCCCTTGGCTCTACTCACTGGGAGGAGAATAAACGCCTCCTCTGTTCTCTTTGGACAGGTTTCCAGCACTTGTAGCATGGTTTATTGAGAAGGAGCATTTCATATTCTTCCGTGCTGCAATACACACTGTAGACAGAGATGCAAGTATCTTCACTGCTGATGGAAAACTGATACTTAGAAAATGCTCTCTTCCATCCCTCTTTTAGACCCAGACAGAAGACAGAGCTCGGGCACTCTCTCTGCCCCACCACCCTTGACCCCTCAAGAAGCCTTTGATCTCCAAGTTCTTTCTTTCACAGGACCACAACAGCCAGAAGGGACCTCCAGCTGTTTCTGGTCCAGCACCTTGACAGCTTGGATCAGCTCATCAGCACCTTCTCCAGTCCAGAATGAACTGTCTCCAAGGGTGGAGATCCCACACCTCACTGGGGTCACTGGCCCCTGTTGAACTATTTGATCACCCTCTCAGGCCATTGCTGAGCAATCAGCTGGAGCTACACCAAAACCTTTATCACAGAAATTTTAGAGAAGCAGGCGCGGAGGGGACTGTGCCCACTCAGGTCATCCCATTGGGCCCTGCTCACCCGTGGCTCGCTCTGGACAGCTGGTTCTCCACAAAAGGTAGTGCTTGAGATTGCCCATAGTGAATGCACAGAGACAGGCACTTACAAATAAAATTTGCACTAATAATGGACCTTTTTTGAGCTTCTTCCTCCTCCATCTTGGTCTTTTCCATCTCCCATATGCAGGAAATTCTGCATCTCAGAGGAACTCAGGACTGCACAGGACTTCACACACTTTAATGCCCCTGTGTACCACGCTAGAAGGGGCCCGTGGAAGCGTACCTGCCCGGTGGCTACTACTGACAGAAAACCACCCTTCATTGTAAACACACACTTGACAGAACATCTGACCTTCCTTTTCGTGGCAAGCAATTGTCTTGCCTCAAGTATAAATACATTCTTTAGAAATACGTAAATGCATAACTTAAAACCTGCCTTGACGCAGGCAGGAAAGAAAACCACATTGCGACCCCAGGGAAGAGCTTATACATTCACACAAGTTCGTCGGGGTCCCTTGTTCAAGCCTTGTGTCCCTTGCACAAGTGCAATGAGAGTCAGCAGTTGTAGTTTGGTTTTGAGGCCACGCCGCTGCTGCAGCAGGGGTCCGTAGTGTTTATGGGTTTCTTAACACCTTTAATGCTGTAATATTGCTTTCAGGCAAAGCCCAGTTGCAGAAAACATCAGCCGGTGCCCTTTAAGCAATGTTGAGTTTTGCCTGGAAATGTTATGACTTGTCGGGTGGCCCCGTCCTCCGCCAGACACCACAGCCCCTTGCTGATCCTGACTGTGGGACAGGGGGTATTTCCAGCGGACGTCAGGGCCCACACGCTGCAGATGGGAGAAACCTTTCTGAAAAAGCAGCCGTGGCCTCATTTGGACAGGGTGATCGCTGAGGCTGGAAAGCAGCTGACGTATCCTGATGTATTTAGTATTCAAAGAACTGTCACCTCTGTTACAAATAGCAGTTCCCAAGGCTGGGCACGCCAGCCTGCGAGGGTCAGGGGTAGTCCTGCCCTGGGCCCGCCCGGAGCAGTGCCAAGCAGAGCTCGCTCAGGTCAGTCTCGTCATTCTCCTCCGGCTCGCTGCTGAAGTTGGAGGTGTTGCTGCTGGGCAAGCTGTGGCCAGAACCTGTCCTCAGAGATGCTTGCCCCTTTGGGTCCATGTTCAGCGCTGATGCATCCCGGAGGCACACACTGCCGGCACAGGCAGGAGTTCTCTGGTACTTTGGCTGGGAATAATTCCTCTGGCTGAAAAACTGCCCTAGCAGAGATTTCTGAAGAGTTGTTTTCAGGCTTTCACAAGTCCTCTGCTTTGTGATCAGCTGGGTGTAATGCAAATCCAGCTGCAGGATCACGTCTGTCTGGAAGGGGAGAGCAAAGGATAAAAAGTGAATCAGAGACTAAGACTTGAAGCAGAGCTTTTTGGCTGTTGCCGCTGTCAACAAAAATGACAGACTTGGCTGGCTGCTCCACAGACTTACAGCCCCATGCTGTGGCGTGATGGAGCAGTGCTACTGCCAGAGAAAATGAGCTGTTACATACGCTCATGATGTCTGTGGGCCTGAGCCATGGTTTCTGGATTTCAGGACTTCTCCTGACATCAGGCCACCTCAGTTGAGACCTCATCAGCCCAGTCAGGGCACTGTCACCAAGAGCAACATGCCCAGGAGGCTGGCACAAGGGAGCAGGAGGGGATACTGCACCCAAGCAAGGAACGGCACAACATCCGTCCTGGCCATGGCACAGGACTGCTGCACACAGGAGAGGAAAGTTCAAGGGGGGGGATATGAACCACTTAAACAAAACACACATCACACAGTAAAAGCCAACAGTTTTGAGCAGCAGCACTCCACATGGATTCATTCACAGTCTAGCACTATTTTAGGATTTTAAAAAGATGGTGAAGAAATCAGAAAATAACCATATTCATGGCAGCTAAATCCCTGAACGTGAACCCCTAGCACAGGGCTGTGCCCGGGACGCCTGGCTGTATGAAGCAGGGAGGTGTATAATGGAGCAGGATTTTGGCAGGCAACACAGGGTCCAGATCTCACGTCTGCACGTAAAAGCAACGCCAAATTCTTGGGAAGGGTTCAAAAAAGAGCTCCAGGATCAAACAAGGACTCAAAGCGCTGCCATATGCCGAGGCACATCAGGCACTTGGCAAACGGAGCTCGTTGTAGGCAAATCCAGGCAGCAGCTCGAGAGCAACGTTTGGTGTAAGCCTGGATGGGGCAGAGCAGATAAGCAGCTGGCAAGATCCACTGGCTGGGTGTTAGACGGGAAAAACAAACAAACAGACAAATGAGAAACAAGGTGCATACTGCTATGTGGGGAGGGATGATCTGCTGGAAGAGACAAGCCAGGGGACTAGCAATTCTGCCTTTCTCATGGTCTTTAAATAGTTTGAAGGTCTTTTGAAGTGTGCCAAAGAGGCATAGCTTGGATCAGACTTGGTAGTGTCACCCTAATGGCAGTGGATAAACCCTCCTGCTGCTCGGTATCCTAGCCAGCCCAGGAGCCCATCTCTCAGGCAAGCACACAGCCTAGTGAGACATCCTTCATCTAAAGTATTTGGGCTAGTCTGATCTCCCCTAGGCTGATACAGGCAAAGACCAGCCTCCCCAGCCTGGCAGTGTGGAAGGACAGAGCGAGCCAAGAGAACGATGCTGGCTTTTGTGCCTTGGAGATCAACTAGCTCCTGTAACGTCGATCTGGATGTTACACTGACACAGGCACATCAGGCATCAACCCGCATGGAGCCACTAGACACACAGTCAGATGCGCATATCCAGCTCAAGCCAGCGGGGATGGGGAGTATCAGTTATGTGAGGCTGCAGCAGAACCACGGAGATCTGCATCTGGAAGCTCTCTACCTGAATTTTCTGTAGGCCGGAGAGCTGGAAGACGCAGTCTAGCTCCTCCCGCTTGTACACAGAGGTGAGCAGAGACTCCACTTGGTCCAGGCAGCTCTCTTTCAGGACAGCCACATTGCCCATCTCCTGGGTCAGGAAAACAAGAGGAAACACAAAGAAATTTCAGCATCAGCCTGGGGATGGACGTGCAACTGCCCACCAGACTTGCTGCTTCTCTGCACACAGCAGTGCCTGGGGCTGGCCTGTGCCCTTGACACTTCAGCCGGTGGAAATGCTGCGTACCCTAATGGAAGTACTACAGAATGCAAGCAACAGAAATACGGAGATTTTACACGCCTGCCTTGTGCATATCAATGAGAAGACCTAGCCAAACTTCCCCTGAGGTCATCTACCAGGAAAAC
The DNA here is from genome assembly GCF_030867145.1 of Opisthocomus hoazin. Classification (NCBI taxonomy): domain Eukaryota; kingdom Metazoa; phylum Chordata; class Aves; order Opisthocomiformes; family Opisthocomidae; genus Opisthocomus; species Opisthocomus hoazin. The sequence continues at coordinate 14,320,338 of NC_134423.1, forward strand.
TATGGTATAATAGGATGTCCGGCAAAGCAGATAGCAGCAACAGCGAGTATCACAATCACCTGTAGTGTAAGAGGTGTGTCAAGGAGGTAGCAAGTTTTCTAAGGGCGTAGCTGGAGGAAGCTCAGAGTTGCGCCAGGTGTCAAGTGAGCCTCCTGTCATCTACAAAACTGTCAATTCTTGATGAACTATTCAAACTTATCCAAAACAGTCCCATCTCTATGAGAGCCTCTTCAGTAACAATTGTATCTTGGAGTCACTAATAGCACAAGAAGGGACAAGGAAATAAGGGCCTTATGAAATAGCATCTTGCTTTGGATTTGAGCCCTCTAGGATGTGTGACAGCCCAAATCCAGCAGCCTCTTCCACTGGAAGGTGCTTCCCTCTGCCAGCTGGCTGCAGCACCTACCATGGCCCAATCCTGCTGACGTGCATTGGCCACGGCCAGGATGTGCCAGCTTGACTTTGGCCATGGGAGCAGAGCAGCCTGGGTGGGCTCACTGCAGGCACACGTAAAGCTGGTGACACATGAGGAGGGTCTGACCCTTGCAAAACTTTATCACCGTTGGCAGGAGAAGTTGCACTGGGCATGCTGATGGAGGACATTGCAGGGAGGCAGAGGTTAGAGAAGCCCTGAGAGCTCTTCCTAGCCTTTACAGACCTTCCCCAAACTGCAGCCTGCAACTGGCCAAAGCAATTTGTTTATGGCCAGGAGAACATTGTGGGTAGAAGCTAAAATGTTGGATCCCAAATGCTGGCTGGCATCTGCAGGCATCAGGGTCACCCCTGCTTGCAATGCTAGCAGAACAGGACTAAACACCGCTGCTCATCCAGTAGGTCCACTGGAGGCAGGCTGAAGAAATACCATTTATCTCTGTACAAAGCAAAGCCAAATCCCATCTCCACACTTGGCAACTTGTTACTGGAAGGATAAACTGGAGGGAGTTTGGGGAAGATCAGGGCAGTGAATGGAACCGGCAGAAAGGGAGATGGGTGTGCCAACAAAGGGAGGACACAGCTCACAGGGGGACGGAGCCGCTCTCCTGCTCAGGGAGTTTTGTCCTGGTCCCCTCCACCAGCCTGAACTGTGCTTGAAACAGGAGACGGGCTGCAACACAGAGCACTTTCTGCAGAGGAACACGGCCCTCTCCTGCTCTGCCCTTCCCTGGCTCACTGCATCAGGTCCCTGCTCCCACCTACCCTGTGCTATCACTGCTATGCCGAGCCCAGCAGCCAGGTTAAACTAAACCTGGAGACCAAAGACAGAGATACAAAGCAGATCAGCCTGGATGCCACTAACACAGGGCTTCAGCAGCAGGACTGCAAAAAGGAGCGGAGTGGCCCCACTGCATCCAGCCAGCTCCATCCTCTAGCACACTTTTAAGGAAGAACAGGACACGCATGCCGCCAGCCTTGCCCAGGGTGAGCCTACCCTGCCAGCCTCCTGTGATGTGAAAATCAGTGACTTTCCAAGTCAAAGGTTATGTCTGTGCTTTCAATAGCCCTTATGGACTCTGGTGAAGGTGTCCAAGTTATTTTTGAATCCTGCTGGACTAGTAATACCCATGACATCCTAATCACTAGGAGGAAAACAGACCATGGCCAGAAGCCCTCCTCACAGTCACCCCACCATTAGTTCCCTCTCTTCCCCATATTCGATGATGCCATTGTGCTCTCCCCAACCTCATCACTGTTTCCACACGTCTTCTGACTTCAGCAGTCCCCCCTTCCTCTGGTGTATCCCCACTCCTGCGACCTCTCTGAGAGTGGCTCCTCTGTGGATCCATCAGCCTCTTGGAGCTGGGGTTGGGCCACATTCCCTTTTGTCTCCTTGCAGGCACGGATGTGCTCTGGATCAGATAACCTCTAAGTGCCTGCTTTTGCAATTGCGTTAGCAGCCTTTGCAGACACTGTGAATCTTCAGCAACTAACATCGCAGCTGGGTTTACGTTAGCAGAGCAGGGTTCTTCAGACCTGTGCTAATCCACTGGACTTTTCTCCCAAATGCCTGTTTATTGCTCTGTAATTTTGAGCTCCTTGAGGTTGGGCCATTTTTTTTTCAGCCTAAGAAATACCCGGTGTACTAGACTGACTATCACAAATATAACAATATTCCATCTCAAAATAAATTACAGCTCTCAAAAAGCCAAGCAGCATCAGGAAGTTTGGATGGGGTGAACCACACAGCCTCCCTGCATGGGATGAAGCCAGTTCCAAGCTTCGAACATCCAAAACCAGATGTGCCGTTCTTCTCTGGCACAGACCTGGGACCATCCTGAAGCAACGGAGTAAACGCTCAATACTGTGGGGAAATGCCCAAAGTCCCAAAGTCCCTTCAGCGTTCACAGAGAGTATCTCCCAGCAGCCTGAGAGATTAACTGATTAAATGGCTGCATTATTAAATGATTTTGGATTCAACAGCCAGCCATGTGCTGCCAATCTGCTTCTGCATGTGAGGTTGAGCCTGTGTCCTGGTCCTGGGGCTAGGACCCTCATCACTGGGATATGGACCAGAAGGGACCAAAGGCAGCATGTAGCCCAAACAGCACAGATTTGGTGACACATCATACCTGACAGATGCATGTCCAGACACTCTAAGGGATCCACATGGGTGCTGATTTTGCAATACCCTTAGGCAAAAACCCTCCCAGACATTCACTCTTTTTGCCATGAAAATGACATGTCCACTCTGGATCTTCCTCACTGCAGTTCAAACCATGACTTCCCTCCACATGGGAAATAACTTTTTACATATGAAGGCCCCCTATCCAGCAATTTTTGCTCTTCTTGCCTAAACCACAACTATCTTGCTCCTTCCTTTTATTACTTTGGATGCATTTTAGTCAGCACACTTTTTTCCACGAAGCATGGACCCAAAATTGGACCCAGAGCTCAGCAACAGTGAGGAGAGCCAGAGAGGATCTCACACAAATCTTGGAGCTCAAGTTTACAACCTTGGCAGTTTTCTGCCCTGCTTTTGTTGCACCAGCTGTTATGGACCTTGACCAGAACTGGTACCTCTGTCGTTTGCCATCCTGTGCTTATGCTACTGCTTGTTCCTGCCCACACGCAGGAACTTGCATCTGCTGAATAACAGCCTCGGCCCAGACTGCACCTCCAGTTTACCAAACCTTTCTAAAATCTAACCCTGCCTTTTAGCACCTTGCAGAAATGCCCAGTGTTATGGCATCTGTGCATTTAACAAGTGCATGCTATGACATACCCCTGAGGTCATTAGTCAAAATAGAAAACAATGCCACAGCCCTGTTTTTCCAAAAGAAACAACGTATTCAATTATTTTCCTCAGAGTAGGAAAGTTTTCTCTTCATTTTAAACGGAGCTTCCTGTGTTTCAGTTTGTGCCCATGGCCTCTGGTCCTGGCACTGGGCACCACTGAGAAGAACCTGGCAGCCCAGGATCCCATTCACCTTCTCTACCATGCAGGCACATTGCTGGCTCATGGGCAGCCTGGTGTCTACCAGGACCCCAGAGCCTTTTCTGCCAAGTTGATTTCCAGCCTGATGACCCCCAGCTGCACACGTGGTTATTCCTTCTCAGATGCAGGACTTTGCACTTCCCTTTGTTAAACTTTGTAAGATTCTTGTTGGCCCATTTCTCCAGCCTGTCCACGTCCCTCTGTATGTCAGCACAACCCTCTGGTGCGTTAGCTGCTCCTCCCAGTTTTGTGTGAGCAGCAAACTTGCTGAGGGTATGTTCTGCCCCATCATCCAGATCACTAATGAAGATGTAAACCAGTACTGGCCCAGGACTGATGCCTGGAGCTCCCCATTAGTGGCCTCTAGCTGGATTTCATGCCATTGATCATGACCTTTTGAGCCTGGCAGTTGAGTCAGTTTCCAACCCACTTCACCATCTGCTTATCTAGTCTGTTATCTGATCAGCTTGTCTATGATGATGTTATAGGAGAGTGTCAAAAGCCTTGCTAAATCCAGATAAACAATACCCACTGCTCTCCCCTCATCCACTGAGCTAGTCCTTTCGACACAGAAGGCTATCAGGTTATCAGGCATGGCTTCCCTTTTGTAATCTATGCTCCCAGTCATCCTCTTGTCCTTGCTGTGTTTGGAAATGGCTTCAGGGATTATTGGCTTTGTCATCTGACCAGGGATCAAGGTGAGGCTGACCAGCCTGTAGCTTCCCAGACCTTCACTCTTGCCCTTCCAGAAGGCAGGACTGACACTGGCTTCTTCCAGGCCTCAGGAAGACCATCGTGAGCTGATGGAGAGTGGCCTCAGAGTCTCATCACCAGGTCCCTCAGCTCTCACAGGTGCACCCTGTCAGGTCACACAGACTTGTGTACACCCAGTTTGTCTAAGTGCTCCTTGACTTGGTCCTCCTCCACCAGGTGTAAGCTTTCCTTGCTCCAGACCTTACCCCTGGTCTGAGAGGCCTGTGAGTCCTGAAGGCCAGTCTGACCAGTAAAGATTGAGGTGAAGAAGGCATCAAGTACATCGGCCTTTTCCATGCCTTGTGTCACCAGGGTCCGTGCCCCATTTAGCAGTGGGCCCACATTTTCTCTTGCCTTCCCTTTGCTGGTATGCTTGTAGAAGCCCTTCTTGTTCCCACCAGATTCAGTCCCAGATGGGCTTTGACTTTCCTAACACCCTGCCTACATGTTTGAACCACGTCTCTATAGTCCTCCTACATCACCTGCCTTCACTTCCACCTCTTGCACACCTCCTTTTCATGCGTGAGCTCAGTGAGGAGCCCCCAGCATGTCCATGCAGGCCTCTTGCCGCCTTTGCTTGACTCCCTGTTCATCAGGATCCTTGAAAATCCACCAGCTCTCCTGGACCTCTCGTATCTCCAGGGCTGTGTCCCACAGGAATACAGCTCTCCAGCCTGAATGACCATCAAGACATTCACCTGGGCAAGGAGCAACGTAATCTCAAGAGGTCAGTTAAAGCTCTGACGCCTGAGAATCAAAGCTCCACAGCTGACAGTAATTTGTTATCCACAAGTATCTGCACTCTGCTAAATTCCCAGCCTCCACAGCCTCCTGTGCCAATGACTTCCACAATCCAATTACAGTGCATGTAGCCAAGTATTCCCTTCCATTAGTCTTCTTTATAATTTCTGGCTGTGTAGAAGTCAGGAAACGGAGAAAAGGATATTCTAAACTAATTTTTATCCCATTCACGATTATTTATAAACATTTCCCCGTAGTGGAATGCATCTTTTAATGAAGATGATGCCGAAGAATTGGCAAGGGCAGAGTTGGCTGGCCCAGTTTCAGATATTCTAAACAAATTGGGGAAAGGGTGACTGGAGAGGCTGTTAGATCAAACAGCTCCAGATCAAGTGACTTGAAAATAAGGAGATCTAACATCAAAGTTTAAAATAAGTAGGCATTTAAACAGTACAGAGCAAAAAATGGGAACATCTTAGCTCTCAGCATCATTCCTTTCTACATATGTCCTCTCTCTCTGAAGACAGTGCTTGTCAAGCAAAAATGCACGCCAGGCAAGACCCAGGATGGGAGAGAACACTACCACTGGACAACTACAGAAAATGAATCAATGCTAGAAAAATAATTAATTCTCACCATAATTATCTCTGGCAAGCCCTACAGCAAGCCCAGGCTCTCTGCTTAAGTCAGTTTTATAGGCGGACTATAGCACATGATGGGAAAACTACCATTTCCTCAACCAAATGGCTCCCTGGGTTCATTTCCTAGGGCTTACAACATGCACCTCACATCGAGCCTGCTTTTGTTGGGCTTCAGCCTCCAGCTCCTGCATCTCAGCAATGCAAGCGTGGCTCAGACGGTCCCCCAGCTCCCCTCAGCATCCCCAAGGAGGGGTGGCACGGTGAGGACACAGCCAGCTCACCCAGATGCTGAAAGGAGCCAGATGCCCTCCTGCAGACACCCGTGCATCTCTCTGTGGTCCCACGGGCAAGAGTGGGTGGCCTCGCTGTGGATGTCTAAGGTGGGCAGATGAATTGCAGTCTGATGTAAGGATGTGCTGCCATGTCAGCAGACACCACAGGAGGTCAGTGTGAGCTAGCACTGCTGTGGAGCAGGGCAGGAACGGGGATCCTACCGCCCTGGCTCTACTGGGGTCCCTTTTCAGTCTCCCCAATCCCTCCTGAGACAGCTCCGGGTGCAGGAGTAAGCAGCTGGGTCCCCTGTCCCCATCATTGCTGATGTGGGGTGGATGCACACAAACACTTGCAGACAGACACACACACGCACGATTTTCATGCGTGGTTAGGGTGCTCACGAGGGGAAACGATGCTCCGGCTTGGTAATTGGCAGGTTCAGGCTCCAAACCTCTGGCTGGATGCACTACTCTGCATCAGTGACCACAACGTACTTAGGGGCAGCATCCCTCCACGAGCAACAAGGGCTAAAAAATCCACCAGTCATGCTACGACTCAGCAAAAGGACTACAGAAAATGAAGAAGGTGGTTAGCAAAAAGGAGCAGCAAGTTCAATCCTTAGAAGTGGCGTGGAGACCACCAGAAAAGACCACAGCTGAGCACATGGTCTGTTAGGAAAGGTCTGAGAAAGGGTGCAAGGAGGTTGGTATAGCTCAGCCCAGAACAAGTACAGGAGAATATATTGTTGCATCAAGATATATTAGCACAGCAGGCTATGAAGACATCATTCAAAAAGCCAAATCTGCTTCCAAACACAGAAAACAGAAAGGCTCTTCATCTCAGTCAGATTAAACGCAATAATTTAATCAAGCAGGCCAGAAATCAGGCCAAGGAGTAACTGGTTAAAGGCATCAAAACTGACACAAAATCTATTTTGCAATGCATTAGGAGCAAGGCAGGCAGTCTGCCGGGCACTGATACGCAGAAGGAACACTCAAAGAGGTGTTTGCAAAGACGATTAATTGTGTCAGAGGTAGCAGAGAAGGGGATCCTTTTCGACGTGGGTTCAGCCTCTAACAGCCCTCAGGACCCCTCAGGCTCACCATATCCCCCCTCTCAACTCTGCCCCAGGGGAAGGAGGCCGGTGGGAATCATGGGGACAGGGGCCAGCATCTCTGCCGGAAGACTCACAGGGGGCTGGCAGAGCAGGAGACGAGCGTCCGTGATGTGGGCTGGAGGGGGCCGCAGCTTGGCACACACGCGCATCACGTTGGAGAAGAGCCGGTGGAAGCAGAGCTCCACCTGCACCCCGCAGGGAAAGGTCACTGTTTTGCTCAGCGGCTCTGGAAGGGAAAGCCCAGCGGGGTCAGCACCTGGTGGCCCTTGGCTCCTCACGGCGTCCCACCAACATCTCCCTGCAGACCAGTGTCCTTGAGGGGTGCAGGGACCCCCAGCCCTCTCCTCCCTGCCACCTCGTAGCCCTCCCCGCGCCTTGCATGGATCACCGTGGCCATGTCCCCAGTGCTCAGCAGCTGCTCCTGAGGGGCAGATCGGGTCCGTCAGGGACCGGGCTTCCTTCAGCGTGTGCTTGATCTCCATCACCTGCTTCCCAGTGACCAACGGATCCCGGCCGATGTCTGGAGGAGAGAGTTTGGAGGCACAAGGTCTACTCCGGGTGCCTTATTTATCATCCTGCCTTCCAGACCCTACATGAACATCTCTATATCACTGCCAGCTTATTAAAAACTCATACGGGTCACGGCCTGCAATCTGGCTTTTAGGGAGGGAGATCCGAGGTGCTGATCCTCACTCGCACCTTTGCTGGAATGGCTGGGCTGGAGTGGCACGGACCCATTTGGTTTCTGCTGGTATCTCTTCTCACTCCTGCTACTGAAGTAAGTGGTTTCTAGCCTGGGTTAAAAGTGCTCCTTTACCTTCTAACACATCCTCCAGCATGTGTGTAACCTTCTTCTCCTGTAGAATATGTTTCTTCAGATATTTCATGAAGATCCCAGAGCTGAACTCCCCATCCTGCAACTCATAGGCTTCTGCATCTTCGCTCCTGCAAGAGTAAGGACTCTTCCTCACATTTCTGCAATGGGCATGAAGCCCTGTGAGTGAGTCAGGGCTTGCCAACTCCATCTAGACTCTGTTGGCTAAGGTCAAGTTAGCTCCTCACACAATGGTGCAAAGTGCTTGGTTTTGGCCCAGGGGAGGGTGGGAAGCGCACGGGATGGGAAAAAGCAGTGGAGGACGACAGCAGAGGAGAGCACAACCTCTTCTGCCAGCCTAGGTGGGTGACAGCAGTTGAAAATCCACTGGAACTGGCACTGGAGCGGTAATCAATGCTCATCCTCATCTCAGGAGGCTTCAGATAACATGCTCATGGCACATGTGCCTTGGGAATCAGGCTCAGGCACAGAAGGACAGATTACAGGAGCTGATGCCACCTTCACGCATAACCTGTAACTGATGCACAGGCTGCCACTAGCAATGTCAGGAGGAAGAAAAGAAGTGTCTAAACGGGATGTGCAAGAGACGGATGGTAAGAGCCAGAGGAAACATGAGCAAAGCTTTCTCAAGCCTCCAAAGCCACTATGCATGAAGGGATGCGAGGAGATATGGCTGTGCTACCATTTGGTCCTGTGTCACAGTGTGGGCACGGCAAAGTGCACTTACGTGGCGTAGCCGTAAACGGTATTGCCCCAGGGCTCCAGCGGCTGTACCTGGGAGAGGGCACACTGTGGGTTGTACCTGGAAAAGGAGATGAAGGCACGCGTCAGTGTTGAGGACACCCGCCAGTGTGTGCTTGGAGGGTACAGAGCCCCTGTGCTGCACCAAGTCCACCTCCTACGGATGGCAATAAGATCAACCCTCACATCAAATATAAACACCCATGTTACCTGGGTAGCAACAGAGGCTGAAGCTAAGGAGTCCTACAAAGAACTCAAACCATTGGAAAATGAGTAGATAGGGCCGGCTTCGACCTATCTGCACTGGTGAGCTGCTCCCTACCCTGCAAGCGAGCCTGGAGCTGTGGGTGTGACCATGCCTCCTCCCTCCTGGGGCTGGTTTGTCACAAATCCAGGCAGCAGCACAGTGCAGAGCTCATACGGGCTCACTGTGGCACAAGGGATGACTGTCCCTAAAGAACTCAAAGGTGTGCACTTCACAAGGCTATGGCTCAGCCGTCCATCCCAGGGGCCTGGGGTGCCCCACAGCTGCCTTTCAGCCCACGAACACACCTTCTGCCCCAGGACACCAAAGCATGCTATGGCTGATACACCTCCAGATCTCACCGAGAGATGGGATCAGGACACGTACCCAGGTCTCAAAGCCCAAAACCGGTCCCGGCACCGCGGGACCAGCTCAATCAGCACAGACCCTATTATTTTCAAGATCGGGTAGATCCAGGGTGACAGCCCTGGTTTCCACCGAAAAAGATATCATGGTTGCACTTAATGGCCAAGCCTTGCCCATCTGACTGCAGCCAGTCTGAATAGCGTGGGGACTGGCTGCCTCCAGTTTACACCAGTGACTTGGAGCTGTTCCAAATCGCACAGGGATAAGAGCCAGGCACAGAGGTGGCGTTACTCGGTGATATTCAATTCCAGAACAGTTTCCTGGGGCTGAAACTGGCATGCTCAGGAGAGCAGAAGGGATGGTTGTATCGCCAGCAGCCAGCACATTACCTACTGCTGGTGGTGCAGTCTGGAGATGGTTAATGGCAGTATCCCTCTGGCTTGTGTAAGTTTTCTAAAGATGATCAGAAGAGAAAATGTGGAAAAGGAGATACGCTTCTAAATATGAACAGTGAACAGAGAGATTTATCTGCCCCTCAGCTACTCCTAAATGGTGCAGAAATCTGGGATTCAGCGTCTGAGGAGAAACGAGACATGGGATCCCAAAATAAACTGGGGTCCTGTTGTCCCCCTGCTGCGGACATTCACCCGAGGCTGCACAGACGTGAGCTGATGCAAACCTTTCGTGAAGCCACCAGCAGGCATCCACAGTTCCGGCAAGGCTAGAGCTGCACACAGCGGAAACACTGGCTGTGGTCCCCTGCCCCAGCAGAAGACAAGCTTCAGGAGGGGGCTTGAATTTCCAGGGGCATTTCCAGATGGTGACCGAACAAACGGAGAGACCTGACAGCAGAGAAGGTGGCAGCACTTCCTCCTGCTTCAGGCCCCAAAACAGTCTCATTTCTACAGCACATCTCATGCAACCCAGTTCTGATCTGCATCCCAGATAGGAGATGTCTTCTGTCCTAAGTGGCACATGTCAGAAACCCTCATAAATTAGGGAATTCCTGGAAGAGGCAATCGCATCCACCCAAAATCAGCACATAAACGTACGAGGCTACACACAGGCTCCTAGTTCCTGGTTCCTCCTCTGCTGAAGCTGAACATCTGCTACCGCTTGACAAAGGAGGATGTGTTTCTCATCGCCTTGGCATTTCTGATGCTGACATACAGGGTGAAGAGATACTCTGGGTGAGATCCCTCTTAGCACAGACACAGCTCCTCCTGGTTCATGCATGGCTGAGTGAATTGTCAAAAGACTCGCAGCATCAGTTCAGCCAAAAGGGCGTTGGGAAAGGAGGCCCCAGGAGCCCTGTTTTAAGGAGCAGTGTAAACACATGCAACTATGAAATCCAAACTCTTTGCTGAGCTGAACTGGTGATTTCTCAAGAAGAACGAGCTCATGAGAGAGCTTCTACAGCAATCCCCTGCAAGCCTGGGGATAACACTTACTGCACCAAGTGCTGTGCTTGCTGTGGGAAAGAGGACAAAAGAGGTGTGAGGTCTTGGCATGGTAGAGAGAAAAAGAGCTGCACAACCATGCCTAAACATCACAGCAGATCTAACATCGCATCCTTTACCCAAAGCGCCGTTCTGACTCTGCTAAGCACAGAAACCGCTGGCGATGCCAAGAAAGCAGACATCAGCTCAAAACCTATTTCATAGATCATCGCCATTTGTGTCAGCAATCCCCATGTAGCCTCCACGTTGCCACACTGCCCTCGGACAGGCTACCAGCAGCCCAGAGGCATGCTAGCCCACCTCCACCCGTGCATCCGCAAAACCCACATGCTCCCGGTTGGCTGCAAGCCGTCCCCTGCCTGGTATTATGCTGGGGAGAGCAGCAAGGTGCTGCTGCGTGTGCTGGCGATGTTCTTCAGCAGTGCAGGGAAACAACCTGCTCCATTTTCAGTGGCAGCAGTGACCGAGAGGGAGGAAGAGGATGCTATGCTACGGGGCTTTCAGGGCAGGTATCAAGGAACAGCAAGCTCCAGCGATGCTGGCAACTCAGAGCTGTGGCAGCAGGTTAAGTCCCAGCACAGGCAGCGTGCAAGCTATTTGAAATGAGCATTCCCACCTCTGCAGCTAAAAGGCATCAAAGATCTAACGTCTTTCCAGGGTCTGGCAGCTCCTTCAGGGCAGCGGTATCAAAATCCCTGTCATCCTTCTGGTTCTCAGTGCAGGAACCACAGAAGGAAGAGGGAGACTTTTCTGCATTTGCCCTCCAGTCCTTTTCTGACCTGTAAATCTGCCTCAGGAAACCAAAATAAATGAACTAATGACAGCTCCTACTGGAATAGTCTACCTACCTCTGCTGAAAATTGGCAAGTAGTAATTTTCTGCAGCCCACAAGCTGCAGGATGGAGATCTGCAGGTCAAGGGAGGATGATGGGCTTTTCACAGACAGAGGGAAAAAGATGATCCCTGACCTCAGCAGCAGGCTGGGTCCCACTTCATGACATAACCACTTCAGAAGCATTTCAGGCCAGTAAAAACCAAGCAGCACAGCTTAAAATATTTTTCCCATCATGATACACTCTTCTCACTGAGACGTTAACAAAAACGCAGCCAGGAGAAGAGAGGAGAGCTAAGCAGTCCCAGCCCGAGCATGTGGGGAAACACATACCACGAAAGCCTGAGGTCAGTGAGATGCTGCTACAGCCTGCCAGGGCTGGGTGGTTCGGAGCAGGGGGTTGAAACACAGAAAGACAAACCTCACACTGAGTTTCAGGAAACAATCTATGCCAGGGCAGAGCCAGCCCTCTGCAGGCTTTAGGTGGCTTGCCTATATTTGTCAGGCTTCTTCACCCCAAAAAATCAAGGGAGGGTCTCCAGCCTCTTCTCTCCAGCAGATCTCAGGCAGCATCTGATGCTCTTTGCAACTAATAAGTGACTGACTGGGCTTCCCAGGAGTCTTGCTGATTTGATGACACAGCCTGATAAACTTTGACAGAGGCCTGGGCTCAGCAGCACAATGCGGGACGTGGCCCCAGGAATCCACAGGAACACACCACGGGGTTGTGTAGAAGCCCACTGCTGAAGCAGGGGCCGAGGCTGGCAGCTGTTTCCCCCAATCCCTTGAAATGCCGTGCGCTGCCCATCCCGGGAGAGGAAGGGGAAGAGCACCCTACCATTTCCTGCAGGTGTCCAGCAGGATGAGGTTCAGGGCCGTCTGCTGCTGCTGCATCTTCTGGAGGATCCTCTGCACGCTGATGCAGTTCTCAGCGGCATAGGGTTGTGGAGCATCAACAGGGACCATGTAGTTCCTCCCCGAATGTTCATATCCATGACCAGCATAGTAGAATATAGCTGGGAACAGGGAGAGGAGAGGATGAGTCACGATACGAACCTGCAGGTCTGTAACCAGCTCCCCACCTCCTGTCCTGAAGCGATACCGGTGCAGGGTAGACCTAGACCAGTAGCACCTATGAAACTGGACCTACACTGATCTCACAATTTCTACTCTTTTTCAGTCCATTCACTTCAGCACAATTGGAAGTAGCCCTGAGAGGATCTCCTGTACTTGTGGTTTCCAGCACTGCTTGTCAGGAGACCCAAAGTCACTGGGTTTACATGTTTCCATAAGCATCTGTGCTCCAACACCCAAGCCTGGCATCTGTCAGGCTGAGTACCACCTTTGTACAGCCCTTTGCAAGAATATGACAACAGATGAAGTATTTTACTATGATGAAAAATATATTAACGGCCTTTTAAATGAGAAGGTCCTCAGCTTCCTAGTTTTGGAGAGACTAGCAATGGATTAGGTGATGGGAAACACTCTCCAGCTTTCAAAGGTCTGCCTGTATTTACACATGTATAAGCTGGTAAAAAATGAGATGGAGACAGAGAGATGAGTTCTCCAGATGTCCAGAACACATGGACCTCATGCTTCAACAACCTCAGACCAGATACCAGCCCTGTCAGGCGGCAGAGGAGTCAGACTCATCCAGGTGCTGGTGGGAAGTCCAAGACCCAAGAAGAATTTTGGTTCCGAGTTATACTCTTCAGCACATGAAACTGAGTAATGGTTTCTGCCTTCACAAGAGATGGTAACACAGGGACACCCAGCTTGGAAAGCCAGCTCTGAGGAGCTTGGCATGGCCTAAGCTGGTGCTTCTCTCCAATCCCTGTGTTCGGTGAAGGGTTTTCCTTCTGCACAGTGATTCCCACATGGGCTGTAGCTTCCTGAAAGGAAGCTGCACAGCAGCTGGCTACCCCTTCCCAGCACCAACGCAACTGCTTGGGGGATGCTGGTGGAAGCCAACTCGGGGAACTGAAATGGGTTAAAAATAGCTCTGTGAGGCGACGCAAACAGTTGCACTACCGCAGTTGAGGGACAGTAAAGAACAGAGGTCAGAAGTGGGAACAAGTGGCTGAGAGGCAAAAGCAGGAGCAATTCTTCAGTCAGATGCGCTGCCAAAGCCCACACTGCAATGAGTAACCTCTCCTCTGTTTTCCCTCCACTGTTCCTGCCCCTGTAGTTTGCAGGACACTCGCTTTGATCTCTGACGCTGCAAGGGATGCAGTGAACGGGGCAGGAGCCGAAGGACTGAAAGCATGATCTCATTGTATGGAGGATGGAAAGCATGATCTCATAGTAAGAAACACCTCGAGTCACCTTTGGTTTTTACTCTCAGGGGACAATGGAAAGTTACTCAAATGGCTGTTTTCACAGGTGCCCATAAAGTTTGGGTTCCTCTTCTTGTGGATCGCCAGCCAGAGACAGTGGGCTCTGATTTGCAGAAGTTCTAAACTTTCAGAATTTGCAAATCCAACCCACAAAAACCTTCCCTGAGACTATAAAAGAGTATAAAACAGGAAGCCTTCTGTAAAAATCAGATGCAGGCACTTCAGGTTTGGCCCCTCAAGTCATCGAGCACTGATGGCTTTCGTCCCTCTGCCTTTCCTCCTGTACATAAAAGGGAGGTGATGACAACCATTACCAGGCAGCACCACTGACACTTGGAAAAAAATGAAATGTTACAGAAAAGCCCTCAAAGAATCCTTCAATCATTAAATCTTCTAACTTCTGAGGTCTTGTTGTGCACCCTGAATGCACCGCCAAGAGCTCCCCATGCTATATAAACCACAGACTCACATTCAAATCAAAAAAGACATGAGTTTCACATCAACTGAGCAACTTTGCAGACCTCTCCTGGACTTAATCTCTCCTCCTGAACAGAAAAGTCAACAATTTGCCTAGAAAAGGAAAGGGGTTTTTTTATTCTGAGCTAACATTTCAACACTCTTCCCACATCTCGTGAGTCAAAACTGCTGATCAGAGACAAGCTTCCGAGTACCAAATTAAAAAGGGGAAGCTCCAGGCACTGCTTATAACACAGGAAATGTCAGCATGCAACTTAATTAAGGCATGACGGCATATTCCTAGTATTTCACTTGCAACTTTCTGCTCTTGTTGCATTTCTGACGTTGTTTTTTTTGACTCAGGACTTTTCAGGACACTAGAAATAACATCCGGGGGGGATTCCTCGTTCGCCTGAGGGTTGCATAATTAGACCATTCAGGGGATGTTTGGGGCCTTCAAATATCCTCTGCAGCTTTTCTAAGAGGAGATCTGGAGGAAAAGCAGCCAGATGAGCCACCACCTCCATATGGTGAATTAGAGAAGCCTTTGGATCACCTCAAACGTGCAGCCATACAATATCCCTGTGCCCAAAAACAAAGCCAGTTTTTGCTCTGAGCTTGAGAAATCTCAGAGAAGCTTCAGTAATAAGAAGGACAACATCCTGCATAGGGGCAAGTAGACCCAGGCAGCATTTTGGCTGGGGCTGAGCACTGGTTGACCAGCAAGTCTAGGGTCACAGCAGACACCATGCTGAAGATGAGCTAGCATTGACTGGGGACAGAGCTATGCTAGGAGATGTAGGGTCACCAGGGAAGCTGTCACCACTCTCTTTGGGCCCAAACAGACCCCACTTAGATCCTGTGTCCAGTTTTAGGGACCTCAGTCCAAGAGAAAGGTGGAGACACTGGAAAAAACAGAGACTACCAAGATGCTAGCGCCCAGGGCCTGGGAAGAGAAGGGGAAGGAACTGGGCCATGATGATCTGGAGACATGGAGGTAAAGGGACGTCTAACAACAGCCTGCAGTTCCTGGAGGGACAGTTACAGAGACAACAAAGCCCAGCTCTCCTTGTTGCTGTGGACCATAACAACATAGGACAATGAGCACCAACCCACAGAGCGTCATGCCTGACAGGAGGAAAGACTTCCCTGGAGGGTGGTGCAGCCCTGGGATGGGCAGGTGAAGAAGTGTGGGCTCCATGCCTGGAAGTCTTCAAGACCTGATAAGGAGAGCCACAACCAGCCCCGACCTTGCATTGATGACTCCAAAGTCCCTTCCCACCAACTCCTATAGGAGTGTAAATCACAGACAGGTAAGTAAGGACACACAAGGTAGGGCCAGCCATCCAGATAGCCCCACAATAAAAGAGGTCTAGGGAGGTCAGACATATCTTCTTCAGCTCTCATCAGCATCCTGAAGGCACATAAAACTCTAGAGGCAACAAGCACTGTGCTCCAACACCAACACACATGGCTATGTTCTCTCTTCTGATCTGCACCAGCAGAAAGATGCATGAATGCCCCAGCAGCTCTGCCACTGGAGCTAAACTTCAGAAGACAGCCAGCCTCACTTCTTGGGCGTGCTGACAGGTGTGCCTGTGTTACACCAGCCTCCCACTTCCGTCCAGTGACAGTCTTTCACCAGTCAGCCCTCTCCTCCCAGCTCCCTGTTTTGCTCGATACATCTACGCAAGGCTCTGACTTCAGCTGTGGTGGTTGCTACACAGGAGATGGCACCTCCAGGTTCCTAGAGCAAGAAAAACCAGGTGGAAGCACCAGGTTGCATGTGAAGGTGCATGTCTGAGACATTCATGTGAATGTACAAGACCAGCTATCACAGGCACCCCTGGGGTCTCTGTAGTTTTAATAGGCTGCCTAGGTTGTTCCTGGAGCTGCTGTCTCACCATTGTCTTCCCATGCACATGAATTGCGTGAATCCTAAACCTCTTAGACGGTTCTAGATGTTTATCCTGGAGCTAGTGCATTGAAAAATTGACACATAGGGTTTAGGAGGAGTTAGCTTCTTCTAAATGCGTGTTTTTATTAACAAGAGAAGATAATTTAAACGATTTGCACTTTACCTAGTTCTTCTAATTTTATGTAAGGAAAACAGCTAAAGAAATGCTGGAAGATGCACCACAGTGAGAGGCAGCACACTGCAGACAGAGAAACCCTGAAGCAATCAGCAGGCAGACTGACCCAATGCCCCAATTATGGCAAGAGTCCTCAACTCAATCATGCTGCTGGGACCAGCCTGTGCTGAGGTTCACTGCCTCCAAATAATAGTAGGCCATCAGCTTAGAAAGCTGTAAACAAAACCACCATCCAAAGCAGGCTATGCCTAGCAAACACCTGAGGCTTATCAAGGTTCAGTAACTCGGCTGTTAATGTTTTCCCTGCCAGTGCACAAAATCAATTTTGCCAGGAAGGCTCAGTGGCCACGAATGCAGAAAAGCACTAGAAGTTTAAATAAGGCATGAGAGCATGAAAGGTTTGCCGTTTCCAAAAGTTTTTTCTCTCCAATGCTTGTGAAAACAAGGGAAGCGCCATGGACAAAATGCCATATGGTCCTCAAGCGCTATGGATAGAGACTAGGAACTGCAGCACCACGGGCAAAGCATAGCAGTCCCCCAGGTATGACTCTGGCCTGGGAAAGGAGGTAAAGCCTGAGATGCAAGGGCATTTCAGAGAGCAACCACAAAAGGAAGCTGCAAGTGAAGTCATAGGCATATACTGTCAACAGATGACGAGCTCGGCCAGTGTGGCGACGACCATGTACCGCCCTTCCCCGGCAGCTCAGCCTCCCTGAGTGAGTCAGTGCTTCCCGGAATGAGGTGGCTTTGCAGCATTTCATTTGTGGCCATGTCCCCATCCGTTGCACAACCTCCAAACCTCACACTGAGTGCTGCCCTGAAATTGGCTTGTGTTGACTTTCACTGAGTGCCCAGGTATGCCATGCAGCTGGGAGGGCGGTGAAGATAAGCCTCATGCTAAGGTTCAGAAGCAAAATAAACATCTGCCAGGTGTTTTCCAGGTATCCATCAAGCTGGGAGAACCTCAGAAACCCCAAAGAAGCTACTTTCACCACAAAATTTGAACATCTGCTTTAAGACCCACAAGATCTGCCAGTTGGTTTTGTGTTTGAAGGATGCTTCCTGCTGAGGACAGCGTGCGATAAGCTCAAAGCCCAACCTCAAAGCCATCTGCAGCTGGGAATGCACTTCTGCAAAAAGGCTGTCAGAGGCTCAAATTAGACCATCAGGAAAGAGAAATAAGGAAATTGTGGCCAGCTGTAGCAGTCATAGCTCAAAAGGAGCACCTCACCTCACAAAGGAGCATGGTAGGGACAATTGATAGCCAATGTCCTCAATTTTTCATATAAGGAAAAATGGAATGACCTTCTCTCATTTGCCGTCAGAAGTGCTGGGTCCCCAAAACCTCAGCATGAGATCATGTTGTTGGAGTTGCAGATGAGCCATGTGATGGAGACACACCTACTTTGCCCGTCTGTACCCTCACCAAAACTGAACAGCATTTACCTGGAGGCTTCTGCCAAGCCTGGCACCACTGCAGACTGTGCCACAGGGCTTCTCTGACACACACCCCCCCCACCCCTGCCAAGGAAAGTTCAATTTCTTCCTTTTTAATTCAACAGCTGTTAGGAAAATTGCCAAATCCCTGCTCCACCCTGGCATCGACTGCTGCTACCCAAGCATCAGCTACTTTACCTTACTGGCTTTGTCTTACCATAGACTCCCTTCCCCAGGAGCTGCAGGAACCGACTGACAGCTGTCACCATCTCAGCCTTGTTCAGGTCCAGAAGGGAGACAACCTGGAAGCCCAGCTGCTCCAGAAGCAGACTCAGCTCAAACACATCCGTGACAGGAGCCATCAGGTTGGGATGATGCTGGTAGCGGTTGTTGCCTACCAAAAGCGCTATCTTGCCTGTAGCTAACAGAAACACCAAGTGACAAAGCTGTAAGTGCTCAGCAGGAGGCAAGGTCTCACCTCCTTCAGTAGAGCAAGGATACCGGGAATCTTTTCTTACATCCAGACAGGAAGGAGAGACTCTACACTGCTACAGCCCTGGAGTGCTCTCCAGAAAGAGTGTGGCTTTCTGCACACTTTGACAAAAAACACAAACCATCATTTTGAAAGAAAGACTTCGAAAGTTTTCACTTGACAACCAAAATCCCAGGAGTGCAGGAGGATCTGCACTACCGAGGTTATTCAGCACCTGCCCTACCGTGACCACAGGTCTCGTGTGCCAGCAGTGCCTGGGAGGGGAATGCACTGAGCCAGACTAAGAAGTCCTTTTCCCCACGGGGCTGAAGGAAAGAAATCCTGGACTCCTGCTTTCATTTTATCCCCACCTTCCATCGTAGGAAAACCAGATTTATGGCACTCGGCAGTGGTGGGAGTAAGGAGGTTTGCTATGTTCCAAGGAGGTATTTCAAGGAAGGGAAAAGGTGTCACGTGAACACCATTTTTAAACTCATTTGGTGGGCACAGAGGTCAAGACCGGGTTACTCATTAGGAATAATCTTACTCCACTTGCTGAGACTGATCAGGTCTTGGCAGGGGATGGGACTCATCCTGTGCCTTGCAGCTCTGATCCCAAAAGTGCAGAGCCTGTGACAATGTGGGCATAAAGGCTTGAAGCAGTCTCTGCAGGAATAGCACTCCTATGTCCTGTCCTCCCATTCACCCTGGAGCCTGGCTTTTAATTAAGGAAATGATTGCTCAGGAAGAAAAGATGACAACACTCACCAAAAAACTTTTCAGAGTGGCATGTACCTGGAAAAGAAAGAGGGAAATGATAAGCCTGTGCCCAACACCAGTGCCCTAGTGCCAGCTGAAACCTGCTCCAACATTCCCCAGCAACGCAAAGCTGGATCAAACACCATGGAGCACAAGCAACATTCCTCAGGCAAGTTCTTCATAGCCTGATTGCTAACCTTAAAGACACTGGTCTGGTGATTTGGGGAGGATTTATGAAACCCTCCCTGATTTATGAAATCCTGAGCGGCTGGGAAGCAAAGCCTGGAGAAGGGGCAGGCCTGGGGAAGGAGGGCCAGCACGGAGGAGCTCATACCCATCAGCAGGTCTGCGCTGCCTGGCTGCTGCATTTCCCGAAATGACTTGCCTGCGCCCTCGCTGCAGCGAAAGCAAAAGAAACACAACAACTCAAGGTCAACACAAGCTTCAAAACAGAGAGCTTCTCTCCATGAGCGGTCAGTGCAGAGGAAGCAAACTGCTTGCTTTTGATTGTGATAATATTCCCTGAGCCTTTCACCACCCTCCTTTGCCTTTCCCTGCCTTTTAGCAGTTCCGGCTCAGAAAAGTCTCCACAAATGTGTCTCACTTTCACGGGCTCCACAAGCTCCCTTGCCCGAGCGCTCCCTGCCTCTTAAAATCTTCATTACCCTAACAGCTCCAGTT
Organism: Opisthocomus hoazin; assembly: GCF_030867145.1. Classification (NCBI taxonomy): domain Eukaryota; kingdom Metazoa; phylum Chordata; class Aves; order Opisthocomiformes; family Opisthocomidae; genus Opisthocomus; species Opisthocomus hoazin. The sequence continues at coordinate 14,340,008 of NC_134423.1, forward strand.
GTTCCTATTTAAATTAATTTTAAAAAATCCAGCTCAGGAGAAAACCCTGAAGCCTTACAGCCTCTAACAGAAGAAATTAAGGGCATATTTTTAATTGCATAAATCTCACGGGTCTGGAAGACCTTTAGCACCTGAACCAGGGCTGCTAATGCTCCAGGGATGCCTGGAAAGCCATCAGAACAAGCCCATTCATCCTTTTCTGACTCTGACAGAGCTGCCTATTGCACGTTAAAGCTACTCAGTCATAACATTTTGAGCCCAGCCTAATCCTGTGCCCCTTTCTCACTGCCAGTCCCCGCCTGTGGATGCTGTTTTGCCAGCAGCAAGGAGGCAGGGAGAGTGCTCTCTCGCTATACAGGAACAATCTGCACTCTGGAACAATTTTAAAGCCACCTTAAAAGGAGAGACAAGAAGTTTATGGCATAGAAAAATCTCTAGATGGAGTAAAGAGACAGCAGAGCTAGCCTGTGCTACTCCTGTCTCACAGCAGGGCAAAGGCAGAGGGCCAAAAACGGCAGTAACACAGAAGGTGGAGCATGCCTGAGGCTCTGAGGACCCATCTTCTCCCTAGGATCTGTCAGCTCACGGACCATCAGGCCTGGGCTGCTAGCCCAAGGGGCCTGAACCTTCCCAAAATAAACACCATCCTCTCCAGCTCTATGTGTCTGAGCACATCGCTGCACCTCAGCAAGGCTGTAGAAGAATTTTACCAAAGGACTCCGCTGCGATTTGGCCAGGGAGCTATTAAACCAGCACCCTGGCAAGGCAAGAAAACCGCAGCAAGCAACTGAGAGCACTCAACCTGCCCTAACGTGGCAGGTTTCTGCCAGACTGCAGGATCCAGCAGCATCCCACACCGCAGCAGCGGATCACCAGGTTTGGGGTTTTTTCTTTTACAGACGCTGCTTCCCTTGCTACCTCTGAACTCCGTTATCAAAGGAATCCTGTTTGTCACGGGGCTGACGGGTGCCTGTGCCCACTGCTCAGCAGGGCTTGCGCAGCTCTGCTGAGATCACTGTATCCAGTATACCCAGGGTGTGAAGCTGCGCTCGGCAGGCCCTTCCGTGACAGCCGCCGCAGGACTGCCAGGACACCTCAGCTTCCCTGCAGAGCCCCATGCTGCTCTTCTACTCCGAAGCATCTTACCTTTGGCTCCCTGCAGAAGTAGTATGTAAAACCAGTGGCCTTTGTTTTTGTTAACAAAAGTGTGCAAGATCTGCCCAAGCTCGGGGAAGGTGCAAGCGTCAGAGCCACACATCCCACTTCTCCTAATCCATGCCCTGGAGCCCAGCTTCCCCCGCACCAACTGAGCCCCAAGGTAACCTGCCAGCACCGGGCTCCTTGTTCACCAGCCCGGCGCTTCCAGGAGACAGCACTAAATTCCTGTCTGCTCTGTAATTACTTTTCACACTAGAACGTGACTTGCAGCAAAGCAGACGTGGGTTGGCTCTGCTCACCTATGTGAATATCCACGGCGTTGGTCCAGTGCTCTCCATGGCTATTGGAGGCACAGCAGAGGTACGTGCCGGAGTCACTGGCCTTTGCGTGGCTGATCTAGACAGATCAAAAGTTAAATCATGTTATTAATGGTGAAAGTTTGTGGCTCCCTGCCGGTATCTACCAAAGGCACCCATGTTCCTGGAATAAAAAGTCTTTTCTCTTGCTGTTCGCTGAGATCTCATTTCTTGCCTCCCAAAGCCAAGATTTCCTATGACTTTTGTCCTTCTAAGAAGCTCAGTAACGCCATGCGCTAAGGTGTGCTGCTGACCCCAGCTTCTAGAGCGCAAAAATCCCCTGTCCAAATGCCTTCCCTTCTTTTTCTAGCAGCCCCCAAACCCTGTGTCACTGCCATACTCTGCCCCAGGAGCCACACTGGGAGGACTGCCTTACTGGCTCCAGTGCAGCACCACCCACCTCCAAACGAAGAACCGCTTCCTAAACCCCAGCCTGAACTTCCCTGTGAAAAGTGCACATCTAAGGCCACTGTCCCCTGTTATACCATCTACCACTACCAGGAAGAGATTGCAGCTCTTGTCTTCGATACCCTTCACGTGATGTCCCAGAAGGAAATCTGCCTTTCATGCATCAAGAAGACAGCGCTGATTTACGTTCTGCCAGTGACCTAAAATAAACTCAGGCCTTTTGCTGTCTCCCTGGCTCTTTTCTGTCAGGACTAACCACTTTTCCTTCTAGTTCTCCTGCAAGCAGACAGCACTCCCGCAGCTCCATCACTCCGCAGTCGCCTGCACAGACATACAATAGCTGTTCTTGTGCCACTGCTGCAAAAAAGCACAAGACGTGCTGAGAGCCCTTGACACATCTGTGAATCAGTTACTTCTTAGAGAAACATCCACAGCTTTGAAAAAAGCCCATAAAACTTACTCCCTCTTCACCCAGAGCTCTTCAGTCAGCTATCAAAGCAACAGGCGTGATACGTGGAGTGATTTCTCACAACCCTGTGACGTGGCAGGGAAAGACAGCTGAGCACGAGGCTGCTTCTCAAGGGCTGGAGAGACAGGGAGGACAGGCAAGGAGAGACTGCTTTCTGCTGGCATTCACCTGATCACACAGATCGAAGCATGCCTGAGCCCCGACATGCAGATATGAGCCAGGGTTAAGAACTGCCACCTCTCACGCCCAGGATGACAATAACACAATTTTCAGCGGTCTCTCCAAGGCTTCTGAGGCTCCATCCAGCAGCAAGCTTCTCCCATCACCCAACTCAGCAGCCCAAGTTTCTGAACTATCCCAAGGCAACTTTACCCAGAGTTTTTTTTTGCTCTGGTGTTCCAGCAGGTTCCCATTCCGGTACCACTGGTAGCTGGGGGCTGGGACTCCCATGGCAGCACACTGCAGCTGTAGTGGCTTCCCCACCTCCACCCTCTGCTCGGTGGGGTTGACGACGATGACCGGTTCTCCTCTCCAGCGCTGAGGGGGCAGTCCTGCAAAGGAGAGACACAGAATCAGTCCTTCCTCCGCAACAGTCATTTTTGCCCCTGTATAAGACCTTGTGCATACTGCCAGAGAACCGAGCTTTTTCCACCCGCACCAAGAAATGCTGTCCCACAGGATGGCTGCGGTTGTGGCGTCACTGTTGCACCTTTCTGCTTTGGGAGCAGGGAATCCTTGAGAGCGACACCCGCAATAGTAAATGGCACACCAAAACCCTGCCTCTGGCTTCCCAAACCTGACAGTCGCCCTTTCCTGCCCAGGGCGTAGTCATCACGCTGAGGTCAACCACACCCAGAGTTATTTTTGCTCAGCTTTGAGAGAGCCAGATTGCCTCTTCCAGCCCCTCTGCCCAACACAAACAGGTAAACACCCAGTATATCTCTGGGAAACCCACGGCGAGTGATCAGCAGGAGGAGCAGGTACATACAGACGGAGTTATTGGGACCATGACAGGGACCTGAACCATCCAGAGGCTGGACGCAGAGGCTGGCTTAGACACGTAGGCTCATGTTGGTGAAGCAATCCTTCTGTATTGTGATTTTCAAGCTGAGATGACATGCTGCCCCGGGAACTGCGCAGGATCACTGTTGCAAGCATGGGCAAAGCACAAATTATAGAAAGGGTACAAGACACATTCATACCTCTAGCGACACACTGATGGACCTCTACCTTCACCCAGTCGGAGAAGATGGCATTTTTGTAGAGGTCATTGATTCTGCAGATGTAGAGTTGGGTCTGCTGTGCAGTGACAGGCAAGTCTTGCTTGGTGGCACCAGGAATTTGGCGGCAGACGGACTACAGGGAAAACACAGGTGCTGAGCAGTGAGTCCCCCCTCATTGCTGGTAGCAGAAGGTACCAGCAGGCCCCCACAAGAGCAGGAAAAGTGGAAATCCCTCGTTTCCTCCCCTCCTCCAGCCACAGGGATGCAGAAGGAAGTTTTCCACTGCACGCCCCCTCCCAGCATCCGCAGAGGCCCTCAGCATGCACACACACCCTATCCCCCTCTCCCAGCCTCCTGGTTCTCACCAGCTCTGCCCACACAGGGCCGGCCCCGTCGCTGCGGGCAGGGACCCAGCCTGGCGCCGTACCCAAGGCCACCTCTGCTCCCACCGTTACCTGGTGCTGACAAAACCACTGGTACTGCAGCGAAGTGCGTCCCTTGGCTCTGCACCGCAGGGTGAAGGAGTATCCCACTGGGACGGAGATGGAGACCGGCTGCTCGGTGATCGCAATGGCTGTGGAGAACCAGGACGCGGAGGTGGAAACACCCGGGCAGGCACAGCCCAGGGGTTTGCTCCCAGCCGGCGGCCGGGCGCCGGGCTGCGAGAGGAGGGCCCCGGCACCCGCCCCGCGAGGGAGGGAGGTTTGGAAGAGCGGGGATGCTCGGCCTCCCGCGGCCGGGGGCTGCGGCGCTGGCCGGGGTGCTCTCTCGGGGCCCGCACGCACGGGCGGAGGCGCCTTCCGCGCTGCGGGGGGGGGGGGGGACGGCCCAGGCCCGGCTGCCCGCTGACTCCCGGGCGGGCCGGCGCTCACCTTCCTGCATCGCTTCGCCGGCGGCTCCTCTCCGGCCCCGCGGCCGCCGGCCGGGCCCGCGGCGGCTCCTCTCCCGGGGAAGCAGCGGCGGCACCTGCGGCGGGCGGGACGGCAGCGCCCGGAGCTGGCGGGGGCGGCTCGGACCCGTCCGGCGGGGCCGCTCGCCCGGCGGGGCCGCTCGCCCGGCGCGGCGGCGGGCGGGCAAGGCGGCCTCCGGGCCGGGGTGGGCCTGGCTCCGGGGCCGGGTAGGCCGGGCTCCGGCTCGCCGGGCCGGGGCCTCGGCGGGCTCCCCGTCAGCTCGGCGCCGGGCCGCGGACCCGCACTCAGCCGCCGGCCCCGCCGCCCGGGGAAGGCCCCGCCGCCCTCGCACTTCCGCGCCGCCGGGCCCGCCCCGCTCCCACGGCGACGCGGCGCGGGGCGGCGCCGGACGAGGCCGGGGCACCCCTGGGCGCGGCGCGGCCCGGCGGGGGGCGGCTGTCCCCGCGCGGTCCCCCGCCCCACGGGTGTCCTCCCCCCTGGCGGCCCCCGCTCTCACCCCGCCGCCCTCAGCTCTCCGCCGGGGGCCGCGGCCCCGGGGTTCACGGTGGAGCCGCGGCCCCGTCGGGCGGGGGAAGGGCCGCCGCGCTGCTTCCCCCGGGAAATCCCCGCCGGCTGCGCCGGGCGTCACGGGGCCCGGGGGGGCGCCGGGCCACCCGGCCCGAGCTCGTCCAAGGCCCTCCGGGACGGGGCGGAAGCCGGCCCGCTCCCGCCGGGGACGCGGCCAGGCGGCCTCCGGGCTCATCGCGGCCGGGCCGTGGGTTTCATGTGCGACGTTGGGGCGAGGAGCGTCGGGGCCGTGAAACCCAAACTCATCGCCTTTTGAGAGATGGGAGGAGCGCGTGGAAGGGAGCGGGAAACGGCACGCGGAGAAGATGGAGCGTGACCAGGGAGCGCCCGGTTGTCACTCCCGAAGAACTCTGAAGCAACCGGGCAGGGAGTGTGACACAAAGCCAATGGGGACGAAACAGATCTGGGCTAGGACTGGGGGAGGCCCCGCTGATGGGCTCCCAGCCCCAGCGCAGACACGTTCCCACCAGGTCCCAGGCAGCAGGTCTCCACGGTGCCAGGAGTGATGGGGACCAGGACTTGAGCACGAGAGGGACCACAGGCCATCTGGAGAAGAAGCTGTGAGAGAGACTCTGACTCCCCTGTTCATACTTCTCTCCCCTGGGTCTGCAGCAGTGGCTGTGACAGGCGCTGACCATGGAAACACAAGGCCATGGGGATGTCTCTCCCAAGTGCCTTCAGTGGCAGCGTGGAAGGGCACGTGCAAGTGTCTGGGATGGCAGAGAGAAGCAGTCGTCGCTGAGAGCGGCCATGGGTCACCTCCCTAGGGAACCCAGGGCAGAGCTGAGCCATGCCATAGGGTCGAAGAGACTAAGCAAGGCTGAGGGATGCGCTGCTTTTCTCTTATAAGGGATGGGGAAGAAGATGGCAGGAAAAAGCCAAACCCAACACAGCTGGTGGATGGAGGGAGGATTTTCTCCCTCTACGTCATTTCCTCCATGCAGGACGGGACAGTTATGCTGTGCTCCTGCAAAGGTAGGCAAATATGCTACACTCTGTCCCTCCAATCTGACCCAGCGCACTCCCCGCTCCTACAGGGACTGGTTCTTTCCTTTCCTGGATACAGGGAAGGTGATGCTTAGCATAGACTTTTCTTTGTTCTCGTCTCCCCAGCTGCCTCTGAGATCACACAGACCACCCTTTTCCTTAATTTCTAGAGGGTCCAGCCAAGCATTTGGAAATACACCCTTGCAAGTTTAAAATAAACATATTAATGGATTGCAAATGAAGGTTCTGGCTGAATATGTGCCAGTAGCTCCGTGTCATGTCTGTGATGCGGAGTTATCATTAATGCAGTGCAGGTAGCGAATAAAAACGAACATTAAACTAACCCCATCACTTTCCCAGAGCTAAAGATGACACTTCTGGCTGATGCAGCATCTCTTCAAACAGCTAGAGGTTGCTGCGTTGCCCACAGACTGCTTCTCTGGGCTTCAGAGAGAGCACCCTCCATCGAACACCCAGACAAGAAGTCCATCGTACTTGTCCTCTGTAACAGCCCTGCCCTGGCACAGTCTGCCTGAATATCTGGTGAAGAACCAGGGGTGAGAGCTTGTTGACATCATGTTGGAGAGCAGGAAGATGCCTGTGATTTTAGAAATGGAGGAACCTATGGGTATGCATGCAGGGTGGGAAAGGGAAGGATATATTGTGTGAGAGGAGTGAGAAAACATCTGCGGCTCTTACTGTGAGTCAGCTCTGGATTTGCAGGCAGAGGAGGAGAGCTTTGCTAACGAGGATTGAAGCCTTGTGGCTGACTGGCTTAGGCTTGAAAACTAAATGGTGAGAGAGTGTGTTTCCAAATGGAGACAGGAGCAGAGGGCACTGTCACTCTCTGTGAACAGAACGACGGGAGAGCAGATGCTGTAAGAGGAAGCTCTGTCTCAGCAGGGTGACGGGCACAAGAACCATTCAGAGACTGAAAAGGAAAAAAAAAAATAAGTCCACCATGTGTCTGGGGGGAGGATCAAACACCGCAGCAGGCTTCATCTCACCACAGTCGAGATAAACCTGTGCTCACCATCCAGGCCTCCCGCTCCTACCAGGGTGAGGCACAGACCCACAGTATGATTCGGGTGGGAAGGGACCTCTGGAGGTCTCTGGTACAGCCTCCCACTCTGAGCAGGACATCTATCAATTGCTTGGCACCTTATCCCACCCACAACTGACTGTCACAGGATGGAGATTGCCCATCTCTCTATGACCCTGTTGTACTGTTTGATCCCCTTCACAGAACAATTTATTTTCCTAACATCTAATCAGAACTCTCCTCCTTGCCATTTGCATTTGTTGCCTCCCCAGTCTACAGCTCTGCACCTCTGGGAAGTGGCTGCCTCTGTCTGGTCTGCACCCTCCATGAAGTAGCTGAAGAAAGCAAGGAGGTCTCCATTTAGCCCTCCTTTGAAGACTTAAACTCTCCTCCTATGTCACGTGCCTGAGCTCCCTTAATCGTCTTGGTGGCCTTCACTGGACTCACTCCAGTACATCAGTGTCTTTCCTGTATTTGGAAGTCTGAAACTGGACACAGTTCCAGGCCCAACACAGAGACCCAACTGTTCTGGACACCCTTCTCAAGATGGTCTGGGCGCTCTTCTATCAAATCAACACCCCAAGAGATAGGGCTCATGGTGACAGGATGGTAAAATAACTTGTAATTCATATGCTGGCACTTGAGTTCAGGTTTCCTGAAGCTGTGGGACATGAAAATCCTCCTCCTTTCAGAGAAAGAGGTGGGAGCAGGAGAATGCCACCTCAGGTCTTCCCAGCCTAGCATCCTGCCTCCCACGTTTGGGCAGCACCCAGGGCGCAGCGAAGGGTGTCAGACAGGGGCACGCACACAGGGAATATTCTTTTGTAGCTCGGACACCTCTTGAACCGAAGAAAGTATCTTTGTCCTGAGTAAACCTCAAGAGATTTTCCTTCCAGATTTGTCCCATAGGTTTCTTAACCCTTACAGACACTGAGCAGCCACAGCAGTGTGTGGAAGCAGCTTAATGCCAAGGTGAGGGAGGAAGTATCTCCGTTTTACTGATTTTACCTCCTGCTAATTTCCCTTGATGTCCCTGGTCTTGTTCTCCTTGTCCCTCACAGCTGTCTATACCTCAGTCATATGCACCTCAGTCGTTCCTTCCAGGCTGAAGAGTCCCAGTCTATGTAGTTATTCTTCATGCGGCAGCCACTCTGGACTTCTGATCATCCTTGCTGCCCTTCTGTGAGCTTTTGGTTTGGGTTTTTTTCAGGTCTACTGTATTCTGTTTGAGATTAATTATTCCTGAGTGGCAGTAGTCCACGCAGAGCCCAGTGCTGCCTATCAAAAATGAATATTGTTGTTTGCCTCAAGGATCAAGTCATATTCATTTTATGCAATTTCATCTGCTATTTTACTGCCTGGTGAAGGTGAGATCTTCACTCAGCCCTCTGGGACCACCTTCTGTCCCCATATTTCCTATGACCACATGCATATGTCTTATGAGGCCCATCTCCTTTGCATTTGCTAAGACCAAGTATCCTCTCTGGTATCACAAATCCAGCTGTTTATGTGCCCAATAATGTAATTGCCTGCCACAGTGGCCTGCAAAAAGCAAATAAACTCCAATACCTACACCTGAGATGACAGAAGACTCCTTCCAAAACACTCCTGGAATGCAAGACTATCTTGAGATCTGAACAAAGAAAAGCATTTCATTGGGGTTTGAGTGGAAGAACTACAAGTCTGATCAGGCCACTGTCAACCAACTGGATAAATACAGATTTGGAGTCCTTAGGACCACAACGTAAGTACTGCAACCACAAAAAACAAACTGCTGACCCAGCGTACACTGACTCTGACAGGTCACCAGAATCCAAGAAACTTTATTTGAGAGTAAAATTCCCTTGGGGGTCCTGGCTTTGGATCTGGTGGTGTCTGCAAGCACCACTCTCCTGGATTGCATGTCTGAATCCCCCACAGTCACTGCCTCTCCCTGCAGACTTCTCTCCAAACCCCTGGTCCACAGATGTCACTGCCTTCACACATGCCCAGGCCTGGGCATCTGCTGGGCTTGGCCATTCTCTTGGTGGACGTCAGTTGCTCCGCAGGCAGTTCTGGCTCCAGTTGTAACCACCCCTTCCATTCAGACCGAGGTTTGATACACCAGGGATAAGAACAGCCTGGGTCAAGGCCGAGTTACATCAACCTGAGGCACACATTGTACATGTGCATGCACAGGTGATGCACACACTGTGTGCTCCTGTGCGTGCCGCCACACCTGTATAGGTGCATACATCTGCGAACACCCCTGTGCCAGTCCCTTTCCAAAGTCACCTTCCAAATCACAGTGTGTCCTGGGAAGAGGAATTGGGGGTGTCCTGCACCTAATGACCCACACGGCCATCACCCACACGGCCATCACCCACACAGTGCCCTGCTGCCTGCTGCTGCATTCGTTATCTCTCTTGCCCAGGGAGGATCAGCTCAAAGCCCGTTGTCTTCCCCAGTCTGGAGCTCTCTACCCTCATCTTTCCATTTCTGCAGCTATTGCTGCTGTGCAGCTGTGGGCAGACAGCTGATCCGCAGCAAATCTGCTCCATCCGTCAGCCCTCTGCCAGAGAGATGCCATGCCACCAGCAATGTGATACAGCAGCTTGACAGGCAAGATGAAGGTGGAACTAGAACAAATCCCAGTTTTATTACGCGCTCTGTTTTCATTTGGTATTAAATCACTGCTGGTAACAGTTTGTGACACGTACCCACCTTTTATAGCCCTCTTTTGTGCTGTCGTTTACATGGAGACCAAATAAGCACCATCGCAGACCTGCTCCCAGGCAGGCCAGGGTAAACACCAGGCTGCCGAGGCATGCGACGCGCCCGAGGCCGGCGCAAGGACGCGGCTGCCGTGACCACACCGAGCGGTGCCGCCAGCCGGGGGCTGTTTGAGCTGATCCCGAGACACCCTCGACGCATGAGAAATGCCCCAGAGTGAGGTGGCGGGCGGCGAGGATCGTAAAAAACCAACCAAACACGACCCAAACGGACGAACTGGAGCGGGCAGCGATGGCAGCGATGGCGGCGCTGGCGGGGGAGGCCGGGCGGTCAGGCCCGGGGCAGGCCGGGCCTCCAGCCCGGGGAGGACCACGGCCGCCGCGTCACGGCGCCGCCGCCCCCGACTGACAGCGGCAAGTGCGGGGCGGCTATAAATGCTGGCGGTGACTGACAGGGCGGGCAGGGGCAGTCGCAGCCCGGCCGCCGCCATGGGCTCGCCCCGCCGGGCCCTGGCCGGGCTCCGCGGGCGGGGACCGGGCAGCGTCGAGGGGGCGGAGGAGGCCGAGAGCGCGGCCTGGGCCTCCCGGCCCGACCGGCGCAGCTACCTGCTGGGCATCCGGCCGCAGAACAGGTGAGGGAAGGGGGCTGCTGCCAGATGGGCGTCCCCCTGCCCGGCCGCCGCCGTGGGTGCCGGTGCCGGCAGGCCCGGGGCGAGGACGGGGCCTGCGGGCGGAGGGCCGAGGCGCGGGGGGAGCGGGGACGAGCTGGCTGAGGGGAGCGGGAGGAGGGTGGGCTGGCGGCGGCCCAAGCCGTAAGGCGATACCGCGGCTCTGAACGGACCGAGGCGGTGGCTGGGCTGGCAGCAGCGTGGTCTTCTCCAGGGTGGCAAAGCCAGGCGATGGCTTGGGCTCTGCGGAGCAGCTCGTTGGCTGCGGGGCCAGCCCCTCGCTTCCCAGAGAAGGGCCGCGGCTTCTTGCGGTTGCTGCCGGGGCAGGGTTGTCAGCGCCGTGTGCTGTTTTACAGCGGGCAGGTGTGCGAAGTCGATCGCCTCGCTGTAAAACCCTGACGGACACAAGCTGCTGCGTCCCTCGAGTTAAACGTGTGCAGGGTCCTGCGCCGACCTTTCTGCCTTCATCGAGCAAAGCCGCTTGTGTTATTGACACCAGACTCCGAGCAAGGGGCCCGCTGCGCGTGTGCCTTATCTTGCTGCCAAAAAGGTATTTCTACAATGTAGACATGGGCCGAGCAGCAATGAGAACAGCATTCCTGGGTCAGAAATGGCCCTAGGCGGGGAGTCTGTGATAGGAATAAGGCTTTGTTTGCACAGGGGAAGGTATGATAAACATGTTGCCAACTGAGGCTGGCCGAGGTTAGCAAATACAAAAACACATGGCAATGTGCCAGCAAAGGCAGAGGTGTCAGTGATTGTGTTAGTTGTTCAAAATAAAGCCTGTAAATTACTTTGAATTCGCTAGGAATGCTCTTCAGTCGGTAAGATCTTGAAACGAGTGTGCTTCTTCCCTGTAGATGATTTATAAATAATCCATTTCCAGCGTGTCAAGCATTGATGCCTCAAAGAACAGAGATTCATAAAAATAAATAACAGGACCAAAAGAGATAAAAACGTGCTGCTTGGAAGTCAGATGTTAAAACTGGGGTAATGTCAAAGTTAAGTTTCTTCAATTCTGTTCCTTTGTGCTTGTATCATAGCATGTGACTAATTGCAGTCTGTCTACATACTGTGGCATCTTCAGTACCAGTAAATGCAGTGTCCACAGCCAGTCTGCAGCCTCAGACCAGAACATGCAAAGGAAATCTGTAATTGAGTCTGACTCCATTCTGTGGATTACAAGTAGAGATAGTATATAAATAAATAAGGCGTTGAAGTGTTTTGCTTGCCTATAGCTTGACTTTTATTCCCCCCTGAGTATGTTCAAATTGCAGCTTTAATCAGTTTAACCATAAAGGAGGGTTCATCAGTCCTGCAAGCAATATCCGCTGTTCCCAGCTGGCTTCCCCAAAGTTTTCCGTAAGGCCGCTTAGGAAGGCACGGAGCGATAAATGCTCCCGTGCAGTGAGCCTGGGGTCTTCTGACTGGGTCGGCCCTGGGGCTCAGGAATGGTAAATCCAGCCTGTGTCTGCAAAGCTCAGAGTCCTGAACACCTTGAACTTGTCAGACTAGTGCTGCAGGTGGGCGCACCCCGGTTTCCATCCGTGGGAGCCTAATGCTTTTGCAGGCAAAAGGACACTGTACCGCCACGCTTAAATCTGCAGTGAGTTCGATTTCCACAAATTGCCCAGTCCTTTTTTCAACCCACTTACGTACTTGGTCATCAAAGCCTATGGCAAGGTAATTTCATTTTGCCTGTTAAGTTCGGTGGCTGCCCCTTCTGTTGTAAGAAGCAGTGAATAAATATTTGCTAAATACCAAAACTAACTTTTCCCTGTGTTCGTGACATCTCCCAGTTTCTCTAATGAATTAGGGAGGAGTAATATAAAAGTCTTCTTCCCCACACAGCCATGAGAGCGCCTACAGGTGCTGAAGACTTGAGCCAGGGTGTGTGGAAACTGGGTTGTCTACGATGCAGGGCAAAGGCTTGAATGAAGTGGGGCTTTTTGTACTGTAATTAAATAATGTATCATAACAATTCTGGAAAGTGAGTGGAGTGGTGTAGCAAGAAGACTTTCAGAAAGCAATTACGAGTTTAATTAAATCCAGGAACTTCTGGAGAGCTTGCCGGGGAGAACTTGAAAAGCACGATGAGTGACATGCCTAACAGCGGATAACATTCAGCAGTTCTCTTTAACACAGAACATGCTTGGATTTGGAGCTAACAGAAGTATGGGACAAGTGATGCAGACGCAGAATTGTGCTGGGAAGCTGCTGTGCTGGTTAGAAAGCAGAAATGGATGTTCTGAGCCGAATAAAGTGTTTTTTTTTCCCAGGCTTTTCTGTTGCCATCTTTATATGTATTTGTAGAATGTGTTTGACCAAAATATTTGCTTACTCTCTTCATCCATTATTAAAGAAGTAGAAAGTGTAGTGAGATGGTAGAGGTACTTACAGATGTGGAAATATCTTTATGAAAAGAAAATGAGGTTAGGAATCCCTGCTTCTGGGGTGACTTATGGACATGTTTCACCTGTTGCTTGCATTCATGAACCATGTAGTCTGGATGGTCTTACTTGATCTCCCTAATCTTATGGGAGGAAAGGGAGGTTTTGTAAGTTGAAGGATACTAATTTGGAAACTGGAAAATGCTTTTCCTGTTATTTAACTTGCAGAATTTGTCAGAGGTGGTGCTGCAGGGACCAAAAGAATGGAGGTGTTGAAAAAGGCTGCAGAGAGAACATCATCCCTTTGTTAAACAGAGTGTTGAGGATACTGACTTTTTGTGCCTTTGGAAACTAGTCTTTTGGAAGAATCTTCCCTGTGAGCAGATAGCTCAGTGGCAAGAGATTACTGGCTTTCCTTCACTGGTCTTTTAACATACGTGATAACAGACAATGTGAGGAGCAACTTATGGTCATGGTGACTTGCCTTCTGCCCTGGTAGTTGACAGGACTCTTTTATTTTGGGGTAGGTGTGTTTTAAAAAAAACAAACTCTTAAGTCTTAAACACTTGACTATAGTTTTTTCACAATGTGAGAGCAGAAGCTGTCAGTCCTGTCCAGGGTCTGCCTTAGCTGCCTTCATGGTCCACAGCTTCAAGACATCTCTTTAGGTGTCCTTTTCGTAAGAACTAGCTGAGTCTGGAGAATGTCTTGTGCAGAGATGCAATTTTATGTAAAAACTTCATCAGAGTCCTAGGCGAACTCCTTTGTTGGAAGTGATCTGCACCTCTCATCTTAGGCAGATGTCTGCTTCTTGGTCTCGTTACAGCGTTGCCTCCTTGCTTAAATATCTTTCTACTGTCATAGCTTCATCATATGTAGATATTTATAGAGTATAGTGACATTGCCTCTGATCTCTTCTTGGACGGCTGTCTCTGGTTGTGGTGGCACTTGAGCTCAGGAGAGTGCCTTGCCACCTGGCCTTTCTGGCTAGAAACCATTCCTGATCTTGTACTTCTTGCTTTGCACATAATATCAAATGAAGGTGAAAGATCTGTTACTATAATAATAAAGTGAGCTGAAAACTCAGGAGTGCTTAGTTCATGAAAAGCACGTTTAGGTTTCTTAGTTCAGAGGAGTTCCCTGTTCAGCAGTTGGGCAGCTGTAACTTCTTATGGGACCTTGCTTTTGGTAACAAGTGGTGTAAATCCCTGATAAGAAACCAGTTGTGGCATCTGAGGGAGTTCAGTGCATTTGTCTTGTCAGATGGAAGTGTGACAAAGGAGAGATGTCCAGTACCCACTGCAAAGGCAAAAGCAGAGTCATCAATGGATTCGTCTCCAGTCCGTAGGATCTCTAGGATAGAGGCATCTTTTTCCTATTGGTGTAATTGTCTGCATAGTGATGCCTTGTTTAGGTGGGGCTCCTTGGCAGTTGTGCAGTGAATAATAATCCCAAGCTGCGTTTTTCAGCCCCCTTTCTAAAGCCTCCTGTCCGTATCTCCTAGAAAGTCAAGTGGAGCTGAGTGTGTAGGGTGATGAGCCAATAACCTAGGCTGGAAGATCGAGATGTGGAGCTGGACAAACCATGCTCTTCAGGACCACTGTTAAAATACAGAGTATATCACATATGTGAACTTTGCTCTTCTCTGGAAACCTCATAAGTGGAGACATTTCCCAGGCCTGGGATCCCATCTGATTGTGTGGAGGGGAGGACGTGGTCTCCTCTGAACATGGCCCCTCTTGTGCCACTGCAGAGGCAGTTTCCAGGAGGTGGAATTAAAACCTGCTCTATCCTCTCTCTGTTTCAGCGAGGGGAGGAAGGTCTTGGGTGAATGAGGCTGTTATCTCACACCAGCTCAGTCTCATACTTCACAGCATGGCCTGGTCCAAGAAGAGGAAGGCAGAAGAGCTGTTACAAACAACTATATTTTCACCTTGTTTCTTTTCTAACTCACAGCCACAAAATCTACGCACAGCTTTCCTGGGCATCTCATTGTCCAATATTTGCTTTGCTTTCTTTTGTCCTTTCTTGTTCCTTGATGTCTTTCAGCTGGCTACCAGTTTAATTTGGACTATAAAGACAGCGATAATTCAGAGTTAAAATATACAAATCTGAGCCAGCTTCAGTGTTACAGAGGCTGATACTGGAACATGTAACTTAATTTATTGTTTTTCACCTTCTCTGCTAATGAAATCTAGCTCTAAATTGTTATATGCAAGTCCGTGTTCGTCTCAGCTCAATGTAAATTACCTGCAGAAAAAACCGCCATATTTCTCCAGCTCTGACATTGATTTGTTCCATGACCTTGACAAGCAAAGACTCAATATATCCGTTTTCCAGTCTGTAAAATAACAGTGTGTCTTGTACAGCTCCATAGAGCTCACAGCTGCTTTATCACAGGATTGCTGATAATTACTGGCATGGTATATGAAACACAAACACACTAGTTCTGTGTATGCATGAAGTGCTTGATAAGAAGTGGGACACATGGCAGGAAAGAAGCCTTAACTGTAACCATATGTACATGAAAGCTTCATTGTTGGCTTTTAGATGTTGGAAATGGTTTGCTACTGACAGCTGAGAAGACATTTGGAGTGGCTTGTATTTGTATCAAGTAGTATTAATCTTGGAGGCAGAGAAGTTCATATGAAACCTTATACTTGGAAGTCTGCATGTGCAAAACATGCCCAATAATGTCACGGGTCAGAGTGCCAGCAGCAGGGAGGGTCGGTAGGGGATTGCCGGGGCCATCCCTCTGTCCTGCTCCCGGGGTGGAAGGGCTGCCCGCTTCTTGGTGGGCTCTTCTGAGGAGCTTTTGTGCAATACTGTTTCCATCAAAATGTAACTTGGAGGTCTCAGCTTTGCTGTCATTGACACATTTCCCTATTTACTTCCTGTACTAGACAGCTCATGTGGCTCAGTTTTCATGCTGTGAAAGAGCACTGAAATACATTAATGGCTGTTCCAGCTTAAACAGGTCTAGTCCATATACTTGTACCTGTGAGGATGGAGCCACTGTGAACCCTATTTCAGGGTCTTCTGAGCTCTTGTCCACTTCCATATGAGGACATGAGCTGAAAGGAGAAAGATTTCTTTATCTTGGGAAGAAGAAATACAGAAAGAGGAGAATTTCATGCAGTGATTGCATGAGAGGGCTTAGAAAAGGTGCTGGATACAAAATCTGTGTTTTTCAAGCAGTTAACTTTTCAGTGCCAGTCGGGTGATGTACTAACCTAGGCCATCAACTTGAGTAATACTTTTAGTGATTAAAAGAAGTGAGTAGTGTTGACTGTTCTGCCTGCTGCCCTTGCAGCAAGACTAAACTTTGGCAAGTGCATGAAAAATGGGGAAGACTGCCTTCACTTCGAAAGAAAATTATGAGTAGTTGAAGGGCTAAAACCTCTCAAAGGACAATAAATGTCCGAAGGAGTTTGAAAGCCTCTGATAAAACATAATTTCAAGAAGAATTGAGGTTGGTAGAAGGTACATAGTAGAGCAGTATAATTCGCATGGTCCAATGCAATAGTTGTTAATAACCAAACCTATATTTTCAGGGCTTTGAGCTTTTAACAAGCTGTGCTTCACTTAATAGATGTGAGATGCCTGAGGAAGCTTCCTTCTTGCTGATGCCGAACGTGCCTGGAGCAGACCTCTCTGACCTCCTTTTCTCCAGTAGAGAAACTAGTACCTTTGGACCTCGATTCACCTGCTTTAGATATGTTCCTCGGGATAAGCGTTTGCCTTCATCCAGTAACCATAACAGCCTCAGGCTTGCTCGGGGGAGACACATCTGCTGCTGATGCTGTGTTTCATTAGCAGAATCCTGTGCTATGTGCACTAACAAGTCCCTGGGGAGCTGAGGACACAGACAGCCCAGTCCCAGAGAGTATCAGACTCGGCACGCTGGGGCATCTGTCGTGCCTCGCTCAGGAGTCCCACGTTTCTGAGTGGGGAGATTTGGTTCAGCATCTGATGTAGTTATGCCGCTGCAGCTCTGTGTGGGTATGCTGTGAATGTAGTTAAAATGAAGTGAAATGCCAGCTGCCTGCAGGCAGGGCTGTTCTGGCTGAAGCATTCAGAATTTGATCTTGCTCTCTCTGGGCTTAAATCTCTAGTCTGAAAAGCAAATTTTACTTGGTTCCTTAGCATACTGAGGTTAAACTTCAGTTAATACGTGGATCTTTGTGGTGATGGCCTTTTTCTTTTGATGATATCAAGGGTCCTCAAGAGACCCGCAGTCCGGTATTCAGCACCATGTTTCAGGATGTGCGGTGAATAAAGCCCAGGCTGTGTGCTCAACGCTGGAGATTAAAAAAAGTGCTGATGATGCTCACTGTTTGATCACATTCATGAGCACAGGGGGTTTGTGGCACAGGCACTGTTTGTTCTAGCTCTTGCTATTTGAGTGATTTTCTTTACGTCCAAGCCAAGACACCTTCCTGTTTGTCTTGCACAAGAAAGTGTGATTAAAACCACACTTCCGACTACACTAGCACTCTCCGGCAAGTGTTTTAGGATCTTCACTGCTGGCTTCTCAAGTGAAGCCCGGATCCTTAGTATTCCTGGAGGCTAAAAGGACGTTTTTCCCTTGCAATGGTACGCAAAATGTTTTTGGGTTCCCTTGCAGTTGAAAAGCTGGGAGGTAAGACATAATTCATATTTATGCCCACGAGTTGTTTCCAGCTGAGCAGAGCTGCCTGGGGGCAGCCCAGAGCACAGGGAGACAGTGCATCGGCGCTGCTGCCCCTGGGATCACCTGGGGTGGCTGGGCTTGGGAGGGCTGTGCGAGGAGGAAACTGGGCATCCCTGGGAGGTCAGGGCAGGGTGAGAGCAGCTGGAGGTGGAATTTGAGCTCTCTAAGCTGTTAGGATGTCTGGGAGTGGTGGGGACAAGGTGACGTGCTGGTCAGTAAGGCAGGTGACGCAAAGGCATGCCTTGGACTGCTGGAAAGGACATGGGGCTCAAAGGGATGCCCCAGGTGGTAGGGATTAGCTAGAGCGACAAAGTTCCTCTGTCTGACTTCTCCTATGGGCCAGCACAACACATGCAAGATGGATCAAGTGGCCGATCCTCAACCCATTATGGTTAGTGTTTGATTTTTCCATCTGGATAATGCGTGACCTGCGCATCCTCTGGCTGCATGAACAGCAGTTGGCACTGGGGAGGAATCGGGATTGTGCGGCTGGGGGTGGAGAGGGTGAAGGTGCTGCCAAGAGGGCAAGTGCCACCCATGTTTGTTGTGTTAAAGCTGCTCCTGAGCAGCTGTCTAAAACCTCTGCTGTCTTTGCTCTGCTGATCTGAAGGAGAGGAGCCAGGGAGCTCTTCAAAGTGCTGGGGTTTTTTCCCAATGAAAATGTGCAGTTGTCTGTGTAAAGTGTCAGGCCTTCAAGCTGAATTACTTTTTTCCTTATTATTGGCATGGATATTTTGCTTTCACAGGTGGAAGTGCTACATGGTTGGCAGGAACAGTTTTCAGAGACCCTCTATTGTCATTTTTAGGGCAAGACTTGAAGTCCTGCTGACTTCTGTGCAATTAGGACTTGCACAGAGCCTGGATGTGGTCTTTTGGGTAGGAGACCTGCGGAGGTGCACCTTGCTTGGTTCTGCATACTGTCTTCTGTAGCATCATCATAAAGTGCTGAAGTTTGGTTCAATGGTGGCCTTCAGTGCACAAGGCTGAGAACGTTTGATCTGTCTGCATGTACTGGGGTGGGAGTCTGACTTCTCACCTCCCAGAGGAGATGTCTACGCTGCAGTCACTTCTGAGGCTGTATGGTGAGGTTGTTGCGTAGGCACAACCGACATCTGTCTCAGTGTAGTTAAATCACTGAGGTTACGTGCTGTTGCCTAGCTGGTACCTAGTTAGTTTTAGGCTTTTGATTGCCGTGCGGGTGAGCTGAGTGTCTGAGGAACTGCTCCTGACTGCTGCGGGTCAATGCCAAGAGGTCATGTGGCCTGCGAGGGGCTGCTGCCACAAAATGGCAATGTGGCCTTTTGGCTAGAACATGAGTCTTTGAAGACGCTCCTTTGGGAAGGCTGGTGGCTGCTGGTAAGTAACTCATCTGCGTGTCCCTTGTGTAGGACTTGGGTGTTTGATTTTATTTCCTGAGTTGATTAATGTTATAACATGTTCCTGCAAAGAAAGCAAACCCTGTAAATTCTTGTGAAGTCTACTTTTATTTTATTTTAACTTTTTGTGAGACCTAAGTGATTTGGTTGGCAAGCTGGAAAGCAATGTGTGGTGACCGGAGAGTTTTCAGGTTCTCCGGAGAGCTGTCCTTGGAAGCACAGAGGGTGACCAGCACAAGTCACCTGCTTGCCAGCAGAGAAGTGACTTACAGTGGTCTCTACTCCTGCCTGCCGTTTAATCAAACATCTGAGGTGGAGCTGCCTGCTTTGAGCACAATGCTGTGGATGGTGCATGGGAGGCTCAGGTGCTGCTTTTTGGAAACCTACTTGTATAAATGACCTTCCACTTACTGTCTGCGGTTAACGACCATTTCATTTTTACAGCCTTTGATTTCGATTGTCAATGTGGCTTGCTCATCCTGGCAGTCAACCAGAGTAAGGCAGCTGTACCTTCTTTTAATAGGAACTCTGACCTGTGCAAAACGACTCATCATTAATACGTCTCTGTAACGGTTTGTTTATTTCAGCTCCTTTCCATGCTTCTCTCTCTAATGGTTTTTATGCTGTTTTTTGCTTAGCTTATCAAGCAGCAGATTCTCTCCCTCCAGTTTAGGAAGGTAAAACTATGTTTCATTAAACAGCTCTGACTAAACACTTTGCTGAATCTGACTGCACGTAATTAATCTGTAGTGCTTTGGTACTAATTAATTAGTAGAGAGCCCTGAAGTGATCTAACAGCCATATTCTGCATGATTGGATCCCTAATACTTGCTTGAACTGCAGACAGTAAAGTGAATGTTCATGGTAATTTCTGTTAAGGTGCAAGAAATATTCCTCTTTCTTAGCCAGACAATGGGTGTTCAGATACTTCTTAGTATTAAAGTGAGACTTCCATACAGAGACATTACAAATTAGATGTGCCTGCCCTGAGACTTTCAGAGAAGAAATTTTCTTCTCCCCCTGCCATCCTGTGCTTTATTGGGAAGATCTGCATTCATTCGGACTCTGCCCTGGAATGCACTTGTATGACTGTACTTTGCCTCTGGCAAAATAACACATTTAGAAGTCAGTTTGCATTACTGGTTTGCTGCAGAAGCAGGTAAAGGAATGACCGTGGAAGGAAAGGCCTCTCGAGAACACTCCTATAGCTGTGGGATTGCTAACCGAAAAATCAGGAAAAGAAAGTCATGATGAAGAGGAATACACTTCTCAAATCTCCTTTACCTGCAGACTGCTTTTGTATGGAAATCCCTCTTTAATGTAAAAGGGCTACTGAATTGCTGGTGTTCTCTTCCTATGCTCCTGGGCTTTTTCTGCAACAGAAACGCAGTTTCAGGAAGGCCAGGAGGAAGAGCGACTGCCGCCTTGTATCAGATTTCTCAAACGCTCTGATTACTGTTTAGAAAGCAATTTGAATTGGACAAGTCTCCTTGCAGCTGGAATGAGTCAGCTGAGAGCTCCGCAGTTCTGCAGTCTCTAAACCCCCCCTGTGACTAACAGAATTGTTTCTTTGAAAGATTAAATAGACCTTCCAGGGCTTCCTGCCAGGTGTATGTTGGGCGAGTGTCCTCTGATTCGTCTGCCATGCCCGTGGAGTCCCCAGCTTCTGGTGAGGCTGTGTTCCTACACCGTTCAGTAGCCTTTGCTGTATTTCACCTGACTCTGGGATTTGCACTGAATGGACCAGACTTATTCGTGGTGCTGCCTGCTGACACCAGTGGCATGGTACTGGGATTAAACTTGGTCCTGAGTGTCACTATGTGTGTGCGCATCACTTTTTTTAAGATGCTGATCCAGTTGCTCTCCTGCTGGAGTATGAAATATTCGTTGATGCTTGGGAAGTTCCTTATGTGGATCTAAAAGGCATTTACTGGTCTAGGGCTGGGGGTCTGCATTGAAAGGGCCATCAAAACCTCACCAGTGACTGCCTTGGTACTGGATTGTCTGCCTTGCTCTTTGGGAATGGGAAGTTTTTCTCCTGGATTTGGAGTATGGAAAGGTTTGAAACATCTCTTGGCTCCTACAGCCCTTTCCTGGCCCTGTAGCTGTGTGAAGAGTTGCTTGCCAGTACCAGACTCTTGGGGACCATTGATTTCCACAGAAAAGAGTCTGAGCTGTGGAATCTGATTTTCACCCCATCCTACACGTGGTTTTGGAAATAGGCAGTGCTACTTGTTCAGTAGATAAGACGAGTTTGCAACAGCCCTAGCTGTCTTTGTGCTGTACCTTTACCCAGCACAAAGTGCCTGGGAGCTGGCTGAGGCTCCGCTGCATCCCAGTTGTTTGTTGCTCAGGGGTTCATCTCCCTGCATCTCTTACAAACCCATTCTAGCAGGAAGCCAGAGTGAAAATCATAGCACCGCAGCCTCCAGGTAGGTTTTCTGGGTGGATGAAATGGGCAGTTGCTGTGGCTGGAGCTATCCTGGCACCTTCAGCCATGCGTGCAGTGCAGTCGCTGCTGCAGAGCCCGTCAGTTCACCTGACTTTGCTTGGTTCATACTAAATGTGGGGATTTTTTTTTTAAATTTTTCCTGAACAAGTCTGCTTCCTCAGCAGGTAGAGCATGAGTAGCAGCAGCACCAGCATCCTGCCTGCAAGCCAGGGGCTGCTTGTGAGACCAGGGTCCTCCTTGTGGAGCCCTCACCACGTGCTATGAGCCCTTCTGCTCATGGTGGAGCTGTGTCAGGAATGGTTTGGGGGTTTGTTCCACCTCTTGCATGTCTCTAGAAGCTGATCACTTGTTTAAGGAATGTCTTTCACTGCTGAAAATGATAAAATGAGAGCTGCCAGCTACTGGTTTTCTTGCAATATTTGCTGTTTCTCCTAAGGTCCTTGCACTTGAGACCTTGGAGTCCTGTCTCCTGGAGTAAACGCGTAGTGTTCTAATTGCAGAGGGAAAAATGAAAGAAGCAGCTCTTCACTTCCAAGAGCCGCAGAGCACTCTCCAAATGAAGACCCAACTTGGAATTAAATCATCTTCCTTTATTTAAGAAAGCTCTGATCTTCTGGGGCCTCTCTTGGTGATGTTCCAACAGGGCTGGCAGTGCTGTATGAGTACGCTGGTTTATTGCTATCACTGAATAGTGCTTAAATGACTGGAGAATCTAAGGTCCATTTTTGAGCTTCATAGTTTGCACTGTTTGGATAGTTCTGGCTATTTGGGTGTCCCAGCCTGAACTTCGAGGTCACTGCTTTAACTGATGGAGTATGTAGTGTGAGTGCCTGCCTGCAGCAGTGAGAGGTTAAACAGGGAGCGGATGTCAGCTTCACATATAATTCCTGAGCACAGAAATCTGAAAGCCAGGGTCAAGATCTCCTTCAGTGAGCTGTTCCCCCAGCAGTCACCTTTTCTTAATTCAAAGCTTACAAAGGGGGCAGTTGCTTTTGGAAGGCACATTCAGTTCACACTTGGCCTGAAGTTACAATGTGAAGTCTTCATAAATAAAGTCAAATCCCAGTGAACAGAGCAACACTTGAAACACTGATGGTGCAGTACCAGGAATGTGAAGCTGGCTTTGTTAGGGTCTTGCTTTGAGCCTGCTGGCCGATCAAATGAATGTTCTGGTGTAATCAGGAATTAAAATGGTTCTTGACATTCATTACCCTGATAACCATAAGGACTGAGACAAAGGGAACGTCTCCCAAATGACACTTTAAAGTGGCAGAATCATTTTAGGAGTTAAAAACAGTCAAATACCTTGACACTGGACTGGATTTGTGAGCAACCTAGTGTAGGGATGATGGGAGGGAAGGAGGGCATTTACAAGAACACAGCCTTCTGAGATGAGATAGGAAGGAGACCCTTTGATTTTTTTAGTACTTTGATCTCTAAGAAATGCTTCTTGAATCTTCCAGGAGCACCTTCTGCGCAATCATTTCTCAGCTGACGGAGGAAACCCAGCCACTATTTGAAACCACTATCAAATCCCGTTCTGTGTCCGAGGACTCTGATGCTAAATTCACGTGCATAGTGACAGGTAACAGTGTCTTTGGTGAATAACCTGGTCCTGCCTCACTTGCTGGACATGCGCTAGTTAAACTCTAGAGCAAGTGATAACAAGGCAGTACGTTAACAAGCCTGCTGTTGTCAGACTGCCAAGTAAAGATTCAGCAATTGCATGATGATTTCAGCTTTAATTTAAGCGGGGGGAAAATACCTGAGATTGTAAAGAGGCAAAGGCATAACCTAACATCTCAAACAAGGCAAATTAAAGACTAGATAATGGAATATACTGGCTACTGCTTGGGCCAGCTACATTTTATTGTCCTAATCTCTGCTAATCCTGGGCTTCATAACTCAGCAATGTGCAGTTTTGAAGACTAAGGCTATCGGAGCCAACTCTGGCTCTCTTTTGCTGGCTGTAAATGGTTAGAGTGCAGCTGTATTTGCATCAGTGATAAACTTCTGTGTTTGTCGACATCTGAAATAAAAGCCAGTTTCTGCCCAATGAGCTAAAATCCAACCTTGGGCAGGAAGGGATTAGGCCAGTAAGAGGAGAAGAGGGAGGCTGAAAGAGAGGGCGTTGTGGTGACATGGCATGGCAGTGCATTCGTGTAAAGGCAAGTGGCTTCTTTGCTAATGAGCTTTTGTGCTTTAAGTTTAGGGACTCTAAACCCTCTTTTTTCCATAGTATGTGCTTGTTTACAAGTCTGTGATCCTTCCTGATGTTGGACGTTATCTTTTCCAGCAGGTTACTCAGTGAGAGACATTAAACAAGTTTGTAAGTTTTGGAAGGAGGAAGCGAGCCTCTTAGTCACAGGGACCAAGACTTTCCTAAGATATAGGAAATCTAGTCTGCCATTAGAAACATGCTGTAAATAAGCTGTACAAAAGGAAACACAGACTGAGCCCTTCTGAGAGCTGCCGGCTTTGAATTCTTGGCTCTTCTCGTATGGATTCACTTGTTTCACAGGTCTGACGTTCTGAACTTGCAGGAGTAAAACTGATGCATTGATTTTATTGGTGCTTAACTTCAGCAGACCACTTCCTGCTTCTAGGGCAAAAGTGGGCTGCTAGGGAGATACCTCAAAGCCATGCTCCTCAGTGATTCATTAGAAGGGCTTTCCCAATTAAAGTTTTCTAAAAGAAAAAGCTGGACATATGGCTTGCAGAATGGTGAGTTCCACAATGAGTGTCAGAGGTCAAAAAATTAGTGATGTTCAGATATGCTAGGAAATCCTGAGTAAGAGCAGATACAATTCTCTCTTCCACCTCCCCTTGCTGGAAAGTGTAGAAGTGCTG
Organism: Opisthocomus hoazin; assembly: GCF_030867145.1. NCBI lineage: Eukaryota > Metazoa > Chordata > Aves > Opisthocomiformes > Opisthocomidae > Opisthocomus > Opisthocomus hoazin. Next base: position 14,364,269 of record NC_134423.1, read on the forward strand.
CAGACCCATAGCATGACTGCTTACTGCGAGGACATAGGGTAGCACTGCTTTCCCTTTCAGGGTTTCTTGCACCTTTTCAAGTGCCTGTTCCTGGCTTCTCTCACTGTCTTAAGTCTTCCGCAGCTGCACCTTAAGGTTGACAGTTCCCTCTAACAAACTTCAATCAATCACCTACAAAATCCAAATGATACCGTCAGCTCCAACTGGGCTTTGTTGAGATGAGAGATGCACTTGTGCAGCTGGGCTTTACTTCTCTACTGGATGGCTGATGGGGTGGGAAGTGCTCTGAATGTGTGATGCCAACAAGCTCGGTTTCCTGAGCAGAGATAGTTCAGTCATCCCTACCAAGGAAGCCTGATAAATACCATGTCCACGTCCTTTCCAGCACCTCTCCTGGAAAAGCTAGAGAAACTCTTCACTGTATATTGGGCAGGAGGCATGCTGCCAAGTAATAACCTCCTCTGCTTATACCAAAATCAAAGTATCAAAGCCTAGAGACAGAAACACTCTCTGTCCAGTTTGTAGGCTTTCCTGTGGTCCTGCTCTTGGTAGGCAGGACACTGCCTTCCTGTTTTGGGTGGTCTGCTGGTGCTGTATAGCACAACGTGGTGTTTTACACCAAGTTGAAAACTTGACCTGATACTGGTCTCACTTTCTACTCAAGTGAAGGAAAGTGTCAAATGAACATCTCCAGCATGTAGCCTATTGCACTGTTTTTTTACCTGGTAAACTAGACCGGGGGATGTCGTTATGCATTTAAATTAGTAAACCCACAGAATTGGGAATTTTCATGGGAACATCCTTAAAAGCAGCCTGGACCACATATGCCATATGGTCAACTCTTGCTTGTGGTCCTGTGGACTGCTTTAGAGCTCGGGATCTCTGGGAGAGAGGGGCATAAGCTGGAAAGCAAACTCTGACTACAAAGTCTGATCAGTAGTTCAGGTATCTCCCCCTGTTGTGATGTTTACGTTCAACTGGGAGACATTATGGGGAGAAAGGAAGTGGTTGCATCCCTGGCCAGTAACCAGAGTGGAACCAGCTCAGTCCCACTGCTGTGGCTGGAGTCCAGGGACACTTTGGTTCATAGACTTGCAGAAGGCAAAGGGCAGACTGTCAGCTGCTCCTGTTTCAACTCTTGAGCCCCAAATATGGATGGATACATGATCTACAATAACATCTTAATATTGTTTTGCTGCTTCTTCACCCATAATGAGAGTTACAGGGTGGTCCCACATCTGTGAATACCAGCGACTTGCTGGACATGTCCTAGGAAGGCAGCAAGATGCAAGTGTTTGAAGAGCCAGTCTCCAAAATGTGCTGGCTGGTGCAGGCAAGAAAAAAACAAGTCAGGCAGAGGCAGGCTTCCTGATGCTCTTGGGTGGTAGCACAAACTCTCCTTTCTTCCTGTCGCCTAGTTCTGCTTGCTGCCGCTGTCCTTAGTATGTCTCATTTGATTGTTTTGGGTCAAATCCTGCATCAGTTATGACATGTCTTCTTTTTTAGACAAAATTAGTTCATCCTTTGTTCTCTGAGATGTGAAAAAGGGAACGAGAACATTTCCATTTACTGTGCAGTTTCTCACAGAGCAGAGCGCACCCTGCTTGTCTGCACCAAGTGTTTTCCTTGGTGGGTCTGTCTGGACTTCAGGATCTCAAGGGTCATCACAGATCCTTCCCAGGGAGTGGATGTCGGCCTCTTCTCTTCAGAGAGTGGCCTGTATTGGAGGTGCTGCTACAAGGATTTTGCAACTTTTCAGTCATTTCTGTATAGTGTCGGCTGATGAAATGTGGGGGCTTGGATGAAGGGGCCTGGGTCTGTGATTGCTTGTTAGGGAATGAGGCTAACTGGGAGAGGTGATGATCTAACCAGACCATTGTATGTCAGCACCAGGTATTGCCTGCTGTTGTACAGCTGCCTCTTCAGTGTCATTTCAGCCATCCGTAGGCAGCTTCAACTCCTCTGACCTGGCTACCCAAATCATCAGCTCAGGAGCTTGGTCCCAACACTCCCTTCATGGGTCAGTGCTTCTGCTGAAGAGTCATCCAGCCTGGCACCCTCCCATGCTGCACACATGCTCGATCAACGTGGATGTCTGCCCTGTGCTGAGTAGCACATCACAACACAAACAAAGCAACATTCCCAGAAACAGTCTGGTTTTATTGTAGGGCTACGGAGGGGAAAGGGCTCTGCCCATGGCTTGGGGAAGAGAGTTGGGGTAAAGTGAGTAGACAGTCGTGTGCTTAGTGGGTGAGGATTTTAACAAGCATAAAGGAGTTCAACTTGTTGCATCTGTGGTAGCCCTCTTAGAGAAGTGTTTGAAGGACAAGAGTGAAGTTCTGGGATGAGGAATGTCTGGAGAAATGCAGAGTCTGTGAGAGGGATGGATGGGTGGGTTTCGGAAGGGAGTAGTCAGTACAAGAGCAGGGAGCAGGCTGGTGGGAGATGAGGATGCCTGGGTTTGGGGCAGCCAGGGCAAGAGAGGGTTGGTGAATGAGCACTGCTTGCAGGCCAGTGGCATGGGGAACTACTGCTCTTAGTGAATATCTGTCCCTTCTGTCAGCATTACTGGAAGCCTCCTTGTCTTTAGCTAATGAGGAGGTTTAAATCCACAAAGCCAGAAAGGGTGAGGTCTTAACACGATTTTTCCTCCCAAAACTGCCTGAAGCCCCTGCTCCACATAGCTGGTGTAGAGCAGAAACAGAAAACCATGAGGATTATGTCTAATTGTTTTAAACTCTTTCCACCTTCCCAAGTTTCAGAAGATTAACTCTCTTCCACCCCCGCCCCAAAAAATCAAGGAAAAAAGGTTGGTTTAAATAGAGTTTCTCTGGGTGATTTTGGATAGCTATTGCAAGAACTGTTTTCGATAAGGTCACTAAAGCTTTGAAGGCTTCTTAGACCTTAGCAGCTTTGGGAGAAGTAATGTTTGATCTAAACCTGGCAATCTCCATGAAAAAAAAATCCTTACTTAGAAAAGTCTCCTGGGTCCTGCAGTGGAGCAATGCTGCTGGAAGACATGCTTCCCAAAAAACTTCTGCTGGCTTGAAGATGTGCGGCAGATGCCTTGCTCTCCTCCCCAGTTACTCCCAGCACTGCTGTCTGCGACTGCGGGGCACTCGCTGGTGGGCGCCAGGGATCGGCTGCCGGCAAATCCCTCTCTGCACCAGCTGCTCGGGGGGTCTGCAGGAGCGACAGGTTTTGGAAGGGCGAGTGCCTGATTATGAATGGCTGCTCTGTCTTGCAACCCGCTTATGCTAAGTGTGAGCATCCGGCACCCTGCAGCGTGGCAATGCCTGCCACTGGAGCCCTTGGCTCCACCACCCTGTTCCACCGGCACCCTTGGAACTGGCCTGTCACAGCAGCCGGACAAGCTGCGGACGTTTTGACTACAGGGGATGAGCCAGGAGTGATGCCTGCCATTCCCACCCCCCAGCCAGGGGAATTTATTTGCCCAACAGCTTGAAGATGAATGCCTGCAGTGTCAGCAGCAGCTCCCCTCCCCAGCAGAGTGCTGGGCCCTGCACAGGCATCTCTCCATCCCCTGCTTGGGTCCGGTTGCAGCCCCTGGGGAGAGATGGCTGGTGTTCGAGCAGGCAGCTGAGGCCACTGTTTCTGTGTGGGAGGTGGGAAGCCTTTCAGCATCCCTCTGCCTGCGGGTTTCCAGCCGGTGCTTGGCTGTAGCTCCCTGGCGCTGCAGGCTGGAGCGTGCAGCGGGGACTGCTTCTTCCTTCCCTGTGCTGGGCTGGTACAGCGGTAGCCCCTGGTAGGGAGGAGGTAGCCTCAAAAACACAAGTGCTACAGGTCAAAAGGAGTTTAGGCTTCACAGGAGGAAAAACCTTTCGTCGAGGCGCTGCACAGCTATAGAAATTGCAGCTCTTTCCGGCAGGTGTCAGCTCGGAATGGGAATCAGCTGCAGAGGCCATGAGGGGACATCACAGGGCTTCTCGGAAATGATACGCTTTCAGTTCTGATAACTGTAAATGTAACAAATGTAACATGTAGGGGATGTTATCACTTCAGGTGGTCAGAAACAAGTCTTGGTTCTTTGTGAATATTGGGACGGTTGCAAGACAAGGGACTCCTGAATAATCCCTTTAGGCGCCTGGGCCTTGGGAGAACAGGTATGCAAACTACAGAGATAGGGAGGCTGCAGGATAATCTGAAGACCCCTGCCGAGAGACGCCAAACAAACATGTGCGATGGACATTACCATATATTAATGAATTCTCAGAAAAGCCATTACTATGATAAACATTTCTTGGAAATGTAATCAATATGTATGTTAACATAGCATAAATACCTAGTAACTGTGTCTCTTTGGTGCACACGTTTGGAGGAGAGATCCCCCGTGTGCCCGGCGCCGCAATAAAGAATACCTGCTTAATAGTCTGCCGACTATTGAGTCTTCAATTCTGGCTTTTCACGGCATCAGTTCCCAGAATGAAGTGCTGTGGTTGCTGTTCGCAGGGTATTAGGAAAATCTACCTGCCAGCTCACTGCGTTGCAAACCGTGGGGGCCTCCTGAAGGTCTCGCCTGCAGAACAGCCTTTGGGAAGGGTAGGATTGCTCTGGGCAAAATGTGAGCTGGGTATGAAAATTGTATTGCTCCTCATCCCTGGATCAGAAAGAAACCGCCACCAGCTCATTCAGTCCAGGGTCCTGCTGCCAAATACAGTCAGTAGCTAATATTTATAGAAAATATAAGCAGCAGCATAAATCCCTGGTGATCCCATCACTGGGATACTCTCGTGACCTCCTCTGGTTAGCAGTTTAGGGCTCATTCACTTCAGCCACAAGTATCTGAGGGCTTTGCACTTCTTGTAGAAACTGGTTTGGAGGGCCAGAGCAGCAGCAAAGAGCAGACCATAGGGAGACAGGAACCAAAGGGGAGGATGGAGAGCCTTGCAGGAAGAGCTTCAGGAGCAAGTAATGACTTAGCTTCCTGCAGAAGAGGAGGAACGAGGCTCTAACCAACAGAAAGCCAAAGCTGTCGATGGCAGCTGTGGGAGGGGAATGAGGCAGCAAAGGATGTGGCAGATGTACAGGCAGTGAGGATGGAGAGGGTAGATGCCAGGGGCAGTGAAGAGTGAGACCTCAGTGAGGGAAGGAATAGAGTAAAATCTGGTCTGAGTGGGTGTCTGGGCTGTGAGGATGGCTGTTCATGGGGGAGAGCAGGAAAGGAGAACTCTGCTGAGACTATTTCCCCATCCCTGACTGGTTTCCCAGTGGGCTAAGTCCATTGAGGGGCCACGGGACACTGAAGACCCCCAATAAGCCAGCGATAGGGACAGGCAGTGTATCAGAAGAGCAGGTTGGGGCAGGGGGAACCAAGCAACACACGAGGAGGAGATTTGGCATGTGTTGCTTTTCTGGTCAAAGGCATTCTGAATTGGCCAAACCCAGGGTGAACTCCTGCTGATGAGTCTTTGCTCTATGGGACCTTCATAAGAGCAGGCGTAAGATGGGCTCAGGCATTGCTACAGTCTGCCAACATCTCTGGCTGGCGCGAGTAGGAGGTTCCTCTCCCTGGAGATGAAAAGGGTCCTGGTCAGCCCTGAAACCTGTTGGCTGGCAGCTGGGAAGTATCCAGGATAGGTAGGTAGTGCCCTGTCCCTGCCCTCTTGCTGCTCAGAGCCATCGAGCCATGTGAGCAGCTCGTTTCTACAGACCATCATCAAGCAAGTGGAGGAAAAGAAGATTATCAGGAGTAGTCAACATGGATTCACCAAGGGGAAATCATGCTTGACCAATCTTATAGCTTTCTATGATGGCATGACCTGGCTGGGTAGATGAGGGGAGAGCAGTGGATGTTGTCTACCTTGACTTCAGCAAGGCTTTCGACACTGTCTCCCATAACATCCTCATAGGGAAGCTCAGGAAGTGTGGGCTGGATGAATGGTCGGTGAGGTGGATTGAGAACTGGCTGAATGGCAGAACTCAGAGGGTTGTCATCAGCGGCGCTGAGTCTAGTTGGAGACCTGTAACTAGTGGTGTTCCCCAGGGGTCAGTACTGGGCCCAGTCTTGTTAAACTTCTTCATCAATGGCCTGGATGAAGGGACAGAGTTGTACCCTCAGCAAGTCCGCTGATGACACAAAACTGGGAGGAGTGGTGGATACACCGGCAGGCTGCGCTGCCATTCAGCGAGACCTGGACAGGCTGGAGAGTTGGGCAGAGAGGAACCTGATGAGGTTCAACAAGGGCAAGTGTAGGGTCCTGCACCTGGGGAGGAACAACCCCATGCACAAGTACAGGCTTGGGGCGGACCTGCTGGAGAGCAGCTCTGTGGAGAGGGACCTGGGAGTGCTGGTGGACGACAAGCTGACCATGAGCCAGCAGTGTGCCCTGGCTGCCAAGAAGGCCGGTGGTATCCTGGGGTGCATTAAGAAGAGTCTGGCCAGCAGGTCGAGGGAGGTTCTCCTCCCCCTCTGCTATGCTCTAGTGAGGCCCCATCTGGAGTACTGTGTCCAGTTCTGGGCTCCCCAGTTCAAGAAAGATGAGGAGCTACTGGAGAGAGTCCAGCGGAGGGCTACAAGGATGGTGAGGGGACTGGAGCATCTCTCCTACGAGGAGAGGCTGAGGGAACTGGAATTGTTTGGCCTGGAGAAGAGAAGGCTGAGAGGGGACCTTGTAAGTGTTTATAAATATCTCAAGGGTGGGCGTCAGGAGGACGGGGCCAGACTCTTTTCAGTGGTGCCCAGCGACAGGACAAGAGGCAACAGGCACAAACTGAAGCAGAGGAAGTTCCAGCTGAAGATGAGGAAGAACTTCTTCAGTCTGAGGGTGACGGAGCACTGGAACAGGCTGCCCAGGGAGGTTGTGGAGTCTCCTTCTCTGGCGATATTCAAGACCCGCCTGAACGTGGTCCTGTGTAGCCTGCTGTAGATGACCCTGCTTTGGCAGGGGGCTGGACTAGATGACCCACAGAGGTCCCTTCCAACCCCCACCATTCTGTGATTCTGAGAGACTGGACGCTGTGGATATTCCTGGAGAGCCCTCGCTGGCCCTGTGCCAGGGTTGTCCATGAGACCTGACCCTGGCTGCATTTGGGAGTGCTGGAGGCTGGTGGGGAGACCCTTGGGGACTGGTGGAGGTGAGCAGTGCACTGGGCTCCTTCACTTCGGCAGCACAGAAAGCCAGCAGGGGCATTTGCAGGAGATAAGCTTCAGATATCTACCTTAGGGCTTCGAACAACTGTTGAGCGCATCAACTTAAGCAGAGGCATGACGTGGTGGTTGAAACTTCTATCTTGTGCCCTTAGGGTCAGTTTGGCTGTGATGGGAGCCCCATGGAAGTAGGGGAACCAGTGTTGGCCAATGGCTCGAGCTGTTTTCCCCTGAAAACTGCTCTTATTCTGAGCTAGAGCTGCTGTCGGTGGGAAATGAGGGCTGTGGCTAGCACTGATCCATGTGGGGCATTCACGCTGATCCACCACCGTTGTCAGTGGCGGGGAATGTGGCTGTGTGCCCAGCCTGCTAGCCAGCCAGTCACACACATCATGATGTCATTCTACTGAAAAGGCAGGTGACATCTGTTGTCAAGTGACATTTGTAGGACACCAAGCTGGCTGTGATGCAATCAAGGTTGTTTCTGTTCAATGGAAACTTTTGGATCGGCTTACAGGCCGTGACACTTCGCGAAATGCTGTGAGCTCCATGGAGGGACGAATGCCTGTTTTCTAACCTTAGCCTTAGTCTCATCAAAACATGCCTCTTCATATAAAAGTGACAGTAAGTTCACCTTCTCCTCCCAGCCAGTGTTACAGGAGACGATCGTGTGATCCACTCCCCTCTGTTCAGGAATGAAGTGCTGGGATTTTCTTCTCAAAAATAGCCCTATTCCTAGGAGTGATAAAAGACTTGGATAACCCATCAGGTGTCCGCTCACAATGCTTTTTCTGCTGTGTGATTTAAAGAATGCGGTGAGCCCAGAATAATACGCATCCTATTCTGACGGAGCATTTCATTTTGCTGTTGATACCTTGTCCCCAAAGGAGCAGGCTTGCTGTGCTCCTGGTTGCTGTGTTTCACACCCTGATGTACCGTCCATCTCTTCCCCAGGATACCCGCAGCCGGAGGTGACGTGGTATAAGGATGATGAAGAGATGGACCGCTACTGCGGCTTACCCAAGTATGAGATACTCCATCATGGAAATCGCCACACCCTGCAGCTGTACAAGTGAGTAAAGAAGCTGGAGAGTGGTTGGATTTGGTGATGGGAGCTCTGAGGATGTTTTCATTGTGTGGAGGAGCTGGCTGTCAGCAGCGATCTCCCTCCAGCGCCCGTGCTGGCCCCTTCTGCTCCCCACTGCGATGTTCTCGACTGTCCCTTCCCCTTCAGCTCTTTGCTCTGATGACTCCCCAGTCACATCAGTATGAGATCCATTACTGCCTCTGGGGGTAGCTGCCATGCCAGAATCAAGAGGAAGGTCAGGAGAAATTCCCCTCTCTGGAGCCTTCCAGTGCTGGTAGCAGCATGTGCTATGGCTGCATCAGACGGGAGCTGAGCATTAGGGCTGGACGAAGGTGAGTGAAGGGAAAGCACTGGCGGCCTCCAGGTTGGTGGTCCAGGGGCTCCAGCAGGACAAGGACGTAAACGGTTCACAGGAATGTCCTAGGCAAAGGCAAAGAGGGGAAAGGGCTGCAGCCGTGTCCCAGGAGGGCCGTTCCTAGCTCTTACCATGAGATCAGGGAAGGAAAGGGCTGCTTTGGCATTTGACTGATGGAGCCAAGGGCCTCCTTTATTCAGCCCTGAATACCAGCTTCTTTTAACTTTAAATGAGGACTGTGTTTCTGGAGAGCCAGGCGCACGATGTCCCCAGGAAGCAGAGACCTGTTGCACCTCGAGTCCTGGATTTGGGATGTCAGACAGGTGCAGCACTGTCTGAAAGTGCAGAATATTGGTATTGCTGATAGTTCTGTCATCTTCGTACTTCTAGCCTGGGCTTTTCTGCCACCCCAGGTGTGCTCCAGGTTTCCATCAAGAGACTGGCTCACCTCTCGCAGGAGCAGGGATCTCCATGGGCTGGGTGTCCCTGAGGGGTGACAACAGAGGCGGCATGCACGTGCCTGTGCTGATGCCTGTGAAGAGGGGTGGGAAGGCTTTGGTAAAGCAGTAGGGTGGAGGAAGAACAGAAATGTCATGTAGGCTGCGAAGAGCTGAGAGGAGAAGATCCTGCAGAGGAGTGTGGCTAAGAACAGTCGGGAAGCCTGGTGCTAGCTGTTCCTCCCCCATCACAGCCCTCTGTTATTGGAATTACGGCCCAGGGGGCAGCTGGGCACTGATTTAACATCCACCTTGCCTATCTGCTACTGCTGAGAGTAGGCAGAGCCCGGGGAGGGAGGCCAGCCCCAGGCCTCCAGACCTGCTGCGGGCACGGCACCTCAAGGGCCGTGTCTTCATCTCCTGGCCCCTCTGGAGCAAGAAGTGGGAGAGTGTGCATGCCTGTGTGCCCAGCGGTAGCGCCTGGGGAGGACGGGTGGGTCTCACGCAGAGCTTTTGGTTTCCAGGTGCCGAGAAGAAGACGCAGCCATTTACCAGGCCTCAGCTAGAAATAACAAAGGCATCGTGTCCTGCTCAGGTGTGCTGGAAGTGGGAACCATGACGGAGTTCAAAATCCATCAGAAGTGGTTTGACAAAATTAAGAGAAAAGCTGAAGAAAAGCTGCGAGAGATAGAACAAGGCAAGAAACGAGGGAAAGAAAATGTGGAAGTGGAGAAATTGCAAGGAATGAGCCCCGATCGGCTCCAGAGAAAGCGGAGGCTGGTCAGGGATCTGAATCTCCAGTCAGGAGCCTCTCTGTGGGAGAAGGAGGATGCAGCAAAAGTGCACGTTGCCGATTCTCAGTCCAGATTACGTGAGGATATTGCTGAGCCGAAGGAGAAGCCGGTCAGTGTGATGACGGGCTTTCCAAACAAACTGATAGCGCCTTTGAAATCAGAGGTGACCACCAATGGGGATACCTCTTTGGAAAGTGTGGAGGAGAATGGGAATGACTTTCTCGCTTATATCTACGAGACGGTGGAGGACCTAGCGACTAAGCCAGGGGTGAAGGACTCTGCAGCTAAAAAGAAAAAGAAGGTGAAGGCTCCTCCAGCAGCAAAGCAGGAAGTTTCCAAGCGAGAAGAAAGTGGGCGAGGCAGGGCAAACCACTCTCCAAATCCAAGGTTTGCCCCTCCTGTCCCCTTACGCAGGAGTGCACGTTTAAGGGTGGCAAATGATCAAGAAGTGGAAAACAGTCCAAAAATTAAAGAGCCTGGGAAAGCTGTGAATCAGGACACTAAAATCAATGGTGACATGCATTTCTCTTTGAAAGAGATGTATTTTGATAAGCAAGTGAAGCCAGCAGCAGGGAAAGAGGAGGTGGGAGCCAAGGAAGAGGCTGCGAGCGAGGCTGCCCTGCAGCCTGTGGCAGTCAGCAGACAGACAGAGGATGCTCCGTCGTTCTCAGAGGTGTTGGGAGCAGGACCTGCGCCGTCTGAAGGACAGAGAGGCCAGCACCAAGCACAGAAGTTGGAGGGAAACAAAGCCATCAGTCCAGAGGTAACTAGGACAGGAAGCAGCCAGCGCAGGGGTTGCAACAAGAAAATTTTCGTGCCACACAGTTGTATTGTGGCATCAGCCCTTTGGAGGCTGCGTGTACCCCACGGGATCTGCTGCCAAGGCTTTGTAGGTCTCCACTGGAAAAAGCACCCATGAAGAAGGGCTTTCTGGACTTCGTGTGTCCAGACAGCAGAGCTTCCACCCCATCTCCAAATAAGTGTCAGGCGAGGTGGTGAGATGTACGTCAGGGCCCTGCAGCCGAGCAGCTGGGCTCCGGGTGGCCTGGGGCGTGCTGTGAGCTCTCCTGTTTAATCCGCAGGCTGACTTCATGCGAAATGTTTCCAAATCAGTTAAGCAGGGAGCACTGAATGGCTATTTATAGTTGGGGGTGGATGCCTTATGCGTACAACAGGCAGCGAGACTGATGACATCTGTTCAGTTTAGCAACTGAGCCTGAGCTTCAGCCGGTGTTAATGAGCCCTCCATGCAAATGAGCACAGTGTGCCAGGTACACCACGTGAACTGTGCTGGGCAGGGTGTTGAATTTTGTTTACAGTGCAACATGTATACAGTAGATCTGGGCTATTTTTTGGCTCTTTCCTGTTGGAAAAACTCTGTTGCAAGACTCATTGTGGTGGTGATGCAGCACCAGGGCACAGCACCTGCTCCTGACCCTCACTGCATCTTTTAGTCAACTTCTATTTTTGTCACTTAACCTGAAGCATTTTCCATGAAAATATTAGAGTGGAAGCTACCAGTCTTTTTTTTTTCCTTTTCCTTTTTTCTTTAATGACCGCTTCTGTGGTAAAAGGTTCTCTGAGTCCAGTTTGCAGGTACCATCAGGATTTGGTGTGTGAGCTATGGTAGGTGCACGCTTTCAGTACAGGCCAAGGCTCTCAGAGGAGGCACTCTGGGTGCAGCATGTCTCTCGTGGTAGGCCATACAAATACTTCAGGATGTAGAAACATCCACAATATGGAAAGTGGGAAGGCCGGGTGTTCCTGCTTTCCTCTTCTAGATTTCTTTAACCATAGGCAGAAGCTCCATTTACTGGTAAGAAACCTGCTGTGTTACGCCGTGAAGCGAGCATCTGGGTCCCGGCCTCACCACAGTGCAGTGCCCTGAACCCATCTTTAACCTGACCCATCAACATCACATATTGCTGCAGAAATTATTGCTGTGCATGTGAGCCCATGGCAAAGCAAATAATTTTCTCCATTTCTGCTCATTTTTGTGGCCCTTGCTCTTAAGGAGGGTGGAAAGTGTTGGTGTGTAGCAGCCAGGCTTGGGCTGTCATCCCTGAGCCTTTGACATGCATCAAGGTATTTTCCTCTTCAAAAACCCACTCACAGAGGGAAACCTGTAACTTGTCAGCTGGTGTGCCTTTGAGCAGACAAAAGAGAGTGCTTTTGGTTTGAATTTGAATGCTTCAGCTAGTTGGTGATGCTGAGGAAAGTGCTCAGGCTTTTGTGTGACCAAATAAGCTATTTTAAAGCCCTTTAAAGCTGACTCCGGACCTGTTTGAGGATATTTTCACTCCCTAGGACACGGATTGTTTGTCGTCTTCTTTTTTAATCTTTCCCTTACACAAGACAGGGTCATAGCATGACTGTTTTCCTGGCCTTGCGACCTAGCTGGCCCTCATGTGCAGGGCTTCTCTTTTGAGCTAGATTTATCTGTAGCAGAAGGGCTTTGCAAAATGCCAGACAGTAGCCAGGCTCTGAACATCCTCATGCACAAGAGCAGAGAACTTTGATGATTCTATTATATTTCTTTTATACGCCCCTAGTTTGAGTGTTTTACGATGACTTAAGGACAGATGCTCTTCTGAAAAGCACCCAGAAAGCTTTTCTGAATAAGCTTTAGTTCATTCACCAATAATAATCCAATTTCCCCAAAGTCCTCTTCAAGCCAAAGAGATGTCTCCATTGACCAGCGTCGTCGTGTAGAGCCACCTCTGTGCATCCATCTGTGAACCACCAGTCCTGGTCCACCTCAAGCGCCCTTGGGCACTGTGCTGCTCAGACCCCCGTGCAGAGGGACCGGGGCTGGCCCTGCGGTTAGACTGGGCTATGTCCATCCCCATCCCTTTCCATGCCACGGAGAAGCAAATAACACAGTAAAACCCAGGGGATTTTCACTGCATGTAGCCCATCCATCTCTTAAAAGAAAACCTTTTAAGCTTGAGCACTGGGATGCTCATGTTGTGACCCTCAGGCCATCGAAGCAGGCTAGGGCTGGGGCTCTAAGGGAAGAGCAGCAAGGACGTGTGGGGTTTGGGGGTACCTGTGCAACCCTATGAACTGGGGCCATATTTCTGCAAGCTGTGTATGCAGAGACAGAAAGTGCCTGGCCTTTGGCGTCCTTTGGAGTCTACCAAGGAAGCAGACTTGAATTTTGTGTGCAGAAATGCCCCCCCCTAATGCTGCTCTTTGCACCGCAGTCCTCTGATATTCATATTATCATAACAATTGTGTCGGGAAGGGCTTGCTGAGAGACCGGCATTAGCTTTCCTGGTTTTTCCAAGCATTCAAATGAAGCCGAAGTGGCACAAAGTAGAAGGGCTAAGTGCCATAGCCCTCCTTTCCCATGGACCTCATTTTGGAGGCTTAAAGCTCAAGTCAGAGACCTCAGGAGAAAATCCTCCGGGATGGAAGGGGAACCTGTTGTGTGCCTGTCCTGTTCCCATGCAATTGTCCTGATGTTGCTAGCTGAGCATCAGCCGGGCACAGGGTGTATCAGCAGTATCGCTGCTTCCCCTGAGCCTTATCCTACAAAAATAGTTAGTGCCCCTTGGCTGGAGGATTTCACCAGATCTCCTCAGGATAAAACTCAGCCGTCACGATGGGTAGCTTGCTGAAATGTTTGCTGCTGTGCAGCTGCAGTCGGAAACATTTGAACTTCCCGAATGTCAAAGAAGCAGGATGATCGAATAGCGCAGATAACGTCACGGTGTACAGTTTCGCTATAAATCATTTGGGCAGCCTCATCCAGATAGGGTGTGACATGCTGATCGCCCCATCTCAGAGTGGAGATTGCAGATAGAATATAGGGAGAGCACTGAGTCTTAAAAAAGAGCAAGGAAATTATACAAGCTCTCGACAACGGCTGGTGAAAACAGGAAAGTTTTACTCGTTGGGAAGGCGCCACGTCAGAGGAGATTGAGTTAAAAGCCATTGAATGTTTTAGAGAGGCAGATCTCCTGCCTTTTTGTGCACAACCAAGGCATTGAAAGGCAGAAAAGTTGAAGGCAATTAAAAAAACCAAATGTTTGTGCAGCATGACAGGGGGCTGTGGCGCCCACTACCGTGGGTTGATGGCGAAGCCAGGAAGTCCTGGATGAGTATCAGTGATACCAGTTTAATATTACGATTCCAGCAGAAGCTGGGCAGTGTCGTATGGTACAGATGGACCACAAGCACCACTGAGCAGACCCAGGCAGTAAAATTATGCTGATTCTCTATTTTTTTTTTTTTACTAGGTTGCAGCAACGGTGGGAAAGTCTGCTACTGACCTAAAACATCCAGTGTCCGGTGCAACCATAGAAAAGGGTCAGCAAGCCAATAAGTTAGAGGAGCTCAGGAAAGAGAAGCCCATCTGCCAGGAGACCAGCGGGGCTGGGAAAAGGATGAATCCTCAGCTGAGGCCTCAGGAGCCACCAAAGCCACCAGCACCTTCTCCAGACCATGTGCAGTCTGGCAAGGAGCACCCTCCCTCTAGGAAGCAGGTAGAAGGACATTCCCATGCTCTTGAGGGCAGAGAGACCCAACAGGGACTGTTAAATCAACAGGACAGAAGCCAAGATGAGGAAGAGCCATTGGTAAAGAAATCCAGTCCTCCAGAGCCTGGAGAAGACACTGCTCTTGAGCAAATCACACATCAGACAGCAGTCAAGGATGGGAAGAGCAAAAAAGCAGCAGAGCTGTCTGAGAGCCGTCCTGGTGCAGAGGCAGGAGGGAGAGTTACAGCAGAGCCGTCTCCTGGGGTTGCTCATAGGGAGGCAGGAGGGACACCTTTGGGACATCAGGAGACTGAAACACCAGCTCCTGCTTCAGTTCTGCTTGGCAAGGAAGAGCCGCTTCCTGCTCCTGCAGCAGGGATGTTGGTAGCTCCGGAGGCACTGCTTGCAGCTTACAGCACCCCAGGGATGGGGGCCACAGCAGGAGAGGTCCCGCCTGGAGCCCAGCTGCTGCCTCCTGCGAGCAGCGAAACAGAAATCAAGAGGGCAGATGAAACTGCCTCACAAGAAGCGTTTTCAGCCAGCACATTAGGGGAGGAGAGTGCAAAGCCAGTGTGTGGGGGGCCTCAGGGGAAGGAAGGAGGAGAGCAAACAGCCACAGCTCCGCGACAGGAACCGGCAGCACCTCCAGGCGCTTTTGAAGGAGGTGCTGAGGTTCAGCCACAAGTACCACTGGTCCTGCCTAGCCCCGAGAGACCTCAGGAAGTGTCTTTGGAGGAGAAGATGCAGCACAAAAACCTTGTTTCCTCCTTGAAGAACTATTTGCTGCTGCTTTTAAAAATGTCAGAGAGCAGTAAGGATGCCACAAAAGAAGACGTTGACCCCAGGGACAAGGAGCAGCCTGATGCAGAGGAAGTCATGCTCCCAGAGATAGGCATTGCAGGCCTGAGCCCCCGCACCTCTAGGAGAGTTTTGGAAAAGGTACAAAACAATCAGCTCTTCCAGACAGCAGAGAACTTGCCTCTGACCCCGAGGACATCCAGGCGGATTACGGGCATGATTAATGAGGAATTAGTTACCAGCAAGGAGATGCTGGCTTGCAGGCCTGTGCCACCGAAGAGACGTACCCGGGTTGCTCCCGAGGTGGAGGGGCCACCCCAGCTCTCTGTGCCCTCCATTGTGGTGGGCAGCATGCCAGCAGCAGGAGTGGGGCAACCTCCTAACAATATTTCTGATTTGCCTCCAGTGAGCCCTGAAAAAGAGAGCCCTGGTGACTCTCTGGCAGTGCTACCTTGTGCCACGCCAGAGGAGCTTGCTTCCGGGGCCCGGCGCAAAATATACCTGCCAAAAACCAAGCAGGTGGGGGAGGAAGAGGAGGCAACCCCAGGGAGCCCAGGGCACATGAGAAGTCCTACCGTTTCACCACGGCAATCCAGGAAGAATGCGGCCCTGTTGCAGTCACCTGCCCTGACTCCGTCCCCTCCCACAGAGCAGCGCTTACCAACCCTCACGAGGAAGATGGCCACGCTGGAGGTTCCTAAGCTGTATGAGGAGCCCACAGGTGACAGCAGTGGTGACCACGAGGTCCCTGAAGATGCTAAGCCAGAAGCAGAGCCAGCAGAGTCTAAGAAAGCAAATAACCCATTTAAAGGTAAGGGAAGAGGTGATCCCCATGAAGCCGCTTTCCTTGTTGCCTACAAAGGGAGCCTGGCCAGCTGAGCCGGTGATAGTCAGCTGGGGCCACATCAGTTTGGTGCATTTGCAGGGTGTTCAACGTTGCCCTTTGGCTGCGTGAAAGCCAAAAGTCTGCCTCAAGACTTCTTCCCTAGCACACAGAGGGCAGAGGAACGCAAGAGACAGCAGTGCTGAGACTGGCTGTCTCCACAGCCTGGACTTCCCTGGCCAAAGAAATCATATAATCCTCTTGTTCTTGGTCTGCATGTCCTGGTCCTCACCAGGCCTTATGCTGGTTGGGGATCCAGTGGGCATCAGTGGGGTGCACGCTCCTTTTCCAGCTCGATGGTCAATGCTATTTGATCCCTCATGGCAATGAATTAGAAAAGGCATAATCCTGGTGTTGAAGTGCCTGCGGGAGCCAGGCGATACCCTCATGGAAATCAGCACTCTTGCAAAAGTAAGGGTAACCTGGATAAATCCCTACTTCAACAGAGAAACATTTCCTCCAGCATTCCACAGTGTTCTTCTGCATTGCCTCTGGCCGAGCCGCACGAGGTATTGCAGTGCTGCACTGTTGAACAAATTTGTACTGCTTGTATCCCACCGTATTTATCCAGGCGGTGTTCTGAGACCTTCCCTGGGAAGGCGATGCTGTACCAGGCTGTGCTGAGATGTGACACCCAACACCAAAGTCCTAAGCAGCAGTGCTGGGGTGGGCTGGCCTGTCCCCGGAGCTGCTGCCAGCACTGTGTGTCTCACCATCGATGTCTTGTCACCCTGTCCTTAGCTCCACAGGTGATTCGTAAGATCAGGGCAGAACAATTTTCCGATGCATCAGGAAACCTGAAACTTTGGTGCCAGTTCTTCAATATTTTGAGTGAGTCTAAGCTGATGTGGTACAAGGACGAGATCCCCGTAGCAGAAGTCCAGAGGAGGTAACCTGCCAGCTCTGCTTCATTGTAGTCCTTGTGCTTAGCCCTGGGTTTGTGTCTTAAATCCAGTTCCTTGCGTTTACTGGGGTGAAGGTGCCCCTGCTGTTAAGGCTGCATGGGAAGCTCACTGCACGGCACAGTACATTGTGAACTTTTATCTTCTCAGTACCCAGGGAGGGAGGGATTGCCCAGATGGGGAACTGCTGCCAAATTTGTCCTGTTGATGCTCCATCTGGAGCCTGGCTTAAGGGCTGATGTTTTGAGTAGCAGAGCCCTGGGAAGGGGCTGACCCCGAACCTCGGGAAGGGCAGGGAAGGTGCTGTGCCCACCTCAGAGTTTGAGAGCTGCAAAACTGGGACCCCAGGTGACACATGTGAGGGTGGCAGCTGTGCTGGAGGGTCTGCATGCTGCACCCGAGCAGGCGTTTCCATGCAACCACCACTGGTAAGCACCAACAGGGAGAAAGCAGCTCTGGCTTTGCCCTTTCTGTCCCTTGGCACTGCCCTTGTGCAGGGAGAGCATGTTTGGACAGCTGGGTGGCTTGTTGTATTCTGGGTGCTGCTTTGGGTGCATTGTGGAGAGCAACTTGTTCTCAAGCCCGAAGGAGCTTGTGTGGAAACGTCATCCACATTGTATAAGATTTACCTGATGCCTTTGAGGGTCCCTTGATCTCCCTTTATAATGAACAGGGAGAAAGAGGTGCTTCTGGGGCAGAAACGATCTCCTATGGCAGATATTTGAGCTGGGGCAGATGGACGAGGAGTGGCCATTGCCTTCTAGCTGACCAGAGCAGAGCCTGCTCAGCCAGCGGGTCTCAGGATGGGGGGTCCCACCTCTTCCCTCTGTGGCCCGTTATCCCCTTGCTGGTTCATGCTGGCCATATGGGGCAGAAACAGGCCTTTGGTGCTTGGTGGAGAACCATCTGCCCAGTGTATCACCACCTTGGCTAGAGGAGCTGCCAGCCCAAAGCTTGGTGCTGCAGGCTGAAGAAGACACAGAGCTTGTGTGTTGCTGGTCCCTCAGAGAGGGGCAGGCTGCAGGATGGGGAGTGGTGTCTGCCCTCACTCGTGAACAGCTGAAAATGAAGCTGGACACCTCTGTGGCTGTTTGGCTTGCAGCCAGCCCATCCAGATGTGGATCTGTTAGCCCAAGCACAGCCCTGACCCAGCCACAGAGGCAAGTACCTTTATCATTCTATGGCCCAATCCGAGCCAGATTTTTCAGGGCTTGCCTGGAAAATGAGCTTCTCCGTGAGTACAAACTGCAGGGTCATGAGGTGCCCAGGGGGCAGCTGGGATGCACTTCTGCTGGCTTCCTTTGTAGCCCTCTTCCAGCCCCCCAAAGGCAGCATGGTGCCCACCGCAGTGCCTGTGATGGCGCTCCCGTGTCCCCCCACTCATCACATGGGGTTGAGGCCGTGCTCTGGTTTCTTCCAGCGCTGGTGACGAGGGCCAGGCAGCCTTGGCTCTTGTGCAGGCATCCCAGAAGGACTGCGGGGTCTACCGATGTGTGATCAGCAACGAGTACGGCACCGATTCCACTGATTTCCTGCTCAGCCCGGAAGGTGAGGAGCCCTCAGCAGCCTGGCAGCTCTCCCAGCTGCCTGGGTGTGCCGTGGGGTGGCTGGCGAACTGCAGAGAGGGCTTGGTGCCAGGTTGCGAAGGGGGAGCCTTGCACGCCCCGTAACACCACCTCTGCGAGGTTCATCTGCCTCTGTGTGCTAATTTACAAGCGATGTACTCCATCCTCCTTGCCATCCCTTGGTGTGGAAGTGCGTGGGGCAGGGAGAGGATCCTAGCAGGACCTTGACACCTCTTTGCTTTCTGTCTCCTCTAGTGCTGTCAGGATTTATCTTGCGGGAAGAGATGGAAGGTAAGGGCTGCATGCTGCGGAGCTGCAACTGCTGCCCCTTGCTGTGCAGCGGGCTGGCAGCTCTGTGGCAGGGCAGGATGTGCCCGCGTTGTCCCCCCTCACCAGCTCTTCCCTCCACCAGTTGGAGAGGAGATCGAGATGACGCCCATGGTGTTCGCGAAGGGTTTGGCTGATGCAGGCTACTGGGGGGATAAGCTCTTCGGACGTGTGGTGAGCGAGGACGTGGAAGTGGGTGCTGGTTTCCTGCGCAAAGCCTGCCGTGCCAGAGCCATCTACGGCCTGGAGCCTGTCTTTGAATCCGGCCACACCTGTGTCATCAAAGTGCACAATTTCATTGTCTTTGGGACCAAGAATGAGAACAGCCTCATCGAGAAGAACTATGATATCACCATCCAGGTGAGCATCCTTGTGGGGCACCCTCTGCCTGTCTCCCCCACACCTCCCCGTCTGTCTGTGCCACAGTCCCCAGCTCTGTGCCCACTTTCTTTATTTCCTTCCACTTTTTGAATGCTCTGGAGGGGTTGAGCCATGTTCCAGTGGGCTGGCAATGTTCTTGTTATTCTTGGCTTCAGCGCTTCTCTCTTGAGAAACATGGAGCTGCTCGAAGCTTTCCTGTCACTTGTCCTTTGACCACCAGGACAGGGAAACAGTGGGCAGCGGTCCTAGGGGATGCCTGGCCAGGCGGGGGGTCACAAGGAGGTGTTGGTGCAAGACAGGACTGGTCCCTGACTCTTCTGTTTGCATCTCCAGGAATGTAAAATCCAGAACTCCAGCCGTGAGTACTGCAAGATCTTTGCTGCTGAGGCACGAGCTGTCCCTGATTTTGGAGCGGTGCCCGAGTAAGTAAGGTGCTGTGGCTCTGCTGGCTTGATGTCCCGGCAGAGCATCCTGGGGGGTGATGGGAGGGCTCCCTGTGGGTGCTGGGGACATCCCAAACGGCAGTACGCTCTTCTCCCACCCTCAAACAGAAGGGGTGTCAGGGAGGGGGGAGGCAAAAGCCAGGGTTGCAGACCGTGCTGCGCATCCTCTGCTGTGGTGGGAGAGCTCGCCAGCCGGGGCTGACCTTGTCTGTGCACTTCCATGCAGGATAGTTCCTCTGTACCTGATTTACCGTCCAGCCAACAACATCCCTTATGCCACGATGGAGGAGGACCTGGGTGGGCCCTGTGAGCAGTACTGTGTCACTGAGAGAGATGGCAGCTTGGTGGCACGAGGCACCTCAGAGATTGTGCTCAAATGCTGCACTTTCCAGCACTGGGTCTACCAGTGGACAAATGGAAACATCCTCGTGACTGACATGGAAGGTAAGGGGATCTCCCATCTGATGCCCTTGGCCCCTCACCACTCTCTGGCCTGTGAAAGGTGGAGGAAAAGCCCCAGCCTTGCCCTCCTGCCTCTTTCTCCACGTGCCATGGAGCTCAGCTCCCAGGGCCATGACCTGCCCTTGGTGCCGGTGCCCGTCCTTCTCTAGCAGAGACTGGCTGAACTCCCTTTCATTGCAGGAGTGGGCTGGAAGATGACCAACGTGCGGATCGCTACCAACCTGAAAGGGTGAGTGACCCTGAGCGGTTGGCGCAGGGTGGCCCTGCCTGTCCCCAGCTCCACCACTCACAGGGCGAAGGGCTGTGGTGGTGGTGAGCAGAGCTGGGCTTCGTCCTCAGCTCCCTGCTCTGGCGGGATGTCTCCTGGTGTGAAGCAGGGTCTGAGGATGGCTGTGTTGGCAGGTACCAGGGGCTGAAGGAAAGCTGCTTCCCCTCCCTGCTGGAGCAATTCGCGTCCGCTCACCAGTGTAACCGTTACTGCAGCATCCTGGGGCTGAAGACGCTGGAGCCACCCAAGCCCAAGGGCTCCAAGAGCCCCTCCATGGGTAGGAAATCTGCCCAGTCCAGCCCCCAGCTTCAGAAGAAGGGGCTGGCGAGTCCCCAGGGTACCCGCAAGGCTGCCGTGAGCCCCAAGAGCTCCCGAAGAGCTGCAGAAACAGGGGAGGCCCTAGCAGCCTCCAAACCCGGCTCAGGAGAGAACGGCAGGTCCAGCCGCCTGCAGTAGCCAGAGCTGCTGCAGCGGAGACCCCCGACTCCAGACCTCAGCCCGAGCAGCCTGGAGGCAGCATGCGACCAGCCTGGGAAGGAGAGGCCCTGGCAGTGGCTGCCACCACTGCTCTCCTCCCTGTGCCGACCACCCTGCCCGCGGCGCTTGCGTTGTGTGGTGTGTGCTGAGTGTGAGCGGCTCAGCTGGGGTCTGGGGGGGCTGTGAGCCGTGGGCAGCGCGGACCCCCTTGCCAATGCCTTTTTACAAGCGCTGCTGCCAGTGCTGGAGCCTGTTGGGCCACGTGCCCCTCCACACTCAGAGCTCACGTTCCTCTCTCAACTCTCTCCGTTTGCCTTCCTTAAGGCAGGGGCTGTCAGACCTCAGGCTTTGCCGGCGCCATGCCCCCTGCCTGGCTGCCCCGAGCAAACTGGGACTCTGGACTGCCCTGCTGGTTCCCAGTACCTCGTGTCCCCCTTCGTGTCCTCCACAAAGTGACGGCGCCAAGCCCCGCCAGCGCTCTGTGTCAAGGATGTGAACTGCAGCAGTGCCCTGGCAGTCGCATTTGCCCTGGCACACCGTGGTTTAAAAGGTTTTGCTGCAGAGAGGTTTAGCGGTGAGCTGCAGGGCTCCTGCTGCTGTTGCGTGGGGCTCTGGGGTGCGGGCCAGTCCCGTGCTGAAGCTCCGGCGTTGGTACCGCCAGCCACATGGGGATGCGATTTTGCGCCCCGGGCGGCCTTGCCGGGCGGGTGCTGAGGGCAGCAGTGCTGCTGTGGGTGCTGGCCAGCACCACGGCGAGGATGCTCTACCTCACACAGGGCACCGGGGAGCGGGGCGAAGGGGAGACCTCCCCTCCATGCCAGGCATTGCTTTAGTACACGTGGGTTTCCAGCCCACAGGACTCACCCCTCCATGCCCACCGGCCACATGCAGACCCCATACGTCCTGCCCAGCTCCATAGCACGACCTGATCATGCTTGCCTAGCATCACCCCTGCCCTGCCCACGCTGTATGCCGGTGGCAGCTAGCAGCACCCGCTCCAGATCCCACTGCGCCACGGCGGGAGGCAGCGACGGGCAGGTGGTGATGCTCCTGACAAAGTAAAGCACCCTGTGTTGCATCAAGCCTCCCTTGTGCCCATCAGCTTGCTCAGGCGTGCAGCAGCCAGCAGAGCGTGGCAGTGGGCAGCGAGGCTTGCAAAGAGCCCCAGCACTGCCTGCTTCGTCTCCCCACAGAGCACCTCCCTCCCTGTGGAGGAGGGGGCCGGGTGCCAGCAATGCCACCCGCACCGCGGTGTCCGAAATGGTGGCTCAGTGGAGCCTGGCAGAGGAGGGAAGGGACCCGGCTGGGAGTGCGGCATGCTCTGGGGTCCTGGTGCTTTGTTACTGGGTCATTGTAAAACAAGGATGTACATAACGCGGCCGCGTTGGCGAATGGGTGCTCTCGAGTGCAATAAAATGAGAAGGACTGACCTGTTCCCCAGCGCTGTGGTCCCTGTGGGAAAGATGTACCCAAGCATGGCAGGACAGGGCAGCTTTGTGTTCAAGGAAGGAAGCGTCTTCAAGTCATGGCTTTGCCCCCATCCACACCCTGTGGGGGAGAAGAGGGTGGCCAGGGCCGGACCCCAAAGCTGGCACCTGGCGGAGGATCAGCTTGCGAGGTCTGCAGCAGATGCTGGCTACGGGGGTGCAGCCTCAGCAAAGCACCTTGTGTCGCATGGGACAGCTGCGGTCGGGGGGCTGAGGGCAAGCACACAGGGATTTCCATGATTTATTTTTGGGAGCAGTTCCCTTGTGTCCGTGGGGCGAGCACCTGAGGGTGCTGGTTGCAAGGTGCATGCGGCTGTCTGTCATCACTGGAGTGGAGAAGACCGATTTTACAGGTCTCTGCCGGAGTTTTTTCCACCTCTGGGGCCAGGCCTTGAAGACCCTGGTGCTCCCAGGCCCTTGACCCCAGAGTGGGCAGCTGCCTGCACGTTTCTAGGTTGTCCCCGCGCAGGACGTGTGGTTGTAGTGCCCGCAGCACTGCGTCAGGCACAGCATGCTCTCCACCACGCCAGCCCAGGTTCCTGTGAAGGAGAGTGTCCCATTCTCGACCACCGAACTGGAAAGAGAGAAGTGTGATCAGGACAAGCTGCTCTCCCACCACCTGGGTCCCCAGGCAGGACCATACAGCTCTAGCGCTCTTCACACCGACCTGGCAAAGAGCTGCTTGCAGCACGTGTACATGATGTAGCTGGTAGAGCTGAAGTTGGCGGTGGTGAGGAAGGTTGTGCAGTCACCCACCTCCGTTGGCACGTGAAGGAGACCTGGGGACAAGGGCTCATGGCTGGGGCTCTTGAGGGACCAGGCATGCAAATCCCTTACCCCAAGCACGCTTGCAGATCCTGTACCCCAGCCCTGCTCACAAATCCCATACCCCAGCTATGCTTGCTTGCAAACCCTGTACCTGGGACTGTGCTTGCTGGTCCCATGCGCTGTCCCACCTCACCCCCCGATGGTTGCCGCAGCGACCCCCAGGGCCCCAGATGTCCCGATCCCAGCCCAGGTGCGCATGAGGGTCCCCAGCAGAGCTATTGGGCTTGGGCAGCACCTGGCGAAGGCATGGGGGTTGGAGACTTCAGCAGAGCCATGGGGAGGACAGCCCAGCTGTCCCCACCCCTGCACCTGCATCTGTAGGGGTATTCAGCCCTTCGCCTGTCCCTCCTCTGCTCTTTCTGGCCCTGCTGGCAGTGGGCAGGGACCTACCTGCCAGGCAGGCGTTGAGCATGGAGACGCAGATGCCAGTGAGCAGGGCTCGCAGCACGATGGAGGCTAAGTCGCTCTTGCGCTGGGGTACCATGGAGGCTGCGGGGGCAAAGCAGAGACCGGGGTCAGTCAGACCCTTGCTCCAGCTCTATCCCGGGCTGGGGACAGACATGTCCCAGGTCCCCAGCTGGCTCTGCCACACAGTGCCCTGCCTACCCCAGCCCCTGGTGTCTGGTGGATGTGGTGATCCCAGACAACAACCAGCAATGCTCTCTGCCCATCCTGGCAGCGGTGGGTGCTGGCAGAGTGCCACGCCCACCCTGCACCCATGGGTGATCAATCAGAGCCCTCAGCACTCTCAGCAGTGGAGTTTCTGCTCTTTGCCCCATGGCTGGGTGGCACCTGGCCTCGTGGGACGTGCACATGCTCTTGCCCATGGGTTCAATGCAAAATAATCCTTATTGCCTCATGCGAATCCTCTTATCTCTGTGCTGGCAGAGACCGAACATGGAGGCTTGAGCGCAGCAAATTCCTCCTGCTCCAGCTGAGCCCTTGCTCCCTGGGCCCAGGATCTCCCTGCATTGTGCCCAGGCACCCAGGACACGGGTTACACTCACTCAGGCCTCCCAGCATGATCCCGATGGAGCTGAAGTTGGCGAATCCGCAGAGTGCAAAGGTGGCAATCCTCTCAGCTCGCTCCTGGAGGGCACAGTGGCAGGGGATGGTCACCTCAGCCCAGGAGCAGCCTTAGAGCATCCAGAGCTAAGCACCATGTCGTAGCTCCCAGCCCAGCCAGACACAGTGGAGATGAGTCTCCCACCCTGATCCTTTCTCCTTCAGCTATTTTTGGGAGCAGGGATGCAGTTGGTGGGCAGTCTGCCCCTCGGAGAGGGTGGGCTGGGGGCACAGGGGGCCCTGTGGCATCATGATCTGCCCCACCAAGGAGCAGGAGAAATGGGAAGGGCGTTCACGGACTGCTTCAGGATGACCCTGTACCCAGCGGTGAGTGGACATGAAAGTCTAGTTGGCCATAGGTGCCCTCCCGCCCCCAACACCATCATCCCCCTGCCAGCCCACCACCTGTCTGCCTGGCCAGGTCCCATGCCCCATTTCGGCTGCCTCCATCCCTGCCCTGTGCCCGTCAGGGTGGCAGGTGTCCCTCACAGATAGCCACTGCTTCTGGCTGCCGTCCCACTCCTCCAGGCCCGACAGACGGTTCTTCTTGTATGTGGCCAGCTGCTGGTATGCCACAAACTCATTCAGGAAGATCTTGATCCCCAAGAGCTCGGCCACCAGCGGCGAATCTGCCCAGTCTGCCCCCATGAGAAAGGCCACGGGCATGAGGACATAGGAGCAGATCACCTGGGAAAAGCATCCCAGAAGGGAGCAACTCAGAGCTGACCATCTGCATAGCCCCTGCCTTAAGCACCCGCTGCCAGTATTTGCCAAACACCCAGCAAGGGTCTCGGCAGCCTACCAAGGCAGCGGGCAGAGGTGGGGATGGGGATCTGGCAGCCCAGCCCTTGGGGATACCTGGAAGGAGAGCCCCTCGATGTCCACCATCTCCCCCAACCAGCGCAAAGCAGCATTGATGAACTCCAGCACCGCCAAGAAGGCGATAAGGTTGGCCGCAATGTTGGCCACGAGCCCCACGGAGGCGGCAGCCCCATTGCTCGCAGCTTCCAGGATGTTCTGCTCCTCCCTGCACGGAAAAAGATCCCGATCGGCTTACGCGACCAGGCATCCTGTGTTCAAGGTCAGCTCTCGCTCCGTGGATGTCTGCACACCACAGGCTCTCCCACCCTTGGGGCACTCGCAATGTCCACTTGTGCCCCTAAATTGCCCCTGCGGCTTCCCTGCACTGGCAGGACGCGTGCAGCCCTGCTCTGCCATCCCTCTCGCCACACTCACCCGCTGGACAGGCGGACGCTTGCTTTGCCCTTGAATTTGGACTCTTCCACTTCGGGGTAGACGAGTTTGGACATGGCGAGGGCGCAGGGCGCAGCCATCACGGAGGCTGCGATCAGTGACGCGGCGTCTATCTGCAACGTGCAGACCATGGGCTTAGGCACCTCTGTGCAAGGCTGCGCCCCGTGATGTGACACCCCAGGGCACCCCAGCACATGGCTGGCAGCAGCCAGTGACGCTCGGAGCACCACAGGGCTCTCTGTTTGCTTGGGGTGGGAAAAATGTCTCTGCTTTTCCCATCTTGGCTCGCCACAGCACGGAGGGCAGCTTGCCCGGATGGAGACATTGCTGGAGCCACAGTGATCACGGCCTCAGAGATGTTAATTGCTCCTGCTGTTTGACCTGATCTTGATTCTTCTCCCTTCCTTGTCCCTTTTTATCAGTATCAGAGCGAAAGGTTGTGCAACATGGCGAACTTCTACCCGCTGACGAAGAGCCAAGCTCCCGGTGTCACCCCTCCCCTGCCCGCCAAGTGGCAACATCTCATTTCCCTGACCTTTCACCCTTGGCTCCCCATTTAAGGAGACTAATTAATGTTTAAATAGCATGAGGTCAGCCAGCAGGTCGAGGGGAAGGTTTATTCCCCATTACGGAGAAATGATGAGGCCACGTCTGGACACCATGTCTGGTGCTGAGACACTGGTGAACTGAAGAGGGCATCGCCCGGGGGGTCGGGGCACACAACCGCCAAGGTGATGCTGGAGGAGCGGGACTTGTTCGGCTGGGAGAAAAGAGGGCTGGGGGGGGTTTGTAGTTGCCATTCCCATCTACTTAAAAGCAGGATAGAGGGGAGACACTGCTCGGAGGTGCCCAGTGAAAGGGTGAGAAGCAACGACACAGTTTCACTGGGGAAATTCTAGTTGGATATAAGGAATAAATTGTTCCCCATGACTGAGGCACCTGTGGGGTGGACCAGAGAAGTAGGGGGAGATCTCCATCCATGGGGATGTTCACCACCAACTTGGACAAGGCCCTGAGCATCCCCTTGGGCTTTGGCATCACCTCATTTGGGCAGGAAGGTGGATCAGAGACCCCCAGAAGGTCCTTCCAGGCTAAATTATCCTGTGATTCGGTGAGATTTGCTCTGCTCGCTGTGCAAGGACAGGCCGTGAGGGTCCCATGGCAGGGTTCCGGGGTTTTGGCCAGGCCAGTGAAGGTGAGGCTGGACACGGAGGCACCCGGCCCTCATCCTGCTTATGGAAGGGGACCAAGGGGCACCTGCTGGGAGTCTTCCAAAGTCCAGGGCAGTTCTTGCATATGAGGACCCCATAGCAGGGAGCATGTGGCATACATTTGCTCGTGCACTCACCCCAAAGGATATGTAGGCACCCATCACGCTTCCTGCAATGGTGGAAAAGCCACCAGTCATCACAGCATGGATTTCTGAATGGGTCATATCTGCAAGGTATGGGCGGATGAGCAGCGGGGCTTCGGTCTGCAAGAGAGAAACCACTGTTGTCCTTGAGACAGGGCCATGCAGGGCTGCAGGTCTTCTGGAAAGGGAGGAGAAGACTCTTCCTCCAGGGCAGGCTCAGCTGCAGGGGCTGAGGAGCTGGATCTCCTGCCCAGGACCTTACCTGTCCCACGAAAATGTTCCCCGCCACACTCAGGGTCTCAGTGGGAGTGGTGCCCATTGAGACCTGAAGCACCCACGAGATCTGGGGAAAGACAAGACCATGGTGTTCACAAAGGCTCCTGGCACTCTGCCACCCACCTCGTGACGCAGGGCACAGTTTGTCCCTGAGGCTGCACAGAGGTGATCTTACGAAGCACTCACAGAGCTGGTAACAACATCAACTCCAAGGCTGGGCTTTCTCAGGAGGACATGCAAGGAAGAGGGAGTTTGTGTCTATTCTTTCAAGTAGAACAAAACACCCCAAATTAGTACCATGCCAATTTTCCTGGGACATCCCTCAGCTGATCACAGTAGTCAGAGAGCCCACCAGGTTCTTCTCCTTTCCACCACCATCCCAGAGCCAGGTGTGAGGCCCTACCTTGACAATGAGCCACTGCATGATGCCCAGGTAGTAGAGGACAGACATCACACAACTGAAGAAAACAACGATGGGCAGAGCCTGCAGGCAAGGCACCACGGCACAGGGTTAAAGGACAGCTGAGCAACACATCTGAGTATATGTGGGGACCAAGCCCCTCTGTCCCATGAGCTGGGCATGGCATGGTATTGCGCAGCCAGCCCACGCTGTTGAGGTGCCACAACACTGGGCTAGGCTGGCAGGAGGGACAGGGACCAGTGCATATTCCTCATGGCACTGAAGAGGTCCATGGGTGGGTACAAAGCTGAGGGAGACTCATCTTTGAGCTGGTTAAGCTCCGCTGCAGCAAACCTGGCTGCGTTAACTCCGTGCTCTCCAGGAACCCAGCAAGGCAGCCAGACCAGAAGAAAACCATGCTCTGTCTCTCCCTCCCCATACCCCAATCCCCAAGCTGACCTGAAAGGCAAAGACGTCTTCAATGAGCGTGTTCCCAAAGACGAAGCCGGAGCCAGCTGTGGTATAGCCCAAGAAGATCTGCAAGTGGAGAAGTGACATTGTAGTGTGGAGACCTCCATTAGCTCTCTCCCTGACATCTCACTTCTACCTAGCAGGGGTCTGTACCCCCAGCCCCACAGTTCACTTCACTACCCTGCCAGAGAACGACCCTCTGAAACCTAAGCTGGTGACACTGGTGGGCTGTTTCCAAGCCACAGGGCACTGCTCCAGCCTGCAAGGGAGACCGCACCAAAGGGTCTGGTCTGCTGTAGAAAACCAGGAAAGAGCTGGCTTTTCTCCAGTGCCAAACAAAAAAAGTTTGTGAGCGTGCAGTCCCTGCCGCTTCTCCACTCTGTGCCACCGTCTGCTCTTCTTGCTGATCCAGGGTGGGGCTGCACTGAGGGCACAAGCACGGGATGGAGTGAGCAGATGCAGTACCTGGATCTGGTCACCCAGCCACTGGAAAGCTTGGACGCCAGGGGTTGTTCGGAGGACGAAGAGTCCAAACAAGAACTCCAAGCCAAGACCCCAGAAAACGGCTCTCCAGGACACCTGGGGACCAAGAGGAGAACGGGGACCAAGACATTAGCAAACACCATTCCACTGCACCCTGTGTGAGGGTCATGGGGATACTAATAAACAAGAAGTGTCACAGAAAGGTTGGTGATAGAGGAAGAAGATGAGCTGGTGGGACTCAGGAACTGGCTGGTGGAACACAACCTGCCAGGCTTACCCAGGAGGAGGTGAGCACAGAGACCTTCTGATGGTTTGACTGGTAGAACAGACCCACAAGATCAAAACTTCATGTTCATTAACCCTTTGGAGGAGGCAGATGGAGGGATTGCCCAAAACATTGAAGCAGGTTGGGTTGGAAGCCACTGGGGTTTCAGTCACTTCTGCCCGAGTCACCCAAAGCTCAGGCCCACTCTCCACCCACAGGAATCTGAAGCTCAAGCATGGGTCTGGTGCTGGGTGTCTGGGTCTGACCCACTGTGAGGAACGTGGTGGAAAACAGGATGGAGGCACCATGGAGGAGCCCTGGGTTGAGCAGTGGGAAGGAGAGCAGTGAGGTGGCTTTGGAGCTCCATCCACCCGACCAGCTGGGCTTCCCAGGCTGTTTCCAGCCCTGCCCAGGAGCCCTGCTGTGCTTCTGCTTCCTCCAGGGAGCTCCAGCCATGGGCTATCAGGGGATGCCAGTGGGAAAGAAGGACTTGTTCCCCAGTGCTGAGTGGCCACCTCCTGCGAGGGGACCAATGGCCAAGCCACATTTGAAACACATACTGCGCAGTGGTGCTTGGAGCAGGCAAACAGGAACAGCACCAAAAAGCAGAAGCCAGCTAATGAGATGAGCTGCTCTGGATTTCTGGAGGTGTCCAAAGCCAGCCATGCGATCAGGCCTCCCAGGAGAGCCACCCACAGCAGCCTGCAAAGGAAATCCCAGACTGTCACAGGGAGGATGTCCCCACGGGGAGAGCAGCTCATGAAGGGCAGGAGCTAATTGTGCACGAGTTGCCACCATAAGGTCCATGCATCTGAAGAAACCTGGGGTTCAGACACAAATGAGGGATGTGAATAGCCACCATGCTACTGAGGTAGAGTAGCAAGATGTTTCCACCATGGCTTTTAAGTGGTCCCCAGGCTGGGCCATGGCTCATCATTCATGAGGTGCCTGCACGGCACTAGGGCATGTGCCCAATGCCACTGGCTGTTGGTCACAGTGGCAGAGCAGCCACGGGAGAGAGGACCTGGGTGCTTCGAGGGATCTGGCCCTGCCTTTTCCTGACTCACCATTTCAGCCATGGCCAGGACTTCTGGAAGCATTTCCAAACTGGGCTGAGGAGCAGCAATACCTTTGCCTCACAGTGCTTCTTGAAGAGGCTCCAGCAGATGAAGAAGACAACCACAGCAGTCATGACAACCAAGGCAAGGGCTCGCTGGAAGTTGAGCCAACAGGCCGCAATAAAGTAGCACAGGTAGGCTGGAGAAGGCACAC
Organism: Opisthocomus hoazin; assembly: GCF_030867145.1. NCBI lineage: Eukaryota > Metazoa > Chordata > Aves > Opisthocomiformes > Opisthocomidae > Opisthocomus > Opisthocomus hoazin. The sequence goes on from NC_134423.1 coordinate 14,394,195, forward strand.
TGGGGGTCAGAAACATCAGGGCCGTAGGATCAAGGATTCATAACACTAACCATGGCTAACAATGGGGTTCATTTCCTCCAAATGTCCTTCCCCGGCTACCCTTGAGGGTCCCGTCTGTGTGCGAGGAGGACTTAGGGAGCACCATGCCAGCGGCCAGGCTCACTGGTGACACCACCTCAGCGGTCTGGGGCCACATGGGGCAAGCAGAAGAGGCAAGCAAACCCTTTGGGTAGGTGCAGAAAGGGGAGAAGGTGCAGGTAGCCCTCACAGACAGGAGTGGTGGGGTGAGGAGGGAGCAGGCAGTGGGTCTGGTGAGAGTGGATACAACCTCTACACCAGTGGCCACGCCCAGTGCTTCAGGGCTGGGGGCATGGCCAGCCAGAGGGATGTGGAGATGGGGGTCTCAGTGCCAGGAAGTCCTCACCTACTCCAAGGAGCCCCAGGATGACCCTTCTTAACACCTTGGCATGAGCCTTGCAGAAGCGCTTTGCCTTGGATACCGGCTGCAGGGCCTTCCTGGGGAGAGTCACATGCCACAGACAAGAGAGGCACAGAAGATGGATCCTGAAGACCAACCCAACCCAACAGAGCCAGATCATGACCATACCTCTCAGAGGGGTGCTGCAGCAGCAGCATGGTGGTATAGGTGTGCCGGGGCCTCTAGCAGCTCTGCTGCCCGCTCCCAGGAGTGAGCTGGCCCATTATGGCAGGGAAGACCCCACCATACACCCCAACACCCCCAGCACCATGAGTGGAGGCTTGCTCTGGGTGGCTGCTATAGGGACAGAGACCTGCCACTGCCACCCTACAAAGCCATACGGAGTCATCGGGCACTGTCCCCACTATGTGGCCCATAGGACCCTACTCTGCTCCCAGATCAGGTTTGGCTCCAGCAGAATTGCTGGCCTCAGGATTGCAGACTTGCTATGACCACTGGAAATACCCTACATACACACATCTCCGGGGGTTATCCTACCTGCTGTAGGAGGAGAATTTCCCTTTTCCTTCTCCTCTCCTCTCCTCTTTCGTCTCGCCATATGGACCATCGTATTCCTCACAGACTCTCTCCTCCCCCTGGAAAACATTAGCTGGAGCACCCTGAGCAGCTCCTGTACCCCGACAGGAGGGGAGGGGGGCACTTACCACCGAGCAGAAAGCTGGGTTATCTGCACCCTTCTCAAGGTTGTCCAGGGTTATCTGGTTTTCTTCCATCTCCAGGACTGCCACAGTTTCAATGCGATAGAGAAACAGCACTGCGAGGGACCAGCACTGGCTGGGGAGAGAAAGATGGGATCAGCTCTGGGAAGGAGAAATGTTCAACCCTGATTTTCAATTTTGGGTCTCTGAGAGGAGAATGCCCTTTGCAGTAGGGATTCAGAGCAGTTCCTGCACCAGCACATCAAGGGACCATCCCATGAGGTTGTCAAGCTGTGGGGCTGGTGTGCTGAGTTCCTTGTTCTCCTGTAGCTCCGGGAAGGTTTTTGCTCTTGCGTGCTTTCAAGGAATTATGGGAGAGGATTAGATGCAGTAGGGAGAGCTGGTACTCCTCCTCCGAGTTTGTGGCAGTGGCCACTGGCCTCCATGAGCCCCTTTGCAAGTGGATTTTGCAAAAAATATATTTGGCTGCATCCCTCATAGAGAGCTCTTGGAGCAACCGAGTAAGATAAGGAAGAAGGTCCTTTCATGTTGAGACCCAGTACAGTGCAGGAGCGACGGGTAGGAGTAAGTGGTAGTTTTCGTGGACTGGTCCTAAAGGAGAATCATATTGGGAGTACTGGTCCAGCAAAGTCAGAAGAACCAGTGACGTGCCAGGGCAGGAACCCTTGGAGCATCCCATTTGGACATCCTCCCAGTTCCTCTACCTGGAGAAGGATGAGGGAAGAGCAGAGAAGTCGCAGAGAAGGCAATGGTCAACCGCAGGAGCACTTCTGTGTAAGGACAGAGGGAATAAGGAGTTGTCCTTGCTTTGGAAGAGAGTCGTGGAGGTCTGCATGAAGAAGATGGAGATAACAAGGTCATTGCCTGCTTCCCGCAGCGTGAGAATTTGGGTCCTCTGAGGGGAGTGACCCAGCCCCAAATGAAACGAGTGGAGGTCAGGAGTTTTGGAGAACATCCCTCTGAACGTGGGACCTCACAGCAGCTGAAGATGGCGGTGGGCTCCACGGGTCAGCAGAGCCACCGAGGGGGACCACTGAGGCGTGCTGGCCACCAACGCGACCCTGGGCTTGTGGCTCCTCAGCACCAAGGCAGGACCCAGGGCCATGGTAGGAACCCAGGACCCCAGACCTCCTCCAGGGCCTCCAGCACCCCCTAGGGCGCAGGGACCTCTCACCAGGACCCTAGCAGGGATCAGCAGGACCCCCACTTCCCCAGGCCCACAGCTGTTTCAGGGACTGTCCCCCTCTCCCGGGACCCCTCTGGGCTCAGTGACCCCTCCAGCACCCCCGGTGCTTAGGGACCCCTCCAGGACCTCCCAGGGCTCCGGGACCCCCCAGGGCTCCCAGCCCTGCCCATCCCTCCCAGTCCCACTGCCCTCCAGGACCCCTGGGCTGACACCACCTCCATGGCCCCCCCCTCCTGTGGCTCATCTACCTTTTCTTTTGGCGAAGCCTCATTGGCTGCCCTCCCCTTCGGGCGTGGGGCCACATGGGCAGGCAGCCAATCAGTGGGGCAGCCGGTGGGCCCCCTCACCCCATCGCGCCCCCGTCCTCACGACGTGCCCGAGCCCTGCCGCGCCCTCATGGCCCCCGTGGCCTCCTGGTGCAGCGTGGCCACACGCCCTCTGCACTCCTGGCTGTGTCCTCGTGCCCATGTCCTCGCCCCCCACGCCCCACGCCCTCACGCCCCATGCCCTTGACCCCCACACCCCACGCCCTCACACCCCACGTCCTCGCCCCCCACGCCCCATGCCTTCACGTCTTACACCCTCACACCCCACGCCCTCACACCCCCCACGGCCACGCGCCCTCCCTGTGCCCCCCGGCTCCCACCCCGGTGCCCGCTGTCCCCCCGCGCTCACCCGCCAGCCTGGCCAGCCACGCAGCTCCCGGCCCCGCGCCCCGGTTACCGATTAACAGCTCGGTCCAAAGAGCTGGGCTGGGCGCTGCAGGGCCGGGGCCGCCTCGGCTCCTCCTGGGGCTCACGCCCTGGAGCCCGGTTGCCCGTGAGGGCGTGCGGGGCGGCCACGCAGGCCACCATGCCGTCCAAAAAACGATCGCCCTGGGGTACTTTCACCCCCAGGCGAGATGAGCCTCGAGGGAAGGTGTGAAAAGCAGAAAGCCAACCGCCACCCTGCCACAGGAGACGCTTCCTGGAGCCCAGCCGGGCACACGAGACCTCCGAAGCTGTGGCGGTGCGAAGTCACGTTGCTGAGTGGTGTGGGACGGACGGGGTGCCGCGAGTCTTGGAACCCCCTTTTTCATGCGGGACGGTGGGAGCGGCACCCCGGCGTGCGCGCCCCGGCCAGCACCCCCCGCTCGGTTCCGTCTTCGCGAGGGGAGCGGCGAGGTGAAGCAGCCCCGAGGGCCCGCACCGGCGCTAAGGGCCACCGCGCCGCTCTGTGGCGCAGAGCCCCGGTAGCGCGCCGTGATCGTATAGTGGTTAGTACTCTGCGTTGTGGCCGCAGCAACCTCGGTTCGAATCCGAGTCACGGCATCGCCCCGGTGATAGCACGGCACACGGGCTCTCGTTTTTTCCTTTTCCCCCTTCTACGACGCCGCCATTATTTTTTATTTTATTTTGTTTTAATTTCCCGTCGCCGTGTTGCTTATTCCCCCCCGCCCCGCCGCCCTGCAGAGTCCCTGGGCTGCGCGGGCATGGCCCGGCCCCGCAGCACCGCGGGGGGGAGAAAAACACGAGCTGCCGGCGCGATGGGGGAAAATAAAACCACAAAGGACTCATGAAGCCGCCGGAGAGTTAAAAGAGCAGGGCCCAAAAACCTGTCAGAACCCCTCTGCCGTGGTACCGCCGAGGCGATGCCGTGACTCGGATTCGAACCGAGGTTGCTGCGGCCACAACGCAGAGTACTAACCACTATACGATCACGGCGCGCTACCGAGGCTCTGCATAACAACCCGGCGCGGCGGCCCTTAGTGGCGCTGATGGGCGGGGCGGGACCCCGGCTCCGCGCTCCGCCCCGCCCCGCGCGGCGGCGTCTCCATGGCGACGCTGGGTGAGTGGCGCGTGGCCCGGCCCGCCGCCGCGCGGGGCTGTGGGCGCCTGCGCGGGGCTGGGTCCGGCCCGGGCCCCCCGGCCCTGGCCGTGTCTGCGCAGGCCGAGCCCGGCCTCGGCCCCGGCGCGGGCTGTGGCCCCCCCACGATCCTCTCGACGCCCCTCACCCCGGCCCGACGCCGAGCCCCGTCCCCGCTGACCCCGCTTCCGACCCGCTCTCGCCTCCTTCCCCGGCGCCAGCGCCGCGCCGCACCCTGCCTCCCGCCCGAGCCCAAGCCCTCGCCCCGGTTTGAACCCTCGCTAACCCCTTGCCACCGCCGAGCCTCCCTCTCTGGCCTCGGCCCAAGCCTGCGCTGTGATCCGGCCCTGTCCCTGCGGCCCCCACCGGCCTCATCCCGACCCTTCCCCTCACGCTGTCCCCCACCCCCGGCCTCTCTGCGCCTTAGGGACCCCGCCGGGACCCCGCTGCTCACCGCCACGGAGCTGCTCGGGGAATAACGTTTCTCTTTACGGCACCATTAGCGGCTGGGCACACCAGCGTGGTGCCTAGGGACCCGGAGAGGAAGACGAGGGACTAGCGATGAACTTGGCTTTGTGGCCCAAACCCGGGGCAAGTATCGGTCTGTGCTGCGGCTCCTGTTTCTTCCTGGTGAAGCACGCGTTAATAGTTAATGACCATTTGGCATCGCCACTGTTGCTGATTTTCACAGTGCTCCAAGTATTAAAGGCTCTTTTATTTTCGCAGATATGCAAAGAATTCAAAACACCTGGGATCAAAAGGATCTCTTTGTGCAAAATATTTTTAGAGCAATCATGGCACTTGAAGGCACCCAGATGACTCATACCTCTGCGCTGCGTCACAGAAGCCTCTGGTCCTGCAAGCGCAACGAGCTCATCACTGAGCATCACATATACGCACCTCCACATATTTCACTTGCAAGTGCTGGAAGAGGGAGAGGTCTCCTGCAACCATGCTGCCCGTGGTGGGCAGGGGTATGTCCCTGCACCACGTCCGTCCTTGTGTATCTGCTGCAGCTGGTGAATCCTAAATCTAAGAGTCTTCGTGAGGCTTGGGACAAACCAGGGGAAGGCCTTGTGCACCTTGATTACTCTGTGGAGTAATTACTGCTGCCACCCTGAGCTCCTCATCTTGCTTGTATCCAACCCAAAAGAGCTCAAAGTGGTGGGGGAAGACAGAACAGCCAAAGTCCTCTCTTTGTCTATGCCCACCTCTTTCTTTCCTCAGCCTTGTTGCTGTTGACTTACCCTGGGCACTGGTGTGCATGCTGGTCCCTCGGCAATGATGGGAACGTTTGCAATGGGAGATGCTCTCCACAACACCAAACCTGGATGACCAGGAGATGGTGGAGGAGGGGGCTCTTTGTTGGCATCTCTCAATGACCTGGGCGTCGGCGTGGTTGTTAGTACTGCCCTCCTGCCCCAGTGCTGCCCTTCTCCCTCCCTTGTCCGCCCCCCAAGGATCCCAGTCTGTCCCTCCCCTAGGGCTGCAGGGACACTGCTCATGTGTGGCCAGCTCTGTCACCACCTGTGTCCTCATGCTGGACCTAACGTGGGTGCAGCATCACTGGTAGGAGATAATGTGTGTCTTCTCCTGTGTCCAGGGAGTTTAACATTGTCATCAGCCCCTTGGCTGCACCGTGGAGAGAGATCTGACCACCCGGACATCTGCAGGACAGGGGGCACCTGAGCCGTAGAGGTGGGGTCATCGCAACCTCTGAATCTCAAGGCACAATCTTGTGGAGGGGGGAGGACCTTGTGCGGCCCTGCGCCTGGCCTCTTATGCCTTCCTCCACCCTGAGCTGGTGGTGTTTCAGTGCCACTGAGCTGAGCTGTGTCACCAGTGAAAGGACAAGCCCAGCCCCGTGCAGGCCTGCTCTGACGCATGGCCCTGGACAATTGCTGCGCTGGGTCAGCGCAGCTGTGGTGGGGAAGAAGCACACAGGGGAGAAAGTGGGAGGGTGTGGAGATGTGGAGCACCACTGGCAGGACATGCTGCCCATGCCTGGTGGGGACGGAGACCCTACGGCAACACACACAGTGACTGGGGGATTCCTCCTTGGGCACCTCCGTGGGCAGGCAGAGCAGGACCCCTGAGATTGGCGTCCACCATGGTCTTGATCCCAGTTCTTGGCCTGGCGTGGTGCAGGGCTCGCGTTCGTGTGGGTGCATGCTGGGTGCTGCTCACACAGTGTGCACAGTGCAGGCTCCTCGGTGGGCAGGGAGGAGGGGCAGCAGGGCTCGTGCTTTGTATGCTCGGCAGACATTTCTGGAAGGGGGAAGCCAGCAGAATAGCAATGATCTCAACTGCTGGAAGAGGCATGAGTGAGATAAAGGCTGCAGCGATAGGCTGCAGCGATAAGGAGGAGTTGGCCAAACATGGAAATAAGCAGGGAGGTGGACACGGAGATAAGTGGCAGGGGCCTGGCGCGTGTGGAAGCGGAGGCATGAAGCTGCTGCCACCCGTCACTGGCGGTGGTGGCCCCATCCCAGCACAGCTTCCTACCCATGCGCTGCCTTCCCCAAGGGCATTCGGCTATGACTACTGCTAACGAAATCGTGCCAGGTTGCCAGGGCCCCAACAGCCCTTGGCTGCGTGGTTTTATCTGCAGGATGCTGCTGATCTGGCCCGGATGGTTCGGACCTACCAGGACGTGTTGACGCAGCGTGAAGGAAATGGGATGAGCTTGTGGAGACATCGGGGGGCTGTCTGTCTGTTGGATGGCCTGACCCCTTCGGGCTCTGCTCACCACCCAGGCAGGGCAGCTGCTCCAGGCAGGCTCCTCTGCTCTTCCCACCCTGCTCTGTCCCTTGGTGGCTTTTCTCCAAGCCCTCTGATGCCTCCGGGTCGCATTCAATGGGATTTTAAAGGTGTCTGCAATGTCGAAATGCCAGTGCAGCCAGGCAGAGTGTGCCGCTGGGCCCAGACGCTGCCACTCCATGTCACAAATGTAAATCTTCTGGCTGGCACAGGGACAAGAGCAATTCATCACTGCATGGCTGTATGGGTCGCTCTGCCCTTTGAGCGGCCTCTCCATCTGTTCCCTCAGTGGGGCAGCCGCTGGCCTCCTTTCCCCGCCTCAAGGAGGCAGATGGGAGGCAGAGCAGTCCCCACCACCTCCTCTTTTGGTCTCGGATCCCTAAGACAGCCCCAGGAGCAGCGCTGGTGCCTGGGGAGGTGGGATGGATGCCAGTGCTGCAAGGAGGTGCTCTGTGTTTTACTGGTGATGGAAGACCGTGCACTGACGCAGGCCAGCACTGTCACCTCTAGGCATTCAGAGGCCATAAATTCAGCTTGCAGTTTGCTCTGGTGCTGAAAGCCCACCTTCCTTCCTAAGGAAATCAGAGCAACTCCACTGAATTATACCATCTAGCCATAACCATATTGCCATACCCAGAGGCACTGCTGGGCCAGTGCAGGATGCTGGAGCAAGAGCAGGCCAGGGAAGTATTGTGGGGCTGGGATAATTTTGGAGGTGAAAGTTTAGGTGGGATTTGGGGGCAACGGACAGCACTTCTGAGCTAGGAGACAGTTGCAAGCAACCTGACATGGCTCTGTCCCCACCATCCCCCTCCCTATCCTCTTCTAGCTCATGAGACATGTGCACCAAGGACCGAAGGAGAAGGACTAGAGCATTTCTTGACATGAATGTTTAGCTGTAATACTCTTAAGAGGCTTTATGAGCCCACAGCAGCACGTGAGATGGTCCTGGTTCTTCCGAAGCCCAAGCTTCAAAGGACATTTCCCAGGCTGCCAGCACTATGTAGGGCAGGCAAACAGGCTACAACAGACTGATTTTTTTTGCTTGGTTATGTTATGGGATCCTGGAGCCTGGCTCCAATGTTCAGAGATTAAGGAAAATGGTTCCCAAAATGTATGGAGCAGGGATTCACCAAAGCTGTCCTGTCCAACCTCCAGGGAACACAAAGCGCGGAGCAGCCTCTTCAGCCTTTTCCTCGTGGGTCCAGCATCCAGCTGAAGACGGAATGTGATAAAAGCATCCCAGGGGAGAGTCAGCCAGCCTGCAGCCCCATGGAACAAACACTGCCACACGTTCGTGTGTGCCCTGCCTCATTGCAGCTGCCAGCCCGAGCTCTCCCTCTGCCTTTGTCTGCGCCACAAGCGGGAGCCTCCTCCCGCAGCAGGGATTCGTAGCCTGCACACAGCCACCTCTTAACCCCTCTTTCTGATGCTGAGCGGGCAGAAAACAGGCAGCCACGTGCTGCCAGGCAGTCTGCATGTCCCTCACTTCTCCACGTCTTGCACTCCCCTCTGAATTTGCCTTTTATGCCTCCCAGCCCTTCCAGAGACACAGGGCTGTGTTCGTGGCAAAAGCAATTTTTTCCCTCTGCATGGGGAGAATGGCTCCTGTTTTGCTCTTGTCCGCTGTACCCATCTTCCTGATGGTTGATGACAGCCCTATTAAGAGATCTAAGGAGGATGCCAGGGGTGGTTCACACCCCCTAGGCAGTGTAAAGCTACTGAGGGCCTTTCTGGAGAAGGACTCAGCTGTGTGAGCATGGCCATTGCAGCTGGATTAATCAAACCCACCATTAACACTTTCCTGGGGCACACAGGTCCCCTGCTAGCCCCAGAGCACAGGCCTCCAACCGGCACGTCGCTCTGATTGAGCTGCAAATGCTCCAGCTCCTTAGTTTCTCTGCCTCGGATCAATGAGTACAGGCGGCTCCAATCAATTCCACTTTACCACTTGCTATTGAGTTCAGATCCATGCTCTCCCAGCTGGTCGTGCTTCCTTTGTTTGTTCAGAGGAGGAATTCAGACATCTTATCCCACCTGGACACTGCTGTGCCCTCACAGGGTCAAGCCCCCTGGTAGGGGCAAATAATACCCCACGGATGCAGATGTTCATCCCTGCCCTCCCCACCGGAGGAGCTGTGAAGGGGCTGAACTTGTGCTGCGGCTGGAGCCCTGAAGGCGTCAGCCTGGCTGGGCAGAGAGTGAAAGCGGGTGGCTGGATGAGGCCATGAGATTTGCATGATATAACATAGCTGTTGCCACCAAGCCAGCATCTGTCATGAGGTTTCCGGGCCACAAGCCTGGTTTTGCTGGAGAAATACTGAAGGCAGCTGCAGAGAGCTCCGGTGGCTTGGCTCCCCTGTCCCCATAGGCACTGACTACGGCTTCAGCCCTCCAGGACTTGAGCCCACGTGAAACGATTTTATAGAAAAGAAAAATGCCAAAGAGTTTACATGGTGGCTGTTTGGATATTTCCCTCAAGCCCACACCTGGCATTTGTTGGTGTAAGAAGCGTTTCTGACCCTGTGTGTCAGTCCTGAAGTAATTTTTTTCTCGTATCTGTCACCCAGCTCTTTCGCTGGCCTGTTTCCAGGGTGCTGCACCTGGATTTGTGGAAATGAAGTTCCCCACGGCTCTCCACACCTCGTCAAGTATTAATGAAATAACGGATCACGCCAGAGAGCAGTTATGACGCTCAGGGTCATGGATGTGCAGAGGGCTGTCAGCACTGAGAACAGAGGCAGAAAAGGCGCTCGCCGAGGCTGAAGCAACAGCTGATGTGTCTGGCTCCGAGCTGGCAGATGTCTGTCAGCGAGTTGTTGTCTCTTCTTTTGGTCAATTAGCATGGTTTGAACTATATTATCAACTGTGCAATGATTTCTTTTGACAGAAAGGTTGGGGAGCTGCAAAAAGCGTCTGCAAGAACTTGCTCTGCTTGGTAAATGCACATGCTTTTGGGTATGTCCCATATGTCTGGACAGACAGTGTCCGAGTGGCCTGAACGCGCTTACAAAGCCCAGGTCTTCATCATGTGTGCGAGTGTTGATGCAGAAATGTCCTAGTTTGTGAGGAGCAATCTGTCACATCATACACAGGACTGGGTGTCGGCCCATGTTCTCCATGTTCCTCCTTGCTTTCCCCCCACTTACTGCTTGTCTTTGGCCCTTGCCACCTCTGTGCAACTTATTGCATCAGGCCGGGGCGAGAGCAGGCTGCAGAGCATCTTATGCAGAGCATCCCTTCCACGCCAGCCTGCTCCCTGCCACCCCCAGGGCGCCTGGCAGCGAGCTGGGATGGGTGGGCATGGCTGCTCCGTGCCATTTCCTTCCAGCCTGATGGGAGCTGGGGTATCTGGAAGGGATGAACAAAGCTTTGCAGGCTCCAAAGTGCGATGGAGCAACTGGTGGGGGATGTGCTTGCTGTGCGGATGAGGGGCTGCTGGAGAAGGGATGCTTCCAGTCTGGGAATGGCTTGCCAAACCAAAGCATGCTGCCTGCATGATATATCTGGGAGCAGTATCCCCCCGCACATGGGCAGCTGCTGTGGCGAGAATGGCCCATCTCACCCACTGCCCTGTCTTTGATGGTCTCCTGGTGCAAACATGTAGCAACATTTCCACTGGACATGATCCCTGCCTCTAAATATTTGTAAGGCTCCTTCTGCCAGTCTTTGTATTTAGCGGTGCTTGGTGGATTTCTTCCTGTGGATTTGTCCGGTCTTGTTCCTAAACCATGTAGCATCTGCAGCGGCCCATGGCAGGGAGGGCTGCTGCGCGCTGAGTCACCTCCTCCTGTTTATCCCTGATCTACCAGCCTCTCCCCACCCTCCCCCAGCCACGCAGATCTCTGCCCTGTGACCCCACTTGTCTCTTTTCCATGGCAAAGAGCCCTGGTCCATCATGCACCCCATGTGCAGAAACCTTTGATCATTCTGCCGCGTTTCTCCGTGCATTTTCCAGCTCCACTGTATCCTGCGGATGGGGGGACCAGGACTGCACACAGGCTGGGACTGACCAGGGAATAGTGGCACCTCTGACGTCGTCTCTACCTTTTCCTAACCCTTCCTACCAGTTTTGATGGAGAGGTTTTGCAGTCTTGACCTCTGCTGAGTGCTGAGGGGACATTTTCATGGACTGTCAGAGCTCCTGGTCTCAGAGCCCCCCACTTTACATGTGAGGCTGGGCTTGGTTTCCCCATGTGTCACGTCCCTGACACTGGCTTTCATCTCGTTTTATTGCCAAGTTGCTCAGACTCTCAGAGTCTTCCTGCAATTCTTAGCATTCATCTGCAGTACCCAGAATAATTCAGTGCTATTAGCAGATTTTGTCACTTCTCTGCTGACCTCATCTCATCATAGGATCTGCTTGTGGAAATGCAGGTGACCTCTCTCAGCTGGCTCACCCTCAGGTGGCTGCTGGCTCTTTCCAAGCAAGCCCCTAGCTTTGGAAAAAAGAAATTCACTTTAAGAGCTGTGTCAACTCTTTCTCAGCATGTCATATTTATCCATCTGTCCCCTAACTATGCCAGTTTCCTCCTCCTTATGCCAATTTTTGTTCATTTGCAGAGAACAGATGCATCATTTATAGGTCTGGGACTCCCTGGCTGCCTCCTGGGAAGCATTTTTGGTATCACAGTTGCCACCTTCCAGTCCTCATGTCCCATGCTGTACCCAGACCTCGGGGGAGGTTGAGGTGTCACCCAGCAGAAGTGACATCCTCCCGGTCCCTGCTGTGCTGCACAACTGGGCTTATGTAGGGTGCTGCCATGAAGGGAAGGTGCTGGAGTCATCACAGACATTTCTAAGCTCCCAGGGATGGCTTTTATTTGAAGCTGTGGAAGAAGTACCTGGAGATTCAAGGGGCTGCAGGCTTCCCTGCAAGGGGAGATGCTGGTGTCAAGGGTAGCAGCCGACCCAGCGCCTGACTCAAGTGACATGTTGGCAAGTGTCAAATGCTAAATTCAGCCCCCACATCACTCATGGGTGAATCATCTTCCAGCACCTCCTCAAGAGCGTGCAGGAGCAGAGGCCTTCTCCTCTGAGTCACAAAAAGCTGTTGCCTTGAGACGCTGGGCTATGTCCACACCACCCAGGGTTAAACTGGAGGGAAAGGTTTACTGGGATGATGTGGCCTGAACCCTGCTAGACCCAGGGAAGGTCTCATGTCCTGTTCTTGGCCCAGCTGCCAAACAGGGCTCCTGTCCCCAGCTGCAGGTGAGCACAAAGAGCACTGGGGGCAGCTGAAGCAGCTCCTCGCACGCAGGAGGACGGATGAGTGCTGAGGACGCACACAGCTCTCTGCAGGGCTGGCAGAAGCCCGGAAGATGTTGCCTGGCTTTTTCTTCCTGGTGCGTGCTCTGACCTGCCTGGGAAGTGTTTACCCAGGCGAGAAGCTATGGCTGCCTTCGGTGAGAGGAAGGGCCACGCTGTGAGCTCCAGCCCAGAGACAACAGATGAGAGTTCCTGGACCCTCCGCAGACGGAGAAGAGGGTGGGAGCAGAGCTCCCAGTGTAGAGGTCCAGCCCTGGGTCCTTGCGGGCCACTGCAGAAGGCCTCCTGTCTCCCCTGTTCCCACGGTCTGTAAGAGTGAGCCAGAAACGACTTCTATGCAGCCACAGGCTGTTCTCCTCCCAGCTGAGGACGGTGCCACAGCAGCTCACTGCCGCCCTTCCCTCCATCCTGGGGGCTCTGTGGGCTGCGGGAGGTGCGAGCAGCAGGCAGCCCCCGGGGCTGCGCATCCCGACGAGGGGCTTCCTGCCGCAGCGGAGTGAGAGAGCAGCCGAAATGCGGAGTCTGGCACGCCAGTGGCGCAGTGCCTGCTCCCTGAATTTCCCCCGTCTGCCAGGCCCACCCCGCGTCCCCCGCCAGTCCCCGCACGAGGGATGTGACACGACAGCCATCTGTCACGGCGATCCGCTGGGCCGCGGCGACTCGCAGGCGGAGTGGCATCACGGCCACAGCTGTGGCATCAGGGCCAGTCTCTACGGTGCAGGCACCAAACCTGGGTGCCAGCGTGCATCAGATCCGAGGGATGCAAACAGTTGGGGATTGGAGCAACACCAGCTGCAGCGTGAGACGCAGATGGAGCTTGGCTTTGGTGGTGCGAATGCAGAAATCTGTCGCTGCTTCTTCAAACCTGAAAAGAACTGTGGTGAACGCAGGGATGTCGCTAATGTCTCGTCATGACTGCAGAAAGAATAAGAGCTGCCCATGCCTGTGCTGAGCCACACGGGGTGCAAGGAGCTCATTTGGTCTCCTTCTGGACTCCCCTTCAAAGCTCTCCAAGCACATAGAAATCTCCCATCCCAGCTATGTTCTCCTCACCCTGCTGCCCCGTGTTGCTGTCTGGGTGGTTTGGCCCAGGGGAAGCCAGTATCCAGGGGAAGATCAAATCTGTGGGCTCAGGTGGGTCCAGGGATCTTCTTCTTGATGCCCCTCCAGGCTCTGCTGAAGACTCAGGTGAGAAGGTGATGGCCCACAGGGCACAGATCAGAGAATGGGGCTACGCAGGGCCAGATGCCCACCTGTCAAAAGGCCACGGAGGAACCTGGAACAGAAACAGGCCCCGCAAATGGTAAGGAGGTGCTGGATTGCTAGGTGGGCTCAGACCTCAGTCCCTCTTTGATCCCCAGCATGGTCCTGGGGCAGCTGCCTCTCCAAGGAGGGAATGATGGGAGGGATGTGACAGGATGGGATGGGAAGGAAGGACCCCTGCAATTCCTCTGATATGGTAGTATTTTTTAAAAAACACCACCACCACAAGCTAGATCCCTCCTCAGTCACCTCTCAGGAGATGCTGAGCATGTGTTTTCCAGGCCTGAGGATTTAACAAGAGCCATCTCCAACAGATGTTGCTGAACATCCTCCTTTGTTACTGACAGAGGGTGGAAGTACTCTCAATCTCATGTGCCATCAGCCCTGCATCCTGCTTCCTTCCAAATGCCGGACAGACAGATTTATTGGGAACCTCTTTCTTTATTTTAATAACAATCTCATCATCCCCATCTGCCGGGATTGAGGTCTGCTGCTAGACCTCAAACACTGCCTTGTATTCACTCTGTTCCTGGCTGACACTTCTCCTCCTCCTGATGCCTTTTCCATCTTGCATTCCCTGTGCTCTGAAATTTCCAGTCTTGGCTTCTGGGTGCCATGGCTGTCTTCTCCCTAGGGAGGAAGGTCCCTCGATGTCTGGTTGGACCTGGGGGATCTAGCCAAGTTTCTTGGGCAGGAGCATGCAGCGTGTGCTTACTCAATAAATCAGCAAGTCTGGAACTCAGTGGGCTGACTGGGCACACGTTCGGCATGGGCTGTGCCAGGCTGGCACAGGAGGCTCAGCACTATCCCAGCTCTGCTGCTGCACAGGGGCTGGAAGGTCACCACGAGAAGCTTCTCTCTCCAGCCATCCTCTCCTCCCTGCAGCAGACACCCCAACAGCCACGTCCCAACATCTGTTCCCACAGTGGTGCAGGGGCCAGCTCATGGCTTGAGGACGGGCAGGACCACACTGCAGCATCTCTCCCCCTTCACTGCCTGCCTCTCTGCATGGCTTCACCTCTGCCGTTGTCCCGCTTTCAGAGGGGCCTCTGGCCCCCTTCCCTTTCGGGCACGGTTGACCATGGCCTTCGGGGCACCTGCGATCAGGGCCGAGAGCGGGTTTGGGTGAACGGTGTGTGCTTGGGAAGGGCTGTGGGGGATGCAGGGGGGCAGGTCTGGAGACAGGGCTGCGCGCAGCAGCTGCCGGGGGTCAGGAGGGCACGGGGAAGCAGTCGGCCCTGGGTGGTGGGTGAGCAGAGTTGCGGTGGCCTGTGGCCGGTGTGTGTGCAGGGGTGACAGAACACAATGTGCAAACCTGCCGCTCGCCTCTGTGATGGCCTCGGCCTCCGCTGCCACGCTCCAACACAGCGCTCTCCACCCCGCTCCCCCGCGCGCTCAGCCCCTCACCGGCAGCTCCATCCCCAGGGGATGTCCTCCAGCCCCGGCTGTCCCGGCCCTGCGTGCCCTGGGCTGCGGCCCCGCGCTCTTGCCCCGCCGTCCCCACACACCCGGCCTCCGCTCAGCCTTGTCTGCCGCGTCCCGCCGCGTTTCTCGCGGGGGTCCCTGGGGCCAGCCTGGTGCTTCGGCGACTCTCCCCGGGGTGATCTGCTCCGCGAGTGCTGCGCGGGTCTGGCCTCACCAGCACCTCCCGGGCAACCATCGAGGGACCCCGATCTCGTTAGCAGCCCCCCCGTGGCCCCTCTCCCGGAGCCACGGCGGGCGCCTTTCCGGCACCCCCAGCGCCGGGCTGCCCTCCAGGGGAGCGGCAGCACCTCAGCAGCCCGGCCCGGCCCCGGTCCGCGGGCTCCGGGCTGCGCAGCAGGAGGGACGGGGCGGCGCGCGCCGGCGAGGGGCCGGGGCCGCGGGGAGGCAGCCGAGAGTGCAGGGCGCTCGGCCCGGAGCGCCGGCGAGGGCCGGGCCGGGCGCGGCGGAAGGTGGGCCGGGCGGCGGGAGAGCGGCGCGGGCCCCGGGGGAGGCGGGCCGGGCCGGGCCGGGCCGGGGGGCGGGGGGGGCCGTGCCGTGCCGTGCCGCGCCGGGGGGGAGCGGGGCGGGCGGAGCGAGGCGCTGGGGGGAAGCCCCGCTCGGAGCAGCCGGCGCGGCGGCTCCGGCAGGTGGCACTGGCCGCCTCCCCCGGCCGCCTCCCCCGCTCCCCCCCCCGGCCCGGGCTCCGCCGCCGCGCTCAGTCCGCCAGCGCCGATGCTGCTGAGCGGAGCGGCGGCCGGCTCGGAGCGCGGCGGCGGCGGCGGCGGCGGGGCGGGAGCCGGGGCGGCCCCGCAGTGCGTGGGCACCATGGCCCGCTGGCTCCGCGAGCACCTGGGCTTCCGCAGCGCCAAGCCCGCTCCCCCCGCGCCGCCCAAGCCCGACTACCGCGCCGGGCCGCCGCCGCAGCCGCCCCCGCCGCCCGGGGGCGCCGCCGAGCCGCTGGCCGCCGCCCAGCCCGACATCCTGGCGGCCTACCGGCTGCAGAAGGAGCGCGACTTCGAGGACCCCTACAGCGGGGCGCCGCCGCCCGCCGCCCCCGAAGGGCCCCGGTACGTCTCGCCCAAGCACCGGCTCATCAAGGTGGAGGCGGTCGAGAAGGTGCCCGCCAGCCCCCCCCCGCCGCCGCCGCCCGCCGCCCCCGGCTCGCCCCCGGCCGGCCCCGAGCCGCCCGACGAGCCGCAGCCGCCGGAGGTGAGTGTCCCGCCGCGGTGGCCTCGGGGGGTGCGCTGGGTCGCCCCGCCGGGCCCTCGGCGCCCGCCGCAGGGAGCAGGGCCGGGAGCCCTGAGGCGGGCGGAACCGCTCCGGTTGCCCCGGCCGGGCTCCGCGGGCGCTGCCGCTCCGCGTCCCACCGCACGCCGGTCACACGTCAGCAGCGGCGGGGGCGGCCCCGGCCTCTCCTCCGGTTCCCGCGGGAGCAGCCGCGGTCCCCAGCGGGAAGCGCCGCTCGCCGGGCTGCCAGAGCGCGGGACCCGCCGGCGCCTTCTAGCTCCGCCGCCCGCCGCTGCTCTGCAGCCGAGCGCTCGCTGCGCTGCGGGGGCGACGACCTTCAGGCCCGGGAAGGCCCCGCGCAGCGCAGGACCGACCCCGGGGGCCTCCGGGGCCTCCCCCGCTGCGCGCCCGGCGGCGCCGCTCTGCCCCTGCCCGCCGCTCTGCCCTGCCCGTACCAGCGGAGTTGCCGGGCCGCTTTGTCAGCGAGCTTCAGCGCCGCTTTGTCTGCCGCCTCCCGGCCGGCTGCTCGGCGGGCGAGAGCGGAGCTGGGCGCTGCCGGGAGGGCGGCGAGAAACGCGGGGCTCCCCGAGGGTAGAGGGGCTCCGAGCGGCGCGGGGACCCCGCGGAGGGATAAACCGGCCGGGGCTGCGGCGGTCGGGGCCGGGCCTCTTGGCGGGGAGGCCGATGCAGGGACTGCGCAGAGAAAGGCAGGAGGGGTAATTAGCGCCTGCCAGCGCTGCCGCCTGCAAGACGGGGCTTGTCGAGCGAACTCGACGGGATGGCGGATCTGTCTGGCGGAGGGAACGGTGGGTGCGACGATCCCGTCCGTGTCTGGGCGGCACGACAGAATGAGCGCCAGGAAAAATCTGCTTGGGAGTTTTTTAAGCAGACAGTAAAACTTGTCGCTGGTGGATCGTGGAAGGTTGCTCGTCCTGACTAATCGCTTTTGGGAGGTCTCCAGAGGGGCCTGGCAGAAGCCCCCTTGTGAGCCAGGATCCTGTAAACTGGCCATTGCGGGCAGCGGAGGAGGAGGGCACCAGCAGCAGGGATCAGAGGTGCCACTGCGGTGAGGTGGTTTGCTGAGGCAGGCTGGATGGTTTTTCTTCTGGAGTGCGCGATGTGGGATCAGAGGGACCAGGAGTGGGTGGTCGTCGTAGGAAGGGCTCAGGCTGTGACGTGCAAAGGGCTGCAGGAAGCAGGGACTGCCGACAGGTACAGCCAGGGCTGTGCGAGCGTCCGAGGGCTGGGAAGAAGCTGGGAAGTTTAGAGAAAAGCCAAAAGCTGGGATACGTTTGGGGAAACCCTGCCAACAGCACTAGGCCGAAGAAGACCCTTCATCTTATCCAAGACAGACGGCGATTAGGTAATCTTGTGATCTCCTGTGTGCCTCTGTAGGAAGGAGGTTTCTAATTTTTCAGGGCTGCGGTATGCGATGGACATGGGCAGAGCTCCAGAGGCTGGGTGAAGCTGCAGATAAGGTGGGAATGTTTGATAGTGCATGCAGCTGTCCATTAAAATAGCTTCCCTGGAGGAGCCAGGGAGCACACGCCACGTGGAGCAGCTCTGCTGGGCTTCAGCGCCCTTTTTGGCTCCCATCTGCTGGCCTTGGTGTTGGGCTGAGCGGTGGGAGGGTTCCCTGGTTGCTGCAGGGTCGTGGTGGTTCTTTCTGGAGATGGTCCAGGAAGGTGGAGGTGCCTGCTGGGGGGTTGCTGATGCTTGTGGCCCTTGCCCTTGGTGACAATGTCAAGGTGTCCTGGAGCAGGAAAGGCACACCGGGGCCGGGATGGAGCCTCTGCTGAGCTCTTCAAGCCGATATGATGGTTGTGGCAGGGGGCTCAGTGCTCCCATGCTGAGGAAGAGGTGGTGGGCACCGTTCCCTCCCCACTGCGGGGACTGGGACTCCACAAGGTGCATGGGTGTGGGCCCTGAGTTGTGATGATGCTTCAGATGAAGGGAGAAGTGCAATTCTAGGTACAGGCAAGGCTGCTGGAGCAGAGAAGTTTTTCGCTAATGATTGACAGTGAAAAACACTCTGATAAACTGTGCAGCCCTTTCCAGCAGGGAGGGATGAGGATGGACAGAAGTGGAAGGAGCAGCCACCAGTTCGTGTTTGTGTGGTTTGGCCGAGGCCACGTGGTTTGTGGTACAGGCGCTGTGCTGAGGTTGGGGGACTGACCCTGTTCCCTGGGAGCCTTGTGCCTACTGCAGCTGTCCTGCCTGTTCTGGAGAACTGAAGATGGGGCAGGAACATCTTGGCAGTGGCATCCTTCCTACCTGGGCCACGCGATGCTTTGCCATCGTAGCGTAAGTCATTACATCTTCCTGACTTGCATGGGATCTGCAACATCTTGTGGGGATGTGCTTAGAGTGAGCTCTGCAGTGTCTCCTGCTCTGTTACAAATGCTTGCTGGATGTGGTGGGGACCAGCACAGATCCTTCTCCATCTGCTTGGTCTGGGCAGCCCTTTCCGTACAGCAGTGGACAACGGACTGGCCCTGCACAGCTCGCCTGAGCGAGGCAGATACCCTGGAGGTGTCTCTGCCGTGTCTGTATTAGGCGTGAGGAGCAATGCCACCAGGATGCAGTGGGGAGAGATGCGGTGAGGGACTGCGTGGGGATGCCTGCACCCAGGTCACAGCGTGCTTGGGGATGGGGTTGGGGATCTGCCTGGGGACACCTTTGTCTCATGCCTGCCAGGACCGGTTGCTGGCGTTTTTGCTGGGAGCGCAGGGTCGGTGCCGTGGGGTGTGGGAACGGCTGGCCAGGAAGCTCCTGGGTGTGTGCCTTTCCTGTGGAACCTCCCCAAACTGAGTCATCCCCAGCAATGCTGTGCTGTCTGTCCTGTGCTCCCCCCTCCCGTGCTGTGGGTGCAGCTGTGGGCTTCCCACCCAGCCCAGCCGTCACCCACAGGCTGTGGACCAGACCCTTCTTGGAAGGCCAACGCTCGGTTTGCTTTTGGGTTTGGCTTCAGCGTCCACCGAAAGCCAAGCTGCAAGATGTGTAAAACTGGGGAAATTTCGCACCTGACAGAGAGAACAAACTGAGTGAAATCCAGAAATCTTTTGGGGGGACCCCAAACACGCTTTATCTCCAGGGCAAGAAACTTGTTTATACAGTGAAGAATCTTCCCAGGTGTCCTCTGGGGACCTCTCTGTAGAGTGGAGCCCCTTGTTGCAGCAAAAGGTGGTGGCAGGTAGGACGTTTGTAGATGAGGTGAAGAGCCTCAGCTCTGCCTTGGGATCTCACTGTCTGATCTCAGAGAGCCACTGTCTGTTGCCCTCCCTGGTGGGCAGTCTAAGAATTGTTTTACTGCGAGAACCCAATGACGATCTGGTCCTTTGCTTTAATTTTCTTTTGATTTTCTTTTATTCTTACAGTTGGCATAAATAATAGAGTGAGACCAGCCTCAGTACTGCAGCAGAGATCTGCGTGTGCATTGTCACAGCAGATAAACATGTGAAAAACACTTGTGTACACAAGGAGGATGCGTGTCCAATTACCAGCAGTGCCCAGCTGCTCTCTGAAGGACTGGTCTGCTCTAAGAGCTGCCCTGGGATGGTGGATTTGCATGTCAGGCTTTTGCTTTGCATCTGAGTTATTTCAAACCTAGCAAAGCTTGTGCTGTGCATGAGCAGGCAATGCCTTGGTACCCAGCCATCTGAGTGGCGTGCTGGAATCGCCCGGGCGGTGAGAAGCTCCCTCTGCGACGTGGGAGGTGAGCGAAGCGTGGAAATGCCTGGCCTTTAACCGAACTGGGGGGTGGTCTGGGGCACCTCTGGGAGCTGCCCTGCCAGTGGCTGCAGCCACCTCCTGTGCTGGGGCTCCTAAAGCCCCACGTGGCTCAGAAAGTCCAGTGCTCGGATTAGGAAATGTCAGACATGCAGTTTCCTGGGCAACCTCAATTCGGCCTCACTTGCAGGGGCTTTAGGATGCAATCAGTAATAGCGTGATCGCCACCGTTTGCCCTCTAAGAGCCCTGCCCCATTCCTGGCACCGGCTGGAGCCCCCCAGTCCCTCCAGCCTCAGGGCTCATTTGCTTGGTTGTACATCCTGAGGTTGCAGAGCTCCTGGAGACATTTAGGAGTTGCCTTCCCAGCTTTTCCATGGCTCTCCACTGTAATATCTGACCATTTTAGAAAATGAATGGGTTTATGTTCTCAGCAGCACCTGGTGGGGAGACTTTGCTTCTACGAAGAGGCATCCTTGAGACAGTGGAGGAGTGAAGCCAGTGTGGCAAAACCCCAGCAAACCTAGGGAGCTCGGAGGCTGAAACCCCTGGTCTGAGCCATTTGCTCTGGGTCTGAGCTAAGCCCATGTCTCGTCTGTCTAATTGGTGCTGAGTGCCTCTGCAGCCCCCTGCAAGCAAAATACCCAGTTTTAGTGGTCTCAGCAGAGACATGTTAGGATTCTCCACCACCCTCTGCTTTCTAGACCTGGAGCTGGAGGCACCTGAGTGGGGGCCACTCTGTGAGCTTGCTGGAGCTTGTGTGTCCCTCACTGGGAAGCCAGACCCGAACACTGAGGCAATGCGGAGGGGGCATTCTGCTGGTTGGGAAGCGTGACGGCCACGTGCAGAGGAACCTCTCGGCTGCCGAGCTGCTGTGCTGGTGTGCTGTCTTGTGTGAAGCTGCTCTG